>NW_027202416.1:3175000-3775000 GCF_024711535.1 Dipodomys merriami | reverse complement strand
CTCATCCTTTCCGATCTCCCCTCTCCAAGCCCCCAACACCCTGCCCCTGGCAAAAGTTGTAAAGTTCGTTATTGGACATAATGACTTGTATAGCTCATTGTTGCAATGGGTCCGACGTATCCCTATTTAAAGGTTGGTTTTGCCCATTCCCTTCACAAATTATTCCAATATCAAATAAAATGGAAGCAGGGGTTATACCATGGGGGAGGGACATACAAAGCAACAAAGAAATAATCTTATAAATATGTTAGAAACAATTGCAAGAAAGAAAAAAAACATTTCAATACTTATCTTGGGGTTCATTTCACCTAACATGAACTTATCTTACCTTTTCTGCTTGTCTCAAAAATACACTAGTTATTGCAAATAAGGGAAATCATAGGACCTATATTTTGGGGCCTGGCTTACTTCACTTAATTTTTTCCAAGTCTTTCCATTTCCTAACAAATGGGGCAATTACATTATTTCTGATAGAGGCATAGAATTGCATTGGGTATATATAACACATTTTCTACATCCATTCATATAATGAGGGGCATTTGGGTTGGTTCCATAACTTACCTATGGTAAATAATGTTGCAATAAAAATAGTTGTGCTGGTAGCTTTAGTATGATCTTGTTTGTGATCATTTGGGTAAATGCCCAAAAGTGGGATTGCTGGGAAATAGGGGAGCTCTATCTGGAGTCTTTTGGAGGAACCTCCCACCAACTATGCAGTAAGATTCCCTTCTGACCCCATCTCCTCCAGTATCTGTTGTTATTAGAGTTCTTGATTATAGCTATTCTAACTGGGCTGAGGTGGTATCTCAATGTTGTATGGATTTGCATTTCTTTTATGGCTAGGGAGGTTGAGCATTTCTTCATGTGTCTATTGGCCATCCTTCTTTCTTCTTTAGAGAAGTTTCTCTTTAAGTCTTTAGGCCACTTATTTATTTGGCAGTTGTTTCTCTGAGGATTTGTTGTTGGGGGATTTAATTTTTTGAGTTCCAGGTATATTTTAGATATGAGACCTTTGTCCATTGTATGGCTACTGAAGATCATCTCCCAATCCGTGGGCTTTCTATCGATCTTCATAGCTATGTTCTTTGCCTTGCAGAAGTTCTGCAATTTCATGCAATCCCATTTGTCCAAATTTTCTTTGATTTGTTGTGTTTCTGGGTCTCTATTTAAGAAAATTTTGGCCTGTGCCAAGGAGACCTGTAATGTTTCCAGAGTGTCTGCTTTGACTCCGGGGTCTTTCATCCATTTGGAATTGATTCTTGTGCAGGGTGATTTATAAGAGTCTAGCTTTAGTTTTCTACAAGTGATTAACCAATTTTGCCAGCACCATTTACTGAAGAGGCTGTCCTTCTTCCATTCTAATTATTTAGCTTCCTTATCGAAGATTAGATAGATATATATCTGTAGGTTCAATTCTATTCCATTGGTCCTGAGGTCTGTTCTTGTGCCATTACCAAGTTGTTTTGATTACAATGGTGTTGTAGTAGAGTTTGAAATTTGGTATTGATATTCCTCCAGCACTTTTCTTTCTGTTAATGATCTTTTATGCTATCCTTGGTCTTTTATTGTTCCATATGAATTTTTGGATTGTCTCTTCTATTCCTTGAAGAATGAATTTGGGCTATTGATAGGTATTGCATTGAATTTGTAGATAGCCTTGGGAAGTATTGCCATTTTCATGATGTTGATCTTTCCAATGCAGGAGCATGGGAGTTTTTGCCACTTTGTGTGTTCTATTTTGATTTTCTTTTTCAGGTTTTTAAAGTTTTCATCATAGAGGTCCTTCACTTCTTTGGTTAAGTTAATTCCTAGGTAGTTTAATTTTGTGGAGCTCTTATGAATGGAGTTGCTTTCCTGATTTCAGCCACACTTTTCTCATTGTTGGCATACCGAAAATCCATTGATTTTTGAGGGTTAACTTTATACCCTGTTACTTTGTCCAAGTCTGAATAAGCTTGAATAATTTGGGAGTGGAGTCAGTGGGATTCTTGAAATACAAGATCATGCCATCTGCAAAGAGGGAGAGTTTTTCATCATCTTTCCCTATTTGGATCAATTTTATGTTTGCATCTTGTCTTATTGCTGTACATAGGCATTCTAATACTAGATTGAAGAGGAGTGGTGAGAATGGTCATCCTTGTCTCGTTCCTGATTTAAGAGGAAATGGCTTTAGCTTTTCATCATTAAGTATAATGCTGGCTGTAGGATTGTCATATACAGCCTTTTTGTATTGAGGAATGTTCCCTGGATTCCTAGTTTTTCCAGAGTTTTCATCATCAATGGGTGTTGAATCTTGCCAAATGCCTTTTCTGCATCTATTGAGATAAACATGTGGTTCTTATCCTTGGTCTTGTTGATGTGATGAATTTTATTAATTGATTTGCATATATTGACCCAGCTTTGCATCTCGGAAATGAATACTGTTTGATCGTGGTGATTGATTTTTTTTGCATGAATTGTTGAAGTTGATTGGCCAAAATTTAGTATCGATGTTCATCAAAGAAAAGAGTCTATAGTTCTCTTTTTTTGATGAGTCCCTGACTGGTTTTGGGTTAAGGGTATTGATGTCTTCATAGAATGAGTTTAGTAGTGAACTTTCCCTTTCAATTTCATTGAAGAGCTACTGGTGTGAGGTCTGCTTTAAAGGCCTTGTAGAATTCTGCTGCAAATCTTTCTGGTCCTGGGCTTTTCTTAGATTGGACTTCTCTTATTGCTGTTTCTATCTCAATGTTTGATATGGTCCTGTTAAAATGTTTTAACCCATCTTGGTTTAGTTTTGGCATGTCAATATTTGCTATTAAAAAGTCCATTTCAGCCAATTTCTCAATCTTATTAGCATATTTTTGATAAGTATTCTCTTTTAATGTTCTGAATCTTGGATGTTTCTCTGGTGATGTTTCCATTTTCATCTCTGAGTTTATTTATTTGGGTGAGTTTTCTTCTTTTCTTGATAAGATTTGCTAAGGGTCTGTCAATTTTGTTAATTTTGTTGAAGAACCAACTCTTTCTTTTGTTGGTTCTTTCTATGGTTTTCTTCCATTCTAATTAGTTTAATTCTGATTTAATTTTAATTATTTATTTCCATCTCCTGGATTAGGGTTTATCTTGCTGCTCTTTTTCAAGGAGGTCCAGATGTCTCATTAAATTGTTGGTTTTAGATATCTCCAATTAGTAACTCAAAGCTATAAACTCGTCTCTAACTACTGCCTTTGCTTTGTCCTAGAAGGGCTAGTAATTTGTGTGCTCATTTTTGTTGAATATCATGAACATTTGAATTTCCATTCTAATCTCTTCCCTGACCCATTGGTGATTCAACAGTGTCTTGTTCAGCCTCCATGTGTTACAGGACTTTCTTTGGTGGTTTTTGGTGTTGAGTTCTAATTTTATTCCCTTGTGGTGTGAGCGAATGCATGGTATAACTTCAATGTTTCTGAATTTGCACAAGATTGCTGTGTGACATAAATGTGGTCTATTTTGGAAAATGTTCTATGTGCTGCAGAGAAAAACGTGTGTTCTGATGCTGCTGGGTGAAATATTCAATAGATGTCTGTTAAATCTAGTTGATATATGCAGCTGTTTAGATCAGCGGTTTTAGACTTGAGCTGAAGAGCTGAGGGAAAGTGCCCAGTCCCAGAGTTCAGGCCCCACAACTGATGAAAAAAAAATGCCTCTGCCACATCTGCCTTGCTTGCTTTGACTCCCTGCATGTTGGCATACTAGGAGGCCAGCTTAAGATGAAGCTCCAGAAACCTTTTTGGATAGCAAAAGAAACCACTGCTTGGGAAGTGAGGGGTGTTGTAGAAGAGATTTGGAGCTGAACGCAGGCAGGAGTCCTCATGGCTTCAGACTCAGCTGTCTTTTGAATCATTGCCCAGTTACCAGCTATAAGGTTTTGCTCCAAAATCAATGTGGCAAAGTCTGCAATTCTTATTGACTCATCCACATACACAGACCTAGTTAGGCATCCAGAATGACTTAAAATGTAGATTTCCTAAATCAGAGAAATCTGTACCAGAGTAAATGGGAAGAAAGTACTTCATTTAATCAGGTTCAATTGATTTTTACTTGCTTATAATTTAAATGAGAGAATAATATCAAACTAACCAAGATTTCTCAAAATCAAAATATCCAAGCAACTACATTTTACTGGAAATAAATATTCACAGCACAAATCAGAATTTCTGAGTAGGTGGTGCTTTCAGAAAATAAAGAATTAGGGTTCAGGACACATGTCAGATACATTTCACAACAGCATCAAAATGAAATTCATTACCACAGGTGGCAAAAGTTGCTTACTCAGCAAGTGAGCACATTATCATTGTTTTCTGGTCCTTAGTAAAAAAGATAGAAGAGTTTGATTTCCCTTCTCAATTTCAATCTTCAAATTCACATTTTCTTCTAAGGAAGTCATTTATCTCACACACCTGACAATACAGAATATGTCTTCAAACCAAGGTCTCCTGGGCATCTGGGAGCAAAATAGGAAGAGTGAAACAGTCTACAGGAAGCTTGATTGTTCAGGAATAAATCATGTTTGTACTTCTGCTTTTTCTTTTTAATTGTGAAAATACCATACAGAGAGGTTACAATTACCTGAGAAAGGTAATGAATACATTTCTTATCAAACATTGTTGCCATGGAAAGACTTGATGGTACAGCTAAGATAGTTTGGGAGTGCTTGTCCTTTCCAGCACCCAGGAGGGAAGATGGTTAGTTGGGAGGGGAGAAATGTCTTAGAATTTCAGAAAAAGGCAAAAGAATTGTGCATGGTTTTTCTTTTCAGAAAATAACCTTTTAATAAGATACGTTTTCCTCTTCACAAAACAATTATACAGTAGTCCCCTTCACTGTAATTTCCCCTTCTGTAGTTAGTTACTGCAGAGCACCTTGGTAGCAAAGATGATGCTGAGAGGGAGTTGTGTTGGCAGAGCACAATTTACCTTACTTTCAGTGCTTAACCAGCCAGTGAAAGCTGAAGTGCATGATAGGGTGTGACCTTGACAGTGATTGGTTCCTCTTCCTCCCCTGCCATGCCACCCGCTTTTTTTGGCTTTAAAAAGGGCTGCTCTCTGTTAATGAATGAGTTTTCTTGCTACTTGACTTGGCTCCTCGCTGTGTCTGATTGTCTCCTCGGCTGAGGGAGGCTGGAGAATGGGCAAGCACCGCACTTAACTTTGATCAGACCCCTCTGTCTTTCTTGTTTCCTGGGATGGACAAAGACCCAAAAATTTACCTGTGCTCAACTGTGCTCTGAAAAGATTAATGGAAAAACATCTCATAATTTGAAAGAGACCACATTCACAAAATACCTTTATTTTGTTTTTTTGGTTCTTTTGGAGCTAAAGTTTCACTGTAGATATCTTTGATTATTTTCCTGCCTAGGCATCTGTTTCCTGGAATTACAGGTATGCATTTCCACATCCATTTCACATTACTTTTTTTTACAGTATATTGTTACAATTTTTCTATTTTTATTAGTTCCTGTTATAATTGTCTTACTGTACCTAATTTATAACTGAAGCTTTATTGTAATTATATTTGTTTGGATAAAAGCATATAATGGTCATCTCGGTATTTACAGTGTTGCTTCCAGAACAGATTGAGTACACTAAAATCAGCATAGGCTCCAGTCCCATATAGAAAATAGCATAGTATGTCATACAAAGTAAGTTACACTTTAAGTTACATCAAGGTTATATAACAGTATGCAATTAGTTACAATATTGAATGTTTTGGGAACATTTTTTCCTGAATATTTTAAATTTCTGGGTGATTGAACACCTAGATGTGGAAATTCTGGATACTGAGGGTTAACTCTATAAAGTACTTCATGGATTTCAGGAATCCACTTGAAATGTATATCCAGAGGCTAAATAGGAATCACTGTAAAGATCAAAATGAAACTTGAACCTGTTATTGTGCCATAAATAGTCATTAAATAAAATGTGGGTAAATTTGATTCTCTACCTCTTCCTCCTCCTCCTCCTCCACCTCCTCCTCCTCTTCTTCTTCTTCTTCTTCTTCTTCTTTTTTTTTTTTTTTTGGTCCGGTCATGGGGCCTGAACTCTGGGCCTGGGTGCTGTCCCTCAGCTCAAGTCTCAAGGATAGCGCTCTACCACTTGAGCCACAGCACCACTTCTGGCTAATTTATTTTTGCTTATGTGGTGCTGAGGAATCGAACCCAGGGCCTCGAGCATGCAAGGCAAGTGCTCTACCACTGAGCCATCTTCCCAGCCCTTCTTCTTTCTTTCTTCTTCTTCTTTCTTCTTCTTCTTCTTCTTCTTCTTCTTCTTCTTCTTCTTCTTCTTCTTCTTCTTCTTCTTCTTCTTCTTCTTCTTCTTCTTCTTCTTCTTCTTCTTCTTCTTCTTCTTCTTCTTTTCTTCTTCTCCTTCTTCTTCTCCCCCTCCCCCTCCCCCTCCTCCTCCTCCTCCTCCTCCTCCTCCTCCTCCTCCTCCTCCTCCTCCTCCTCCTCCTCCTCCTCCTCCTCCTCCTCCTCCTCCTCCTCCTCCTCTTCCTCCTCCTCCTCCTTCTTCTTCTTCTTCTTCTTCTTCTTCTTCTTCTTCTTCTTCTTCTTCTTCTTCTTCTTCTTCTTCTTCTTCTTCTTCTTCTTCTTCTTCTTCTTCTTCTTCTTCTTCTTCTTCCTCCTCCTCCTCTTTTCTCAGTGCTGAAGATCCAGCGCAGGGCCTTGAATATAAAACGCTTGGTCTCTAACACAGTTCTACATCCTAACCCTCTACAGCTTCTGAAAAGGTAGTTTGCGAATTTCACAATGTTTAATAATCAACACAAATTTTCCTTTTCCTTTCTAGGCTCCAGAACCGGGAAAAGTGGGGTGGGGGAATAAATGGGCCAGTCACCTAGGCAAAATTTTGCTGATTATCATATTTTTTGTTCATATGGCATTTAAAAATATATTACCATATCTTAAATCCTATTTTTAAAATTTCATCATAGGAACAAAGGCCAACTAAAAGTTTTTTTGTTTTTATGTATAAAGTTCACAATTCTGTCTCTATAAGAATCTTTTAAAACATTCTTTTGACAATCTCCATAGAGGCAAAATCGAAGTCTATATATTAAATATTCTAATCATCATATGAAATAATTAGGAAGGGCAAATCAATAGAAACAATGAAAATTATGTTAACCACAATGAACAGGACAATTACCCATTGAACAGATGCTTATCATGTTTGAGAACAGCAATCGGAGAATTTGCACAATTACTGACAGGACAATGTTTGAATTCAAAGGAAAGAAGAAAACCCTTAAATATTGAAAGACAAACATGCACCAATAGGTTATTCCTGTAATCCTACATGCTCAGGATGCTCATTAGCGGCTAAAGAAAAGCAAGAATAAGTCGGATAATATCAAATGATAACCTTTCATAATTCAAAGTACACTATAACAGAAGTGAAAATATATGCAACAGATAAAGGGGATGTATTTGTTAATGCTACATTGATCCTGAGTCTTAAGTATTTTTAAATCTTATAATTCTCTCTCTATATATCTTTTGGGGCTCATGGGGCTTGAACTCTTGGCCTGGGCACTGTCCTCAGCTCTTCAGCTCAAGGCTAGTGCTCTACCACTTGAGCCACAGCGCCACTTGCTGATTTTTTTCTTTTCGCTTATGTGGTGCCGAGGAATTGGACCCAGGGCAAGGCAAGGCAAGTGCTCTACAAATGAGCCACCTTCCCAGCCCCTAATTCTATATATTTTTTCCTGAATAGTATATTTCTTTTTTTAATTGTGAAAATACTGTACAGAGGGGTTACAATTACATGAACAAAGTAATGAGTACATTTCTTATCAAGCATTGTTGCCTCCTCCTCTGTTTCCCTTTCACATCCATTTTCATCCCCCCATCATGTGTCCCCCTACCTCCCCCCCAGGCCAAAGTTGTAAAGTTCATTTTTCAGCATAACGACTTGTATAGCTCATTGTTGCAATGGGTCCATCTGTATCCCTATTTAAACTATTTGTTTTTTTTTCCCTTCCCCTCCACAAATAATACCAACATCAAATATAGTGAAAACAGGGTTATACTGTCGGAGAGGGACGAACAAAGCAACAAAGAAATCATCTTATAAACGTTAGAAACAATCACAAGAAAGAAAAAAAATTGAATACTTATATTTGTGTTCATTTCACCTCACATCAATTTATCTGACCGTTTCTGCTTGTCTCACAAATATACATAATTGCAAATAAGGGAAACCATGGGACCTATGTTTCATTGGGGCTGGCTTACTTCACTTAATTAAATTTTTTCCAAGTCTTTCTATTTCCTAAGAAATGGGGCAATGTCATTCTTTCCGATAGAGGCATAGAATTCCATTGTGCATATATACCACAGTTCCTTAATCCATTCATCTACTGAAGGGCATCTGGGTTGGTTCTATATCTTACCTATGGTAAATAATGCTGCAATAAACACAGTCGTGCTGGTAAATGCTCAAAAGTGGTATTGCTGGGAAATAGGGCAGCTCTATGTGGAGTCTTTTGAGGAATCTCCATACTACATTCCAAAGTGGTTGAGCAAGTTTACACGCCCAACAACAATGAAGTAGGGTTCCCTTCTGTCCATATACCATCCAGAATCTGTTGTTATGGTTATTGATTATAGCCATACTAACAGGGGTGAGGTGGAATCTAAATGTTGTTTTGATTTGCATTTATTTTATAGCTAGGGAGGTTGAGCATTCCTTCATGTTTCTACTGGCCATCCTTATTTCCTCTTCAGAGAAGTTTCTCTTTAAGGCTTTAGCCCACTTATTTATTGGGCAGTTGTTTGTGTGAAGATTTGTGGTTAGGGGATTTAATTTTTTGATTTCCAGGTATATTTTAGATATGGCTAGAGATCTTCTCCCAATCCATGGGCTTTCTATTGATCTTGCTAGCTATGTCCTTTGCCATGCAGAATCTCTGCAACTTCATGCCATCCCATTTGTCCAACCTTTCTTTGATTGCTTTTATTTCTGTGTCTCTATTAAGAAAATTTCGGCCTACGCCAAGGAGACCTAGGGTTTCTCCTACTCCATCCTGTAATGTTTTCAGTGTGTCTGCTATGACTCCGAGGTCTTTGATCCATTTGGAGTTGATTCTGGTACAGGGTGATATATAAGGTTGTAGCTTTGGTTTTCTACAAGTGATTAATCAATTTTGCCAGCACCATTTACTGAAGAGGCTGTCTTTCTTCCATTCTAATTTTTAGCTCCATTATCGAATATTAGATGGCTGTAGGTCTGTAGGTTCATTTTTGGATTTTCAATTATATTCCATTGGTCCTGAAGTCTGTTCTTGTGTCAGTATCAAGGTGTTTTGATTACAATGGTGTTGTAGTAGAGTTTGAAATTTGGTATTGATATTCCTCCAGCAATTTTCTTTCTGTTTTTGATCATTTTTGCTATTCGGGATCTTTCATTATTCTGTATGAATTTTTGGATTGCCTCTTCTACTTCCTTGAAGAATAAGGTTGGAATATTGATAGGTATTGCATTGAATTTGTAGATAGCCTTGGCAAGTATTGCCATTTTCACAATGTGGATCCTTCCAATCCAGGAGCATGGGAGGTTTTTCCACTTTCTAGGTACTGTTTTGATTTTTTTTCAGGTTTTTAAAGTTTTCATCAGCCGGGCACTGGTGGCTCATGCCTGTAATCCTAGCTACTCAGGAGGCTGAGATCTGACGATCATGGTTCAAAGCTAGCCAGGGAAGTTAAGTCCGTGAGACTCTAATCTCCAATAAACCACTAGAAAACCAGAAGTGGTGCTGTGCCTCAAGTGATAGAGAGCTCGCCTTGAGCTGAAGACCTGTGGGACAGCACCTAGGCCCAGAGTTCAAGACCCATGACTGACAAAAATCAAAATGTTTCCATCAAAAAGGTCCTTCATTTTTTATTAATTCCTAGGTGTTTTATTTTTTTCGGGGAGGGGCTATTATAGATGGAATTGTTTTCCTGGTTTAAGCCACACTTTTCTCATTGTTGGATTAGAGAAAAGCTGTTGTCTTTGAGTTGTAATTTTATAACCGGCAACTTTGCCAAAGTTTTGAATCACTATGAGTAATTTGGGAGTGGATTTCATGGGATTCTTTACATACAAGATCATGTCATCTACAAAGAGGGCTAGTTTTACTTAATCTTTCCCTATTTGGATCCATTTTATGTTTGCACCGTGTCTTATTGTTGTAGCTTGGCATTCTAATACTAAATTGAAAAAAACTGGAGAGAGTGGACATCCTTGTCCCTTTCTTTTTTTATTGTAAAAATATTTACAGATGGGTTACAATTACATGGGCAAGATAATGAATACATTTCTATCAAGTATTGTAATCTCCTCCTTTGTTTCCCCTTCCCATCCCTTCCCATCCTCCCCTCGGCCCCCACCCAACCCCCCCCTCACCAAAGTTATAACGTTCTTTTTCGACATAACGACTTTTACAGCTCATTGTTGCAATGGGTCCACGTGTATCCGTATTTAAACGATTTGTTTTCCCTTCCCCTATACAAATTATACAGTGAAAGCAGGGATTATACTGTGAGGGAAGGACATACAAAGCAACAAAGAAATAATTTTACAATTGTGTTAGAAACAATCGCATGAAGGAAAAAATAACATTTGAATAAATATCTTAGGGTTCATTTCCCTAACATCAAATTATCTGACCTTTTCTGCTTGACTCAGACATATACACGATACTGGGACGTATGTTTCTTTGGGCCAGGCTTACTTCATTTAATATAATTTTTTCCAAGCCTTTCCATTTCCTAACAAAATGGGGCAATGTCATTCTTTCCCATGGAGGCTTAGAATTCAATTGAGTATATATACCACATTTTCTTGATCCATTCATCTACTGAGGGGCATCTGGGTTGGTTCCTTATCTTCGCTATAGTAAATAATGCTACAATAAACATAGTCCTGCTGGTAGCTTTAGTGTGGTCTTCTTTGTGAACATTTGGGTAAATGACACACAGGCCGAAATTTTCTTAATGGAGACCCAGAAACACGACAAATCAAAGAAAGTTTGGACAAATGGGATTGCATGAAATTGCAGAGCTTGTGCATGGCAAAGGTCATAGATAGTAAGATCAATAGAAAGCCCACGGATTGGGAGAAGATCTTCACTAGCCATACAATGGACAAGGGTCTCATATCTAAAATATACTTGGAAATCAAAAAATTAAATCCCCCAACAACAAATCTTCAAAGAAACAACTGCCCAATAAATAAGTGGCCTAAAGCATTAAAGAGAAACTTCTCTGAAGAGGAAAGAAGGATGGCCAATAGTTACATTAAGAAATGCTCAACCTCCCTAGCCATAAAAAAATGCAAATCAAAACAACATTGAGATACCACCTCACTCCAGTTAGAATGGCTAATATCAAGAACTCTAATAACAACAGATGCTGGAGGGGATGTGGACAGAAGGGAACCTTACTGCATTGTTGGTAGGAGTGTAAATTTGTTCAACCACTTAGGAAAGTAGTATGGAGTTTCCTCAAAAGCCTCCACATAGAGCTTCCCCATGACCCAGCAATCCGTTGTCCCCTTCTTGATTTAAGAGGTTTTTTAAAGAAGTTTTTCACCATTAAGTATAATGCTGGCTGTAGGTTTGCATTATACAGCCTTTATTCTATTGAGGAATGTTCCCTGGATTCTTAATTTTTCCAGAACCTTCATCATAAAGGGATTGTTGGATGTTGTCAAATGCTTTTTCTCAAGTAATTGAGATAACCATGTGGTTCTTATACTTGCTCTTGTTGCAATGTATTATATTAATTGATTTGCGTATATTGACCCAACTTTGCATCCCTGAAATGAATCTTGTTTGATCGAGGTGTATTATTTTTTGTATGAATTGTTGAAGTCAATTGACCAAAAATTTTTTGAGAAGTTTTGCATCAATGTTCATCAAAGAAATGTGTTTAAACTTCTCTTTTTTGATGAGTCCCTGCCTGGTTTGGGGATGAGGGTTTTGATGCCCTCATTGAGTAAGTTCTGTAGTGAACTTTCTCTTTCAATTTCATTGAATAGTTGGAGTAGTATTGGTGTGAGCTCTGTGTTGAAGGCCTTGTAGAATTCTGATGTAAATCTATCTGGTCTTGGGCTTTTTTTAGATAGGACTTCTCTTATTGCTGTTTCTATCTTAATGCTTGATATGGGCCTGTTAAAATCGTTTAACTCATCTTGGTTTAGTTTCAGCTGCATGTCGATATTTGCTATGAAAAGGTTCATTTTTGCCTTGTTCTCAAACTTATTAGCATAGTTTTTAGAAATATTCCCTTATAAAGTTCTGAATCTTGGTTGTTTCTCTGGTGATGTTTCCATTCTCATCTCTGAGTTTATTTATTTGGGTGAGTTTTCTTTTTCTGATAAGATTTGTTAAGGATCTGTCAATTTTGTTAATGTTTTCGAAGAGCCAACTCTTTGTTTTGTTGATTCTTTCTATGTTTTTTTTTTTTGGAATCTAATTCATTTAATTCTCATTTAATTTTAATTATTTCTTTCCATCTACTGGGTTGGTGTTTTTCTTGCTGCTCTTTTTCAAGGAGGTGCTGATATCTCATTAAATTGTTGGTTTCATATATCTCCAACTTGCCTCTGAGTACTGACTTTTCTGTGTCCCAGGGGAACTGGTAATTTGTGTGCTTGTTTTGTTGAATATCATGAACACTTTAATTTCCTTTCTAATCTGTTACATGACTTACTCCTGATTCAACAGTGTGTTGTTCAGCATCCATGTGTTACAGGATTTCTTTGGTGGCTTTTGGCGCTGAATTCTAATTTTATTTCCTGTGGTCTGAGAGAATGCAAGGTATAACTTCAATGTTTCTGAATTTGGACTTTTGTTTTGTGACCTAAAGTGTGGTCAGTTTTTGAAAATGTTCTATATGCTGCTGAGACAAAGGTGTATTCTGATACTGCTGGGTGAAATATTTGTTAGATGTCTATTAAATCTAGTTGATCCTTGCAGTTGTTTAGATCTGCAGTTTACTGAGTTTTTGCCGAGTTGATATATCTAGTGGGGATAGTGGTGTGTTAGAGTCCCCAACAATTAATTTCTTTGGATCTATGTGAGCTTTGAGGGAAAGTAGTGTTTCTTGGATAAATTTGCATGCTCCATTGTTTGACAAATAGATATTTAGAATTGTAATATTTTCCTGAAGGACCGATCCCTGAATTAGTATGTAGCGACCTTCTTTTTCTCTTCTCACGAATTTTAATTTGAAGTCTATTTTATCTGATATTAGCATTGCAAATCCCACGTGTTTACGGGAGTCATTTACTTGGTCGATTATGTTCCAGTCTTTCACTTTCAAAATGTGTTTTTTTTTATGGGCAAGATGTGACTCCTGAAGGCTGCAGATAGAAGGATTTTGCTTTTATTCCAACTAGACAGTCTATGTCTCTTAATTGGAGAGTTAAATCCTGTGATGTTGAGAGATAGGACTGAGAGGTATTTTTTTTATTGTGAAAATGCAGTACAGTTGGTTTACAATTACATAGACAAGATAATGAGTACATTTCTTATCAAGCATTGTTGACTCCTCCTTTGTTTCCGCCTCCCATCACTTCCCAGACTCCCATTACCCAATCCTCTCCCCCCCCCAAAGTTGTAAAGTTCATTTTTCAACATAACGACTTGTACATTTCATTGTTGCAATGGTTCCACCTGTATTCCTATTAAAACAATTTGTTTATTCCCTAACCCTCTACAAATTATACCAATATAAAATACAGTGAAAACTGAAGTTATTTTTTGTTATGTCGAAAAACGAATGTTACAACTTTGGCCTGGGAATGGGGGAGGGAGGGAGTGGAGATCAGTGTGGGGGGGAGGTGAAAGGGATGGGAAGAGGAAACAAAGGAGGAGACAACAATGCTTGAAAAGAAATATACTCATTACCTTGCCCATGTAATCATAACCCCTTGGTACAGTATTTTCACAATTAAAAAAAACTTCAAAAAATGTTTATCACTTATTATAATTCAAATACCAAGCAAGAGTAATTTTATATAATCATTAGAGGTATCATTTTATCACTATCATAAAACAGAATAAAAGACCAGTCCCAATTATTCCCTACCTATCATTATACTTAATTCCTAATCATTACCTAAATATCTTAAACAATCTAAATAGTCATGTGTTTAACATAGACATAAATATTCTATACTTTTTACTTAAAAATTTCCAAGGGCATATATTCATGTTTCTAAGAAATGATCACAGCAGTTAAAAAATGCTTTTGTGAAATTAATGTGAGACATGTTGTTGTTGTTGTTGTTTACAAGTCCTGGGCATTGTCCCTAAGCTTTTTTTGTGCTCAAGGCCAGCACTGTACAACTTGAAGCACAGGGATAATTTCTGTTTTTGAAAGGTTAATTGGAGAATAAGAATCTAACATGTACTTTTCTGTTTGGGCTAGATGTGAAAACAATTGTTAGATCTCAGCCACCAAAGGAGCTAGAATTATAGGCGTGAGTTACCGGCACTTGGTTTGATGATTTTTTTTTATTTTAATTACATTTTAAGATGTTTGTTTCACTATAATGCACATAATTCTATACATAAATTTATATATATATATATATATATATATATATATATATATATGACGACAAATTCCCTCTAAAAATGTATGACTTTCTACATACAAAATTTATACACACACACATATATATTTCTGAATATATACACTCCCTCTAAAACTTTTATGCTACTATTTTTTACCCTTTTCATTTCAAAGATATAGTCTATTTTTCCAAATGTTTCCTAGAGTAAAATGACTAATATTTCAATAGAAAGTAGGATATATTATTTTCAAAGTAATTTTAGACATACACATGATGCAGTAGTAATATTTATAGTATATTACTTGAAAAAATTCTGTTCAAACCCTTAAGTATTTGTGTGTAATGACAGGGAGAAGGGAAGTTAATTCATATTGGTTAGAAATGGGCAATGCTTCAAAAATCTGTTCAATAATTTGTCATAATCACATAATCAAGCTACCTGTTATGGTTTAGTTTTGTTTTTGTTTCTTTATTTATTCAAAAATTTAACATGGATGCATGAACAGTCGTAATATTAAAATTATTAAAATACAAATAATACAAAATCATAGACACATACCAGACTTCAATAATTAGCACTTATGATGCTAATAATAATTTGTTGAAGATGATGATGACCAGAGTGACCTTGATAATGGCAATGTTATGATTGAAAAAGAAAAATTTTTAGACATCTTTGAATTTAGATTTCCCACATTGAATACATAATAATAAACAGTGTTGGATTATATACAATAAGAATAACAAAAGGAGAGTTTCAATATCAAGAAATAATAATCACATAATCAGGTGAGACAGTAAATCCCTAAGGTTGTTCTTGCAGTCTCTCTAATGTATACTCACTTTTCTTGGTGGTATTGTTTTCTTATAAATAAAATCGTTTATTTTCACATGTTTATTATCCCACATAGATAAAATATAATAAGGTGTGTGCTTTGTTATCAAATGATCATCTTTGTTCTAGTCTTGGGAACTTAGGAGAAAGCCTTTCACCACACACATAGCCAGTAGCTTAGATATATATCCCTAGAAGATAACAACACAAGCCTCAAGCATGCTTCACCCATTAGGCAGAAATCCTTAGTCAGTTTTAGTTTCTATCCAGTTCACTGAAGAAAATCTATGTGTAAATTTATGAAGAACACTTGGCAGCACATAAAGCAATAAGAAAATTTTGATGGAATAAGATTAGTTTTCAACTTAGTGTCATTAGTTCAAGTAACGTTCTCATATAAATACTATTCTATAACCAATGTTTTCCAATGATATGTTGAGTATGTTCTTCAATACAAATGTGGACACATGACCCAATTTACATAATACCACTTACATATCTGTAGTTGCCTTAAAAGGACACAACCCTTAGAGCCAGGAGGTAAACTTTATTTTTATTTCTGCATGAAGCAATTTGTGACTTTATACCAACAAACTGAATTTGACTCTTTCCTTATTTGTAAGCTAAGGTGGAAAATGTAAGGACTCTACTTTTCTTTTTAATTGCTCTAGGAGGAAGCAAAGTATTCTTCAATATTTCTGGTAGATTACATCCATTTATAGATGAGAAATGTAAGGCCAAAAGTCAATGTAGTGAGTAAATAATGATACTATAATTTGTGTCTGAGCTCTTCCCTTTGCACACTTACAAGGAACAGTAATTTGTTGATGGAGAGGACCAATATGAAAACACTATGGGGGAAAAAACATACTTTGTAAAAAGTTGTTTAAGACTAGGTGACCAGTGATGAGTACATGAAACAGACTTGTGCCAGGCACATGAAAAGGAGTACATAGAAATCATATTAGTGCTGGGTGCCAGTGGCTCATGCCTGTAATACTATCTACTCGTGAGGCTGAGATCTGAGGATCTCTGTTCAAAGCCAGCCCAGGCAGGGCTCGATCTCAGGTCCCGGAATAGACCTAACCTTCTTTTGGCCCACAGGCTGGTGTACTCACCATGACCCATTCATCACATGGGTTTGCTAGGCCTTGAGTTCAAATCCCAGCACTGTCAAAAGATGAATACTGATGTGAGAAGCCAAGTGATCCTCTTCTTTTCCTGTACTGTGAAAGTCCTGCTTCTCAGCTAGGAATGGTACATACTATATAGGCAACTCTATATCCATGGGAACAGGTTGACATCCATGTCAACACAGTTATACCTGTCACCATATTCAGTAAAATACACAATATCTTCATGAATTAGACACAAATTAAGGAAAAGTGCACCGAATGCAAGATGCTGTCCACACATATATAATAATAGATATCCTATGTTTAAACTATGAATTTATGCCCATCCGGGCCCTCCCTGGTGCTCAGTGTCACGTCCTCGAAACGGTCTAGCTCCTCAGTTGCTCACAGGCCAGTGTCCTCACCTTGACCCTTTCACCAATTGGGCCTGCTAGGTTCTGAGTTCAAATCACAACACTGTCAAAACATGAATCCTGATGTGAGCAGTACAGCAGTTCACCTGATTTCCAGTCCTGTGAAAGTCCTGGGTGTCATTTAAGATGGACAAGGCATAGGCAACTCTATAGACATAGGAATAGGTTGTCATGCATGTCAGCACATTTATATCTATCATCATACTCAATAAAATACAAAATGCATCTCTGACTAAGATACAATAAAATAAATAACTAAACTGAAAGCATGACGAATTCCACATATGTATGTAAATAGAGATCCTATGTGTAAAATAGGTGGGCATCTGATTTTTGCCAGTGTTGGGCTTCAATTCAGGTATTGGGAGCAGGCCTGAATGTGTAGTCTTCAAGGATGGTGATCTTCCCCTTCTCTCACAGTGCAACAGAGTTACCCAGACCTGAGTTCAAATCCCAGCTCTGGCAGTAAAATGGGGCGTATTTGGAGTTAGGCTAATTCCTTCATAATTTTTTTTTCAACAGAGTCAGAGGTCATGGAATTTCTTCCTTTTTTATTTTTTAATTGAAACTCATGAATGTCTTGGTGCACAGAAGAGACAAATCTAAAGATCATCCGGAAAATGACTGGAAATATAAGAATAAGAATTGGGAGAATTGATCTGACAATGGCAATTATAATTAGTACATGAATCCAATCCAGAGGATTGAGGGCCTCCAGGATTTGCTTAAATAATGCTGCCAAAGATTGTAATTTTTTTACATCTAAATGAGATTTACTAACTGCTGTAATTTTGTCCTGTAAAGCCTCCATAACATGAGAGATATCTTTATCTCTCCAAACTCCTAACAAATGATTTTTGGTGGCATTCCAATTAAAAGAAAAGTTATATTTTAGAGCAGTAACACAGATATATTTAAAACTAGCATGACATTTAACTGAGAGTTGTGTTTTTAAATTTTGAACTTCCTGACCTATAACCAGAACCACTTCCTCCAGAGCATTTATTTTCATTTCTAACATTTTATCTATAATTTATTTTTTTGCTAGGGCTAATGAAATATTTTTGCTTAAATCAGTAACAAAATGAGCAGTGTTTACTTCATTTACTAAGGCTGCTGTAGAAATCGCTAAAGAGCTAATTATTGTTATTTAAGCACTTATTCCTAAAATCAAGGCCGCAACAAAGCGTTTGGGCTGCAACTTAATATCCAGAGTTTTCAGCATTTGTAAAGCGGAATTTTTAAACCAAGGGTCATTTCATAGATCTACACATAACATTACATACAAAGGTCTTTTTAAATTTAAAATTACAGAATATGTTTTATCCAGAGAAGAAGTAAGAAAATTAGTAAAAATACAATCCTTACAACTAATATAATAAGATTTTCCTTGATTAATAATGATTAAATTATCTAGTTTTCCAGCTAAAATTCCCATAGGATAACCCACACATGCTCTTACCTCAATTGCAGTACTCTTAGTTTCTTTGGGCTTTTTCGGTAAAATCATGTTTGTTGCTGCAAAAAGTCTGAACAAATCCAGCTGAATGCCAGTTTTATTGTGAAAGGGAGAGTGACTCGCCAAAATGGAAGCCACCCACCCTGGAGTGAGCCATCTTTTCAGGGGTTCCCCATGAGTATCAGGAGCAAAGCCATTAAACTTTCATGAATTATGTTTTAAGTAGGAGGCATAATCATAATCAGGGTTAGCAATGGAAAAAATAAAAAAATACTATCTGGTGCCCCATAGGGTTGTAAAAAAGAGGCCTTTTGAAATCCACATTCCCAGCATTTTGGTGAGGTAATTAATGCATCCCCAAACTGATTCTTTTCATGATATTTTTGTAGGCAGTTATCTAAATGTATATTCCTCTTGCAATGAAAAAAGGATTCATTATAAGTATGAAAGCCTAATGTCATCATGCCAATTTTCCACATCAATCTTTTTTTTTGAACTTTTTATCATTGGATTGATCAAGGGCATCAGTCAAAAAAGTTCTATAGTTTATAGGCAAACACTCAGGGAGATTTTCTACTGATAGCGTTATGCAAATTGGAGTGGTATCTGTCATTCATTCATAATTAATTGTTTGAGAAGTCATATGAGAATTAGAATAGTCCTCCAAACCCCCTAGCAGGTCACTATTGTTTGACATTACTTGTATTATATCATCATCCCCCCCCCCCATCCCACGGGATGTAGAAGAGGAGGATTAGGAACATATGCCCAGTATTGTTCTCCTGAAACAGACACTGCCTGCACAGCAATAATGGAAAGCATAGCAAGAAACATATTTTCAACAGTGATAGTGTTTCCTGTAGAAACCACAACCTCCTCTGCAGAATGGGTGAGCTTCTTAATTTGTTCCCACGTTGGTGGTTGGGCTTCTTTTGTTGTCTTGCCTGTTGAGGAGAAAGGTGAAGACATTTGTGCTTTTGCATCGCTTTCTTCATTTGCATCTTCTGGTTTTTTCCCCCTGGGTTTCTCTTATTTTTGTAGGGGCACACGAGTCGGTTGAGATTCCAGAGGGGTGACTCGGCATCCTGTGGAAACATACATGTATAACCTCATCCCGAGGTGATTAAATTCATCAGGCCCTTTGCAGGTGCCTGTGAGCAAATCTTTCCTTTTAACTTTTGGCTGAACTTTAAATCCAATTTCGCTCCAATGTATTTGCATAAGTGTAAGATTTTGTTCATTAGTATTAAGGTGATTAATTACAAATAAAGCATGATGGTTTCTCATAGTTAATAAGTCAGCCATCATATTTCCAAATGAAAGAGGTGGGAAACCACCATATATTCCCTATAATGTAAGCTGGACCAAACTTAGTCATAACTGTTGTGGGAATCTTTCTTTTCCTTTTATTATCAGAGATCCCTTTTTCTATAACTTTCTGTACTTTTGGTATAACTCCTTCTGGTTTAGTTTAATTCATTAATTCTTCCTATTGTAACATATCTGGAAATTTTAAAATTCTATATTTACTATGAGGGAGCCGCAAAACTGCTTTTGAAGATGCAGGAGTTTCTGGAGGCAACGTCTCATCAGATGATATATTGATTGGGGAATTGACCACATCTAAACTTTGGTCCTAGTCTTTATTATTTAGAGAAGCCGTCTCTATTGGACTGGAAAGAAACAACATGCTCTGTTCGTGGATCAATAGAAAAATAGCCAAATCAAGAATAAAGACAACAAATGTACAGCCAAGAAGAATATAGTAAGAATAAAGGTAGAGGCAATTAAGGTGCAGCCAAGTGTATAAGAAGCCTTGAACCAACACCCCCTTCCTGCATGCATGTTTACATGAAGCTTATGCTTTGCCTGGCATGATCTCTCAGGGAGACTCAGCAGGAGGTGATGTGGCAGATGGCGTCCGCTCCTAATCATGCAATAGGTGTGGGATAATGAAACTAAACATGGTTCTTTTTCATCATTACCCTATCTCCATGATAAAGGGGATCCTTCACACTATTCAGTTTTGCAGCTGGGGAAAATGAGGCATGGAGAAGTCGGGTGATCTACTCGTGACCTTCAGCACACAGGAAGCTCAGCCAGACTTCTCTGCCATGCTCCCTAGGACAGTGGGTGCTATGCAGTCCACTTCTTATGGTGGGAAGTCCACTGCTTGTCAGTCATGGGGTTTGAACTCTGGGCCAGGGCAGTGTACCCAAGCTCCTCAGATCAAGGATAGCGCTCTACCACATGAGCCAAAGCATCACTTCCGGTTTTCTGGTGGTTCTTTGAGGATAAGAGTCTCACAGACATTCCTACCTGGGCCAGCTATGAACCATGATCTTCATATCTCAGCCTCCTCTGTAGTTAGGATTATAGGCCTGAGCCACCGGCACCTGGCATAAGTGTAATTTTGGCCTTCTTTCTCTCTCTGTCTTTCTCTCACACAGGAACTGGTTGAATGGGTGCTGGAGGAGGTGGCCCAGCATCCCTATCTGGCTGGAACCCAAGCTGGCCCTCTCATTCTGGATGTGAGCTGTGGGTCAGGAGGTGTGTCAGTTAGCCTGTTGAAGCAGATTCATGAGGTAAGCCCCTCTGTGCCCTGGCTAGACCGTGATGGTTGTTCATTATCCATCCCATGAGTCCTTCCCCAAATCACTCTGATAGACCATTGAAGGAAATTAGATGAGGAGGCATTGTCCCCCTGCTCAGCACGATCCCGGGCCTCTAACCCTCACCCTCACCTATCTGGCCAGACCCTGGTATAAAACAATGAAAACATTCAGTGTCTACTATTCTTTGCTAGGGTGTGTCATTTCGGTTAGGGAAACGGAGTGCAGAGGAAAGACCCTAGACCTGAAACATCCCAGGGGACATTTGTTCTTGTGACAGAGCCAAGTCATTGCTGTGGATAAGGAGGAAGCCACCATCAGACTGACCCGGAACAATGCTCAAAGATAGGAAGGCTGTTAAAGTATCAAACCCATTCATGTCTGCTTCCCACTCCCAACAATGCGGTGTAATGTGGATGGCTCAGCCCTGGGCCTAAGGGATTATAAATGGATGGTGGTGGTCAGGAGCTGGTGGCTTCTGACCATCATCCTGGCTATTGGTAAGCTGAGGTCTGATGGTCGTGACTCAGAGCCAGCCCGGGCATGAGAGTCCGTGAGATTCTTATCTCCCATGAACCACCTCCCCCTCCAAACCCACACACAAAAAAGCCAGATTTGTTGCTGTGGCTCAAGTAGTAGAGCCTCAGTCTTGAACAAAAGAAGCTCAGAGATAACCTGAATCCAAGCCCTAGGACTCACAAAATAATAATAAAATAAATGAACAGTGTACACCTTTTATCTGACGACCAAGACAGATGGATTCAGTCTTCTCGCTGGTACTTGTAGCCAAAGGTAAGGGGCTTCCCTTGATATTTCTCAAAACTTCTCTTTCTCTCCTTTATCTGTCCAGGTTCGGTTAGAGGACATATTGGGATCATCCCCCTGAATGTGACCTTAGGTACCCTCCCCCATTCTTCTTCCTTGGGGTGACTATCCTGGATGCACTCCCTGCTGGAAAGATGAGGTACCAGAGAGATGGGGGTAGGTATCCCTGACACACTCCCACACACCCACACCAACACACCCCCACACGACTAGGCCTACTCAGACTAGCCTTTTCCAAAGACACTTTATCTCCTTGGATTAACTGACCTAGGAGAGGATCTTGATCCCCTGTAACTGATTGTTTTAACTTCGGCTTGCTAGTTGAAACGGGAGCAAAAAAAAAAGGCTTTGGTGCCTGTCACCCGGGGCTAAGGCTCACACCTGTCATCCTATCTACTCGGGAGGCTGAGATCTGAGGATCACAGTTTGAAGCCAGCCATAAGCTGGAAAGACTGTGAGACTCTACTCTCCATGGAACCACCAAAAAGCCTGAAATGGAGCTGTGGCTCAAGTGGTAGAGCACCAGCCTTGAGCCCAAAAAGTCAGAGACAGCTCCCAGATTCTGAGCTCAACCCCACACAAAGAAATGGCCCCGTCTTGTTGCCAACAGACTGCCCAAGCTTAGAGGGCCCTATCTTGGAGTGTGGTACAACACCTGTCCCTGGGTGGTGTATCAGTTCCTTTAGAAATCCGGTGGTGGAAGCCAGGCCTTCCCCTTTGTGCATTCTCAACCCACACTGGACAGAAGGCAGGGCGTGATAAGGCCAGAAGCCTGCAGAGCAGAGAGGTTCCAGCTCTGCCAATGTGATCAGAACGGGCTTCTTAGAGGCATCACTTGAAAAGGGGGACTTATTTAACACGGAGGAGCTGACAGGAAGCATAGAGAGCAAAGTTGCCGCAGATGATGGACAACATAGCAGAGCGTGTTCATTTCCAGCCAGGACTGTTGGTGAGAAACTCGGTAGAGATGTGCAAGACTGTCTGGAGACAGGCCTGATGGGTCACAGGAGAACAACTATGTAGGGCTTGGATTGTGTTTTAGAGGTAGACAGCTTGGCTAGCATGCAGGAAACCCCGGGTTTGATTCCTAGGTCCTGCATACACAGAAAATGTCAGAAGTGGCACCGTGGCTCAGGTGGAAGTGCTTACATGGAGCCAAAGAAACTCGGAGATACCACCCAGGCCCCAAGGCCAAGCCCAAGGACTGTCAACATAAAACAGCTCTCCAAGGGACCTTGGTGACCGGTGGATAGCTATGCCCTGTAGTTCTTAATAGATCATCCATGCTTTGTGTTTCCTTCTTTGACAGAAGGGAGATGGACACTCCTTCTGCCCTGGACACTCGTAGACCCATTATCAGCAACCCTCCCAACGTCTTCCAATGGGACATGGAACAGCTGGCCCCAGAAATTGTCAGGTACTGGTTGGGTAGCTCAGGGGGATACAGGGAAGGCCCCAGAACTCCTAGTGGGTCTGATCTGCCCTGGATGACCAGGCCATCCATAGGAGGCAAATGGGAGCTTAGAGAATGTTAGTGATGTGGAGGGGGGCCTTTAATGCCCATGGTCCCACCCAGATTCTGAGCCTCCCTTTGTTGTCCCTGAGGGAGGTAGAGGGGTGTTTAGGTGGTAGCGTCTAGAGGAGGAATAGCTGGAAATTCTGAAGGATGAGACACCTTAAGCAGTGTGCAGGTGGCTCACACCTGTCATCCCACGCCTGTCATCCTGGCCACTTGGGAGGCTGAGATCCAGAGGACCTCATTTCCCAGACCAGACAGGAAAGTCCCAGGAGAGCCTCAACTCCAATCTGCAACTGGCAGTGGTACTGTGGTTCAAGTGGTAGACCACTGGCTTTAAGGAAAATTAGAATTCAAGGACAGTACCCAAGCCCTGAGTCCATGCCCCTCAACCAAAAATCAAAGAAAGGAAGGAAGAAAGAAAGACACCCCTTCCTTGCTTGCAAGAGATGTTGAAGTAGTGGGGTTGCTGTGTTTGGGAGACCAGCTGCTGGCCTCACTGTACAGACATTTCTAAGAACTACCCAGATTTGCCCCAGTGTGAAACCACAGTAGGGTGGGTGGTGTCTTACCAAGAACTCCATAGGTCGTGGCCTGTGGCAGGCAGAGAGTGGGTGAATGGGAGTATGGGTGGGATGTTAGTGTCAATTATATGCTCTCCATCCATGGAAGAATGGTTTTGAATGCTGGTGTCAAAGTCTGAAGTGAAGGATTGCATGTGGTTTGTGGCCTGACGAGTTGGGTTTCCCCTGGGGCTAAGAAGGTGGCTGAAGCCAGGCGACACTGGTGGCTCACACTGTGTCATCCTAGATACTCAGGAGGCTGAGATCTGAGATCAAAGCCAGCTTGGGAAGGAAAACCTGTGAGACTTTATCTCCAGTGAACCACCAGAAAGCCAGAAGTGGCACTGTGACTCCAGTGGTAGAGTGCCCACCTTCAGCTGAAGAGCTGAGGGATTGTGCACAGGCCCAGAGTTCAAACTCCATGACAGACAACCAAAAATAAGGTAGATGAGTTTTCTGCATAGTGGTGTGTACTTTTAGGAAATTCCAACCTCTGTTATGAGCCATTCCAGATGTGTGAGAGGCCATGAGTTTTGTCTACAGTTGGTCTGAGGATAGTAGTGACATCTTCTTGGGGGTGGGATGTTCAGAGTGCTCAGGGACTGCTGAGGCATTGGGCTACTTATGTGTGTGTGTATGTGGGTGTGTGTGTGTTTTCCCTCTTCTTACTCTGTGCACTTCCTGGGTGCCTGTTTGACTCTTTCTGCCTTGGATAGTGCTCCTCCTCCATTCCAAACTTGTACTTTAGCCCCCTATCAAGGTCAACAATGAGTCCTAAATTGGCATAGGCCTGCATTTCAGCTTTATTTTGGGACCAAAGTCTGGCCTGTGCAAATCTTTGGGCACCTCCAGGGGATTCTGGGCCAGCTGGGCCTACTGGCATAGGGTCTCCCCTGCCTCTGGGGGTCCTTAGTCATGCGATATCTTGATTTTTTCTCAGTTGGGCCTCTGGCTGCATATCCCTCCCTTCAAGCTGGCAGTGAAGTGGAGGAAAGGGGGTTTCTGGTGGCTCTAGCCAACTTGAAATTGATAGCTGACTGAAGGCTTCCCAAGCAAGGAGGGTCCGGGGCTACATGGGAGATGAGACCAAAGTGGTTTGGAGTATCCATTGGTGTCTAGGAAATGTCAACGTAACTTGTCACAGGAAAGTCTATCTTCCTGCCCCAGCTTGGCCTCTCAGGTCCTTCTAGACAATTCTGGATGTCCAGAATACAGAGACACAGACTTTAGATTCTAAGTCCAGGGAACTGGGGCATGAGAGACTGGTATGGCCAATACCTCAATGTTCTGGGGCATTAGCCTTGACCTGGCTATGCCCCTCTTGTTGAAAGTTCTCTTAATCCAGTGTGGCCACACACTGGTCACTTGTGGCAGTGCTATGAAAGTGGCAGAAGTGGAAGTGACCAAAATCTGGATTTATGGCCTGATTGGGGAGGGGGTGGAGGCAAAGGGTGTCTAAAAAAAAATCTTAGAGCTGGAACTCAGGGCCTACGCACTGTCCCTGAGCTTCCTTTGCTCAAAGCTAACACTCTACCACTTGAACCACGGCTCACCTTTCATCTTTTTAGTAGTTCACTGGAGTGAAGAGTCTTACATACTTTCCTGCCTGGGCTGGCTTCAAGCTGCCATCCCATGAGCTCAGCATCTTAAGTAGCTAAGATTGCTGGGATGAGCCATTGGGAACTGCTAAGGATGTTGTGTGTGCTTTTTTGTGCATGAGTGTGTGTATGTGTGTGCATGTGTGTGTGTATTTGCGTGTGTGTTTGCGTGTGTGTGTTTGTTGTTTACCGAGGCTTGAACTCAGAGCCTATGTGGTATTCTTTAGCTTGTTTGCACAAGGTTTGTGCTCTACCACTTGAAATAGAGTACACTTCAGCTCCCAGCAGCCCCTGACTGTGTCTGGGCCATGGCAGTAAGTTCCATAGAACCTGCTCCTCCATCCGTGCACAGGGCCACAGGACCAAGGGAAAGGACATTATGGATGCTCTTTTTTAGTCAGCCCACGACTGAAGGCCTTCACTGGACCCCAAGCACTGGTGAGCCCTGTAACTCCAGAGATAGTGAATGCTACAAGCACCAGGCAGCCGGCTGTGGATTCCTGAACCAACAAGACTTTCATGAGCCCAACTCAACACGCACCGGAAGTGTGCTGACAGATTTGCACTCTTGTGATACCTACGTGAGTAGGCTTTACCTGCCATGCGATCTTCTGCCCCTCCTGGCCCAGAGACATTGATTTACTGCTCAGACCCACACTGTACCCATGACAGATTCCATTCTGATGAGCCAGACGATGACCTCCATGCCCCAAGGCTGGACACTTCTCTGACAATGTGGCTCGATCTGTAGGCAAAGGCCTCCAAATGGGCTGCTCTCAAGACTTGTAGGATACCTAGACATTGGGAGAAACTCAGGGGTCCACTGGAAAATACTCTGCTTAGAGGCACAAAGTGAGATACAAGCAGGCCAGGTGTTGGTCATAGGGCTTGAACTGTGGGCCAGGGCGTTGTCACCTAGCTTCAGCTTACCACTTGAGCCAGAGGGCCACTTCCAGTTTTCTGGAGTTTCAGAATTCCCCGGACTATCCTCCTTGGCTGGCTTTGAACGGTGATCGTCACATGTCAGCCTCCTGAGGAGCTAGGAGGACAAGCATGAGCCACCAGTACCTGGTGATCTGGCCTTTCACAACAGTGGACAAGGAGCTCCTGAAAGCTTTTCTTTATTTTTTCTGTGCCAGTACTGGCCTTGAATTCAGGCCTGGGCTCTGGTCTCCTAACTTTTTCCCTCAAGGTTGGCACTCTACCACTTGAGTCATAGCACAATTTCTGGGTTTGGGTAGTTCACTGGCAAGAAGAGTCTCACTAAGTCTCACTAAGCTGGTTTTGATCCATGATCTCTGAACCCAGTCTCCTGAGTAGCTAGGATTTACAGGTGTTGAGCCACTGTTGGCATTGGGCCAGAAGCTTTTTTAAAGCAAGAGTTCTTCCCTACATTTGCCCTTACTCCTCAATGCAAAGGATGCCTGAATGTCAGGAGCTGTGAAAAATAGGCTTCTAGCCACAAGAAATGGCTGGGGTCCATGGTGAAAAGTCAAGCTAATCTTCCTCCTGGGCCTCATTCTGGGACCCCATCCTCTTCCCTACCTGTGACTCAAATACAAACCTTGACCCAGATTCGAATGTCCTGCCAGATTTGTCTGAAGCCACAGAACATTCATTCCACCCACACCACTTGCTCTACACCACACCTCATGACCTTTACCCATGTTGTACCTTTTGCCTGAGGCTCTCTATCCTGTTCCACGCCTTAGAACTCCTGTGGAATTTTGGCACTGGTTATATCACCTCCTGGAGCAAGTCTTTCCTTCCTTTTTCCCTATAGAGATGGAAATTGTGCAGGCTAACAAATGCTCTATCTTGGTGTGTGTGTGTGTGTGTGTGTGTGTGTGTGTGTGTGTGTGTGTGTGTGTGTGTTTGTCTGTGTCTGTGTCTGTGTTTGTGTCTGTGTGTCAGTCCTGGGGTTTGAATTCATGGCCTGGACACTATCCCTGAGCTTTTGTGCTCAAGGCTAGCACTCTACTCCTTGAATCCTAACTCTATTTCTGGCTTTTGGGGTGTTTAATTAGACAAAAGTGTTTCATATAGACTTTCCTGCTTGTAATTGTGATCAGAACTCAGAACTCAGCCTCCTGAGTAGCTGAAATTACTGGGGTGAGGCACAATCACCTGCCCTCTACCTCTTTCCTCTAACCTTGGCCCTCCTGTGTACCAGAAGAATATATCTCACCAGTCTCCCTTTTATTTTTTGCCAGTGTTGGGGCATGAACTCAGGCTCTGGGCATGTTCCTTAGCTTCTTTTGCTTAAGGCTAGTCACAGTGCCACTTTTGTTTTTTTCTATTACTGTGGTACTGAGGAATTGAACCCAGGGCTTCGTGCATAGTAGGTAAGCACTCTACTGCTAAGCCACATTCACAGCCCAAGGCTGACTTGTAACAGGAGTTATGAGGGTGGGATTTATTGGCTTACCATTTGGCATAGAAATCGCTGACTATATCATAACTTTGCCAAGATTTCAGACCAGTCTATGACTCGGCAATGTGGAATGATGAATGTGTGAGAGCCACCAGGCCCCAGAGGCCTAGGCTCACATCCTACAGAGGGATAGAGAATATAGATCCAGAATCTTCGACCACTCCTGGAGGCAGTGGCTGGCTGCTAGGTGTCCCAATGGGACACCTCAGCTAGAACATAATGCATCCATTGTACATACCAGCCCAGGAGAAGCTTTCGGGGCTTCAGTTATTAAATGGCAGAGGGATGTTTTGTTCAAGCTGCCGGCTCAGACTTAGTACTCTCTGAGGGTTTTCCCCAGCTGGGCCAGTTTAGGGCAGCTGGGCATGGGCAACCTGCTGAATGCCCATCATCCATACATCATCCATCCATACACAGAGACATGGAGTTACTGCTGCCTTTTTTTGGGGGGGTGGTGCAAGTGTTGGGTTTAACTATGAGCCTAGGCCTTGTCCCTTAGCTCCTTTCGTCAAGGGATGCACTCTGCAACTTGAGCTAAAGCGCCATTCATGGTGTGGTTTTATTCCTGTGATCTCTTAGAAATAAGAGTGTTGCCAACTTTCCTGTCATGGCTGAATTGAAATTGGCATTCTCTACATCTCAGCCTCCTGAGGTAGGATTACAGGCAGGAGCCGCTGATACATGGATTTCTTTTCTTCTTGTTGTTCTTTTTTTAATCGTGACAATCTGAAATCTTCAAGGTGTCATTCCAATGGTTTGAATTCGAAGTAAACTACCCAGTCCTGGAGTTCACATGCTAAGACTGCTACCCACAAATGGAGGGAGATCCTGACAAACTCATTCCTATTTTTGTGAAAGCTAATGGAATGTTACAAAATAAATAATTAAATTTGCAGTTAGTTCATGATTCTATTTTAGAATGCCACACAAATATTATTGGATTTATGTCTTCCATTCTAGCACCATGGTATGATTCCCGTAATGAAAAGATATTAACTAATTTTTAATTAATGCTTTTATAAGTATTCTACCATGATACTTCATTAAATAGTGGCATAATGTAATAACTAATTATTGGTAATAAGATACATAATTGAATATCCTCACATTCCCTCTTTTTCTGTATATATATATATATATATGTATATATATATATATATATATATACACACACACACACATATACATATCTATACATATCTATCAATGTATATATTGGGCACTACTGTGGCTTGATCAAAGGTCCTCAGAATTTCCTCGCAGCTCAGTTTGCTGGAGGCTGGTGTGCTAAGACTGAGACCCCATTTATGAATTTGGCATACTAGGCTGTGAGTTAAATTCCCAGTAAGGCCAAAAATTTATTCATGAAGTAAGAAGCCAATTTGACAGATTTTTTTCTTTTCTCTAAAAGTCCTGGGTCTCAGTACAATGTATAATCCATATGCAAATATAATCTAGGTGATATGATGTATAAATGAAGTGTTACATGTATAATGCTAAATAAATAAGGGTAATAAACCTTATATGCATTAAACCCATGTATGTAAATAGCTCTCATATATGAATATTATGCTGAGGCTTTAATTCAGACCCTGGGAACTGGTCTGAATTTCTTGTCTTTAAGGTCAGTGAGCTTCTCCTTCACCCACAATGCTACAGAGTTACCCAGACCCTGAGTTCAAATCCCAGGCCTGCCAGTACAATGATGCAAATTCCCAGCCAGGGCTTTATTTATTTATTCATTTATTTACTTATTTGCTAAGCATGGAGCTTGAGCTTGGGTCTTGTCACCTCTGCCAAACCAACCCTGGTTTCCTATTACCCGAGTTCAAATCTTGAGGCTGGCAAAAATAATAAGGAATAGGATAAAACTGAGAAGTTCAAGAAGGTAGTTTTACTTTTTTTTCCTTTGTATTGTGACCATCTTGGGTCTAAACGACAAGGCCCAGAAAGTTCACATGACCTTGCCTTGCTGATGTTTGGTAGGCTATTAGGGAAGCGATAGCCGAAACCTGCAACTTAGGCCTGGAGGTCGAATCCTGGGACTGCCACTAATGAATGGTGGGATGGTCTAAGAAAGGCATTCTGAAATTATATTCGTACAAATGGAATGCTATAAAAGTAACACTTAAATTAGTAGTTAGTGTATGATTTTCATATTATAAAATTATACACAATTATACTTCGTTGACCAATTTCAATTAATATTTATTATTTATTCAGTCATGATACTTAAAAAAGAAGGAATAATTTAGTTGCTAATAATTGGTAATAATATCATATATGCAATTTCATAATATACAGACATCTCTCTTGTTTTATACATATACATTTATTTATCTATCGATTTACCAAACTACGCATGTATCTGTTTATACACTTGTCACTCCTGGAGCTCAGTGGTAGAGTGCTCCCCTAGTATGTACAAAGCCCTAGGTTCGATTCCTCACTACCACATGCACAGAAAAATCTGGAAGTTGAGCAGTCCCTTATATAATTGAGCTCTAGCTTTGAGCAAAAAAGCTTATAATTAGACTCTTACTCAAGACCCAAGACTGGCACCAAAAATAAGTATATAATGTTCTGAACGCAACCATATAAGGATAAGACTGCAAATACCTCATCAGAGAGGAAGCTGGGAGTCTGATGCTGACAGCTGCTATCTAACCTGACTTAGCCAGAGGTAAACCGCTGCAACCCAGCTCTATGGAACCAGATGCTGCACCCCTGTCATCCAAGATACTCGGGGGCTGAATCTGACACTGGTGGGTTTAAAACCCAGCCTTGGCAAGAAGTCTGCAAAACTCTGAGCTGTGACTCAAAGTGGTAGAGCTCTAGCCTTGAGCTAAAGATCTTAGGACAGTAGCCTCAACCTTTCAGTGCAATCCCCGTGGCTAACTCTCCCCCACAAAAAACCCCATTCCTCTAAACAATTAGATGTGAACTTTTTGCAGTTTGTGATGTGTTTCTGAAAGAATGGTGATACTGATGAAAACATCCTAATTCTAATGATAGCTTGTGGGATACAGCTATGTGATGAGTCCTTCATGAGGTGTTGTGTGCTGCGTCCTTCACAAGGTGCATTCTTTCATCTGGTCCTTGTAAGAGCTCCACAACTAAGATGATTCTGCAGATGAGAAAGTTGAGACTCAGATATGTCCCCATGTTAACGCTAAAATTATGTATGTACTGAACTCTAATGAGTTCTCTCCTGCAGACAATTGTTTTGGTTTATTTTTCTCTGTCGTAAATGTTGAACTCAGGGCCTAGGCACAGATACTTCTCTGTTAGGCTCATGGCTAGTGCCCTATGAGGTGTAGCCAAGGACCCTAGGCATCTGTAGCTGAGGTCTGTCATCCTGCCTACTCAGGAAGCTCAGATCAGACAATCTTGGTTCAAAACTATCCCAGACACAAAAGGTCCTGAGACTCTTATATCCTTCTCATTATTTAGCAACTTGAAGTGGAAGCAGGGTGTCACTGACTCGGGCCTGTCATCCTAGCTACTCAGGAGCCTGAGAGCTGGGGATAATGGTCCAAAGCTAGCCTGGGCAGGAAATTCCTTGAGATGGTTATCTCCAGTGAACCACCAGATAGCCTGAAGGGGCGCTGTAGCTCAAGTGGTAGAGCTTGAGCTCAAGAACTCAGAGACAGCAACCAGGCTCAGACTTCAACTCCTCCAACTTACAAGAAAAGAAAGCAAGAAACCTGAAGTAGAATGCAGGGAATGGATCTTAGGGGAAGCGTGCTTTGCATATAAGAAACACTGGGTTTGAATCCAAAGTATCACATCACTAGAAAAAAAGCCTGAAGTGGTTCTGTGGCTCAAGTGGTAGAGTGTTATCCTTGTACAGGTGAAACTGGAACAGTGCTCAGGTCCTGAGTTCAAGCTCCAGGACGGGTGCATGGGTGCATGCATGCGTGTGCACATGTGCACACACAAATACAACACACACACACACACACACACACACACACACACACACACACACACACACACACACACACACACACACACACACACACACACACACACACACACACACAGACCAGACATGAAGCTGTGACACCAAATGGTAAAGCAAAGAGCTTCTGCTCTGAGCTCAGGGTCAGCACTCTGGTCCTGTTTTCAATCACGAAACCTAGCCACCTAGGCCCTAACTAGGAGAGGTCAAAGGTTTCAAAACCTGATGAGCTTCACCAACCCTACATGACAGGAAGCACTCTGATATAACACATAAGCTTATATTTAGCAAGCTTCCGGAAACCTAGGGAAATACCATTGCCAATAATGAATCATTTCATTAGGTTCAGCTCTCAGTTGTCTGCCAGAAGGACTCTTGAATTAATTGTAGCAGTTTGTTTCAACACTGGGACATAGTCTAACAAACACAGGATAAGTACAGGGAACTTGGCCTCACCTGAGAGGCAGCACAAATGAGGGCTTCTTGTCAAAAAGAGCACTGGGGAAAGAGCTTGGGGTACAAAGTGGCCTTTTTCTCCTGGCATTCAGAGTCTGCCCACACTAATTGCCCCAGATGAATTGTTTGTTACACAGTTGTACAGGAGTGAGGCTTTATGTCTGCCTGTTCCAACAATGAGGCAGACTTCCTCCAGCAGCCTGGGGTGTAGGGAAATGCTCAGGCTACACTGGGAACAGTGAGGGGGAGCCACAGAACCAGCATTGACTTGAATGAATTCTCTATGCAATGAAATAATTCTATTCAAACAAATTTCCTATCTGGGTGCCTTTCAACATAGCAACTCTGGATGTTCACCGGTAGAAATACATGCATACATACACAGACACATGTAGTTACTGGCTTTTTTGTGTGGCAGGTCCTGAGGCATGAACTGTTAGCCTAGACATTTTCCCTGAGCTCTTTTTGCTCAAGGAAGCATTTTATTGTGTCTTAAACCATGATTACCCTAGGCTGGGGTGCAGCTTTTACACCCACAGATGATCCAGGGATCCTAGGACCCAATTCAACTCCTGGCACTGGCGGCAAAACAAAACAAAACACATCAAACCAAGACAAATGGAGGAGGGAAATAAACAGCAAGTTGTACACAACCGTTTTACCTTTGTTTCCTTTGCAATTGACCATCCTGGGTCTCAATGACTCCTCTTGAAAATTGAATGTGACCTAGCATGGCTGAAGGCTGGTAGGCTGTCAGTGAAGCCTGAGCCTAACCCACACACCTAGGCCCTGAGATGGATACTGGGACTGGCACCTAAACACTGCTGAAGATCCTATGTTCCTATGTGTAGGAACACTAATAGAATGTTTGAATTGTACTAATTGAATTAATAATTAGCTAGTCATTCTAGTATAAGATTGTATGCAATAAATTCAAGTCACTAATTAATTTAGTACTTTATTAAGTCTTCTACTGTGATCAATTAATGAAGGCATAATTTTAGATCAAATAATTGGTAGTAATAGAATATATGAAAATCAGATATAGATATCACTTTATATAGTTATGTACTAGAATCTACATAAATGTCTGTCTCTGTATACATTTATAGCTGCATATACATATGTAATTACACACACACACTGCATCTACACATCTATTTGTTTATATGTTGGCTAATCCTAGGGCTTGATCTCAGGTCCACAAATTTGTCCAACAACTTCACTTGCATCAGACTGGTGTGCTAACATTGACCCATTCATGAAGTGGGCCTTCTAGGCACGGAGTTCAAATCACAGAACTGCCAAAAACTTAATTCTGGTGAAAGAAGCCAATTGTCCCACTTGTTTTCCTAATTGGTGAAAATCCGGGGTCTCAGAAATGTTGTCTAATACACAGGCAAATCTATGTCCTATGTAATCTGATGTAAAAAACGTTATATGCATAATCATACTCACTAATATACATAATAAATAAAACACAAAATGAATATCTACACTAACCGCAATATACAGTAAACATGTGTATGTAAATTTAAATCATGTACTTAAAATATATGAGTGCTAAGACTTGAGTTCAGGTCCTAGGAACAGATCTGACTTTCTTGTCTTCCAGCACGGTGAGCTCCCCCTTCCCCCACACTGCTGCAGTTTTACCCATTGGGTGCTGGGTGCTGATTTTTTCACGTATTGCTGTGTGCTGAGTCCTTCAGAGTGCCATTTGCTGTGTCCTTCACAGGGTGCATTCATTCATCTGGTCCTTGTAAGAGCTCCACAACTGAGATGATTATGCAGACAAGAATATTGAGGCTCAAATAACCTGAAATGGCTCTGTGGCTAAAGTGTTAGGGCACAAAACTTGAGCTAAAGAACTCAGGGAGAGCACCCAGGGCCCAGACTTCAACTCCTGCAACTGACAAGAACAAAAACAAAAAGACAGAAACATACTAACAAACCTGAAGTAAAGGGCTGTGAATGTGCCTTAGGTGTAGAGTGCTTTGCATATATGTAACCTTGGGCCTGATTACTCAGTACAACATTCCAAGAATAAAGCCTGAATTGGCTCTGTGGCTCAAGTGGGAAAGGGCTATATTTTTATAAGAGAAATTAAGTACAATGCTCATGTTCTGAGTTCAAGCTCCAGGACTAGTGTATGCTCACACACACACACACGCGCACACACACACACACACACACACACACACACACACACACACACACACACACACACACCAGAGAAAGAGAGAAAGAGAGAGAGAGAGAGAGAGAGAGAGAGAGAGAGAAAGCAGAAGTGAAGCTGTAATACAAAATGGTCAAGCAATAGAGTTCTGTTCTGAGCTCATGGCCAGAACCCAGGCCTTGTGTTCACAATCAAAACCTAACCAATCAGGATCCAACAAGGAGAGGTCAAAGATTTCAAAACCTGATGATCTTCACCAGCCCCATATGACAGGAAGTATTGTGATATATGCTTGGATTTCCCAAGCTTCAGGAAACCAAGGAGAGGCATCATAGCCCCATCATCATCTGCAATGAAACATTTTATTAGGTTCAGCGCCATAATTGTGTTCCAGGAGGACTCCTGAATTACATTTAGCACTGTATCGAACATGGGAACATAGCCTCCCTAAGGCAGAGTAAGTGCAGGAAACTTGGCTTGTCAAGGGAGGTGGCACACATGAAGGTTTCCTGTCAAAACAGAGCACTGGGGAGAGAGATAGCTTGAGGTACAACGAGGCCTTTTTCTCCTGGCATTCAGAGCCTGCACACACTCATCCTCACTAATTGGCCTGGATGGAGTTGTTCATTACACAGCTGTACAGGACTGAGGCCTTTGGTCTGCCTGTCCAATGAGAGAGACTTCTTCCAGCAGGCCTGGGGTACAGAGAATCTCTTAGGCTACACTAGGACCACTCATGGGATCCCCAGAACATGCACAGTCATGAAAGCTGTCTCTGTGCTATGAAATCACTGAATTGAGAACAAATTTCCTAGCTTGGTGCAATTCATAATAGCTACTCTGGTGTTTCACCAATGGGAATGCATCCATACACAAAGACATGGAGGTAAAGGCTCCTTTAGGGGGGCAGGTCCTGGAGTTCAACTATGAGTCTATGGGTTGTCCCTGATCTCCTTTTGCTCCAGGGTAGTTCATTAGCCTTGAATCACAGTCCCACTTCTGGGTTTTTCTGTTGTCATTTAGAAAAAGCATTTCAAGGACTCTCCTAACTGGGCTGGATTCAAACTGAGAATCTCTACTTCTCATCCACCTGAGGAGCTGGGATTATAGTCAGCAGACACTGGCACCTGACTTTCTTTGCTTCTTCATGTTTTAATCTGGACAACCTAATTTCTTCAAAGGGTCGTTCCAATAGTTTGAATTTATAAGTAAACTACCCAATGTTGTTTATAGCTGCTTTCTCTGAGAAGGATTTTCTCTCCTCATTTTCCCTTGTGGTCACAGTTTAGAAGCCAAAAGTGGGAAATGATTGTCATAGGATTTGGGAGCTAAGGCCTACAGTTCATGCTAGCTCTGTCACTTAGCTTTGAGCTGCAGTGAATTTACTGTCTCAGGATTCGAGGACTGAAAGCTGGAGTGATCCTAGTACTGTCTGCATTGCTCCTTTCGCCTATAAAATAATCTAATAGTTATGAGTGTATTTGTCTCTAACCTTAAGTATCTAGAACACACTAGAAGCATCTTCATGTTTCTGATTTGCTAGTACCTCCCAAGATTTAGACTAAGGTTTTGTGTGTAGTGGCTTCTCATCAAATCCGTGAGGAAAGCCTCTTGAAGACTCCTCAGGAGATCGCCATCCAAAGCCAGCCGGAGCAGGAAAGTCTGTGAGACTCTTATGTCCAATAAACTACCAGAAAAACAGAAGAGGAGCAGTGGTCCAGAAGGCAGAACTCCAACTTTGAGAGAGCCAGCAGGAGATACAGGACAGACCAGGCATGCCTGGGTTGACTTTATATCCACTTAATGACCAGATGGCTGGAAGTGGATCTGTGGTGGAGGTAGAGCCTCAGCCTTGAGCAAAACAACTGAGGAATGCATGGGGCCCTGAGTTTAAGCCCTGGGATGGCCACACAAATTCAAAAAGAGAAGGCCAAGTTATGTGCCAGTACCCTACCTATTTATGTGTGTATATTACCTCCCTGAGTGCACACAGATCATATGTATTGCTTTTGCTTTTATTTACTGATTTATTTTTCAGATATGCTTGTTGCACATACCACATCATTTTCTTCATTTCTGGCCATGGCTTTTCTCTTCCATGGTTCCAGACCTGTGTCCTTATATGATTCATCCTTAAACTCTCAGCAGCCCTTATTTAAATTTTATTATGAGGCCAAGATAAAAACAGTCACAAATCAGGCAGGAGAAGAGAAGATCAGGGTTCATAGAAATAACCAGCATTCAGAAAATTAAACTTGGGGACATAAGTTGGTAGCATACTTACATAAAAACTACCATTAAGAAAAAGATGAGGAGGCTGGGAATGTGGATTAGTGAGAGAGTGCTTGCCTAGCATGCAAGAAGCCCTGGTTTCGATTCTTCAGTAGCACATACACAGAAAAAGCCAGAATTGGTGCTATGGCTCAAGTAGTAGAGTGCTAGAGACAGTGCCCAGGCCTTGAGTTCAACCCATGGACTGACAAAGAGATAGCTAGCTCACTCGGTAGGTAGGTAGGTAGGTAGGTAGGTAGGTAGGTAGGTAGGTAGGTAGGTAGGTACGTAGGTAGGTAGGTAGGTAGGTAGGTAGGTAGATAGATAGATGATAGATAGATAGATAGATAGATAGATAGATAGATAGATAGATAGATAGATAGATAGATAGATAGATAGATAGATTAGATAGATAGATAGATGATAGGTGAATCTGGTCTTAGACTTCAAGAGGAAAGAAGGGAAAAATTCCCAATCATGAGGTTTTCTGCAGTGCTCTAGGCCACCAGCTTCGCCATCACACACCACAGAACAGGAAGACTGTCTCTCTCCCACTTCTCAGGCAGCAGAAGAGCCAAGAGGGCAGAGCCAGGTTCTAACTCGGGTGCTTGGAGATAGTAGAAAAAGGGCTCTGCCTCTCCTTTGACTGGGGATTTGCATTAATTATGTGGAGAATGAAGGAAGGAGAATGGACTGGCAGAGGTAGAAGAAGGGCCTTCAAATCTGACTGAGTCAAAAACCTACTCCCTAAGACCAGAGAGTAGGGTTTTTCTACTCTGTTCCTCCCTTCTCCCCATTAAACCGACTCTCCATTATTACTGTAAAGATAGCCTGAGGATCCCTTCACCTGAGGGAAGATTAATTAGTCATCGTTTGAAGAGGCTGAGAAAAGCCTGACCCTGGTGTAACTCTAACAAATGTTTGAAGTTGCCCACCCCCCATTGCTGGTTTTGCATGAATGAATGAAGTGGTTTTGCAGCTCACTTTCCTGTTGAGTGTGTACATTCTGCCTCCTAATCCTACAGGCCTTGGTCTCTTCATATAGCACGGCTTTTGCAACTATTTTCTGTCCTTCAAATACAGTGTTACAATGGAGTAGTTCCTGATAACACAGCTAGGGCTTGGATCCTGAGAACTTCATTTGAATCCAGGATGGGTCAATAATGTTTCTTTCCTGCTTCTATAGCTTGAGAACTCTAAGAACATTTAGTGTGCAAGTAACCTCGCATCACCAAGGGAAACCCAGAAAGCTCTTGAATATCTGACCTTTCAGAAGTGAAAGTTAGAGTGTCATAGACTTTCCTGTCCTGGCTGGCTTCACCCTGTGATCCTGAGACCTCAGTCTCCTGAGCTAGGGTGACGGGCCTGAGCTACTTGTGCAGTGCTAGGTTCAGAACTGTAATGACATTGACAATAGAAGTCAAGTGCTTATCACAAAGGGTTTGGGGAGCATATTATGCCTTTCAATATTGGACCTTTCAGAACTCTGTAGGACACAAGGTTATAATGTTAGAGTCTGAGAGGCTGGTCATATGGATCTGCTATACTTGGACCTTGAGCCCTGACTCCAACTCTGGTGTACATCAATGTTCATTTTCCCAAAAATATTCTCATAATTAGCAAATAGGAAAAGTACTTTGATTATCCCTCACTCAGGAAAAGTACTTTGACTATCCCTCACTCTTTTTCCAGATGTTTTTCTCAGACTGAAGCCTGGGTGCTGTCCCTGCACCATTCAGCTCAAGGCTAACACTCTACCACTTGAGCCACAGCACCATCTGAGGTCTTTTGGTGATTCATTGGAGATAAGAGTCTGACAGGCTTTCCTTGTGTAAGCTGTCTTTGAACTGTGTCTTCAGATCTCAGTCTCCTGAGAAGCTAGGGTTCCAAGAGTGAGCCACCAGCATCTGGCCCATTGTTTTTGCCAGTCCTGGGGCTTGATCTAAGGACCTGGGTACTGTCTTTGAGCTTCTTTTTCTCAATTCTAGCGCTCTACCACTTGAGCCACTCCACAGCTTATGGGATTTTCTGAGTATGTGGCACTGAGGATTCAAACCCTGGCATTCATGTATGCTGAGCAAGCTCTATACCACTAAGCCACATTCATTCCCACCCCTACCCTTACAATTTTATCCCACAACTTGCTTATCCTCAAAAAAAGCTTCTGAGTATAAATCATCTAAAGAAATCCTTATAGTAAGTTGTCAAAAGATAACTAAGACAAAGCTCATACTTGGGAGAGACTGTAAACATGTGATGACTGTGACTAATGCCTCCATTTAATTATGTATCATGTTTCAACACTTAATAAAGTATTGATGAAAAACAAGTCAATGACCTGATTTATTGTGTATAATTTTATAATAGATGTACAAAACACAATAAATATTATGTGTATAATAATACTAAATACAATAAACTATGAAATAAATGAAATAAATACAAAAGCAATAATTATAATAATCAATATATAATAAACATGCATATGTACATATATATCATATATTACACATGTATTGAAATATTTTTTTACATTGCAGGCCCTCAGTGCAGGCCCTGGGAACTCTAGCTTGAATTTCTTTTCCTCAAGGATAGTGAGCTTCCCCTTCACCAATGGTGTAAAAGAGTTACCGGGACAATGAGCTCAAATCCCTTCAATGGCAGAAATACTGGCCCCAGTTCCAAGACAGTGACTTAATATTTTTAATGGAAGCACTTATGTTTATTCAGTTCCATATGGAACATTTAATAAAAAGCAATGTAGAATTTTGTACAGCTATTTAGATATCCTTCCCTTACCCCCAAAGTGCTTCTTTGAGCACTACATTATTTTTTGATTGTTTTTTATTGTAAAAATGTTGTACAGAGGGGTTACAGTTACATGAACAAAGTAATGAGTACATTTCTTATTGAGCATTGTTGCTTCCTCCTTTGTTCTCCCCCTACCTGTTGGATCTTCATCTGTCCCGCAGAAGATGGACGGGGTCCGAGGAAAGGTAACTGTGCTGCTAGCTCATTCGCCAGCCTCCCGTAGCCCCAGAGACAGTCAGATGCAGCAGGGAGTCAAGTCAAGCAGGAACTCGTTTATCACCACGCAGCAAGCAATTTTTAAAGCAAAAGACCGAGTGGCATGGAAGGGGAGGAAAAGGAACCAACCAATCACTCTAGAGGTCATCCTATCATTCACCTAAACTTTCTATACTTTCCCTTCTGTCTTTGAGCTATTCAAGTACAGATGTCACTTTGCCTGGTTGTGGTACACAGTCAGATTTTAACATAAACAACTCGGACTCTGCCCACTAAACTGCCTCTCAGCCCCAACTTTGCTGTCCATGTGCCCAACAGATTCCCCCTTTTTATTTTAATGGCAGACCCACCTCTTTGCTGAAGTTCAGGTCAGGGCACCTCTTATGAGGTTCGTCCAATTGGCACCTCCTCTTTCCGTGGTTCACCTAAAGTATGGAGTAATCTTCAGCACTGAGCTTATCATAATAGACACGGAGAGCCATGCATTGGCTCTCTTGGGCTCTATCCTTTTCGATATAACCGCAACCCCCACATCCTGCCCATCTCCCAGTTAATTATCCTTTTTCCCTCCTCAGTAAAGTTAATAAACATTAGCCTCACCACAGGTAGAAATGTCCGAAGCAGTTCGATTACTACTGGGACATATATAATAGTCAGTATCTTATAAGATTGACCTCTTTAAAGCATGGGAGCAGCCTGGGTATTGGGGGTACCATACATGAGGCACAGTGCATCCTCGTGGGCTTCCACACTCAGGCCGTCCTTGGTAAAGGGGGACTCAATCTTCAACATCCCAGGATCCTCTAGCCAGGTCAAAGGGACACCAGGTCAAAGGGACAGCTTCTCTTTTGGTGCTGTTGATGATTTCTCCATTGCCAGTGCTGATCACTGCCCAGGTCACCCATTGAGGTTGATGTGGATTCTGTAGGGACAATGCCAGGACTGGGAGGGTCAGGACAGCTAACAGCTGGAATATCACCATCTGCAATTGTTGGAGAATGCAAGAGCTTCTCAAGGGCTGATTGCCCTTGGGGATGGTTAGTAATTATCCTTTCAGCTTTCCCTCTTTTAAACACAAGCATGGACCAGCATAGCTGTTTTACTTTCCTTGTCGGTTAGTTTATCCTTGGGCTTCTTCCTCTATAGAGGAAATGGGTAAAAACTTAAAGTTCCTGGCCGGGACCAAATGGGGGCTGTCTCCCCTATGGGAAAAACGTATCTGAATCCCCTGCCCATGATAACTAGGGGGTCAGGTCCGCTCCATTGTTGTGTCAGGGGGTCCTTCCACCTGACTTTCACTTGGGGCTTAGGATTTAGTTGTCTGCAGTGCTTCTGAAATCTGGATTCAATTGTCCCTTTTGAAAAATTTAAAATGTTAATGGTAAACAAAGCTATCTGTAACCATATATGGGGGTTAACTCCCCTTTTTGTTTTACTAATTGCTCATTAAGAAATTGTTGATTTCTTTCTATAATTGCTTGGCCTTGGGGATTATAGGGATTTCCTGTAGTATGAGTAATATGCCATCTGTCAAAGAACTCTGACATTGCTTTATTAACAAAACAAGGTCCATTATCGGATTTAACTTGTGTTAGTAGACCCAAGGTGCCAAAACATTGAAGAAAATGTGCTTCTAAATGATTAGTTATTTCTCCTGTATGTGCTGTGGCCCAACATGCTCCTGAATAGGTATCTATAGAAACAAAAATATATTGAAGCTTACCAAAGTCTGGGAAATGAGTCACATCAGTTTGCCAAAGGACATTGGGTTTGAGGCCTCTGGTTGTAGCAGGGGTACTTTTAAGAAGGGCTGGCATGAGCATTATTTACCATAGCTAAGATATGGAACTAGCCCAGATGCCCCTCAGTAGATGAAGGGATCAAGAAAATGTGGTATATATACACAATGGAATTCTATGCCTCCATCAGAAAGAATGACATTGCCCCATTTGTTAGGAAATGGAAAAACTTGGAAAAAATTATAATAAGTGAAGTAAGCCAGGCCCAAAGAAACATAGGTCCCATGGTTTCCCTTATTTGCAATATCTAGTATAAGTATGCATCAAGCGGAAAAGGTCAGTTAATGTGATATTAGGAAAATGAATCCTTAGATATGTATTTTAATGTTTTTTTTCCTTTCAGGCATTTGTTTCTAACGCATTTATAAGATTATCTCTTTGTAGTTTTGTATGTCCCTCCCCTACAGTATAACCCTTGCTTTCACTATATTTTATGTGAGTATAACTTGTAGAGGAGATGGGGAAAAACAATTCGTTTAAGGATACAGGTGGACCCGTTGCAACAATGAGAAGTACAAGTTGCCATGTCGAAAATGAGCTTTACAATGTTGGTGGGAGTGGGGAAAGCAGGGAGGATTGGGTGGAGGGTGGGGTGGAGGCTGGGAAGGGATGTGAAGGGTAAACAAGAGGAGGCTGCAATGCTTGATAAGAAATGTATGCATTAACCTGCCCATGTAATTGTAACCCCTCTGTACAGTGTGTTCACAAAAAATAAAAATAAAAATAATTTTAAAAATTAAAAAAAAAGAAGGTTGGCATGTTTTACAGGTATGTCTATCCTTTTGAAGTCCTTTACAGGAATCTGAGGAAATCTATGTTGAAAACCTCTCCAATTATTGTGGGTTAAATCATATAAACTGGTGGCCTCTTGTAACATTAAAGCTTGTGGGCCAGTAGCTAACTGGTCTGCCCAATTATTGTCCATGGATAAAAACCCAGTAAGTTTTGAATGCCCTCTCAAATGTTGAATATGAATAGGGGCTCTCCATACATCTAATAGGCCCTTACGGGTGTCCATAAGGGGGAAAATAGGGTTTCCATCCAGTTTAATATGTGCCTAGGGAATATGAGGGAGCAAGTTAATCATATATAAACTATCAGAATACAAATTAAAGGGTTTTTTTTAATGTCTTGAAGGGCCATAATTACTGCAAACATTTCTTTTTATTCTGCTGATCCTTGACAAAGTTGAAATCTTTGTTGGCTTGGGGTCTTTTGTTGCTCCTCAAAGGCTGCATGTGCAGAGCCTGTTTTACCTCCATCAGTAAAATCATGTAGGGTGCCAGGAATAGGTGTAGGAGAAAATAGAGAAGTCATTATGAGGGGAATTCGCCATACCATGACTGTCCATTTAGATGACCCATAATGGCAGTCAATTTGAACTAGAAATCCTTCCAGGGAGAGAGCAGGTTGAGCATTGGCTCAAGTGAGTACTCAACGTCTGCCATCAGAAAAGAAAAAACAATGGAGTGAGGATCAAGGCCATAATGCCTTTGGGCTTGGGTCCTTCCCATGACAATAGCATTGGCAAGTTGTTCTGCCTGAGAGTATATCCGAGGTGTGCCCCCCAGGGGAGTGTGAAGCCACTCTAATGGCTCCCCCCCCCCTTTGACTTAAAACTGCAGATATCAATGTAACACCTGCAAACAACGAGAGGGAAATGGGCTTAAGAATAGAATACCTCTTCAGGGAAAGTTCATCCAGGGCTCTTTAGAACTGTAAAAAATATTGCCCGATGGTTGTTTGTAATTGTAATAACTTCTTGGGGTGTCCTGTCTTTTAGTTGGTTGAATAAGGGCACAAGACTATCTTTAGGGATGAGAACCCATGGCAACAGCCAATTGATTTCACCTAAAAGACTTTCAAGTTGGGTTAGGGACAGAGATGCTGCAATATCCAGCAAAGGCTTAAGGGGGCTGGCCTGAGTCAAGGTAAGTTGGGATCCGAGCTCCTTAACAGGAGATACTTTTTGAATTTTATTTAGAGATATTGGAAAACCCTCCTTTTTTAATATGGTGAGAACATGGGTAGAAGGCCCTCCAGGCGGCCCAGGTCTTGGTGCCTCAGAATTATGTCATCCATGTAGGCATAGGCAAGAGAGGTGTCTGAACCCAGCACAGGCCCTAAAAGTGTGACCAAGTATTGTTAGCAAAAGGCCAGGCTGTTGGCCATACCCTGTGACAGCACCCTCCATTCAAACCCCTGATCAGGATGGGAAAATATTAAGAGAAGGGATGGAGAAGGCAAATTTCTTGCAGTAATCCAGATGTAAGAGGATCAAAAAAAAACTATCCTTAATATCAATTACAACCAAGGTATATTCTGAAGCAGGAGTCCAGGGCATACCTCTTAGGGCATTCCTACTAGCTCCATCCTTTCAGTTACCTTACATAGATCTTGGAGCATGAACCAAGCCCCAGATGCCTTTTGGATAACAAATACAAGGACTCACAGAAGGGAGTATGTGCCCAAGTTTTATCTGTTCCTCCACCAAAAGGTGGAGCGCTACAAGTTTAGGTTTGGTCAATGGCCACTGCTCCACCCAAATAGGGCTTCTTGGTTTCCACCTAATGGGAGGCATTTGGGGGACAATTGCCTTTAGGATTAGGGGTGCACCCAAGTGGGTCCCTTATGTTCTTCTCTGTACTTATGAAAGTTAAAAAAATCCTTTTTCTTAACTCCCTCTAGATCATGTTTAAGCCATTGTGCTTCTTCGCCATCCAGGATATCATCATAGGATGCTCGATGGTCTGTAGTGACCACAGCATCCATGTGTCTTGCCCTAGTAAATTGGCGGTGAGGTTTTTTGCCACTAAAGCGCATATCTTTCCCTGCTTTCCATCTAGGCTAGTCCATTTCATAAGGGCAATCGACTCTTTGTTCAATCTGCCCTCATGTCAATTAGGCAGTAAAACTGCTTTACACCTAGGAAAATACTCATTTTAGGGCGGAGTCCTTCCCCGGGGGATGGTCCAATGGGCCTGGGTCATCCTGCCATGAGGCTGCCTGGGCCTTACAGCAGAGGGGGTTCCACCTTGAGCTAATAGGGTTGGAGGATGCCCCTCCCCTAGTTTAAAGGCTTCCCATCTAACTCAAATTTGGATTGACAATCCTTTTTCCAATGGTACTCCTTCCTGCACCTGGGGCAGGGTGTAGGGGGTGGTTTGGACCCCCCGGGCCAGTTGGCAGAGGGGCAGGGGGGGATTGGTGTGAACAGTCCCGCTTAAAAGGGCCCTCCTGTCTGCATTTAAAACATGTCCCTCTCCCTGATAGCCTTGGGGTTCCTAGGCCCTGGGCTGACAGAGCCTGGGTAATAGCCTCAGACATTGCAGATGTCTGAGCCTGTAAAGGTAAAGATAGTGATTGGGACTGGGGCTGTTGTATTCCACATCCTGCGAGGCCACCACCCATGTGCTCAGGGAACACTCTCTCAATCCCACGCAGGCTGTGTGGTCTGCATTCATCCCTTCCCAAACCAGTAGCTTTACAAACTGATCTTGGAGGTCCCTTGCCAGCGACTTGTGAACACTCAGTTGGACTCAGTCTATAAAATCAGGTAGAGGCTCACCCAATTTTTGTCTCACTCCTGCTATGGGGAACTCAGTGAGCCCTTCATTCAATTAGTACCACTAGACAAGTCCTACCTGCCTCACTTGGTCACGGTATGGGCCTGGTATTGTGGCCTATTGGATGCCAGTGGAGTACCCTTCCCCTGTCCCGGTTAACATGGCATAAGCAGTCGGTATTGTGGGTTGAGCTTCCCAGGTATTCTCCTCCTGCCCTCTGCATTCCTCCTTAAAGAAGACACACAATTTAATAAACTGAGAACTGGTGAGGACAGCTTTGGCCACATCTAGCCAGTCTTTAGGGACACACTGAAAATAAGCAATGTCCTGTAATAGGGTCTAGGCCCAAGGAGAGTTTGGACCATCCTCTACCACTGCCTTGCAGAGCTGGTAATATCCTTGGCTTCCCATGGATACCATTCCAAGGGTCTGTTAGCTCCTGGTGCCAGATTGACTGAATACGCTTGGGGAAGTGAATCCTTTGGCCCAGGGTCCAGGTTCCCTGGTGGCCATTCCTTAACAGGTTAAGACTCAGCATAGGTTACTTCCCTGGCCCTCGGCTTCTCCGTGGAAGGTCTGTAGGGGTCCATATCTCCCAGGTCCCTCTGTAGGGCTGCATAGGGCACTGTACCTCCCCCCAATTGTGGGAATAGGGTGAGGGCCTAGGATCGTCAGGGGCACCCAAGTCTTCTTTTACTTCCACTAGGCCTAATGTTGCCCCATCCTCCTCCTTCTCTGAGATAGCATTACCCATATTAAGGATTTCACTTACCCTTAGAGACCTCTTAACCTCGGCTAGAATATTTTCCTTTCTTGCCCCATGTTGGGTGCCAGATGTTGGGTCTTGGTCCATCCCATGGAAGACGGACCCGGTCCAAGGAAAGGTAAGTGCGCCACTTGCCCATTCCCCAACTTCCCCTAGCCCTGGAGACAGTCAGAGGCATCAGGGAGTAAAGTCAAGCAGGAACTCTTTTATTACCATGCTGTGATTTTTTTATCTATCTTCTATTTTCTTCCTCCATGGTATAACCTGTTTTCACTGTATTTGATGTTGGTGACTTGCATCTTGCATATACATTTTTCTACTATGGGATTGGAAGGGAAATAAAATTCCGAAACAAAGACACAGTATGACCCATTGTAACAATGAGATGATCAAGACTCTATGTTGAAAACGAACTTTACAATTTGGGGATGGGAGGGGAGATTTGGGACAGTTGGCAGAAAAGGGATGGCAGGGGAAAAACAAATGAGGAGGTAACAATGCTTGTTAGATAATGTACTCATTAACTTACTTATGTAACTCTAACCTCTCTGTACACCATTTTCACAATAAAAAACGAAAAAAAAGTTATCCTGGAGTACATTAACTTCAAATTTCCTACATGCTCTGTAAATTAAGACCAATTTTAAGTGGGAAGAAGGTTCTCAGAAACATTTTTTTTGTGAGTGTGTGTGTTGTGCATTATTTCCCAAGTTTACATAAGTTAATAGAAGGAGAAACAATAGGAATAGAAGAAAGAGAAGTTCTATGTTTATGTGTAATGGTTCAATGCACTATAGAAGACTCTGCAAATAAGACAACTTTGAAACAATAAAGCCAAGGCCAGTATTTAGATCTATGGGAATGATATAGAGAAAGCATTATTCCTAAGTGGAACATGAAGGAAGAGGCCACTCTCTTTCTTCTACTAGCTCTAAATATGCTAGCTAATCATGTAAATTTGTAAAAAAGTAGAATGGAAGAATAATTCTGGTTCCAAGCAAGTCAGATATAAGAGCATGGATTTAACTGGAAAAAAGGCCATGTTGAGAGAGCAGGAATTATACTAGCAATGAACTGGTGGCTAAGATCACATTTATTTTTCTCTTTTACTTTGTTTTTCTTTTTTTTTTTTTGATGGTACTGGGGCCTGAACTCCAGGCCTGGGCACTGTCCCTCTTCTCTTCAGCTCAAAGCTTGTGCTCTACCTCTTGAGCCACAGCACCACTTCCAATTTTCTGGTGCTTCATTAGAGATAAGTGCCTCAGAAACTTTCCTATCCATGCTGGATTTGAACTGCAATCCTCACTCTCAGCCTCCTGGGTAAATAGGACTATAAGCATGAGCCACTGGAACCTTGCTTAGGATCATATTTCTAACAGTGTACACTCAGCATATGTAATGTGTATGTTCATCTATCTTTATATGAACTCGAGTTAAAAATCTGGGCTACAGCTTAGATTTTACACTGACAGAAATGTTTGTAGTTTAAGAGTTGTTACTCCTGGAGAAATAAAACCTAATAATGTAAAGGAGTCTGGTAAGTTCAGTTTGCATCCAGCCTGGGCAGAACAGTCTTTAAGACACTATCTATAATTAGCTAGTCAAATGCTACATTGGAAGAATGGCTCAAGTGATGAAATTCAGCAAGATTGCTGAATAAATGCTTGAGGTTTTTGCATACATAGATACAAATATGCACATACAAAGGCACATATATGTTCAAACACACATAAGAAACAACTCTCAGAATGTGTAAAAAAGTTAGAAAATAATAGAAAATATTTCCTGAGTAAGACTAGGATCAAGTGATAATTTTTAATATTAGAAGTCCTTAAGGGAACTTTCCCCAAAAAAGCTTGAGAATATTATATAGGTAGGGGCCAGAGATAGAAAATGAAGTCATCATTAATAAAGGGATCATATCCATGGAGGAAGGAATCAGAGACACCTTCACGTGCATCTGAAAATGTTCATAACCTGTGTCAAATATTAGAATAGCTTTTAACATAGTACATGAACAGTCTGAGCCATCAGTCTAGTAGAAATGTTATTGGAGTCTGTATCTAAATAAACCAACAAAAAATGGTAGGACAATGTGATACAAGCCAGGAATTCTAGCACTCAGAATAAGACAGGAGATTAGAAAGTGGAATAACATAGTGATACATTCCCTGGACTAGGTAGTATAATTTTGTCTCAATAAAACAAAGCAAGAAAGTAATAAAAAAGAAACAAGGAAGGCATACACAGTTGGAAGTTTGGGCTAATTTTGTCATTATGTTTTGAGAAGTCAAGTTTCCTACTGAAGTGTAACTAATATATAATCCTCAGTTGTGTTTTAAAGGTTGTCTTCATTACAGAACATTCCTAGATGCTAAAGAGCTCATAATTCCCAACCAAAAATTGGAAAAAGTAAGCATCATTCTGTTAGATTCCAAAGAAATGATGAAGGATTACAAAAGTTTAAGCCTGGAGAAATAGGAAAGTTCATTTAATGTAGGACTTTGTAGAGCTGGCTAAATTAGAATTTAGATTTAAAATAAATATTTTTGTTTGTAATTTACTATTCGATAGGATACTACAAAATTCTTTTCAAGTAGAAGATTTAATTTAGAAATTCATAAATGATTCTGGCATTCTATTTGCCTAGAATATTCTTTCAAGTGAGATATAGTTAGAACTTAGTTAATCGACAATTCCAACAGTTCATGTGTAACATGATACTGTGAATAATCTAGACAAAGTTGCCAACAAATTGATATTAATTTATAAATTTAGAAATCAAGCAATCTTTTGAGATTTTGGTGTAACATAGTATGAAGAGAGTAATTGTGTGACATCTTTTTTCTTCTACCTATACAAAGCACAGGAAGAAATTTCCTTAATTATTTACCCATGTATAAAATGAGAAAATGCAAGGTTTGGCGTTTGGTTTTATTTTGTTTTTGTTGTTTGTTTTGTCCTAGGGCTTGACCTCTGGGTCTGGGCACTGTACCTGAGCCTGTTTTGCTCAAGACTACTACTCTAACATTTGAACCTCAGTGCCACGTGTGTCTAGATTTTCATGAGCAGTTTAATTGGAGATAAGAATTTAAGGAACCTTCTTTCTTGGGTGGGCTTTGAACCATAATCTTCAGATCTTAATATTCAGATAATCAGATCTCCTGAATAACTATGATGGATAATATATATAAATATATAATAAACTAAATATAAAATAAAAATAAAAATAATATTTGCAAGTGTTCTGATCTCAAGAATACCACTGGGGGGAAACGATGCAGCAAAGTTTAGTATAGTGTTCTTTCTGCAAGACGAAGGGCACCATATTAGCAGAAGTGTAGTATTTTTTCACAATAGTGATAAGCTAGTCATGATGTGAATTTAGGAAATTTTAAGATGCACCTCACAAATTGCAAACTGTTGGTCTAGGATGACTTCATGGAATAAAAATTGGGATTGATTGTCATAGAAATAATAGCTTACTCTGATTAACAAATGTTTACTTTTGAGAAATTAAATATTATAGATACTTCATAGTTTTATCTTCTACCAGAATGTGTCTACTTTTTCTGTTGACTTTTAAATATGTAACGCCTCATTGGAAACTGCATGTATTGCAGCTTTAAATAAAACGCAAATAGGTACTGTTTTGAATGTCTCTAGTATGGCATGTTCAGAATTTGAAAATGAGTAGATAGTAGTCATAGGAATGTTGAAGACCATACATATTCTGTCATCTTAACAATTAGTAAATTTTGAAAGTTAGAATTGAACTGTTTTCTAAGTTAGTATGAGAAAAGATTAAAAAATGTTTTTTTTTCAAAATAATGGCAAGCATATTCTGAAAACATTTTATAGTTTGATAACATTCCAGTTGGTGTCCCTCTGATAAAGAAAGGGGTAATTAATTCAAATTAGCAGCCATAATGTTCATTTTTTTAAAAAGGTAATACACATAGAATAATATTTACTATAACAATACAGTGAAATTATATTTTATGCAACTCATTTTTAAATTTAATTTTATTGTCAAGGTGATATATAAAAGGGGTTGTAGTAATTTTAAAGTAGTGAATACATAACATGCCGAACTTTTTACACCCTCCCTTATTTTTCTCAGAATTTTCCTTCACCCCAATACTCCTGACAAGTTGTAATGTAAATTTCCAACATGTTGTCTTGTGAGTATTGCTATTGCATTGGTTTGCCCTTTGTCCTTTGTTTCACCATTTTGTTGTGCCTTTTCCCTTGCCAAATTAAGATAAATGTATAGGGCTGGGAAGGTGGCTCAGTGGAAGAGCGCTTGCCTTGCATGCCTGAGGCCCTGAGTTTGATTCCTCAGCACCATATAAGCAAAAAGAAGAAAGCCGGAAGTGGGGCTGTGGCTCAAGTGGTAGAGTGCTAGCCTTGAGCTGAAGAGCTGAGGGACAGCGCCCAGGCCCAGAGTTCAGGCCTGATGAACGGACCCAAAAAAAGAAAAAAAAAAGATAAATGTATATACAATGCACAGGATACTGAAATAAAATACAGCAGGGGATAAACCATAAGGGAAAACACAAAAGAAAAAAGAAATCACATAGTACATTAAAAACAACAACCACAAAGAAAAACCTCTATTTCAATATCCAGGAGTTCATTTTGCTCAGCATCATCTTATATGTTCATATATACATAGCTGTTGAGAAATTCTGTTCATCAGCTAGGACTATCCTAGACATTTCTTACTTGTTACAAATGAGGAAAACCATGGAATCTGTTTCTTTATGACTTGTTTATTTTACTTAGTAGGATTTTCCCAAGTCTTTCCATTTCCTTATGAATTGGAAGCATAGAATTCCACCGTACATATATAAATCACATTTTGTCAATTCGTTCATCTACTGAGTGGCATATTGGTTTAAACATGATTGCATGTAAGTATCATTTAGGGTCATTCAAAAATGACAGATGCCACCGCACCAGATATACTAAAATCATCATTCCTAAGCAAGAAATGTTTTATGATGGTAGAATTGTTGAGATATCTGGATGAGTCTAATGTATATCTTGGACTGAATTAGGCAAGAAGATATCCAATATCATATAGGACAAAAATCTTAGTGACAAAATATTTCCCGTGAGAAAGATATAGGAGACTGCCAGAAGTATGATATAGTTCAGATAATTTTGAAGAATTTAGAAATTCAAGCTCAAGCATGTCTTTTTAAATAATAATTATGTAAGTGGAAGGGCAAAAGAGAGGAAAAGAAGAAAATAACTGACAGTAGATCATTGTCCCAAATTAGAGTATAAAAAGACATAATCTATAACTTCCAATATAATACATCCCACTTAATTTATGTACATGCAGAATATTTACTTGGCTTTTTCCTACTTTAATGCTCCAAAATAAATGAACACATAAGAAAAGTTATGTGATTGCCATTGCTTCAACCTGAACACTAACTGTGATGAGCCTTCTTTTTCTCACTTTGCACTTGGAAAAGTGTTCCTAAGTTGATGATGTTGTGGCTGATTAGAGTCAGAGTTAGGGGCTTCTACTTGTACAATTATCCCAGAATAGTTTAAAGCAGTTTTTTCCCCAAGATATCCAACTACATTGTTTGAAGCTGTACTTTGAACACACCCTCAAACCTGAGCACAGTATTTGAAATTATACTTCAGCATTTCTTGGCACATTCTACTTTGTGCCTATGTCTTCTTTGCACATTCCTTTTGAGTTCATAGTTGCTCTATTTCCATTTCATCTGTGCAAACATACATATATACATACATTGAACATATTTAAAATATTATGAGGCTCCTTGACTTGTAATTCAGGCCATTTTCTCTGCCAGGCCTGCGATTTGAACTCAGGGTTTGGGTAAATCTGCAGCACTGTGGGGGATGGGGAAGATTACCATGCTGGAAGACAAGAAAGTCAGGCCTGTTCCTAGGGCATGAATTCAAGTCCAAGCACTCGAAAAAATAATATTCATATACATTTTAAATAAATGATTTATATTTACATACACATATTTACTGCATATTGCAGTTAATGTATTCATTTTCTTTGGTGTTTTATTTATTTCTTATGCATTTTAGTGAGTATGATTTCACATATATCATTTTTTTGCATCATATTACATAAGAAATAGATTTTCCTATGTATTGTACATCATTCCTGAGACCCAGGACTTTCACTGATAAGGAAAACAAGCGGGACACTTGTATTTCCACCAGGATTAAGTTTTTGGCAGTTCTGTGACTTGAACTCCTCAGGACCTAGCAGACCCACTTCATGAATGGGTAAATGTTAACACACCAGTCTGATGCAAGTAAAGTTGGCTGGCAAATTTGAGGACCTGAGATCGAGCCCTAGGAATGGCCAATATATAAACAGATCGATGTTTAGAGTGCAGTGTGTGTGTGTGTGTGCACACGCGTGTGTGTATATTTACATATGTATATGCATCTATAAATGTATACAGAGAGAGAGAGACAGATAGATATTTATGTAGATTCTAGTGAATAACCATATATAAAGAGTGATGTCTATATCTTATTTTTATAATTATATTATTACCAATTATTTGGTATAAAATTATGCCTCCAGGAATTAATCACAGGAGGAGACTTAGTAAAGTATTAATTAATCAATTACCTAAATTTATTGCTTACAATCATATACTTGAATGACTAGCTAATTAGTAACTTAATTAATACATTTCAAACATTATATTAGTATTCCTATAGATAGGAACAAGTTTCCTAGGATCTTCATCCATGTGTAGGTGGCAGTCCCGGGATGGAACTCAGGGCCTAGGTGTCTGGGTTGGACTCAGGCTTCACTGACAGCCCCCAGCATTCATCCATGCAAGGTCACATACAATTTTCAAGCCAAGTCATTGAGACCCAGGAGGGTCACAGTGCTAAGGAAACAAAGGTAAAACTGTTATATAAAACTTCCTGGTTTATTTCCTCCTCCATTTTTGTTGGTTTTATGTTTTGTTTTGTTTTGTTTTGTTTTTGCCAGAGCTGGGAGTTAAACTTGGGTCCTAGGATCACTGAATCATCTGTGGGTGTAAAAGCTGAATCCCAGCCTAGGGTAATCATGGTTTAAGACACAATAAACTGCTTCCTTGAGCAAAAGGAGCTCAACGAAAATGTCTAGGCTCACAGTTCAAGCCTCAGTAACTGCCACAAAAGAAGAGCCAGTAATTCCATGTGTCTGTGAATGTACCCACGTATTTGTATCAGTGAACATCCAGAGTCTCTATGAAGAATGGCACCCAGCTAGGAAATTTGAATAGAATGATTTCATAGCACAGAGAGTACTTTCAAGATGGTGCATGTTCTCTGGTTCCCCTCAATGTTCCCAGTGTAGCCTGAGGGGTTCTTCATACCCCAGGCTGCTGGAGGAAGTCGGCCTCATTGTTGAAACAGGCAGAGAAAAACCTTCACTCCTATACAGCTATGTAACAAACAATTCATGCGAGGCAATTAGGGAAGATGTGTGTGGGCAGGTTCTGAAGGTCAGGAGATAAAGACCTCTTTGTACCCCAAGGTATCTCTCCTCCCAGTGCTCTGTTTTGACAGGAAATCTTCATTTGTGTCATCTCCCGTCTGAGGCCAAGTTCGCGGCACTCATCCTGTCTTTGTAAGCCCGTGTTTCAGTGTTGAAACAAACTGCTACCACTAATTCAAGAGTCCTTCTGGCAGACAATTAGGGAGCTGAACCTAATGTAATTATTCATTACTGGCAATGGTGCCTCCGTGTGTGTGTGTGTGTGTGTGTGTGTGTGTGTGTGTGTGTGTGTGCATACACCAGTCCTGGGGCTTGAACTCAGTTCCTAACCATTCTACCTGAGTTTCTCCTGTGCAAGGACAGCACTCTACCAATTGAACCACACAGGCACTTCAGGCTTTTTTTCCCTGGTGATGTGGTACTGAGAATTCAAACCCTGGGTTTCACACATGCAAAGCAGTTTACCTCTAAGAAACATTCTCAGTGCTCCACTTCCGGTTTCTTTCTTTCTTTTCTTGTAAGTTGGAGGAGTTGAATTCTGTGCCTCGGTGCTGTCTCTGAGCTCTTCAGCTCATGTCTAGTGCTCTACCACTTGAGCTAGAGCACCCCTTTAGGCTTTCTGATAGTTTATTGGAAATAACTATCTCAAGGAATTTCCTGCTCAGCCTGGCTTTGGACTGTGATCTGGGATAGTTTTGAATCGAGATCCTCAGCATCCTGAGCAGGCAGGATGATAGACCTCCTCAGCTAAAGACACCAAAGCCGTGACACTTTGCTGCAAGGAGGTTCTTGGCTCCACATGTTAGAACGTTAGCCATTAGCCCAAGAAGAAAGTCAGCACCTAGGCTCTGAGTTCAAGGTTCGTGATGGAGAAAACTAAACCAAAACAATTCTCTGCAGGAAACAAGTCACTAGAGCTCTGTGTATACATAATTTCGTCCCTGCCTTGAGGACATATATGAGCCTCTGCAAAATCATCTTACTTCTGTAGCTGTAGATGAAACAATATAGCTCGTGAAGGACTCAGTACATAGGACCCTGTGAAGGACTCAGCACACAGTACCCCATGAACGACCTAGCACCCCTGGAAAGATTCATCACATAGCTGTATCCCACAAACTGTCATTAGAATTAGGGTGCTTTCATCAGTATCACCATTCTTTCATATACATGTCACAAACTGCACAAGTTCACATCTAACTGTTTAGAGGGCTGTTTTTTGTGGATAGGGTCATCAGCCTCGGGGATTGCACTCAGGTTGGAGGTACTGTCCTGAGATCTTTTCCTCAAGGCTACATCTGTACCACTTTGAGGCACAGCTTATATTCTGGCAGACTTCCTGCCAAGGCTGAATTTTCAACCCACCAGTGTCTGATCTCATCCCATGAGCAGCTAGGGGTGAGCCAGCAGTGTCTGGTTCCATGGTGCAGGGTTGCAGTTGTTGACTTCTGGCTAAGTCAGGTTAGATGGCAACCGTCAGCTTCAGACTCCCAGCTTGCTCTGTGATGAGGTATTTGCAGTGCTATCCTTATATAGTTACAGTCAGAACATTCAATCTTTTTTTTTGGTGCCATTCCTGGGTCTTGGGTAAGAGTCTAGACACAGTCCCTAAGCTTTTATGCTCAGCTAGTGCTCGGCTGCTTGAGTGACAGCATGACTTCTGGATGTTTCTGTGCACACAGTAGAGAGGAATCGAACCCAGGGCTTTGTATGTACTAGGCAAGCACTCTACCACTGAGCCCCAGGAATGACAAATGTAGAAACAAATATATAGATTGTTTCATAGATATATTTAAATAAATATATATATGCATGTGTGTAGAAAACAAGACAGAGATATCTGCATATTATTTGATTTTATATACTATATTACTACCACTTATCGATAAATTATTCCTTCCATTATTTAAGAATAGTGGTTGAATATATAACAAAGTATTCATTGAAAATTAGTCAATGTACTATAATTGTTGTGTATAATTTTATAATATAATCATACACTAACTACTAATGTAATTGTTACTTTACAACATTCCATTCAATTGGATGTATATCGGAATGCATTTCTTAGGATCTCCCACCATTCGTAGGTGGCAGTACTGAGATTCGTGCCCCAGGCCTAGGTTGCTGGTTTTGGCTATGGCTTCCATGATAGTCCACCAAACTTCAGCAGTAGAAGGTCATGTACACTTTCTGGGCCCTGTCATTTGGACCAAGGATGGTTGCAATGCAAAGGAATAAACTATGTAAAACTGCCTTCTGGAACTTCTCAGTTTTATCCTTCTCTTTTTTCCCCCTAGTCTGTTTTCCCCCCTCTCTTTTTTCTCCTTTTTTCGGTATGGGGGCCAGAACTCTGAATCTGGGTGCTGTCCATCCACTCTTCAGCTCAAGACTATTGCTGTACCACTTGAGGCATAGCACTACTTCCAGCTTTTTTCTGTTTATGTGGTGCTGAAGAATCAAACCCAGGGCCTTAAGCATGCAAGGCAAGCACTCTAATACTGAGCCACCTTCCCACCACTTCTCCTTTTTTTTGCGAGTCCCAAGATTTGAACTTGGTTCCTAGGATCTCAAGATGGACTATGGGTCCAGAGGCTGCACCCCAGCCTAGGATGATAGAAGCTGAGGCAGAGTTGCCACGAGCTGAGTTCAACCCCCAGGACTGGCCAAAAAAAATTAAGAACCTGGCTTGGAATTTACACCATTTTTCTGGAAGGCCTGGAATTTGAACTCAGGGACTGGGCAATTCTGTGTCACTGTGGGGCAGAGGAAGCTCACTGTCATTGAATACAACAATTTCAGCCCAGTTTCCAGGGCCCGAATTCAAGACCCAGCACCGATAAAAATAATATTCATATATGAGATCTATTTACATACATGGGTTTATTCCATATGACATTTATTACCGTTATTTTTATTTTATTTAGTATTATTACATATATAACATTTATTTCATTTATTACATCTTATCACGTGGATATATTTATATATGGGTTATACTATGCATCACACTAAGAGCCACGATTTTCACAGAGAAGAAAAAATGTGTCAAAATTTACTTCTGACTCCACATATAAAATTTTGGCCATGCTTGGATTTGAACTCACAGCCCACAATGCCCAATTCATGAAAAGGCCAGTGTAGAAAAAAAGCCTTTGGCAAACTGGGCTGCCAGCCAGTTCTGAGGACCTGGGAACAAGCCATAGTAGTTGCTGATGGATATAGATAAATAGATGTGTAGTTTGCTATATATGAGAGAGAGACAATGTGAGGATATTAAATTATATGTATTATGAATTATTAGTAAATTATGCTTCCATTTAAAGAAGTATCATGGTTGAATACTTATTGAAGCATTCATGTAAACGTAGTCAGTATTCCTTAGTTGGGACTCTTACACCATAGTGCTAGAATGGAAGACATAATCCAGTACTTTTTGTGTGACATTCTATAAGAGAATCATGAACTAACTGCAAATATAATTGTTACTTTTATAACATTCCATTAAGCATTCATATGAATAATGAAGATTTTCTCAAGATCTCCCTCCATTTGTAGGAGGCAGCCCTGGCAATCAAACTCCAGGCCTGGGTAGTTTACTTCAAAATGCAAACCATTAGAATGACACTGTGAAGATTTCAGTTTGTCACAATGAAAAAAAGGACAAGAAGAAAAGAAAGCCAGGTGTCATTTGTGCCATCTGTAATCCTAGCTCTTCAGGAGTCTGAGAGGTAGAGAATGCCAGTTTGAATTCAGCCAGGACAGGAAAGTCCATAGCACTGTTATTTCTGTGGGATCACAGAAATAAAAAAAATTGTCATGAGTGGGGCTGTGTCTCAAGGACAGGGCGATACCCTTGAGCAAATGGAGCTCAGGGAATGTGCCCAGGCTCATAATACAACCCCTGGACCTGCCAAAAAAAGAGAGTCACTCCATCTCTCCCCATATATGTATGCATGTATTTCTATCAGTGAAGGTCCAGAATCCTTAAGATGAAAGGCACCAAGCTAGGAAATTTGCTTTGAATAAAATGATTTCATAGCAGGGACAGTGCTTTCAAGACAGTGCATGTTCCGGGGCTCCCCTCACTGATCCTAGTGTAGCCTGAGGTTTTCTCCACACCAAGGACTGTTGGAGGAAGTCTGCCTCATTGTTGGAACAGGCAGACAAAAGGCCTCACTCCTGTACAGCTGTGTAACAAACAACTCCATCTGGGCCAATTAGTGAGCAGGAGTGTTGGCGGCTCTGAAAGCTAGGAGAAAAAAAAGGCCCCTTTGAAACTTAAGCTATCTCTCTCCTCAGTGCTATTTTGACAGGAAGCCTCAATTTGTGCCACCTCCTGTGGAAGTCCAAGTTCCCTGCACTTATCCTGTTTTTGTTAGACTATGTTCCAGTGTTGTAATAACTTTCTACAATAAATTCAAGGGCCCTTCTGGCAGACAACATGAGAGCTGAACCTAATAAATGATTCATTATTGGCAAAGGTGTCTTCCTAGGTTCTGGAAGCTTGCTAAATCAAAGCACATGTGTAATATCACAATGCTTAATGTCATCTAGAGCTGGTGAAGCTCATTAGGTTTTGAAATCTTTGACCTCTCTTAATTGGGCCCTGGGTGGCTAGGTTTTGTGGTTGAACACAGGGCCTGGGTGCTGTCCATGAGCTCAGAACAGAAGCTCAGTGCTTTACCATTTGGAGTCACAACTTCACTTCTGGTATCTGTGTGTGTGTGTGTGTGTGTGTGTGTGTGTGTGTGTGTGTGTGTGTGTGTGTGTGTGTGTGTGTGTGTGTGTGTGTGTGTGTGTGTGCATACACTTGTCCTGGAGCTTGAACTCAGGACCTGAACACTGTTCCTGAGTTTCTCCTGTACAAAGATAGCACTCTACCACTTGAGCCACAGAACCACTTCAGGCTGTATTCTAGTGATGTGGTACTAAATAATCAAGCCCAGGGATTCATGCATGCAAAGCACTCTACCCTAAGACACATTCCCAGCAATCTAATTCAGGTTTCTTTCTTTCTTTTCTTGTAAGTCTGAGGAATTGAAGTCTAGGCCTGGGTGCTGTCCTTGAGCTCTTCAGCTAAATACAAGTGTTCTACCACTTGAGCTACAGCACCCCTGCAGATTTTTTTAAATTCACTGGAGAGAAACCTCTCAAGGAATTTCCTGCCCAGGCTGGCTTTGAACTGTGATCCTCAGCTCTCAGGCTCCTGAGTAACTAGGATGACAGGTGTGAGTTCCTGGTACCCAGCTTCCACTTCAAGTTTCTAAGTGGTGAATAGGAGATAAAAGTCTCATGGGACCTTTTGTGTCTGGGATAGTTTGGAACCGAGGTCGTCATATCTCAGTTTCCTGAGTAGGCAGGATGACAGACCTCAGCTACAGATGCCTAGAGTGTAACACTCTGTTGCAAGAGGGTTCTTGGCTCCACATGGTGGGGTGCTGGCATGAGCCCAACAGAGAAATTCCAGTGGCCAGGCCCTGAGTTCAAGATTCACGACCAAGAAAAATAAACCAAAACTATTTCTGCAGGAGACAACTCACTAGAGTTAGGTACATACACAATTGGCACTGACATGGGGACATATCTGAGCCTCAAGATTCTCATCTGCACAATCATCTGACTTCTGGAGCTCTTACAAGGACCAAGTGAAAGAATTTACCCGTGAAGGACTCAGCACACAACACCTCATGAAGGACTCAGAACATAGCTGTATCCCACAAGCTGTCAGTGTTAGGGTGCTTTCATCAGTATCACCATTCTTTCAGAAATACATAAAAAACCACAGAAATTTCACATCTAATGATTAAGGGATGGGGTTTTTGGGGAAGGTGGAGTCAGCCACGGGAATTTCACTGAAAGTTTGGGGGTACTGTCTTATGATCTTTTGCTCAAGGCTAGAACTCTACCACTTTGTGCCACAGCTCAGAATTTTGCCGACTTCCTACCAGGGCTGGGTTTTAAACCCACCGGTGTCAGATCTCAGCCCCTGAGTATCTTGGATGACAGAGGTGATGGAGCCAGTACCATCTGGTTCTGTGGAGCTGGGTTGCAGCCATTTACCTCTGGCTAAGTCAGGTTAGATGGCAGCTGTCAGCATCAGACTTCTGGCTTGCTCTGTGATGAGTTATTTGCAGTGCTATCGTTATATAGTTGCAGTCAGAACATTCTGTCTTTTATTTTGGTGCCATTCCTGGGTGGTAAGAGTCTAGACACAGTACCTAAGCTTTTATGCTCAAAGCTAGTGCTCCGTTGCTTGACAGACAGAACAACTTCTGGAATTTTCTGTGCACATGGTAGTGAGGATTGAACCCAAAGCTTTGTATGTACTAGGCAGGCACTCTACCACTGAGCCCCAGTATTGACAAGAGTATAAACAGATCGATTATGTAGATTGATAGATAGATAGATAGATGATAGATGTATAGATGTGTGTGTATATATATATATATATATATGCATACAGAGAGTGTGAATGTGAAGATATTAAATTATATACATTATTACCATTTATTAGTTATGAAATTATGCCTCCATTTAATAATGTATCCTGGTTGAATACTTATAGAAGCATTAATTAAAAATTATTCAATATCCTTCCATTAGGGGAATCATACCATGGTGCTAGAATGGAAGATATAAAACCAATAATTTTTGTGTGGCATTCTAAAATAAATTCATGAATTAACTGCAAATTCAGTTATTACTTTTACAAGATTCCATTAGCATTCACATGAATAGGAATGAGTTTGTCAGGATCTCCTTCCATTTGTGGGTGGCAGTCCTGGCATTCGAACTCCAAGCCTGGGTATTTTACTTCGAATGCAAACCATTGGAATAACACCGTGAAGATTTCAGATTATTATGATTACAAAAAATAACAAGAAGAAAAGAAAACCAGGACCCAGGGGCTCCTGCCTGTAATCCTAGCTGCTCAGGAGGCTGAGATATAGAGAATGCCAATTTGAATTCAACCAGGGCAGGAAAGTCCACGACTCTTATTTCTAAGACATTACAGGGGGAAAAAAACATGAATGGGGCTGTGGCTCAAGGGCAGAGCACTACCCTTGAGCAAAAGTAGCTCAGGGACAGGGCCTAGGCTCATAGTACAAACACGGAACTGCCCCCCTGCCAAAGGAGGCAAGAACTCCATGTCTCTGTGTATGGATGGATGATGGGCATTCAGCAGGTTGCCAATGCCCAACCCCCAACCTGGGCAAGCTGGGACAAGCCCTGAAGAGTACTAAATCTGAGCCAGCAACTTGAACAAAGCATCCTTCTCTGCCATTTAATAACTGAAGCTTGATGTTCTGGCTGAGGTGTCCCATCGGGACACATACCAGCCTGCCACTGCCTCCAGGGAGACCACAGTTCCTAGACTGTAGGATTTGTCAAAGTTTCTGGCTCCATATTCTCTATCCCTCTGTAGGATGTGAGCCTAGACCTCTGGGGCTTGGTGGCTATCACTCATTTATCATTCCTCATTACCTAGTCACAGGCTGCTCCCAAAACTTGGCAAAGATATGAAATAGCAATTTCTCTGCCAAAAGAGGTATGCCAATAAATCTCACCCTCATAACTCCCGCTAGAAGTGAGCCTTGGGCTGCGAATGTGGCTTACTGGTAGAGTGCTTACCTAGCATGCACTAAGTCCTAGGTTTGATTCCTCAGTACCACAGAAACAGCAAAATTCAAAAGTCACATTGTGGCTTAAGTGATACCCTTGAGCAAAAGAAGCTCAGGAACTTGCCCAGACTCTGAGTTCAAGCACCAAGACTGTTATAAAAAAAAGTGAACCTAGTGAGACATATTTTCTCTGGGACTCAGAGGAGGGCCGAGGTTATATGTAAGAGGTAGGGTAGAAAGCAGGTGCTGGTGGTTCACCCCTGGAAGCTACTCAGGAAGCTGAGATCTAAGGATCTCAATTGCAGGCAAGAAAGTCTCTATGAAAACCTTTTCTCCACTTAAACACCCAAAAGCCAGAAATAGAACTGTGATTCAAGTAGTAGAGTGCTAGCCTTGAGCACAAAAGCTCAGGGATAGTATAGCATCTAGGCCATTAATTCAAACCCAGGACAGGCACACACACGTGCACATGCACGTACACATACACACACACACACACACACACACACACACACAAAGATAGAGCATTTGCCACTCAGCCTGCAAAAATTCCATCTCTAGCAACTCAATATAAAAAAAGAGGGAGAAGGGAAGCAAAGACTTGTTCCAGGAGGTGATATATCCAGTGCCAAAATTCCACAGGAGTTCTAAGATGTGGATACAGGACAGAGAGCCTCAGCCTCACGACAAGGGTCCTGAGGTGTGCTGTAGAGCAGGTGGTGTGGTTGGAATGAAGGCTCTGTGGCTTCAGAAAAGTCTGGCAGGACATTCAAGGCTGGGTTAAGGTTTGTACTTGAGTCACAGGACAGAGGGTAGGGTCCTAGAATGGGGCCCAGGGGGAAGCTAAACTTGGCTTTACAACAGGGACTCCAGCCATTTCCTGTGGTTGGAAGCCTATTTTTCATAATTCCTAAGACTCAGGCATCCTTTGCATGGAGGAGTCAGGGCAAATGCAGGGAAGAACTCTTGCTTAAGAAAAGCTTCTAGGGAGTCCGGGAAGATGGCAGAGGAGAACCTGGAGTCTAAGTAAGCTATTGCATAGAAAGCAGATTTAGAGTTCCAGTGAACAGTCCTAAGTCAGAGAATTACACCAATTGTGCCATCACAGGACAGAGAGTTAGGCCAGAGAAGGAAACCCAGGAAAGGAGACTCTTCTGAGGCCTTGCCAGCAGCCGCCGCTGCGGCGGCTGCTGTGGCGTTGGCGGGCGAGCGCAGGCGCCATACCTGAGCAACAGAGAGTCCGGGACAAAGGAGCCAGACGCAGCAGGCGAGCAGATTCTACTCAACACCAGCAAGAACCGACAAGAAGCAGACATCTTCATCCTGCAGTTCGTAGACCAGAGACAACCCAGGAACTAAGACTCAGCATGAGTAAAAGCCTGATGTCCTCACTCCTTCTCAGGGACCAGAGGAGGGAAGGCCACCCCTCCCCCACCCCAGAACCGTTGATCTCCATCTTGGATACCAACAAATCTCGGAGGAGCTGCTAGCTCCAGCTCAGGCCTTGGAATAAAACGACTCATTTAGCAGGTCACAAGATCTTAATGGCAGTGTGACCTGCCAGACTCAGCTCCACCCAGGGAAAAGTCACCCAGCTCGGGCGCCAGCCCGAGGAGTGGGTTTCTTCACTGGGTAATCAGAGCCAGAGGCTTCCCCTCCCTCTAGCAGCCTCGACACTCAAAAGAAAATCAGTAAACACAAACCCTGAGAATGGCTCCAGGCTGGACTCTGTGAGGTTTTCACAAACCAGCCCCGGAAAAGCTACCAGAACCGAGCTTCATCACTGCATCCTCCTCTTTTGTGATACTCAAAGCAGATCTGTCTCCCAATGAACTAGCCTGGGAGGAGGATCACCAAATTCTGGGTAAAGCAGAGCATTTTACTGCCTGTTCGAACAAACTGACTTAAGAAACTGACCAAGTCACAGGACCACAAGCAGACCAGAGACTCCAAAGAGGCTGGTTATGGACACAAGGGAGATACAGGATTTTTCCCACTCCTCCCTGCCAAAAAAAATCAAAGAAGTTTTTGTTTGTTTGTTTGTTTGATTGTTTTGTGTTTTTTTTGTTTTTTTTTTCTTTTTTCTCTGCTTCTTCGTCTTCTTTTTTTTTTTAGTTTTTATTTTTGGTACCTTATATATAAAAATTTTTTTTTCTTTTCTAAAACTTTTTTCAATCTTTAATCTTTGCCTTTTTTGATAAAAAAATTGTTTTCCAGAAACTTTCTTTTCCTCTTATAATTTTTATTTTGGGGATACGGGAGTGTGCATTTTTGCTTTCTTTTTTGGTCTTCTTTCTCTTTTTTTCTTTTTTAATTATCTTTTTGTTTTTTGTTTAGGTCTACTGAACTTCTCATCTTTTTATTCTTCCTTTCTTATTCTTTTCACCTTCTCCTCTCTTTCGTTCTTCTTTATGTTACTTAATTCTTGTCCTGTACATCCTCAGATAAACCCGTAGTTCACTATTAGACCCTATCCCCCATTGTGTACACACTTAACCCACAAATTTATTACTCAAGTCAAAACGTCTAAGACTTAAATTCCTTAATAGCAGTACTACCTCTTTATACCCATATAATATTTTTAGCATTTTTATTTTTAAGTTTTTCACATCTCCTTTATATCCCTCCCTTCTCTAAATAAATTCACGTTCTTATCTAAATAGATTGTTATTGATTCTACATTATTCTATTAATTTCTACCTTTCTATTTTTTCTGGTCTCTTTCCTTTTCCCATTCCCTTTCTTTCTTTTTCTCTCTCTCTACTTTCATCCTACCCAACCTATTTCCTGCTTTGAGATTAAGACTTAGTTAACTCTCCCTGAACCTCCCCACATCAATCTATTCCTATTTTTTTACCCACATCTCTGCGTTACCCTAATAATTTCTGGTCTTCCAAATTCTACTTTGTGGTTCATAGCCCATTAATGTATAGTTGTTTGATGTTGAATAGATGTATCTGTTGAACTAGATTGTATCTTTAGACTATTATTTTAATTTTTTGCCGGTTTTGGGGCGTGAACTCTAGGACTGAGCACTGTCCCTAAGCTCTTCAGCTCAAGGCTAGTGTCCTACCACTTGAGCCACAGTGCCACTTCCAGCTTTTTTGTTTTTGCTTATGTGGTGCTGAGGAATTGAACCCAGGGCCTCATGCATGCAAGGCAAGTGCTCTACCACTGAGCCAACTTCCCACCTACTGTAGACTATTGACTGTGCAAATTCAGACTTGGGTTGATGCTTGCCTAAAGATAGTGTTCTAGCACAAAACTGGAGCTATTTTCATCTCAAATGGGCAGAGTAAGCCAGAAAAACACAAGAAAAATGGCAAAACCGGGTATCTCAATTCTCAATCCCGATAATCAGGGGACAGAACAGAAAATAAATAATCCAGAGGAGAATTCCCAAATAGCTCTACAAACACTGCTGTCAAACATGATAAATCAAAAGATTGAAAGCATACAAAGGTCTCTGTGTGAGCGTGATAGGGAGAGAGAGGAGGCATTCCCAAAGTTTATACAGGAATATCATAAGCATGAGGAAGCTACTCAAAAGCTGATACAGGATTTGCATGAGCAGCATGAGAATACTCAAAGAGAAAGGCAGGAATGCCGTGAACAGGCTGAGAACACTCAAAGAGAACTACAGAAATGCCACCAAATCAGCCCTAAAAAAGATTTTTAAAGATGTCCTACACATAGAAAACCAACAAGACCACAATAAAGGTCAAGAAACTGAACCCAAACTGAGAATCCAAGAACCATAGGAAGAACACAGTTTTTGCAACCCCCAAGAAGATGGATAACATGGCAGGAACTCTCAAATACCTCTCATTCCTTTCTCTTAACATTAACGGACTGAACTCTCCAATAATACACGTAGACTGTCTAGTTGGATTAAAAAACATTACCCTTCTATCTGCTGCCTTCAGGAGTCACATCTTGCCCATAAAAACAAACACATTTTCAATGTTAAAGGTTGGAACAAAATCTACCAAGTAAACGGCCCCCATAAAAAGGCAGTAGTTGCAATCCTAATATCAGATAAAAATACACTTCAATTAAAATTGGTGAGAAGAGATGAAGAAGGTTGGTAGATACTAATTAAGGAATCTCTCTTTGAGGAGGATATTACAATTCTAAGTATCGACTTGTGAAACAATGGAGCACCCAAATTTATCCAAGAAACACTACTTTCCCTCAAATCCCATATAACTCCAAAGACATTAATTGTTGGGGATATTAACAAACCACTCTCCCCACTAGATAGATCAACTCGGCAAAAACTCAACAGAGAAACTGCAGATCTAAACAGCTGCATAGATCAACTAGATTTAACAGATATCAACCGACCATTTCACCCAGCGGCATCAGAATACTCGTTGTTCTCAGCAGCACATGGAACATTTTCTAAAATTGACCACATTTTAGGCCACAAAAAAAACTTGTCTAAATTCAGAAACATTGAAGTTGTACCTTGCATTCTCTCTGACAACAAGGGAATAAAATTAGAACTTAACACCAAAAGCCACCAAAGAAAGTCTGGTATCACATGGAGGCTGAACAACACACTGCTGAATCACGAGTGGGTCATGGAAGAGATTAGAAAGGAAATTCAAATGTTCATGCTATTCAACAAAAATGAACACACAAATTACCACCTCCTCTGGGACAAGGCAAAAGCGGTACTCACAGGCAAGTTTATAGCTCTGAGCTCCTACATCAACAAATTGGAGAGATCTGAAACCAAGAATTTAATGACACATCTAAACCTCCTTGAAAAAGAGCAGCAAGATAAACCCCAATCCAGTAGATGGAAAGAAATAATCAAAATTAAATCAGAATTAAATGAATTAGAATCAAAAAAATTATAGAAAAAAACAACAAAACAAAGAGTTGGTTCTTCGAAAAAATTAACAAAATTGACAGACCCTTAGCAAATCTTGCCAGAAAAACAAGAGAACACACCCAAATAAATAAACTCAGAGACAAAAATGGAAACATCACCACAGAAACAACCAAGATTCAAAACATTATAAGGGAATACTTCTCAAAATTTATACTAATAAGTTTGAGAACTTGACAGAAATGGACCTTTTCCTAGCAAACATTGACATGCCAAAACTAAACCAAGATGAGTTAAACCATCTTAACATGCCCATATCAAGCATTGAAATAGAAAGAGCAATAAGAGAGCTCCCAGCTAAGAAAATCCAGGACCTGAAGGTTTTACAGCAGAATTCTACAAGGCCTTCAAACAGAGCTCACACCAATACTCCTTCAACACTTCAATGAAATTGAAAGAGAAAGTTCACTACCGAACACATTCTATGAAGCCATCATAACCCTCATCCCAAAACCAGGCAGGGAATCATCAAAAAAGGAGAACTATAGACCCATTTCTTTGATGAACATTGATGCAAAACTTCTCAACAAAATTTTGCCCAATCGACTTCAATAATTCTTCCAAAAAATCAGACACCATGATCAAACAGGATTCATTTCAGGGATGCAAAGCTTGTTCAATATACGCAAATCAATTAATATTATTCATCACATCAACAGGAGCAAGCATAAGAACTACATGGTTATCTCAATAGATGCAGAAAAAGCATTCAACAAGATCCAACACCCCTTTATGATGAAGGTTTTGGAAAAATTAGGAATCCATGGAACATTCCTCAATACAATAAAGGCTGTATATGACAAACCTACAGCCAGCATTATACTTAATGGTGAAAAACTAAAGCCATTTCCTCTTAACTCAGGAACAAGACAAGGATGTCCACTCTTTCCACTTCTCTTCAATCTAGTATTAGAGGGCCTAGCTATAGCAATAAGACAAGATGCAGACATAAAGGAGATCCAAATAGGGAAATAAGAAATAAAAATCTCCCTCTTTGCAGGTGACATGATCTTGTATTTAAAGAATCCCATAGACTCCACACCCAAATTACTCAAGCTGATTCAAAACTTTGACAAAGTAGCAGGGTATAAAATTCCTCAAAAATCAATGGATTTTCTGTATGCCAACAATGAAAAAAGTGTGGCTGAAATTGGTAAAGCAACTCCATTTGTAATAGCCCCACAAAAAATAAAATACCTAGGAATTAACTTAACCAAAAAAGTGAAGGACCTCTATGATGAAAACTTTAAAATCTTGAAAAAGGAAATCAACACAGAACTTAAAAAACGGCAAAAACTCCCATGCTCCTGGAATGGAAAGATTAACATCGTGACAATGGCAATACTTCCCAAGGCTATCTACAAATTCAACGCGATACCTATCAAAATTCCAAGCTGATTCCTCAAGGAAATAGAAGAGGCAATCCAAAAATTCATATGGAACAATAAAAGACCCCGAATAACAAAAACGATCTGCAATGGAAAGAACACTGATGGAGGAATATCAATACCAAATTTCAAACTCTACTATAACGCCATAGTAATCAAAACAGCTTGGTATTGGCATGAGAACAGACCTCAGGACCAATGGAATAGAATTGAAAACCCATAAATGAACCTACAGACCTATAGTCATCTAATCTTCGACAAAGGAGCTAAAACAATAGAATGGAACAAAGACAGCCTCTTCAGTAAATGGTGCTGGCAAAATTGGTTAACTTCATGCAGAACACTAAAACTAGACCCTTATATATCACACTGCACCAGAATCAACTCCAAATTGATCAAAGACCTCGAAATCAAAGCAGATACTCTGACAACATTACAGGATGGAATAGGAGAAACCCTAGGTCTCCTTGGCTCAGGCCGAAATTTTCTGAATAGAGAAATGGAAACAAAAAAAATCAAAGTAAGGTTGGACAAACGGGATTGCATAAAGTTGCAGAGCTTCTGCATGACAAAGGATGTAGCTAGCAAGATCAATAGAAAGCCCACCGATTGGGAGTAAATCTTTACTAGCCATACAACGGACAAGGGTCTCATACCTAAAATATACTTGGAACTCAAAAAATTAAATCCCCCAACAACAAATTCTCAAAGAAACAACTGCCCAATAAACAAGTGGGCGAAAGATTTAAAAAGAAACTTCTCTGAAGAAGAAAGAAGGATGGCCAATAGACACATGAAGAAATGTTCAACATCCCTAGCCATAAAAGAAATGCAAATCAAAACAATATTGATATATCACCTCACGCCTGTTAGAATGGCAAAAATCAAGAACTCTAACAACAAGAGATGCTGGAGGGGATGTGGACAGAAGGTAAACTTACTTCATTGTTGGTTGGAAAGTAATCTAGTTCAACCACTTTTCAAAGCAGTATGGAGGTTCCTCAAAAGACTCCACATAGAACTCCCCTATGACCCAGAAATCCCACTTTTGGGCATTTACCCAAATGTTTACAAACAAGACCACACTAAAGCTACAGCAGGACTATGTTTATTGCAGCAGTATTTACCATAGCTAAGATCTGGAACCAACCCAGATGCCCCTCAGTAGATGAATGGATCAAGAAAATGTGGTATATATACACAATGGAATTCTATGCCTCCATCAGAAATAATGACATTGCCCCATTTGTTAGGAAATGGAAAGACTTGGAAAAAATTATATTAAGCGAAGTAAGCCAGGCACAAAGAAGCATAGGCCCATGGTTTCCCTTATTTGCAATATCTAGTATATGTATGAGTCAAGGGGAAAAGTTCAGATAATGTAATGTTAGGTAAATGAACCCTTAGATATGTATTTTAATGTTTTTTCTTTCATGCATGTGTTTCTAATTCATTTATAAGATTATTTCGTTGTTGCTTTGTATGTCCCTCCCCCACAGTATAACCCCTGCTTTCACTATATTTGATGTCAGTATAACTTGTGAAGTAGATGGGGAAAAACAAGTTGTTTAAGGATGCAGGTGGACCTGTTGCAACAATGAGAAGTACATGTTGTCATGTCCAAAACGAGCTTTACAATGTCGGTGCTGAGAGGGGGGTGAGGGAGGCGGGAGAAGGATTGGGACTGGGGGGGAGGGGGGAGGATGGGAAGGGATGTGAAGGGTAAACAAAGGAGGAGACTGCAATGCTTGGTAAGAAATGTACGCATTATCCTGCCCATGTAATTGTAACCCCTCTGTACAGTATGTTCACAAATTAAATAAATAAATAAATAAATAAATAAATAAATAAATTTTAAAAAAAGAAAAGCTTCTAGCCCAATGGCACCCATGGCTCAAACCCTGTAAATCCTACCTACTCAGGAGACTGAGATAGAGATCGAGAGTCAAGCCAGATCAGGAGAGGAAAGTTAGTAAGACTCTTCTTCCAGATGAACTACCAAAAACCAGAAATGCATCTGTGGCTCAAGTGTTAGAGTGGTAACCTTGAGGGAAAAAGTTAAGAGATCAGAGACCAGACCCTGAGTTCAAGCCCAGTACTGGCACAGAAAAATAAAGAATAGCTTTCAGTAGCTCCTAGTCTACTCTGGTGAAGCCCAGAACCACTGGACGCCGGTGGCTTACACCTGTCCTCCTACCTCCTCAGGAGGCTGAGATGTGAGGATCGCAGTTCAAAGCCAGCCCAGGCAGGAAAGTCCAGGAGACTCTGATCTCGAAGGAACCTCCAGAGGACCAGACGTAGTTCTGCTGTAGCTCAAGTGGTAAGCTTAAGAGCTGGCGACAGAGCCCACACCCAGATTTCAAACCCTGTGACCAACACCTGGTCTGCTTGGACCTCACTCTGTTGCTCAAGGCAAAGTAGTTTCCAGTGGGCTCCCTGAGGGTCTCCCAATGTCTAGGCGTCCTACAAGTCTTGAGTGGAGCCTGTTTGGAGGCCATTGCCTACATAGCAGGCTACAGTACCAGAGAAGGGTCGAGACTTGGGGCATGGAGATCAGAATTGCATCTGTCATGGGTGCAATATGGATCTCAGCAGTAAATCGCTGTCTCAGACCACGATTCTGGGCCAGGAGGGGCAGGAGGAGCAAGATGTCACACCAAGTAACATCCACTCATGCCGGTATCACAAGTGTGTTAATTTGTCAGGCACACCTTGGGCAGGTGTTGAGTTGGGCTCATGAAAGGCTTGTAGGTTCAAGAATCCACAGCCAACTGGCTGCTTCTTGTAGCAGTTGCTATCCCAGGAATCCCAGGGCTTGGAGTCCTGCTTTCCTCACCATTGCTCGGGTGCAGATTAAGATCTGCAATCGTGGGCCGACTGCAAACGAGCATCCCTAGTGTCCTTCCCTTGCTCCTGTGGCCCTATGCACAGATGGAAAGGTAGGTTCTATGGAACTTACTGCCATGGCCCAGACCCCTCAGCCCAAGAAGGACTAAGGGAGAAAGCACTTGATTTGGCTTGAGAATTTACTGTGACTATGCCTCAGGACTGCCCCCAGTTCTAGCTCAGCTCAGCATTACCACCTTCCTCTCTCTGTGTGTGTGTGTGTGTGTGTGTGTGTGTGTGTGTGTGTGTGTGTGTGTGTGTGTGTGTGGTGTGCTTGTGTGTGGATGAGAAAGCATGCATCTTGGTTCTCGGGCTTGAACTGAGGGCCTGGGCTCTGTTCCTCACTTTTTTCATTCAGGGCTAGCTCTCTACCACTTGAGCCACAGCTTTTCTTCCAGCTTTCAGGTGGTTCTTGGAGAGGAGAGTCTCACAGACGTTTCTTGCTGCGCTTCCTCTTTTTTTTCTTTCTGTTTTTTATCCCTTCCCACCCTCCCCCCTCCCCCCCAATCCCAATCCTTCTCCTTCCCCCCTTCCATCCCCACCGACGTTGTAAAGCTCGTTTTGGACATGACAACTTGTACTTCTCATTGTTGCAATAGGTCCACCTGTATCCTTAAACAACTGGTTTTTCCCCATCTCCTCCATATATTATATATCACCCTGCACCAGAATCAACTCCAAATGGATCAAAGACCTTGAACTCACAGCAGAAACTCTGAAACCATTACAGGATGGAATAGGAGAAACCCTAGGTCTCCTTGGCTCAGGCCGAAATTTTCTGAATAGAGTCCCGGAAACACAACAAATCAAAGAAAGGTTGGACAAATGGGATTGCATAAAGTTGCAGAGCTTCTGCAGGGCAAATGACATAGCTAGCAAGATCAATAGAAAGCCCACCGATTGGGAGAAGATCTTTACTAGCCATACAACGGACAAGGGTCTCATATCTAAAATATACTTGGAACTCAAACAATTAAACCCCCCAACAACAAATCCTCAAATAAACAACTGCCCAATAAATAAGTGGGCGAAAGATTTAAAGAGAAACTTCTCTGAAGAAGAAAGAAGGATGGCCAATAGACACATGAAGAAATGTTCAACATCCCTAGCCATAAATGAAATGCAAATCAAAACAATATTGAGATATCACCTCACTCCAGTTAGAAGGCAAAAATCAAGAACTCTAACAACAGATTCTGAAGGGGATGTGGAAAAAAAGGAACCTTACTTCATTGTTGGTGGGAATGTAAACTTGTTCAACCACTTTGGAAAGCAGTATGGAGGTTCCTCAAAAGACTTCACATAGAACTCCCCTATGACCCAGCAATCCCACTTTTGGGCATTTACCCAAATGTTTACCAAAAAGACCACACTAAAGCTACCAGCACAGCTATGTTTATTGCAGCATTATTTACCATAGCTAAGATCTGGAACCAACCCAGATGCCCCTCAGTAGATGAATGGATCAAGAAAATGTGGTATATATACACAATGGAATTCTATGCCTCCATCAGAAAGAATGACATTGCACCATTTGTTAGGAAATGGAAAAACTTGGATGAAAATATATTAAGTGAAGTAAGCCAGGCCCAAAGAAACATAGGTCCCATGTTTTCCCTTATTTATAATATCTAATATATGTATGAGTCAAGCGGAAATGATCAGATAATGTGATGTCAAGAAAATGAACCCTTAGATGTGTATTTTAATGTTTTTTTTCTTTCATGCATGTGTTTCTAACGCATTTATAACATTATCTCTTTGTTGCTTTGTATGTCCCTCCCCCACAGTATAACCCTTGCTTTCACTATATTTGATGTCAGTATAACTTATGGAGGAGATGGGGAAAAACCAGTTGTTTAAGGATACAGCTGCGCTTCCTCTTAATGACAATCTTCAGATTTCAGACTCCTGAACAGCTAGTAATATGAGAAATGAGCTATTAGCTTTAGGCCACACTAACCCTTCTTGGATAAAAGAGACTACCTCTCTCCCAGCTGAGGACCCATCTACAGCCTACCCAGGCTTCAGACGAAACATAACCTCCTTCCATGAGGACAAATAAATGTTTTCTCCACACTATCAGGGGCTGCTGAGAGCTGTTGTGGAGGTCAGAGATCTAGGCTAGGGCAAGTAGACAGCTGTTAGAATAGAAGAGAGTATGAAAAGGCATCCTTGCAGCTGGATGCCAGTGGCTATAATCCTGGCTACTCAAGGCTGAAACCGGAGGATCAATCAAGATTAAAAGCTAGCCTGGGCAGACTCTTATCTCCAATAAATCACCAAAAAGATGGGAAGTGGAGCTACTGTAGTTTAAGTGGTACCGCACCAACCTTGTGCATACAAGCTAAAGGATAGCACTTAGGCTTTGATTTCAAGCCCCGGGAAACACACACACACACACACACACACACACACACACACACACACACACACACACACACACACACACACAAACACACAAACACACACACAAACAACCTTAGCAGGTGCCCGTGGCTCATACCAGCAAACCTAGCTACTCAACAGGCTGAGCTCTTAGGGTGGCAACTTGAAGCTAGCCCAGGCAGGAAAGTTTGTGAGACTTGTATGTCTACTAAACTAGTAAAAGTGATGAAAGGTGAGCTGTGGTTCAAGTGCTAGAGTGTTAGTTTTGAGCAAAGGAAGCTTGGCACACAGTGCCAAGCTCTGAGTTCCAGCTCTAAGAAGACCACCCCCCTACCCCAATCAGGCCATAAATCCAGATTTTGGTCAGCCTAGATCTCATTTCTGATCCTGCCACTTCCACAGCACAAGTAGCTGGTGTGTGGCCAGCACTGGATTAAGAAGTGAACTTACACAAGTGGGGCATATCCAGGTCACGGCTAAAGCACCATAACACTGAGGTACTGGTACATACCAGTCCCTTATCCCGCAGTTCCCTGGTCCTGGAATCTAAAGTCTGTGCCTCTGTATTCTGGGGATCCGGAATTGTCTAGAAGGACCTGAGAGGCCCAGCTGGGCCCAGAAGATAGACTTGCCTGTGTTAAGGTACGTTGACTTTTCCTTGATATTGACCAACACTTCTAAGCCACCTTTGCTTCACCTCCCAGATCATCCTTGCTTGGGCAGCCTTCAGTTAGCTATCAAGCTCGATCTGGCCAAAGCCACTGGAAACCACCCTTTCCCCACTCCACTACCAGCCTGCTGGGAGTAGGACATGCAGCCAGAGGAAAAGGACATGACAACGTATGACTGACTCTGCCAACCCAGAGGCAGGGGAGAACATATGCCAGCTGGCCCTGCAGATCCAGAATCCCCTGGAGGCGGCCAAAGATATGGACAGCCGGACTTGGGCCCCAAAGATAAGCTGGTATATGCAGGTCTCTGGCAATTTAGGACTCATTGTCAACCCTGATAGGGGGTTAAATGCAAGGTTGCTATTGAGGAGGAGTACCATCCGAGTTTAGGAAGAGTGTAACAGGCACCCTGGAAGTGGACAGAGAAAGATGAGGAAAACACACACACACACACACACACACACACACACACACACACACACACACACACACACACACACACACAGGTAACACAAGGCCTCAGCAGTCCCAGATCACCTGAACATCCTAACCCCCGAAAGATGGCTCTATAGACCTCATACCAAATGTAGACAAAATTCAGAGTTTCTCATACATCTGTAATGGCACATAAATCAACATGGCACTTCCTACTGTACACACTGCTATGAAGAAAAGTCAGCCACCTTATTTTTGGTTGTTGGTCATGTGGTTTGAACGTTGGGCCTGTGTGTATTCTCTCAGCTTTTCAGCTGAAGGTGTGCACTCTACCACTGGAGCCATAGCGTCACTTCTGGTTTTCTGGTGGTTCACTAGAGATAAAGTCACCCAGACTTTCATGCCCAAGCTGGCTTTGAACTGTGATCCTCAGATCTCAGGATCCTGAGTAGTGAGGATGAAATTTGTGAGCCATGGGCAGCGCCTGGCTTCAGCCACCTTCTTAGACCCAGGAGAAACCCAATTTGTCAGGCCACAAAGTACATGCAACCCTTCACTTCAGACTTTGACACCAGCATGCAAAATTATTCCTCCTTGGATGGAGAGAATAAAATTGACTCTACCCTCCCACCCCTGCTCTCATTCGCCCACTCATTGCCTAAGATAGGACACAACCTCTGGAGTTCTTGGTAAGGCAATGAACACCCTGCTGTGGCTTCACACTGGGGCAAACCTGGGAAGTTCTTAGAAATGTCTGTACACTGAGGCCAGCACCTGTTCTCCCAACCACAGCAACCGCATTCCTTCACCATCTCTTGCAAGCAAGGGGTGCGTTTTTTTTTTGATTTTTGTTTTTTTTTTGTTTTTTGGTTGAGGGGCTTGAAATCAGGGCTTAGGTACTGTCCCTGATGATAATTTTTGCTCAAGGCCAGTGCTCTACCACTTGAGCCATGGTGCCACTTCTGGTTGGAGATTGGAGATGAAACTCTCATAGGACTTTCCTGCCTGGGCTGGGAAACAAGATCCTCTGGATCTCAGCCTCCCAAGTAGCCAGAATGACAGGTGTGAGCCACCAGCGCGGTACTTATGGTTTCTCATTCCTTAGAATTTCCAATTCGTTCTCCTCTAAACACTACCACCTAGACACTCCTCCCTCAGGCATGGCAAATGGAGGCTCGGAATCTGGGTAGGGCCATGGGTATTAAAGGGCCCCCTTCACATCACTACCCCCCCCTCTCTAAGCTCCCATCCGCCTCCTCTGGACGGCCTGGTCTTCCGGGGCAGATCAGACCTACTAGGACTTCTTTAGCCTGCCCAGTATCCCCCCGCCCCACCCAACCATTACCTGAGAATTTCTGGGGCCAGCTGCTCCATTTCCCCATGGAAAATGTCAAGAGGGTTGCTGATAAGTGGGTCCAGGAATGCTCAGGACAGAAGGAGTGTCCAGATCCACGCTGTCAAAGAAAGAGACACAATGCATGGATTGATAAACTAAGAGATACAGGGCATAGCCATCCACCTGTCAACCAGGTCCCGTGGAGTGATGGGGTTTGACCTCTTGGCCCAGGCGCTGTCCCCAAGTTACTTTTGCTCGAGGTGAGCGCTCTTCCACCTGAGCCAAGGTGAGACATCTGGCTTTTTCTGTGTATGCGGGATTTAGGAATCAAAACCAGGGTTTCCTGAATGCCACTCAAATCCACTACTGCTAAGACACATTCCCAACCTTGGATAGCTGTTCTTCTGTGACACCTTGGGCCTGTCTTGGCACAGTCTTGCACATATTTACTGAGTTTCTCACCATCAGCCCTGGCTGGAAATGAACACATTCTTTTATGTTGTCCTTTATCTACCGCATCTTTGCTCTCTGTGCTTCCTGTCAGATCCTCCTTGTTAAGCAATACCCACTTTCAAGTGCTGTCTCTAAGAAGCCCACTCCAAAAACCCTGGCAGAGGAGGATTACTTCCACTCTGCAAGCTGCAGGTCTTGTCATGCTCTGCCTTTCAGTTGATGTGGGTTGTGAGCCCACAAAAGGGAAGGCCTGGCTTCCACCACCCAATTTCTTTCTGAAGGCTCTGATAAATTACCCAAGGACCTGTGCTGTATTTAACTCCATGACAAGGCACTCGAGGCCCAGGCAGTTTGGGGGCAACAAATGGGGCCATTTATTTGTGTGGGCTTGAACTGAGGGTCTGGGAGCTGCCTCTCAGTTTTCCTGCTCAAGGCTGGTACTCTACCACTTGAGCCACAGATCTACTTCTGGCTATTTGGTGGTTTCATGGAGAGTTGAGTCACTGACTTTTCAGTTTAGGGATGGCTTCACTTTTTGATCCTCAGATCTCTGCCTTTCGAGTAGCCACGTTGTCAAGTGTGATCCTGAGCCAGAGGTGACAGGCACCAGGGCCTTTCTTTTGAGCTTTTGTTTATCTCATGTCAACTAGCAAGCCCTAGTTAAAATAGTCATTTAGTGGGGATCAAGTTCCTCTCCTAGGTCAGTTAATCCAAGGAGATAAAATGTCTTTGGAAAAGACTAGTCTGAGTTGGCTAGGTGAGTGTGTGTGTGTTTGAGTATGAATTTCGGGGATACCTACCATCATCTCTCTGGTGCTTCATTCTCCCAGTGGTGAGTACATCCAGGATCTACACCCTAAGGAAGGCGGGTAGAAGAGGGTACATGAGGTCACACCAAGTGTGATTATCTGAATTCTATCCTGCAACTGAAGCCGGGAGAGATAATAGAGAGAAAGATAGGTTTAGAGGAACATCAAGGGAAGACCCTTACCATTGGCTACAAGTACCAGAGAGAGGACTGAATCCATCCTTTTTGGAAGTAAGATTCATTTATTTTATGTTTTTGAGTCCTAGGTCTTGGATTCAGGCACTGAGCTTCTTTTATTCAAGGCTGAGGCTCTAACACATTAGCGACATCACTACATCTGGCTTTTTTGTAGGGGGAGAGGTGGTTTATGGGAGATTAGAATCTCTCAGACTCTCCTGCCTAGGCTGGCTCTTAGTCATGACCATCAGACTTCAACTTTCCGAATAGACAGGATGACGGGTAAGAGCCACTGGCACCTGACCACCACCATCCATGTATAATCCCCTAGAGCCAGTGCCGGGCCACCTTCACTGCACCCCCTTTGTGAGTGGGAAGCAGACATGGGTGGGTTTGCTACTTCAACAGCCTACCTACCTTTGAGCACTGTTCCGGGTCAGTCTGATGGTGGCTTCTTCCTTATCCACAGCAATGACTTGGCTCTGTCACAAGAACAAATGTACCCCAGGAGATGTTAGTTCTCAGATCTTTCCTCTGCTCACTGACCCCCTCCCCATAACAACATACCTAAGCAAAGCAAAGTAGACATAGAGTGAATTCATTTTGTTATAATCAGGGTCTGGCCAGATAGGTGGAGATGAGGATCAGAGGCCCGGGATCGTGCTGTCTGGTTGGACAATGCAACACTTCTTCATCCACTTTCCTTTAACTGTCTTAGCAGAGGGTAGTGGGGAAGAACTCACCAGACAGACTGACAAGGAATAACCATAACAGTCTATCCAGGGCACAGAGTGGCTTACCTCAAGGAGCAAGTTCAACAGGCTGAGCAAGACAGTTCCTGAACCACAGCCCACCTCATGAATGAAAGGGACACCTTGAGTCCCAGCCACATAGGACCCTGGGTCACCTCCTCCAACACCCATTCAACCAGTTCCTTTGAGAGAGTGAGAGAGAGAGAAAGTCAGAATTACACATAAGCTGGGTGCCAGTAGCACAGGCCTATAATGGTAACTACACAGGAGGCTGAGATATGAGGATCATCGTTTATACCCAGCCCAGGCAAGAATGTCTGTGAGACACTTATCTCCAAAGAACCACCAGAAAACCGGAAGTGGTGCTGTGGCTCAAGTGGTAGAGAGCTAACCTTTATCTGAGGAGCTTGGAGACAGCACCCAGGTCCAGAGTTCAAGCCCCACAACTGACAATAATTGAAATTCCCACCCCAAGAAGTGGAATAAATAGCACTCTTTGTCCTAGGGAGCATGGCAGAGAAGTCAGGCCAAGCTTCCTTTCAGCTGGGGGTAATGAGTACGTCACCTGGTTTCTCTGTGCCTCATTTTCTCCAGCTACAAAACTGAACAGTGAAGGATCCCCGTCCTCATTGGATAGGGTAAGGATGAAAGAAAGCCATGTTTTGTTTCATAATAGCATACCTGCAGCATGATAAATAATAGGCCCCATAAATAATAGCTTCACATAATTGCCAAGAACCATATCTGATGACCGCTCCCTCTATGCCTGGCCCTGCCCCACAGATCCCCCTGTATTGATCCCTTCTTTCCTCACAACTGTCCTGTGAGGAGACTGAGGTCACATGGTTGAGGCCCAATGCAAAGCTTCAACTGTGGTCAAGAATCAGCTGCCATGGATTAAGAGTTTGGGACAATCCATCTAAACTGATGACTGAGCATGGCACTACATGTCTAGCATCCCAACTACAGAGGACCAGGCATGGTGGCCAATTCTTGTCACAGGAGGACCGAAATCCAGCCCATCCTGAGCATATATTGAGTCCCTATTTCAGATATGACCAAGACAGAAAGACTTGGCTCCCATGGTAGAAGACCTGCCTGGAAAACCTAAGGCCTTGAGTTCAAACACTAATATACTGAAAAGAATCAGAGGCCCAGTGCCAGAGATTCATGTGTATAATCCTAGATACTCAGGAGCCTGAGATCTGAAGATCATAGGTCAATATTTAAAATAGGGTTGGCCTCTCCCATCAGATGTCATGATGAGAAGACCCAAAGTCTGACCCATGCCAATATGCTCCATACTAAGTGCTGGCCATGTTCCCTGGCCCCCTGAGGAGTCACGCCCTGTGGGCCCCACCCCCAGGTCCTCCCAATCTCCCCCTGTCACCAACCAGCCCCAAGGGAGTGAACAGTTCCAGGGCACACAAATCCCTTCATCTTATAATTTAGCCGTCCTGAGTCCCCTTCAAGCGTCTCACCCTTCCAGGCCCCCAGACCTGAGCCATATAGCCCATTCACCCTCAAAGACAGCAGTTAGAAGTTACCAAAGGCTCAGGTGCTCCTTGTTACAACCCACTTCTACACACACACACACACACACACACACACACACACACACACACACACACACACACACACACACACACACAAACCCAGCACTGGTGGCTCATGTCCGTCATCCTAGGAGGCTGACACCTGAGGATCACTGTTTAAAGCCAGCTGATTCAGGAAAGTCTGTGAGGCTCTTATCTACAGTGAACCACCAAATAGCCAGAGGTGGAGCTATGGCTCAAGTGTCAGAGCACTAGCTTTGAGCACAAAAGCTCAGGAACAGCACCTAGGCCCTGAGTTCAAGGCCCAGTTTTTCTATCTCCAAACACACACAGACGCAGACACAGACAGACAGACAGATAGACAGATAGACAGACAGACAGACAGACAGACAGACAGACAGACACACACACACACACACACACACACACACACACATGTGTAGCCCAAGGCTTCAGCAGTCCCTGAGAACAGAACCATGAACTCCCTCCATTAGGGTCTCTTCCCATCCCCAAGAAGGTGGCACTACCGACCTCAGACCCACTGTAGACAAAACAATGAGCCCCTCACATATCTGAAATGTCTCATAACCCAGCATGGAATTTCCTACCATACACACTGCTATACAGAAAATTTAGTCACCTCTTATTTTGTTGTTGGTCATGGGGTTTGAACTCTAGGCCAGGGTACTGTCCCTCAGCTCTTCAGCTGAAGATGATCACTCCCCAATTGAGCCACAGCACTACTTCCTATTCTCTGGTGGTCCATTAGACATAGAGTCTCACAGACTTTCCTGCCCAAGTTGGCTTTGTACCGTGGTCTTTATAGCTTTATGATTAGCTAGGATGACAGTTGTGAACACCAGTGGCGGCCAGCTTCAGCCACCTTCATATACCTGAAGAAACCCAATTCATCAGGCCACAAACTTCTTGCAAACCTTCACTTCAGACTCTAACACCCAGCATCCAAATCCATCCTTCAATGGAGACAATACAGACACAAAAATCCCACCCCTGCACCCATTCTCTCAATCCCTGCCTGCCACAGGCCACATCCTCCTGAAGCTGTGGCTTCAAACTGGGGCAAACTTGGGGAATTCTTAGAAATGTCTGTAGAGTGAGGCCAGCAACTGTTCTCCCAACCACGGCATATGCTTGCTTACACCCATCCCCCCATTCCCCATCCTTTGAAGACAAAGATGTCTTACTTTCTTCCTTTTTTGCTGTTGTGGGGCTTGAACTCTGGGCCTGGGTGCTGTCCCTGATCTCTTCAGCTCAAAGCGAGCACTCAACTACTTGAGCTACAGCACCACTTCCGGTTTTCTGGCAGTTCCTTGATGACAAGAGTCTCAGGGTCTTTCCAGACCAGGCTGGCTTTGACCCATGGTCCTCATATCTCAGCTCCTGAGTACCTAAGATGACAGCCATGAGCTACTGGCATCCAGCGAAACATACTTTTCCATGCTTGTCATTCTATCCCTTCAGGAGACTGAGATCAGAGGACTGTAGTTGCATGCCACCCTTGGCAGAAAGACCATAACTATTTATCTCCAATTAAACACATAAAAAAGTTGGAAGTGGAGCTGTGGTTCAAATGGTAGTGTGCTTGCTTTCAGCATCAAAGACAAAGGATAGGACCCAGTCCCTAGTTTCATGGTTTTTCTAGCAAAGACCCACCCAAGAAAGAGAAGCTGGTCGACACATGGGAGCTTGAAGTTAACACATAATACTCAGGACTCCCAGAACAGGCCCCATCATGCTCTGATTCTTTAGATTCTATGTCCTACATCATGACAGTCTTAGATGGGATAGACCATGCACCTAGTTAGCACATTCAAGTACAAGCTCATACTGAGGATCCCCTGACCTTATCAAAGACTCAGGATCTCTCGCTGTACTGCCTCAATACTGGGCAGTGAGATGAGTTCTAGTTATCCAACCACAAGATGTGGGAACGAAAAGATTTCTGGGCCAAGGGTCCCTCTCTCTCGAGAAGCAGAAAAGGGCTCATCCATCCCAGGAATGCTCCTAGGTGGTGAGTATCCTCAAAGAAACAACCCTGCTCAGAGCCTAATGCCTCTAGTTTTCCCACCAGCCTCTGCCCAGCCCTTCCCCAACTTCAGTGTCCCTCTCTGAGTCCCAGATCTGCCATATAGACTAAAGGCTGAGCCAGGAAAGACACCCATCTATGCCTCTGAGAATGGCAATCACAGGGTCCTAACGCCCACTCGAGTAAGTCTTGGGGTACCATCCATCCCGACTCCTGCCTTCATTGCCTGTCTGTCCTGTGACAGTGGCATGCTTACCTCTGTCTCTGGTCGAGAAATGAGCACCGGGGATGTGATCTTCAGATTGAACCTGGAAATCCCAGTTCCCAAAGTCGTACTGCACAGGCATCCTGCGGTGTATGATAGCCAGGTGGTCAACAGGCACCAGGACCTTTAATAGCAATGTGCCTGAGTCAAAAGCTCTATCAGTGATGGTCTAGGTTGACAGGCGAGGTCCTTACACACCTGACCTGGGATCATCCTCCCTCTTCATCTTCCTTTTTATCCCTTGCTCCCCCCTCTTTACACTCCATCACCCCAACACCTCCATAGCCCTTAGACATTTCCTTCTTATCTGACCAGAAAATAAACTCCTTGAGGCCAGAGATAATTGAAACCTGGTGACCCTCCCTGAGCCCAAGGGTCTACCTGAGGCTGCTTCTCTCTGCAGTCGGGGACCACAAGGCTCCTGGATGTCATGAGGTTGCTGAGGGGTCAGTGGCTTGGTCCTACATACTGCCTTTATGCTCTGAAACTGTCCCCACAGAGATTGTGAATGGTTGGCTCCTTTGATCCAGGGACTCCACACCAAGGCTTGCATGTTCTTCCTTCTTCCTTCCTTTCTTCCTTTTCTATCTCTGTAATTCCCTCCTCTGTCTTTTTCCTTTCTTTCTCTCACTCCTGGGCCTTGAACTCAGAACCTGGGTGATGTCCCTGAGCCTTTTCCTCAAGGCCAACAGGCTACAGCCTCAGCCACACATGCACTTCTGCTGTTTCCTTTTTGTTAGTTAGTTGGAGATAAGAATCTTACAGGCTTTCCTGACCCGGCCTTAAGCCTCTATCCTCCCATCTCAGCCTCTTAGTAGCTAGGATGACAGGTGTGCAGCATCGGCATCCAGCTCAAACTCAAGATTTCTTCATGTGCTGTGGAACCAGCACTGGAATCTTTCATTGTCTATGAAGTCCCGGGAGCCTGGCTCACACTGTAACTGTGAGCATCTTCCTACAACAATACTACAGAAAAGTCCCATCTGAGACAGGTAAGCATCCTGGTGGGGGGAAGCCTGATCTAGATCTCCCACAGTTCTCTGACCTCCCTCTTCCCGCCCTCCTGGTGCCACTGCACTTAACTGTTTTGGCTCCTAGAAATGAGCCACAATGTACTCGCTGGATTCTGGGGCCTCTGGGATGCCTATCTTCTCAAAGAACTCTGTCCAGCGGCTGACCATCTCTGTGGAACTCAATTCCCCACACAGGTGTGAACGAGGTTGCCTTGAGCTGAAGGCCTGGCTGAAGGGGCCTCCTCTTCTCCCCCTGGGGCCAGCCAGGATGGTCTACCATATCCAGCCCCCAAGATTCATGTTGCAGAGAAAGGATCCTCGAAGCATCCTGGGTTTCTGAATCTCCAAGAATCCAGTGCAGGTTCTGGGAATCATCGCTGCTCACAGCTGGCTGGCTGGGGATGGTGAAGTCGCAATCTCTGCTCCCTAAGAAGTCTTCGACTGTGCTGGTCACCCTAGAGAGAGCAGGAATAGAATCAACAGCTGTCAGAGAAAGGAAGTCAAGACATGAAGCTCATAGCAGGAGACCATCTGGCTAGGGAACTCTACCTGTGCTGCTTTGAACATCATTGTTTGGTGGATGAAATGGTCCATCTAATTTGACCCATAATCCCAGGTGTTAGTGGAAATTTCCAGCTTCAAGATAAAACCCTGGAAAACATGGTATTTAATTTGTCCCAATAGAAGGGTTCCAAAGTCAGCAGTCCCCTTTTCCTTCCAGACAGCCTACAGCAGGTTACAGAAACTGGCATTCAGAGAGCCCTAGCTAACTTCTACAGCCTGATACCGAGCGGGCTCTGCAATGGGAATGCACTTGCCTACCACTGCCCAGCTGGAAACTGCCCAGGATGGAAATAGATTGGAGTCTGCAGGACCCAAGGGATGATTTACCACTGGTACAATGCCTCGGGAGGGAATACATGTCACCAGTGGGGGCCCGAAACATCCTTCCCAGATGCCCACGGACACAGTCAATACCCTGGGTAAGGTTGCCTTCTCATCCTCGGTTGTAGTGAACCATGTGCCATGTCACATCATTCGCCACTCCCTGCCTCACAGCCCCTGCCCTACTCTCCCCGCATCTAGTTCCTTGATTATGTTTGGCAGACACATTCCTAACCCTTGAATTAGCTCCAACTATACACACAAGAGCAGCCTGTCTGGCTAGAAGAGTACGGCTGCATTCACACTTGCCTCTTGGCCTTCTGGCTGAAGACAGAAGGACAGGTTTCCACTCTGGTCTGCAATTCACACAGGCCTCCTAGGGGAGACCCACACAGGCCCAGCAGCTACTGTAGCCTATAGGAAAAGGTGAAGAGGTAGGAGGAAAGGAACGTCTACTGAAAATTTCCCCAAAGGAGCCATGAAACAGGGAAGGAGGAAACAAATTATGGCTGGACCCATACTTGGCATTGATGAAAAACGAAGAACCAATACAGACACACACACACACATACACATAAAACGCTTTTGCTCTTTTTAGACACAATGACTTAAATATGTTTTCATTGTTCTCCCTGCTCTCTGAACACACACACACACACACACACACACACACACACACACACACACACACACACACACACACACACACACAAATCCATACCTGTGACAGAAAACTCCTCCATGTAGCACCTGCAATTTGCCAACTGATCACTCACCTGAGCACAGACAGGCAGGTATAAGGAGAAAGATGATCTCTCTCTCCTTCTCTCCCTCTCTCCCTCTCTCCCTCTCTCCCTCTGTCTCTCTTCCTCTCTCTCTCTCTCTCTCTCTCTCTCTCTCTCTCTCTCTCTCTCTCTCTCTCTCTCTCTCTCTCTCTCGCTCTCTCTCGCTCTCCCTCCCTTTCTATCGCTCTCTCTCTCCCTCCATCCCTCTCTCTCTCATGCATACACACACACACACACACACACACACACACACACACACACACACACACAAACGCACACACAAATAGACTCAGCAGTGTCTCTCCTGAGTTTGTTGGTTCCTCCTCTGGGACAAGGTACAAGCTGGAGTACAGGGATTCCCTTGTCAAACTAGTGGCTCCCACCCAAAGGAGCACCACTCTAATAACGCAGAACCACTCTGCCTCTCCCTTTCTCAAGGGCCAGACCCTTTCTCTTGGGAACAACCAGCATTTACTACCCATTCACCAAAATCTCAGGCCAGCACGCTTTGTGAAGGTGTCCTGAGATAGGTGGCTCCTCACACCCAGGACTGAAAAAAAGCAAGGGGGTCACAGTGACCCAGAGGGGTGTCTGACATGGGGTGGGGGCAGTGTTGGGAAATGCATGGGGTCCTAAAGGCTACATACATGGACAGACTCCCTACTTCCACCCTAGATGCTCCTTGGTGACTTGGTGGATTCTTGTGAAGGACTAGGAGAACAGATCGACTGTGAGCCAGCAGATGCTGGGAGAGCTGGGAAATGTGATCAACCTGTGAGAACTGTTGACAGCTAATATGGGGGGACAGGTCAGGTATATGTGTGTCGGAGGGGGTGTGTTCTTCCCAGATATTCACCTTCTATCTGACTCCAAGTGCCCTCACATAACTAGTGGGCTTTTCTGGGACCCTCCTCAGGTGAAAGGGTGACTGAGCACAGAAGACAAGGGCTCACACAGCAAGGAGGGCCTATCTTTTGCGTCCAACACCCATCACCCTCAGCAAAAAGGAAAAGACCCAAGAAGGCAGGTTTGGAGGTGCTGCTCCCCACTCTGACTAAAGCCACCAGGTTCCCACCAGGGAGAGGAAGGGTGCAGATGTGCGGCTGTGTGGCTCTCACTGCTCCAGGCCAGGAGCTCTGTGTTGACCTCTCCTCACCCATTCCTGCATCTCCCCATTTCCTGGTTCACGGGTTACTAGGGATGTGGGTGGGATCCCCGGGCCAACACCCACTCCCACCCTCCAACCCTGGGGCACATTTGTAGCAGGGACATGACAGACTGTGGGGCATGGGGCAGGCAATAGCAGGACAGGAGAGGGGAGGCAAGAGGGGTGGGTCCGTGTCAGCAGGATTGGGGCGTTTGGCAGGAAGGTTCCCAGGGCGCAGGCCCTTGGGGCAGCCACTTATGTGTACTACTGGGAGAAGCTGTAGGCAGCAGTCCGAGGACCTGGTGGGGGCTGCAAGCAGGCCAGGGGTGTTCCATCTCTGCTGGGAGACTTCAAGAGTCACCGTGGGTCCGAGCTGAAAACATCATATTTGAAACCCGATGCTGCAGGTAGTAGGCAGGCTCGCATCTGCGGGGACATGTCGAGGCTGCACATGGCCTCTGCACCTCCTCATTATCCAACACTGTGCCAGCCTCAGCCACCTCCACTGCTGTGCTCCCTGTGCAGGGACCTCAGACTCAGGTCTACCATGGCCACCACACCTACGAGTGGCTGCCTGTGGCAATGTGCCTGCTGCACGAGCTCTACATGCTCTGTGCTCCCCTCCAGGACCTCGCTAAGATTTTGGAGGTTGCCAGCTGATAAAGCTGCTTGACCGTGTGTGTGTGCTCACTCTTTGATCTGCTCTCTTTCTCTGCCCCCACTCCTCTCCTGGGCTGCCTTGCCCCCATGGGGTGCACCATCCCCCGCTGTGAACACAGTGTGCTCTGGGTCCTACCCCTCTTCCCCTTGGCACCGCCCCCTTCCCCTTGGCCCGGTCCCCCACCCCTGCTGCATGCCCAGCCCTGACTGGGCCCTAGGGCTTCCAGTCCACGCGATTGTAGCCTCATCTCAGATCATTACTCCACCCTAACCCCAGTACCTGCCCGGGGGATCGAATCTCCCCTCAGATCCACCACTGGAGGAGACTCTCCTCCTTCCCCCTCCACTCTACACACCAAGCAGGTGTACAGTGACCCGTGTGTTTGTGTGTGTGTGTGTGTGTGTGTGTGTGTGTGTGTGTGTGTGTGTGTGTGTGTGTGTGTGATTGTTGGGGATAACTGCCTCTCCAGGACTCAGAACATAGCACCCTTTGAGATGACTCAGCACACAGCACACTTCTAAAAACAGCACAAAGCACCTGTGTATAGGACTCAGCACACAGCTCCCTTTTAATGACTCAGCATATAGTACCGTGTGTATAGGACTCAGCACACAGCACCCTTTGAATGAGGGAGTCCATAGCCAATAGTGTAAAGGATCAGCACATGGCATGCTATGAAAAACTCAAGCACAAAGCACTCTTTCCCAGGGACTTAGTACATAGCATCCTGTGTTAAGACACACACAGCTCCCTTTAAAGGACTGAGTACATTGCACCCTGTGTAAAGCACTCAGTGCTTTACAGCACCCTTCAAAAACTTAGCAGATAGCACAATTTTGAAAGACTCAGCACATTACTACAGTGTGGAAGGACTCAGTACATACCACACTGTCGAAGGACTAAGCCCAGAGACAGTACAGAGCACTCTATTTTAAGGTCTTGGCACAAAGCACTTGAAAAATTCACCTCCTCCCTCACTTCTCAAGGGCTCAGCACATAACAGCACCCTTTGGGGTGAATTGGCACACTGTAACTTTTGAAGGACTCAGCATATAGAATGTTGTGTAATGGACTCAGCACACAGCACATTTTGAAAAGCCCAGCATGGCCCACTCTTCTCAGGGACTCAGCACATAGCACCCTTTGGGATGACTCAGAAAACAGCACCTTTTTAAGGACTCAGCACAAAATTCCATGTGGGAAAGCCTCAGCAAACAGCACCCTGTGAACAACTCAGCACATAGCTGTAGGTCACAAGTTCAGCTGTCATTAGAATTAGGGTGTTTTCTTTTTTTTTATCACCATTCTTCAGAAACACTTTACAAATCCTACAAGTTTACTTTAGCCAACCTGTGTTTTATGGGGGAGGGTTAGCTGGGGGTCTTGAACTCAAAGCTTAGGGTCCCTGTCCCTGAGCTCTTTGGTTCAATGCTAGAGCTCTAGCACTTTGACCCACAGCTCCAATTTTGTTTTTGGGGGGTTGTTCTTTGACAGGTCTTATGGTGATCAGGAAGGCCGAGTTGGGGTGTCTGTGGGCAAAGGCTCTTAACTTGGCCAGGAGCTGACCCCTCCCTTCTTTGTGCCCTTGGACCCGGGCCTCCTGGAGCTCTCTTGGCCTAGGGTGGAACAGACCTGCTCTGGCATCAGTACCCAGGGTGAGCAAAAGTCAGCTTGGCCCTGGTTACTTCCCCCAATTGAACTCTAGAGGAGGATGGCACAGTCTCTCATGTTCCATGTCTGGCTAGCAGGGGGCAGGAGTTGCCCACCATAGGGATTGTACCTGTGAGTTCTGTTTACTCTTGTTTACCTGGGGCCCCATCATGCTTCCAAGCCACCCTGGACAGGAAAGTCCTTGAGACTCTTACCTACAATTAACCATCAAAAAGCAAGTGGGACTGTGGCTCAAGTGGCAGAGCACTAGGATTTACCAAGAAAACTCAGGGATAGAGCCTAGGCCCTGAGTTCTCACACAGACACAGACACAGACACACACAGACACACACACACACACACACACACACACACACACACACACACACACACACACATACACACACACACCACATGCATGCAAAATCAGAGATTTCTACACTGCAATCTTCAGGTATTCTCTACCTATTCCCCACTAAGCCTGGTGGCTGTTGGCCTAGGTGTTTGATGCACACAACACCATCTGGCGTCTTTAATTGTGGAGAACAGAATGGCTAGAAGGTCAGTTTTCCTCCATCACAGCTCCTTATTTGGGTCATGGTCTATCCAGGCCCTTTGGGACTCTTTTTACAGACTCGACAAGATGCCTTCAAAAGGCATCACAAGCTGGGCACTGGAGGCTCATACCTGTCATCCTAGATACTCAGGAAGCTGAAATCTGGAGGATCATGGTGCCAAGTCAGCTTGGGCAGGAAAGTATGTGAGACTCTTATCTTTGATGAACCCTCAGAAAACACTCAACTGGTAGAGAGCCAGCCTTAACCAAAAAGAGCTCAGGGACAGAGGCAAGGCCCTGAGTTCAAACCCCACGACTGGAAGAAAAAATCTTTGTTGGAGGCTTTTCTTCCCTTTGAAAACAATTTATTGTTTGAGATAAGCATAACATGGGTCTCTTCCCTGGCCACCAATGGGCTATTAGATGTCCCTTGAATTTGGGCCGCTTCCCGGTAGCCTCTGCCCTACCTGACCTGCAGTTTACACTTCCCATCACCCGGCAGATGGAGGCCTGACAGAAGGCTGCCTGGCCACCTATTTCTGGTGGCTGCCGTGGCTTTTGAGAATCATTATGTCACATAGAGAGTCATAATCCACATCGGTCTACAGAAAAAAGAAAGCGAGCACTCCTTGAGCAAGCCCGCCAGCTGTAAGCAGCTCTGGATGTGGGACATCTGCTGCAGGATGTGCTGCATAGGGGAGTCATCTACAGAGCCGTGAACCAAGACCTCTCCTCTGGCAGTTTCCAAGCTGTTTTGAAGTTGCAATTTTTCAAAACCTTTCTGCTCCTCCCTCATTTTGCCCACCCCAGAGCCTGAGGCATCTGAAGCACCTGCGGTGGTGGGGGCTCATCCTGTGCTGGCATCTGGAGCCCTCTATCCACTCCTTCCCCTGAAAGAAGGGACAGCAGCTCCCCCAGCTCTCTTTTCTCCAACTTCTCCTGGGAGAGCCAGCACATGCGCTTGACTTTCTCCCAACACAGTTCATCCAGGATGAACATCTGCTCTTTACATGCCATGAGGGACTCCAAGACAGTGCAGATGTGTGCCAACAGCTGGCTGCATCAATGCTGGTGCTCATCCTCTGGACTATGGAAGTCCAGGTCATCATGCAGGTCATGGATGAAGCAGATTTTGTTCTAGGATGCCCAAATATCCCACTTCCCATCCCCACGCCTGCTCTGGTGGCAGTTCATGGGGTGGGAGGCCTGTGGCTCCAGCTCTGTCTGCCAGTGAGCTGCTGTGTGTGCCGGGCACCTTCAAAGGGGTTACCACTCCTGCAGCGGGAGTTTCCCCCTGTGGATCTCAGCCTCTGAGAGTGTTCGCAGAACCACATCCCTCTAGGTCTGGGGCACCTCTCCATCTCTGAGATGCTCAATTTGTGGAGGCGTCACCTCCTCAACTTTTGATTCTCCAGGTTTTACAACCTAAGTTATCGTGCAGGACAATGGCTTCCCCAATATCAAGCCATTAAAAAAATAGCCCCCTGGTTTGCAATTGTACCATTTTTTCTGCAAGGCCTGGAATTTGAACTCAAGGTCTGGGTAAATATGCAGCACTGTGAGAGAAGGGAATCTGACCATGCTTGAAGACAAGAAAGTCAGGCCTGTTCCCGAGGCCTGAATTCAAGCTTCAGGCTGGGAAAACATACCCTTTACATCCATTTTAAACATAGGATTTATACTTCCATGCAGATATTCAGTCCATATTGTGTTTGGTGTAGTTATTCATTTTATTTCTGGTTTTATTCATTTATTTACCATTTATTTTATTGACTCTGATGACACCGCTACCATTTATTACATTGTTTACATCCTATCACACAGCATCCAGATTTGTAGATATGATATCCATCATGCCTGATATCCATCAGGACTCTCCGAGAAAAGGAAAACATGTGTCACACTCGTCTTCTTACTCCAAGATTAAATTTTTGGCAGTGCTCGGATCTGAAGTCAGGACCTATCAGGCCCAATTCATGAATGGATGAGTGTGAGCACAGCAACCTCTAGCCAATGAAGCTATCAGATGGTTCCCAAGTGCTGAGATCCAGCCCCAGTTTTGGCCAAAACAGTGATACATGGATAAAGAGATGATGGTATACAAATAAATACATATTGGAAAGGGGAACCAGATCTGTCTGTTTATGATTGAATGAAACCTACTATGATGTTCCTACCAACTCTTAGGCATTTATTATACTGCCATTGAAGTAATATTATTCTTTTCATGTTCAATAAAATATTAATTAAGATCAATCTGCATGATAGGATTATTGCATCCAATTTTAGACTAGACTGAAGCATGAAGTAATCTTTCAATAGGTATTCCTATGCACAGGAATGAGTCTCTTGTAATATCCTTCCATTGGTAGATGTCAGGACCTGGATTTGAAACCAGGGCCTATGTTGACAGGTAAGCCTATGGCTTCCCTGATAGCCCACCAGCCTTCAGCAATGGCTGGTCAGGTCCAATTGCAGCTGTGTCATTCAGACCCAGGATGGTCACCTTGCAAAGAAAAAAATGTAAACCCCCAGCCCTCTGCAACTCACCACTCTTTGTGGTATCCTACTTTTTTTTATTCGTGCAAGCCCTCTGGGCCTAAGAGCCCAAGATCGGCTATAGGTCCAAAGGTTGTACCCCAGCCTAGAGCGATCGAAGCTGAGGCAGAGTTGCACGACCTGAGTTCAAACCCCATGTTGGCAAAATAAAGAATAAATTCAAAAATTAATTAATCATTTAACTAAAATAAAAAACAAAGCTCCCTGGTTTGGAATTTCTACCATTTTTCTTTCCTAGCCTTGGATTTGAACTCAGGGTCTTGGTAAATGTGTCGCAGTGTGAGGGAAAGTGCAGAATTGCCACTACTTGAGATCAAACCCTGTGCAAAGCCAAAAATAAAAAATTGTCACTGAGATCGGCAGGGGGAGTAGATGTGGAGATTGGAGGGAAGGGATGTTATGGGGAAAACAAAGGAGGAGGCAACAATGTTCAATAGGAAATATACTCATTACCTTGCTCTTTTAACTGTAACCCATCTGTATAATATTTTTACAATAAAAAATGAAAAAAGTCATGCTCAGAGAAGCATTTTGGGGGTAAGGGAAAAATGTCTGAATAGATGTACAAAATTCTACACTGCTATTTTTTAATGTTCAGTATGGAACTAAATAGGCATAACTGCTTGATTTAAAAAAAAATTAAGTCACTGTCTTGGAACTGGGGGCAGTATTTCCATCATTGCTGGGATTTGATCTCACATTCCAGGTAACTCTTTTGCACTAAGGATGAACGCAAAGCTCACTGTCCTGGAGGAAAAGAAATTCAGGCTAGAGTTCTGAATGAAGGATCTGCAATGGAAAAAATATTTCTATATATGTGTAATATATGATATATTTGCATATGTATGTATATTACATATTATGATTTTTATTGATTTTTGTGTATATTTTATCTTATACATTTTATAGTTTATTGTATTTAGAATTATTATACACATAATATTTATTATGTTTTGTACATCTATTATAAAATTATACAAAATAATTTAGGTCATTGACTCGTTTTTCATTAATACTTTATTAAGTGTTGAAACATCATACATAATTAAATGGAGGCATTATTCACAGTCATCACATGTTTAGAGTCTCTCCCAAATGTGAGTTTTGCCTTATTTATCTTTTGACAACTTCCTCAGGGATTTCTTTAGATGATTTATACTCAGAAGCCTTTTCTTAAGGATAGGCAAGTTGTGGGATAAAATTGTAAGGGTGGGGGTGGGAATGTGGCTTAGTAGTATAGAGCTTGCTCAACATGCATGAATGCCAGGGTTTGAATCCTCAGTGCCACATACTCAGAAAAACCTAGAAGCTGTGGATTGGCTCAAGTGGTGGAGTGCTAGAATTGAGAAAAAGAAGCTCAGAGACAGTACCCAGGCCCTTAGAACAAGCCCCAGGACTGTGTGAAACAATAGGCCAGATGCCAGTGGCTCACAACTGGAAACCTAGCTTCTCAGGAGGCTGAGATCTGAAGACCACAGTTCAAATACAGCCTAGGAAAGGAAAGCCTGTTAGACTCTTATCTCCAATGAACCACAAAAAGACCACATGTGGCACTTTAACTCAAGTGGTAGAGTGTTCACCTTGAGCTGAAGGGCTCAGGGACATTGCCCAGATTTGAGTTTGAGACACACAACTGGAAAAAAGTGTCAGTCAATCAAATTAATTTTCCTATTTGCTGATTAGCAGAACATTCTCTGGAAATGAACGCTGAGGTACACCAGAATTGGAGTCAGAGCTCAAGGTTCAAGTGTAGTACATCCATATGCCCAGCCTCTTAAACTCTAGCATTACAACATTGTGTCCTACAGGGTTCTGAAAGGTCCATTGTTGAAAGACTTAATATGCTCCCAAAGCCCTTTGTGATGAACAGTTGACTTGTATTGTCAATGTCATTACAGTTATGAACCTAGCACAGCACCAGTACCTCACACCTGTCATCCTACCTCAGGAGGCTGAGGTCTCAAGATCACAGGGTGAAGCCAGCCAGGGCAGGAAAGTCTATGACACTCTTACTTCCACTGCTGACATGTCAGAAGTTCAAGAGTTTCCTGTATTTTCCTTTGTGATAAGTTGCTTGCACTCTAAATGTTCTTAGATTTCTCCAGATATAGAAGCAGCAAAGAAACATTATTGACCAATCCTGGGTTCAAATGAAGTTCTCAGGGTCTAAGCCTTAGCCTTGTTAGCAGGATGAACTCCAGGGTAACATTGTATTTGAACGCAGAAAACAGTTACGAAAGCCCTTCTTTCCTCCTGACATCCAAAACCAGATTCATCTATCATCTTTCTATGTATATATCTATGTATCTACGTATCTACGTATCTATGTTTCTATGTATCTATGTATCTACGTACCTAGCTACATACCCAAATACCTAGCTATCTCTTTGCCAGTTCTTGGTTGAACACAAGGCCAGGGCACTCTCTGTCGCTCTCTATTACTTGAGCCACAGAACAATTCTGGCTTTTCTGTGTATGTGCTACTGAGGAATCGAACCCAAGGCTTCTTGCATGTAGGCAAGAACTCTCTCAGTTATCCACATTACCAGCCCCCTCATCTTTTTTTTAAATGGTAATTTTTACATAAGTATGCTACCATTTTATGTTCCCAAGCTACATTTTCTGAGTATCCGTTACTTCTAAGAAACCTCATCTTCTCTTTCCCTGCCTGGTTTGTGCTGTTTCTGCATTGGCCTCATTATAAAATGTGAATAAAGGCTGCTGAGGGTGATCTGCTTTAGCTGGATGGCTGCACAGATTGTTCTGCATGTCTGTTTGTTGTCAGTTCCAGACCTTGAACTCAGGATCTGGGCACAGTCGATGAGCTGCTTTTGCTTAAGGCTAGCTCTCTACAACTGGAGCCATACGGCCATACTTCTGGCTTGTTGGCACTGAAGTAGGAAAGGGGGCTCAAGAACTTTTCTGCCTAGGGTGACTTTGACAATGATCCTCCTATCACAGCCTTGTAAGTATCAAGGAGGAATGCTGAGAGCCACTTGTGCCTGCCTAATCACTGGTGTTGATGATGTTCTTGGACAGACAGGTGAGTTCCCTATCCTCAGGTTTAAGTGGTGGGAGCTGGAGCCCATAGTTCGAATCCTGATCCTGCCACCTTAAAATGGCAGGAGATCCTAAGTAACTCGTTCCAATCCATATGAATACCAATGGAATGTGATGTTTGTCATGATTGAATGGGCAATCCTTGAATCATTCTAGCATAAAATCATACACAATTATATTATAGGACACTGATCTATTTTAATTAATACCTTATGAAGGATTTAAACAATCACATTCATTAAATGGAGGCAGAATGAAATACCTAAGAACTGGGCATCACATAGTATAGAGATGCCATTTTTTCTTCCAGGACTTTCTTTAGTTAATCAGCATATACCATTTTCGGAATGTAGTTTAGTATATGAAACTAGGATATATTATACCTGACCAGAAAATCAATTATTCAAACTTTTTTTTATATCAGAAATGCTTATAGCGAATTGTAGAGGTAAATTCAAATTACGTATATTTGAAGGCAATGCTTGGTTAGTCCTCTTTTCACATTCTCCATTCCCTTCATGAGAATAATACACATTTTAAGGAAATACTTAGAGTGTTTTGGAGAGATAGGTTGATTTTAAACCAATGAGGTAATCTATGATGCATAATGTTACTTTATATCTAGAAAATCTAAATTCTTACTTTATCATTTTCCTTAGGCTTTATATTCAGATTTAATCTCTGAGGGTGACAAAGATTTAAACAATTTTTAACAGTGGCTAAATTTATGTTGAGGAATTTAGGTACAATGATACTCATGCAGACAGGCCTCATCAATCATGAGACCCTGATATCCAAATGTTAACCAATGCTTATTGTTGTCATGCTTAAGGGATTTAGTGTATTATAAACAGTGGCTATTAGAATTTTTTTTGTAATCAACATCATTTCATGGGTTAGGAACTACAGTGAAACATTACACTCAGAACAAAATTTAAGGAGGCATCCAAAATTAGTTACCAAGATTTACATCATTTAACACAGTGTTTTTTTAAAAAGCAAGCTAAAGGAAATAATTAATGAAAAAAATCAACATTTACAATAAATACAGAATCAGTATCACTGATTTTTCTTTTTCATTGTGAAAATACTATACAGAGGGGTTACAATTACATAGGTAAATAATGAGTACATTTCTTATCAAATATTGTAGCCTCCTCCTTTGTTTTCCCTTCCTATCCCTTCCCATTCTCCTCCTGCATCCCCATCTTCCCCCGCCCCCACCAAAGTTGTAAAGTTCATTTTCGACATAACGACTTGTACATCTCATTGTTGAAATGGATCCACCTCTATCCCTATTTAAACGATTTGTTTTTTCCCTTCCCCTCCACAAATTATACCGACATCAAATACTGTGAAAGCACAGGTTATACAGTGAGGGAGGGACATACAAAGCAACAGAGAAATCATCTTATAAATGTGTTAGAAACAATTGCATTAAAGAAAAAAAAAACATTTGAATATATATCTTAGGGGTCATTTCCCTAACATCGACTTATATGACCTTTTCTGCTTGACTCAGATATATTCTAGTTATTGCAAATAAGGGAAACTATACGACATATGTTTCTTTGAGCCTGGCTTACTTCACTTAATATCACTTTTTCAAGTTTTTCCATTTCCTAACAAATGGGGCAATGTCATTCTTTCTGATGGAGGCATAGAATTTCATTGTGTATATATACCACATTTTCATGATTCATTCATCTACTGAGGGACATCTGGGTTGGTTCCATATCCTAGCTAAGGTAATTAAGGCTGCAATGAACATAGTCATGTTGGTAGCTTTAGTGTGGTCTTGTCTGTGAACATTTGGGTAAATGCCCAAAAGTGGGATTGCTGGGTTATAGGCGAGGTCCATGTGGAGTTTTTGAGGACCCTCCATACTGCTTTCCAAAGTGGTTGAACAAGTTTACACTCCCACCAACAATGCATTAAGTTTCCCTTGTGTCCACATCCCGTCCAGCATCTCTTGTTACTAGAGTTCTTGATTATAGCCATTCTAATTGGGGTAAAGTGGTATCTCAATTTTACCCCAGTTGCAATACGGCTTACATGATGACTTTTCTGGTTATATGTTTAGTTAGGTCTTGATATTTGGTTGGGGAAGTTATGTTCTTTCATATATTTATTTGTCAGATCAAAGAGGAAATGAATTCCTTGCCAGAGTCAGCATTCTGCTACTTTGCCGAAGTTTCAAATAAGCTTGAGTAACTTGCATCTTTTTCTGGATCTAACTAAATAGTTGTGCAATTTTTTCAGTGCTAGAAAGATTTTGACCACCATTTATTAAACTAGAATTTTCCAGTAACTACTTCTCTCTTTTCATGAGATTTTTTTAATTCATTTATATCATGTGTTGAAGTTTTCCTTTATATAACCCACATTCAGTCTTCTACAATGTGTAATTTGGATTAGTTTAAAATTATGTAGACTCATGTACACTGTTCAGATTGTGTGAGTTGCACATTTTTTCTTGTTAAAGCAGTAGGAATTAGTTTTCAATATGGATATTATTGGACCTATTCATAGCATTTCACAATTTTTAAAGTATGTCATGATTTCGTTATTTTATTCTTTTAAATATGTGCAGATCTCACTCCACATATAGTGACATTTGTTTTAAACAATTTTATCCATTTAAGGGATTTGCTATATTAGGTTCATCTAGATTAATTTAATTACAAATTAAAACAACCGTATTTCTGAGACACAGTTATCTTTATTGCTCTACTCCAAGTTAACATGTATTTGAGTTATTTGTGCTTTCCAAAAAAAACTGACACAACAGGGTTTTGTTCCTGGGGGAGTTCTACTTTGTTGGTTCTTTTTCCAGTTGTGGTGACTTCAACATATGTGTGCATTTTATTTCAATTGTTTTGTGTCTATATTTTGTTTTATATAACAGAAAGTACAAAAAGAATCAGTGATTGAGAACTTTTCCAAATAGAATTCTAAGAGAGACACTTGAAGCTTTGTGACAACTGGGAATTGGCAGGTCATCAAAGAGGAAGGGTTAGCAGAATAACAGACACAATGTTTGACATGATTTTAATTTTTCCTCCTTTTGCCTCACTATTTCTAATAGTATTACTTCAAAATCTTTAGTGGAAAGAAAATAATTTTGTCTGTATGAACTCAGAATTTTTGGTTCAGTTGGGACACACTACACATTCATATGTCATTTTAACTTTAAAATATTCTTTCCTTCGTTTAAAATCACAGATGTGAATTTATAATGCTAAAATAGCATCTACTAATTCATATGAAATGGGTCACTTCACATTATATGTAATATAGACTCTAACAATAATAGTGAGTAATATAGTATGTGATAATTGACTTTGTGGAAAGTCAATTACATTGGATTTTTGTAAGATACTTAGTAATAATGAAACATATTTGATTCTATTAAAAAACTCACAGTTACATCTAAACTAATGCTGAAAAAGTAAGACTGTTTCTTGGAAAAAGCCAGAAGTATCAATAAGCTTGCTTTTTTTAAAATTGTCTTGGATCTGGGCTTTGTTGACTCATGCCTATGTTCCTAGCTACCCAAAAGTCTGAGATCTGAGGATAGTGGTTCAAAGCCTGTGCAGAAAAGTCTGTGAGACTCTTATCTCCAATATAACTCTTGAAAACTAGAAATGGCACTGTGGCTCAAGTGGTATAGTGGTATCCTTTAGCTGAAGAGCTGAGGGACAGTGCCAAGGCTCGGAGTTCAAGCCCCATGACCGACAAAAAATTGACATGTATTTTTACTTTATTATTTCATGATTTTTTATTGTAAAAATACATACAGAGGGTTGACAATTATATGATTACCGTAATGAGTACATTTCTTGTCAATCATCGTTGCCTACTCCTTTGTTTCCCCTTCCCATCCATTCCCATCTTCCCCTCTGCACCCCACCCCCACTCCACACCAAAGTTATAAGGATTGGTTATCAACATAACGACTTGTACATGTCATTGTTGCAATGGGTCATCCTGTATCCCAATTGGTTTTTCCCTTCCCCTCCCCAAATTATACCAACGTCAAATATACTGAAAACATGGGGTATACCGTGGAGTAGGAACATTCAAAGCAACAGAGAAATCATCTTTTAAGTATGCTAGAAACCATAGCAAGAAAGAAAAACAATTTGAGTACTTACCATGGGGTTCATTTCGCCTAACATCAACGTATGTGACCGTTTCTGCTTGTCTCAGACATAAATTAGTTATTGCAAATAAGGGAAACTATGGGATCTAAATTTCTTTGTGCCTGGCTTACTTCATTTAATTTAATTTTTTCCAAGTCTTTCCATTTCCTAACAAATGTGGCAATTTCATTCTTTCTGATGGAGGCATAGAATTTCATTGTTTATATATACCATATTTTCTTGATCCATTCATCTACTGAGGGGCATCGGGGTTGGTTCCATATCTTAGCTATGGTAAATAATGCTGCAATGAACAGAGTTGTGCTGGTAGCTTTAGTATGTTCTTGTTTTTGATTGCTTGGGTAAATGCCCAAAACTGGGATTGCTGGGTCATCAAGGAGCTCTATGTGGAGTCTTTTGAGGAAACTCCATACTACTTTCCAAAGTGGTTGAACAAGTTTACAATCTCACGAACATCCCATCCAGCATCTGGTGTTATTAGAGTTCTTGATTATAGCCATTCTAACTGGAGTGATGTTATATTTCAGTGTTGTTTAGATTTGCATTTCTTTTATGGCTAGGGAGGTTGAGCATTTCTTCATGTGTCTATTGGCGATCCTACTTTCCTGTTCGGCGAAGATTCTCTGTAAGTCTTTAGCCCACTTATTTATTGGGCAGTATTTTCTTTGAGGATTTGTTGTTGGGGGATTTAATTTTTTGAGTTCCATGTATATTTTAGATATGAGACCCTTGTCCCTTTTATGGCTAGTGAAGATCTTCTCCTAATACGTGGGATTTCTATTGATCTTGTGAGCTTTGTCCTTTGCCATGCAGAAGCTCTGCAATTCATGCAATCCCATTTCTCCAACCTTTCTTTGATTTGTTGTGTTCATGGGTCTCTATTAAGAAAATTTAGTACTGTTCCAAGGATACCTAGAGTATCTCCTATTTTGTCCTGTAATGTTTTTAGTGTGTCTGCTTTGACTCCGAGGTCTTTGATCCATTTGAAATTGATTCTGATGCAGGGTGATATATATAAGGATCTAGCTTTAGTTTTCTACAAATGATTAACCAACTTTGCAAACATTATTTACTGAAGAGGCTGTCTTTCTTCCATTCTATTTTTTAGCTCCCTTCTCGAATATTAGGTGGCTATAGGTATGTGTGTTCATTTTCTGGGTTTTCAATTCTATTCCATTGGTACTGAGGTCTGTTTTTGTGCAAGTGCCAAGCTGTTTTGATTACTATGGTTTTGTAGTACAGTTTGAATTTTGGTTTTGATATTCCTTCAGCACTGTTGTTTCTGTTGAGGATTGCTTTTGCTATTCGGGTTCCTTTATTGTTCCATATGGATTTTTGGATTGCCTGTTCTATTTCCTTGAAGAATGAGGTTGGAATATGGAGAGGTATCACATTAATTGGTAGATAGCCTTGGGAAGTATTACCATTTTCATGATGTTGATCCTTCTAATCCAGGAGCATGGGTGTTTTTGCCACTTTCTAAGTTCTGTTTTGATTTCCTTTTTCAGGTTTTTAAGGTTTTCGTCAAAAAGGTCCTTCACTTCTTTGATTAAGTTAATTCCTAGGTATTTTATTTTTGTTGGGTATTATGAATGGAGTTGCTTTCCTAATTTCAGCCACGCTATTCTCATTGTTGGCATACAGAAAAGTCATTGATTTCTGAGAGTTAATTTTATACCCTGCTACTTTGCCAAAGTTTTGAATCAGCATGAGTAATTTCTGAGTGGTTCCGTGGGATTCTTTAAATGCAGGATCATGTCATCTCGAAGAGGGAGAATTTTACTTCATCTTTCCCTATTTGGATCCCATTTTTATTAGCATCTTATTGCTGTAGATAGTCATTATATTACTAGATTGAAAAGAAGTGGACAGAGTGGACATCCTTGTCTCCTTCCTGAGTTAAGAGAAAATGGATTTAGTTTTTCATCATTAAGTATAATGCTGGCTGTAGGTTTGTCATATACAGCCTTTATTGTATTGAGGAATGTTCTCTGGATTCATAGTTTTTCCAGAGCCTTCTTTATAAACGGGTGTTGGATCTTGTCTAATGCTTTTTCTGCATCTATTGAGATAACCATGTGGTTCTTATCCTTGCTCTTGTTGATGTAGTGAGTTACATTAATTGATTTGCATATATTTAACCAGCTTTGCATCACTGAAGTAAATACTGATTGATCGTTGTGTATGATTTTTTGGATGAAATATTGAAGTCGATTGGACAAAATTTTGTTAAGGAGTTTTACATCAATGTTCATCAAAAAATGGGTTTATAGTTCTCTTTCTTTGATGAGTCCCTGCCTGGCTTTGGGATGAAGATTATGATGGCTTCATAGAAAGAATTCTGTAGTGAACTTTCTCTGTCAATTTCATTGAAGAGTTTTTGGAGAATTGTGAGCTCTGCTTTGAAGGCCTTGTAGAATACTTATGTAAATCCATCTGGTCCTGGGCTTATCTTAGATGGGAAGTTTGTTATTGCTCTTTCTATTCTATGCTTGATATGGTCATGTTACTTGATTTATCTTATCTTGGTTGAGTTTCTGCAAGTCAATATTAGCTAGGAAAATGTCCATTTCTGCCAGGTTCTCAAACTTATTAGCATAATGGTTTGAGAAGTATTCCCTTATACTGTTCTGAATATTGGTTGTTTCTGTGGTGATGTTTCCATTCTCATCTTTGAGCTTATCTGGGTCTCTTGTCTTCTTTGTCTGGTAAGAATTGCTAAGGGTCTATCAATATTGTTAAATTTTTCGAAGAACCAATTATTTGTTTTGTTGATTCTTTATATGGTGTTTTTGGATTCTAATTCATTTCATTCTGATTTAATTTTAATTATTTCTTTCCATTTCTTGGATTGGGGTTTATCTTGCTGCTCTTTTTTAAGGAGGTTCAGATGTCTTATTAAATTGTTGGTTTCAGATCTCTCTAATTTATTGATATAGGAACTCACAGCTATAAATTTGCTTCTCTGTACTGCCTATTCTGTGTCCCAGAGGAGCTGGTAATTTGTGTGTTCATTTTTGTTGAATATCATGAACATTTGTATTTCCTTTCTAATCTCTTCCATGATCCATTGGTGATTCAACAGTTTGTTGTTCAACCTATATGTGTACAGGACTTCATTTGTAGCTTTTGGTGTTGAGTTGTAATTTTATTTCCTTGAATGCAGTTTCTCGCGCTTTACTGTGGTCTTGTTGGTTTTCTATGTGTAGGACATCTTTAAGTATCTTTTGTACAGCTGGTTTGGTGGAGATATCTTGCTTCAATTTTTCTTTGCAATGGACTGTTTTTATTTGACCTTCGGTTATGAAGGAGGGTTTAGCTGGGATCAGTATTCTTGGCTGATACTTATTTATCTTTAGGGCATGGCATACATGATGCCAGGCTCTTGCTTTATTCATCTCTGCTGAGAAATCTGAGGTTATTCTACTTGTTTTTCCTTTAGAGGCGATTGATCTGTTCTCCTTGACAGCTTTAAGGATCCTTTCCTTGGTCTGAATTGATCCTGTGCAGATTACAATGTGATGGTGGGATGTTCTGTTCTGGGCTGGTCTATAGGGGGTTCTAATATCTTCTTGTATCTGAATAGGCCTTTCTTTGCCTGTTTGGGAAGTTCTCTGCTAGGATTCTGTTAAGTAAATTTCCTAGACCATTAACTTCTGTCTCTAGGTGATCCTTTATACCCAGTATCCTTACATTTGCCTTCTGATGGTGTCTTCCAAATATTGAAAAGATCATATTTCTAGGATTTGTCTTGGATAATTGTATGTTCTTTCTCTACAATATCCAGGCTGTCTTCAATCCCCAAGATTCGATCTTCTGCATGGTCTAACTTACTGTCAAGTCTTTCTACTTTGTTTTTTTATTTCTCTTCCTTCTAATTGGTCAGCTTTGATGGCTCCAAATTCTTTGTTGGAGACTTGTTTTACATATTGTTTCAACTTTAATTCCTTAGTTTGGTGTTCAGTGTTTATTCTCAAATCACTTAGTTGATTGGTGATGATTTCCTTGGACTCCAATTCCTTCTGTTGGGCTCCATTCATCATTCCTTTTGTGGTCTCTCTGAACTGTTTCAGCTGTCTGTTTATAGATTCCATGAATGCATGTATTGATCTTCATCTATTCTCATCCCACTCTCTCAATTCCTGTATTATACTTTGATAAGTTTCCTCACATTTACACAATTCCTATAATTCTCCATAATTGTTTTCAGACTTCTAATGTTATCCCTGTATTTTTCTTTGACTGTTCTCAGCCTGCTTATGCAATTCCTGTTTTAATCTTTAAGTAGCTTCCTAATGCTCACAAGATTATGTATTAATTTTTGTTTGCCTCCTCTCGCTCCCTATCATACTCACATTGAGTCCTTAGCAAGTTTTCAATCATTTCATTCACCATGTTTACCAGCAGTTTTTGTAGAACTTTTGATAACTCTCCTCTGGATTATTCATTAACTATTCTGTCACCTGGTTATCATGAATGGGAGTTCGGACACGTGGACTTGCCATTTTTCTTGTGTTCTTCCAGCTTATTCTGCCAATTTGGTATGAAAATAACACTAATTTTGTGCTAGAATACTATTTTAAGGCAAGCATCAACCAGAGTCCTGTAGTCGCACAATCAAAATGGCTTCAAATACAATATAGTTCAACAGATACAATCTATTCAACATCAAACAACCATGGATTAATAAGTTACAAACAGCAAAGAAGGATTTGGCAAACCAGAAATTATTAGCTTTAGGTAGAAATGTGGGGGAAAATAGGACTAGATGGATGTGGACAGATTAAAGGAGAGTTAATATAACCAAGTCCTAATCTCTGAGAGGGAAATGGATTGGGCAGAATGATTGGAGGAATATTTTAAAGAAAAAATGGAAAAACTAAAATTTAAATTTAAGAAGTAAAACACTTACAATTTATGTAAGTTTCAAGAAATGATATTGAGAGAAGAAAAGAATAGGATGAGAAGAAGGGAGGACAGCAAGTTGATATGAAAAACTAAAAAATAAAAAATAATAAATTGGTTGCCAGAAAATTATGTAGGTATAAAGAGATAAGACTGCTCATAAAGAATTTAAGCCTAAGAGGTTGTGAATTGAGTAATAAATTTCTGGATTAATTACGTATGAAATGGGGGATAAGGTATAATAATTGACAACAGGTATATATCTGGGGATGAGCGGAACAGCAATTAAGGCATGCAAAAAAGAAAGAGAAAATATGAAAACAATAAAAAGACCAAAAGTTCAAAAGATATTAAACACACACACGCACATACACCAAAAATAAAAATTATGAGAAAAAAATATTCACAGAAAACACTTTAAAAAATTAAAATTAAAAAAAATCATAAAAGAGTTCTTTGTTTTTTTGAGTTTTTTTGGGGGGCGGGGAATGGAAAAAACCTGTATCGCCCCTGTGTCCATACCAGTCTCTTGGTCGAGTCTCTGGTCTGTTTGTGGTGTTTGGTTTTCCTATGGCTTGATTGGTTTCTTAAGTCAGTTTGTTTGGGCAGGCAGAAAATGCTCTTTGTTAGGCAGGATGTCGTGATCCTCCTCCCAGGTTAGTTCAATGGGAGTGAGATCTGCTTTGAATATTCCAAAAGAGGGAAGTGGGAATTTCCTCTAGTTTGGAGATGCTGTGATGAGTCTAGGTTCTGGGTAGGGTTGAGACCTTTCATCAAACAGTAGCTTTTCTCTGAGGGGCTAGCTCTTGAGACACAGAGTCCAGCTTTGAACCATTCTCAGAATTTATGTTTACTGAATTTCAATTGTATGTCTAGGCTTCTGGCTCTGTTTACAGGGTGAAGAAAGTCGCTTCTCTGAGGGCAGAGCTCTCTCTGCCTGGGCGGGGTGACTTTCCCCTGGGTGGAACTGAGCCTGGCAGGTCACTTCTAATTCCTGTGATTTGCAAAATGACTCTTGTTTTCTTCCAAGGCCTGAATTGGAGCGAGCTGCTCAGCAAGGCCTTTGTCAGTATCCATGACGGACATCTCCAGTGGTGGTAGGGGAGGGGGCTGGCATTCCCACCTCTGCTCCCTGAGAGGGAGTGAGGATTTCAGGGTTCTACTCATGTCAGAATCTTGGTTCCTGGGCCCTCTCGGGTCTGCAATCTGAAGCATGAAGGTATCTGCTCCTTCTCAGTCCTTAGTGGTATTGAGTAGAATCCACTCGTCCGCTGTGTCTGGCACCTTTGTCCTGGGATCTCTCTGTTATAGGGATGATGGCTATTGCCGCCAGTGCTGCCGCTGCAGCCACTCCAGGCACGGCTACTAGCAAGTGCTCAGATCTGTCTCCTTGCCTGGATTTTCCCTCTCTGGCCACACTCTCTGTACTGTGATGGCACATTTGGTGTGATTCTCTACCTAGGCCTGTTCACTGGAACACTAAAACTGCTTTCTATGAGAGAGATTGTTTAGCCTCCAGCTTCTCCTCCATCTTCCTCAGAACTCCCTTAACACTTTATTATGACATGATATTGTGACATCATATTGACATTGTGATATTACTCTACCATTCTGTTTTCACAAACCTTTTATGACATCACATGTTAGAAAATTCATGGGTTTTAGGACCTCTAGCTCCTTCCTGGCATTCTTATCCTCATTGTAATCTAGTAGCAATTGAAATCAGACATGTGATTGTAATATTACAAACTCATAATGACATCACTATTCCATGGGTGACCTCATGACCAGGGTAATATCACAAATCTATTGCATCATCACATTGCCATTGTGACATCACCATCACATTGTGACGTTTTAATCAGTTATGACCTTTTAGCACCTTTGAAACAGCATATGGCATTTGTGACAAAAAAGTTCAGTTGTTTACCCATATAATCATTGTGGTCTAACAATTGAGATCAGTTATACCATTGTAATATTACAAACCCTTCGAGGCAGAATCACCAGTGTGACATCATTAACTGGTCCTCTCCTCATAACTTGGACATTATGCCCTATTGATACATAGGCCATTTTTGATCTCATAATCTGTTTTTTTTTTTTACTTATTTCAGGTATGACATGTGATATTAGAAATGCACTCTGATATCATGAAAATTATGTCATCACTCTGTCAGATATCATGAACATCATGTCACATTGTGACATTACATAATTGTTGGGAGTTCATAACGTTTAGGCCAATGCATGACTTCGTAGATCTCACAATCCCATTGTGAATTTATATTCTCATTTGGAGTTAAGGAAAATTAAAGCCTAGCATGCCATTTTGACATCATCAATCCATTGTAACATCATAAACCTATTGTGACCTCATCACCATTATGGCATCAACTAATTATGACATCAAAATTTTATTATGACTTTATATTGTGACATCATATTGCCATTGTGATATCACTGTACCATTGGATTTTGCAAACCTATTATGCCCACATAACATTTTACGAAATTCGTGCCCTTTCACACTATTAACTTGTAAACTCGTATACTTATGTTACATAAAGTACAAGACAATCTAGTGAGGCACATTGAGGATAACTTTATTTACGCTAGCAATGGGCCTGCATTTACCTTGTCCTGGACTGTACACTCAGTGACAAGCCAGCCCCAACCACCAAATCTCAGACCTCCAATGGGCAGCCCTGCACATAGTTAGTCTGCAATCCACCAACCCACCCAAATTATCATCTCTGAAACTCCATACTTCAATAGGTAAGGCTTTTTTCGTTTTTTTCTTACTCCTTCCTTTTTTATAGACATATCCTTCATTTCCCTTTTTCCCTTCCATCATTTCCTTCTTCTCTTTAGGCCTCTCCACTATCCACAGGCCTACAATTCTCTGGCCTGGTGGCCAATTGGCATCCTTCCCCTCCTGCACTCCCTCAACTTCCTCTTCTCCTAAGTCTTTCCCCTCCTGCTATCTCACCACTTCCTTCCTTCCATGTCTTCACTTGATTTTCTCCAATTCCATTGCTCTGACCATGCAGCCTATATATAGGTTGAAGCCCTCTATCACTCCAGTGGGTCTCCTGCCTAACAGTTTTCAACCATCACTTCATGAACTGCGCATTCCTCAATAACTTCTTCACAGCTCATTTGAGGATGACATACTACCCCCTCCAGCATCATACACTGTCCCGTTTGGTGGCATGACTCATGCACTCCTGTGGGCCAGGACATGGGGCCACATTGATTAGTGGGTCATGCTGATTATTAGGGCTTTGCTGCTTTATACATCCCCCACTGGTTTTCATGTCCAATCAAATCCTTGATTCCTTCCTACCAAGTGCTAAAAATTCCCATATCTCCACTCAATGAACAGGCTTAAAATGTAAATTTTATTGTAAACAAGTAAATTATAGAAACACACTAGTTATTACTAATTAATACTTAGTAAGTCTTATCCTTAAGGGATCCTTTGAGTGTCTGCACAGTCCATCTTGTAGCCTTCTCTATATATGGGTCGGCTGCCTATTTCACTAGAGACTGATGGATCTAATGCTGTTTTCGTACTAATATAATAAGCAACAGTGAAGTTAGCATGACTACGTAAGGTCTTTGCTATTTCGGTTTCAATTCAGGAGCATGATGCATTTTACCCTCACCAGCTGTCCAGGTAAGGAAGAGTGGGAGGAGTTTCTTTTTTCCCTTTTTAAACTCAATTTCTTAATTTATTTCATTTACTTGAGGTCTAGCTTTTGAATTTAATGCTGAAGTGATACTTGCTATAGAATAAACTGCATTACTCTCCCCAAAGAAATTTTCCTTCCAAGTGGATTTAATTTATTATTGTATATTTGAACTTTTTTATCGTCATCCTAATAGTTATTTATTTTTAAACGCTTTTTATTATTATCTTTAAGTAGTTGTACAAAGAAGTTTCCATTCTACAAAACAGTACATGAATACAAGGTGTCTGACAACATTGTCACTCATCCCTCATAAACCTTCCCTTCTCACACATTTTGTAAAAATTGAGATAGGTGATTACATATATTTCAGAGTTCTGTGGAATTGTGATACTTAGTTAAAGCCACAAACACATTTTAACCTTGACAAGGCAAATTATTGTTATCATGGTCTAAAGTTTGTTAATTCTATGAACTTTGACAATTGAAATTATTTTTCCCACCTCAGATGATGTTTACATTTTTTTTGCTTTTGCTTAGTGTAGGCTATTCCCTCTTTACCTCTTTCCCAATCATCCCTCCCTTCCCATCACTGTGTTTGGGTTGCTTAGTTATTTTTCTTCTATATCCAGTGCAGCTGATGGGCCACTTTGTTGTATGTTGTTCCATTTTCCACTTATTGTGTTCCTCTTCCTGGCTTCTCTCCATTGCGTGCATATTAATACTATGTACATGGTCAAGAACATGGAATCATTAATGGTGATACAACAAAATGAGTGGCTGTCCTTTGTTTCTCAAGTCCTGTTTACTTTGTCATACCTTCTTGCATTTTGGCTTTAGAATCCACATATCAGGTAGACCCTGTGCCGTTTGTTTTGTTATTCTTGGCTTACCTCACTCAAATAATTTGGTCTAGTTCCATTCATTTCCCTGAAAATGCCATTATTTGTCTTTCTAAAGGCTGCATAGTATTCCATTTTATATAGGTACCACTATTTTTGGATCCACTTATCAGTAGTGGCTCATCTGGGTTGTTTGAATATCTTGGCTACTGTGAACAGTGCTGCAATAATCATTGACATGTGTGTCTTTTTACACTGGTTCCTGTTGTTCAGAGTAGGTGCCTGCAAGTGGTATGGCCAGTTCATAGGAGAGGTCAATATGTAGCTTTCTGAGGTACCTACAGAATGCTTTACAAAGTGGTTATATTAATATACATTACCGCCAGCAATGCAGTAATGTTTCTCTTCCTTTGATTCCCTTCCAGCATTTGTCATTGGCTGAAATTAGGATGTGGGCCATTCTGAATGGAGTAAAGTGTTATCTAAGAGTTGTTTTTATTTGCATTTCCTTTAGAGCCAGGGATTATGAACATTTCCTCAGGTGGTTCTGTGCTGTTTTTTTATCTCTTCTTCTGAGAAGTCTCTCTTTAGCTCTCTTGACCATTTCAAGATTGGTGTGTTAGCACAGGATCAACTCAGAACAAGGAAAAGAACCTTAAAGCTGTCAGGGAGAAAAGGGTAATCACCTATAAAGGGAAACCAATTAGAATCACCTCAGATTTCTCAGCAGAGACAATCAAAGCAAGAAGAGCCTGGAATGATGTATGCCATGCACTAAAAACAAACAACTATCAACCAAGAATACTGTACCAAGCTAAACTCTCCTTCATAACTGAAGGCCAAATAAAAGGCTTCCACAGCAAAGAAAAATTGAAACAATACATCTCCACCAAACCAGCCCTACAAAAGATTCTTAAAGATGTCCTACACATAGAAAACCAACAAGACCACAATAAAGGCCAACAAAATGCACCCAAACTGAGAATCCAAGAACCATAGGAAGAACCCAGTTTTCGCAGCCCCCAAGAAGGTAGATAACATGGCAGGAACTCCCAAATACCTCTCAATCCTATCTCTTAACGTGAACGGACTGAACTCTCCAATTAAGCGACATAGACTGTCTAGTTGGATTAAAAAACAAGACCCTTCTATCTGCTGCCTGCAGGAGCCACATCTTGCCCGTATAAACAAACACATTTTCAATGTTAAAGGCTGGAACAAAAGCTACCAAGCAAACGGCCCTCATAAACAGGCACGAGTTGCAATCCTAATATCAGATAAAATAGACTTCAAATTAAAAATTGTGAGAAGAGATAAAGAAGGTCGCTACATACTAATTAAAGGATCTCTCCTTCAGGAGGATATTACAATTCTAAATATCTATTCGCCAAACAATGGAGCACCCAAATTTATCAAAGAAAGACTACTTTCCATCAAATCCCATATAGATCCAAAGACATTAATTGTTGGGGATTTTAACACACCACTCTCCCCACTAGACAGATCAACTCGGCAAAAACTCAACAGAGAAACCGCAGATATAAACAGCTGCATAGATCAACTAGACTTAACAGACATTTACCGAACATTTCAACCAGCAGCATCAGAATACACGTTTTTCTCAGCAGCACATGGAACGTTTTCTAAAATGGACCACATTCTAGGCCACAAAGCAAACTTGTCTAAATTCAGAAACATTGAAGGTATACCTTGCATTCTCTCTGACCACAAGGGAATAAAATTAGAACTCAACACCAAAAGCCACCAAAGAAAGTCCGGTATCACATGGAGGCTAAACAACACACTGCTGAATCACGAGTGGATCATGGAAGAGATTAGAAAGGGAATTCAAATGTTCATGCTATTCAACAAAAATGAACACACAAATTACCAGCTCCTCTGGGACTGCAAAGGCAGTACTGAGAAGCAAGTTTATAGCTCTGAGCTCCTACATCAACAAATTGGAGAGATCTGAAACTAGCAATTTAATGACACATCTAAACCTCCTTGAAAAAGAGCAGCAAGATAAACCCCAATCCAGTAGACGGAAAGAAATAATCAAAATTAAATCAGAATTAAATGAATTAGAATCCAAAAAAAACTATACAAAGAATCAACAAAACAAAGAGTTGGTTCTTTGAAAAACTTAACAAAATTGACAGACCCTTAGCAAATCTTATCAGAAAAAGAAGAGAACACACCCAAATTAATAAACTCAGAGATGAGAATGGAAACATCACCACGGAAACAACCAAGATTCAGAACATTATAAGGGAATACTTCTCAAAACTTTATGCTAATAAGTTCGACAAATTGACAGAAATGGACCTCTTCCTAGCAAATATTGACATGCCAAAATTAAACCAAGATGAGTTAAACTATCTTAACAGGCCCATATCAAGCATTGAAATAGAAAGAGCAATAAGAGAGCTCCCAGCTAAGAAAAGTCCAGGACCAGATGATTTTACAGCGGAATTTTACAAGGCCTTCAAAGCAGAGCTCACACCAATACTCCTCCAACTCTTCAATGAAATTGAAAGAGAAAGCTCACTACAGAACATATTCTATGAAGCCATCATAACCCTCATCCCAAAACCAGGCAGGGACTCATCAAAGAAAGAGAACTACAGACCCATTTCTTTGATGAACATTGATGCAAAACTTCTCAACAAAATTTTGGACAATCGATTTCAACAATTCATCCGAAAAATCATACACCACGATCAAACAGGATTCATTTCAGGGATGCAAAGCTGGTTCAATATACGCAAATCAATTAATATTATTCATCACATCAATAGCAGCAAGAACAAGAACCACATGGTTATCTCAATAGACGCAGAAACAGCATTCGACAAGCTCCAACACCCCTTTATGATGAAGGTTTTGGAAAAATTAGGTATCCATGGAACATTCCCCAATACAATAAAGGCTGGATATGACAAACCTACAGCCAGCATTATACTCAATGGTGAAAAACTAAAGCCATTTCCTCTTAACTCAGGAAAAGACAAGGATGCCCACTCTCTCCACTTCTCTTCAATCTAGTATTAGAATGCCTAGCTACAGCAATAAGACAAGATGCAGACATATAGGGGATCCAAATAGGGAAAGAAGAAATAAAACTCTCCCATTTTGCAGATGACATGATATTGTATTTAAAGAATCCCATAGACTCCACGCCCAAATTACTCAAGCTGATTCAAAAGTTTGGCAAAGTAGCAGGTTATAAAATAAACCCCCAAAAATCAATAGCTTTTCTGTATGCCAACAATGAGAAAAGTGTGGCTGAAATTAGGAAAGCAACTCCATTTGTAATAGCCCCACAAAAAATAAAATACCTAGGAATTAACTTAACTAAAGAAGTGAAGGACCTCTATGATGAAAACTTTAAAATCTTGAAAAAGGAAATCAACACAGAACTTAAAAAATGGCAAAACCTCCCATGCTCCTGGAATGGAAAGATTAACATCGTAACAATGGCAATACTTCCCAAGGCTATCTACAAATTCAACGCGATACCTATCAAAATTCCACCCTCATTCTTCAAGGAAATAGAAGATGTAATCCAAAAATTCATATGGGACAATAAAAGACCCCAAATAGCAAAAACACTTCTCAACGGAAAGAACACTGCTGGAGGAATATCATTACCAAATTTCAAACTCTACTATAAAGCCATAGTAATCAAAACAGCTTGGTATTGGCATAAGAACAGACCTCAGGACCAATGGAATAGAATTGAAAACCCAGAAATGAACCTACAGACCTATAGCCATCTAATCTTCGAAAAGGATACTAAAACAATAGAATGGAAGAAAGACAGCCTCTTCAGTAAATGGTGCTGGCAAAATTCGTTAACTACATGTAGAAAACTAAAGCTAGATCCTTATATATCACCCTGCACCAGAATCAACTCCAAATGGATCAAAGACCTTGAACTCAAAGCAGACACTCTGAAAACATTAAAGGATGGAATAGGAGAAACCCTAGGTCTCCTTGGCTCAGGCCGAAATTTTCTGAATAGAGACCCGGAAACACAACAAATCAAAGAAAGGTTGGACAAATGGGATTGCATAAGTTTGCAGAGCTTCTGCAGGGCAAATGACATAGCTAGCAAGATCAACAGAAAGCCCACCGATTGGGAGAAGATCTTTACTAGCCATACAACGGCCAAGGGTCTCATATCTAAAATATACTTGGAACTCAAAAAATTAAACCACCCAACAACAAATCCTCAAAGAAATAACTGCCCAATAAATAAGTGGGCGAAAGACTTAAAGAGAAGCTTCTCTGAAGAAGAAAGAAGGATGGCCAATAGACACATAAAGAAATGTTCAACATCCCTAGCCATAAAAGAAATGCAAATCAAAACAACATTGAGATATCACCTCACTCCAGTTAGAACAGCAAAAATCAAGAACTCTAAAAACAACAGATGCTGGAGGGGATGTGGACAGAAAGGAACCTTACTTCATTGTTGGTAGGAATGTAAACTTGTTCAACCACTTTGTAAAGCAGTATGGAGGTTCCTCAAAAGACTTCACATAGATATCCCCTATGATCCAGCAATCGCACTTTTGGGCATTTACCCAAATGTATACAAACAAGACCACACTAAAGCTACCAGCACAACTATGTTTATTGCAGCATTATTTACCATAGCTAAGATATGGAACCAACCCAGAAGCCCCTCAGTAGATGAATGGATCAAGAAAATGTGGTATATATACACAATGCAATTTTATGCCTCCATCAGAAAGAATGACATTTCCCCATTTGTTAGGAAATGGAAAAAAATTATATTAAATGAAGTAAGCCAGGCCCAAAGAAACATAGGTCCCATGGTTTCCCTTATTTGCAATATCTAGTATAGGTATGAGTCAAGCGGAAAAGGTCAGATAATGTGATGTTAGGAAAACGAACCCTTAAATATGTATTTTAATGTTTTCGTTTCTTTCATGCATGTTTTTCTAACACATTTATAAGATCATTTCTTTGTTGCTTTGTATGTCCCTCCCCCACAGTGTAACCTCCGCTTTCACTTTATTTGATGTCAGTATAACATGTGGAGGTGATGGGGACAAACAAGTCGTTTAAGGATTCAGGTGGACCTGTTGCAACAAAGATAATTACAAAATGTCATGTCAAAGCAAGCTTTACAATGTCGGCGTGGGGGGGGAGGGGGGTATGATTGGGTGGGGGAGAGGGGGGAGGCTGGGAAGCGAGGTGAAGCGTAAACAAAGGAGGAGGCTGCAATGCTTGGTAAGAAATGTATGCATTATCCTGCCCATGTAATTGTAACCCCTCTGTACAGTATGTTCTCAAATAAAATAAAATTAAATTAAAAAAAAAGATTGTTGTGTTAGATTTGTGAAGAGTTAGTTTCTTGAGTTCACAATATATAATGGCTATTAGACCCTAGTCTTATATATTGCTGGTTAATATTTTTCCAATTATTTGACTTTCTTTCTAGTTTGGTTGCTATTTTTATTTGTGCAGAACCTTTTTATTTTAAGGTAGTCATATTGAGTCATTCTCAAATTTGTTGTGACCCTGGGCATCTCTTCTGGAATTTCCTGTCTATGCCTAAGTTTAAAGTGTCTCTCATACTCAGTCCTGCAGTACTTTCAGAGTTTCAGGCTTGATGTTAAGGTCTGTAATCTATTTTGAGTTGATGTGAGTGCACTGTGATAGTCTAGGATCCACTTTTAGTTTTCTGCATGTGGCCAGTTTTCCCAACACCAGTAGTTGAAGAGGTGGTGCTTCTTTCACTGTATATCTTTGGCTCCTTTGTCAAATATCAACTGACTGTCCATATGCGGCTATATTTCTGGGTCCTATAACCTGTCTCATTTATTTTTGGGTTTCTTTGTGTGCCAGTACCAAGCTGTCTTTTTTTAAAATTTAATTTTATTTTATTTGTGAACATATTGTACAGAGGAGTTACAATTACGTGGACAGGATAATGCGTACATTTCTTACCAAGCATTGCAGCCTCCTCCTTTGTTTACCCGTCTTTTTTATTATGGCTCAAATAGTATAGCTTGAAGTCCTGTTTCATGATCCCTCCTGCATTCTTTCTTTTGCCTAAAATTGTTTTGGCTATGCTAGGTCTTTTGTTGTTCCATATGAATTTTTTGAATATTTTCTCTATTTCAGAAAAGTAGGTCACTGAAATTTTAATGGAAATAGCATTGAATGTGTTTATTAATTGGCAGTATGGCCATTTTCACCATATTAATTCTGCCTATCCATGAATATGGGAAATCTTTCAATTTCCTGGTATCCTTTATTGTCAACGTCTATTGCCTTGGGGTCCCTAGGTAAGGGTCACAAAATCACCAGGACACAGAGGATGCAGAGCGCATACAACAATTGCAACTGCATACTGTGCTTTATTGTTAGTGAGTATTTAAAGACAAGGAAGCATGATCTTGGCAAAGATTTGGTCAGAAGATATTCACACAAAAATTTCAACAGATACATTTTTACTTGACCTATGAGACAATGTCTTGGTATATAATTATATAAACTATTTTAGAGCAAGCTCAAACCACTTCTCCAATCTCAGGAAAATGCTTGACCAACTGTTCATCTATGCTTAAGCAAGCAGAAGAGCTACTTCCTCGGCTCCCAGGAGTCTGTGACATGTGTTTTGAGATAGGGAGAGCGAACATTTTCCCTCTCTAGCTTGGCATGCCAAGAGCTTTCTTAATCCCAAACACAGTCCTCAGATAATCCTGAGGCTGGAGCCTGTAACATTCTGCCCCCTCAACATAGACCCTGAGTCTTCACAATTTCCTTCTTTTTTCTTTTGTTTTAAAAGTAAAGCTTTCCACAAGGAAAAAAGCTTTCCACAAGGAAAAAAGCTTTCCACAAGCTTGCATTGGTTTCATAAAAATCAAATATAACCACACAAGTGCAAACAGAATAATAACAATCATAATTCCCAAACCACTAGCTTTATGTGAAATGCGTTGTAGTATTCTTTTCAGATCTAACCCTTCCAACTGTTTAATAAATGTATCAGCAATATTAGAAGCACCATCATTTGCAAATTGTTTATCAAAAATATCATGTACATTAAATTGTAATTGAGCAATCAATTGAGCAGCAGTAGAATTTCCAGGTAAATACTGCAGTATTACATTCCAATCATGTATAGATTTATTATATTTTACATTAGTAATGAAAAAGGTAGTAGAATTCCAATCACATTTTAACAATAACTGTTTTTCCACAACCAATAACTTTTTTCCTAACCATCCCACTGTCTGTTTAAGAATATTAATCTGTGTTTTTAATTGAGCATTAATTTTTACCTCTGAGACCCACAATTTATATGAATCCCGGTGCCATTCTTTTACAAAGTGTTGTTTGTAAGGAAGTGTGTAGGGTAATTCCAGACACCTTAGCAACAGTGGTAATAGCAATTAAGCTTAAAATCACAGCTATAATGGCTCCAATCATACGTTTTGTACGTTTTAGTAGTTTGGTAAAAAATTCAATAACAACACTATCCAAAGGATTTTGGGACCATTCTCTTCCTAATTTAACAGGTAGCCAAATATGAGTTCTTTGTTGTAATATCATAGTACTATCATAGTCATTAAAATTAAGAGAGGAATTAACACAAGAATACAGGCGACAATTAAAACAAGAAATAGTAGGGGGAAATGTAAAATTCCCCTCTAAAAATACATAAGGCAGAGGTACACAGGAAGTTACATTATAAGATTTGTACAAAGTAAAACTATAAGTGGACACAGAGTTCGCCGTCCCCGAAAATTATCCATTTGATAGCATCACGGGTGTCAACGCCGCTGCGACCTTCCAAAGATGAGTCTGAACAGCAGTGGGTTCAGCCATGAAAGCCCATCGAGCATCTGCAATGCCTCCATCTCCCAAGGCCGTCAATCGACCTTCAGTAAGCGATCCATTAATGGCATCCAGCATCCTAGTAACATTTGATAAATCACATCTGGTAATATTCCACTCTGAACATGTGTTAATAAACTCTCCGAAAGGTCCCCAATTAATAAAATTATTGAACATTTTTCCAAATGTTCCTCTACACTCTTGCCACACAAAAGGTTGATATTTTAAATTAATATAAGTAAAATTAGGGCACATAAGTAAGGATAACTCGCCATCAAAGGTGACGCTTTCCCAGCTACTATTAATGGACTAAGTAGTTATCGCTGCAGTTGTGTTTTAGAATTGGAAGTGTGTTTCCCAGGTAAAACCCAATGTTGCCAATTCATAAAAAAACATGGAGGAGGCCCCTTTCAAACAGGCAAAAATAGTAAGTAATATTTAAAAAGCTATCATCATCCTTATTGTAAAATGTCAAATTATTCCAAGGAGGAGATAAAACAGCAGGAACAGTATAGACGGATATATTCATGTCTCCCCAAACAACAGGTTCCAATAAAGGAGAGTAAGGAAAAAAGACCCGGTAACTTACATAAGCATTAGCATGGACAGAGTTTACAGTAAGCAGGTCACACATGGCCAAGAGCAAGTTCTCAGCGGTGACAGGTTTACCAGTGCGTTGTAACATATTTGTCCTTCTCCAGTCAACTTTTTAACCTGCCCCCAGGTGCACAGTGGGGATTTCTTTTTCCTCAACTGGTGGCCGATTCCTTGCAGGATACAGGGCTGTCCTCACTGGGCTGCGTCTGTATCCATCCGGCAGGAACTCAGTATTGTTTGCCATACTGTGTAGACACAAAACCTTATCCTTGCCCCTTATCGGATAATTTTCCTAGTTGACATTCTGCTTTCAATGTAATCTTAATCCATGTGGGAGCATTTAAATAAGGTTTTTTGGTATTTGTTCAAAATGGCACTCAGCTCTAGTTAAAATATCTCCTTGTGGTAAGTTTAAAAAGTTAAGAACAAAAAGAGCTTGATGTAAAATTATTTTAGGATTTTGCATGGAAAACCACAAAATATCCATACCTTCATTCAACCTTTCCCTCCTTTTTAATTTTTTAATTTGTTGTTTTAGTGTGCCATGAACTCGTTCAATAATAGTTTGTCCTTGGGGGTTATATTTTATTCCTGTAATATGTACCACATCATAAAGTTCACAAAATCTTTTAAATTTGATACTTTTATGCTGGTCCATTATCAGTCTTTATTTTGGTAGGCACTCCCATAATGGCAAAAGCTTCCAATAAGTGTTCTATTACATGGTTAACAGTTTCTGCATGTTGTGCTTTATTGTTAGTGGGTATTTAAAGTCAAGCAAGCATGATATTGGCCAAGATTTGGTCAGAAGACATTCACACAAAAATTTCAACAGATTCATTTTTACTTGACCTATGAGACAATGTCTTGGTATATAATTATATAAACTATTTTAGAGCAAGCTCAAACCACTTCTCCAATCTCAGGAAAATGATTGACTAGCTGTTCATCTATGCTGAAGCAAGCAGAAGAACTACTTCCTGAGCTCCCAGGAGTCTGTGACATGTGTTTTGAGATAGGGAGAGAGACACTTTCCTTCTCTAGCCCGGCATGCCAAGAGCTTTCCTAATCCCAAACACAGTCCTCAGAAAATCCTGAGGCTGGAGCCTGTATCATTCTGCCCCCTCAACATAGACCCTGAGTCTTCACACTCTGTGATTCATTTTTAGGCTTTTATACTTTCCATGAAATAGACCCTTTATATCTTTGATTAGTTTAATTCCTAGATACTTTTTTATTGTGAATGGGATTGTTTCCTTGACTTCCATTTCTTCTTGTACATTGTTGGTGTGCAAAAGGTGACTGATTTTTGTGGGTTAATTTTGTAACCTGCTACTTTGACAAATTGATTCATAAGCTCTAAGTGTTTGGGGCTGAGCTTTAGGGATCGTTAATTTATAAAATAATGGCATCTGAAAAAAATAATTTATCTTCTTCCTCTCCTATGTGGATTTGTTCACCACCTTTGCCACAGTGGGCTGGGCTGGGCTGCTTATGAAAACCAGTATGGAGAAGCTCTGCACCCAACTACAGGTCCGGGTTGTTTGCTGCTGCTGTTGATGCCGCTGCTGCTGCCAGCTGTTGCCAGTGCCCCAGCTGCTGCCCCTGCCCCAGGATCAGCTGGGCCATTATGCAAGCCAGGTTTTGTGCTGGCTCTGCCTTCTGAGATTTCTGCTTGGATTCTGTAGGTTGGAACCACTTCTTGGGAGTCTTTGAGAGCCTTGGGATGCTTGTGAGTGTGTGGTCCACAGACATTCCAGAGCCTGGCCACTTAAGCAGCCGGGCATGAAACCCCACCACTTAAGGTGCTTAGTGTGGAGCCCCATCACCAACAAGGGGTGGGGGAAGGGTCTTCCTACTTTACTGTCTGTGTAGGTTTTTCCCTTTTCTTTTTCACTTCCTGTATTTCTCTGAGTAATTGCTTTTTTTGTGAGTCACTTGGAGAAACAGAGCATTGAAATCCAAATTCTGTACTTGGTTGGAGAGAGCTGAGCTGCTTCCCTGCTGTTCCATCACCATCTTGGTCCCTCCCCTTCAGGTGGAATTTTTCTTAGGTGGCCGGTGGGCCTTGATTACCAAAGGATAGGTACATAAAAGAAGATGTTGTAATGCCTGCAGACTGTAGTTAGACATTTCTGTTAATATAGCCTTCCCAAGTTTAGGAACCAAAGGGGGTGGTCTACACTAAAGTATTTCTAAAGGATTAAATCCTTTAACCTACAGGCTACATCTTGCTTGAAGGAGGGCAAAGTGAAAGAGGCTTACCTAGCCATGACCTGTATCTGTATTTAATCTAGTTAGTTTCCTTTAAGGTCATATTCATTCTTTCTAGTGCCTTAAACTGTAAGGTCTATAACTGGATTGTAATTTCCAAATAACTCCTAGGGTGTTAGTTAATAATTGAGAATTTGGACCATGAAAGCAAGGCCACCCTTGGACCCCAAATCTAAGGATAAGCCAAATCAAGGAATTATTATACACCTCAGCTCAGCCTGAAAAAAGTGTCCAGTATTACTAACAGATACCAATACTCATACTTTCCAGGCTTTACCTCTGTGGAGTCCACTTTCCTAAATTCATGATCTGAGGTTCCTCATATATGAATTCTTCCATAGGTTCCAGCTTTTCAGCATTTACCTGTTGGAAATTACCTACACGCATTACAAAGGATTGTCAGGCTGAGGCCCCACTGGTTTTCAAACAGTTATAGGCAGTGGCCTGGGGCAATTTTCCCGGGTACAAATATCTACATGTAAACTGACAGAAAGCTTGAGCCTGTATGCTATTTTCACAAGTTCACTGTCAACATTTGCACACTTATTACCACTGTTTTTGCTTCTTCCTTTAATCTTAACGACTAGTAGCTCTAGAGAACCAACTGGTTTTAAAGTGGTCTGCCATGCCACCTGAGCAGCTCAGATGTTTCCCTGTATCTTAGGGTGTCTAGTTTCTTTACTTCCTGTATAGTACTCTGAAACTTGGAGACTTCTTCCCTTTTATTCTCCTCCTTTTCTCTCAAACTTGCTTTCATGATCCCATTCTCCTTCTCAATGTGCTCCTTAAACTGCAAGTGTTTTGTCAGGGTCACAGGACAGTTCCTTTGACTGGCAAACTGCTTCTCCTTCTCACAACACCTTTGCTTGCCCTTCACCTCCTCCCTTAAGTTCACAAAGGTGCTATTGAGAGGTAATTTTTCCCACCTCCACTGTTCCATTGGGACACGAAGCTTCTGTATTACATTTATGGTGAAGATCTCAGCAGTCTTTTTGTCTTTTTATTCTAGTAGTTTCTCTTTCCAGTTTTCTACTTTAGTGTATCTTTATGACAGATCTTCCAGCTGTTTGTTTAGCTTTTCTGTTTATGTTCCTAATGCTCTTTCCCTTTCCCCAGCATTCTCTGTCAGAGCACGTGGTCCTTTAACTCTTTCTGATTAGTAGCAATCTCTTTCTTGAGCCTGATATTTTCCTGTTCACTTTTCTTGACCTCAACTTCTATGACACAGCACTTCCCCGTTTTTTGTGCTAACTACCCTTTCCTTCTTTCTCTGTTGCTTTGAATTTCTGGTGACACCCTTCAAAGCTTATAATCGACATGTACTTCAGCCTAAAACATTCTTATATTAGATCCAGCTCCTTTTTCATGGCGATGATTTCTTAATGCAGCATCAGGATCTCTTCTTGGCCTCAATTGTGGTTAGCAAGGATGGCAGCATTACTGTCCTGTGCTTCTGTTTGCCTCTGATCTGTGGTACCCTAATTTGCCTCATGCTCACCCAGGCCAATGCATTTGAATTTCATTTGATTTTGAGTGTTTTCTAGCTTCCTTTTGAGGATTTTCTTCTCATGTTTGACTCTCACACGTTTCTAATTTATTTCTTCAAATCTTTGCTTCATGCCAAATAATTATATCTGTTTTCTCCAATATGTTCTTCTATGTGCTTTTAATCACTTGGTGGGTTTTGACTGGCACGTATTGGAGACTCAGTCTTTTATAAGACTATGTTTTGAGATTAAAGGGTGTGAATTTTTTCTTTGCCACATTTCTTAATTTCAGAGGGCTGCTTTTTAAATTGAACATAGTTGGAATTCAGAGCCCCAAGCTCCTTTGCATGTTTCTCAAGTGATATGAAAACATTTTCCAGGTGGGTAATGTGATTAATTATCCTGTCATTTTCTGCCTTTCTCCTTCTTGCACATTCCTTTTACCAATGTCCATTTTGTTTGCAATAAGCACACTGATGTTTTCTTAGAGGTTCCCTATTGCCATTTGCTAATGAATTGTACTGTCTTTGCCAAGGGTTTCTTGATCCTTATTCTGGTGCTCCTACCAACACTCAAACACTCTTCTTAGACTCTTTTTCCAGGGTATCTCTGTTAACAAACACCCTCTGGGAGACTACTTTCAAATTAGAATAAACTTTTCCCTCAAAACCTTCTGACTTTTGAAGCTTTCTTCTAATATCTGGGGCTGTGTGGGTAACAAAGGCCATATTTAGGGCTCATTCATTATCCAGGGCTTCAAGATATATACACCCATAGGATCTATAGGCTTCTGGGAGAAGTTTTTCAGAAAAGCATTAGGGTACTCACTGGGGAACTGTCCCATCTCACTCACCTTAGATTGATGATTGGGCTTTTTAGCCACTGCGGTATCCCTCCTAACAGAACCTGGCAATAATAGGTAAGCACCTCCATACCTCGATTGCTGTTAGTCTCAGCTTGGGTAAGTCTGTGGAAAGACTTGCTGGTTCAATTGTGGGGCTACTATCTGGTCCAAGGACCACCTTCAAGTCACCAAGCAGGACTCACTCCCTTTTCTATCAGGTGAAAAGAACCTGTAAAATTTTCTGACACTCATCCCAGATGTACTTGTGTGTGAAAATTACTGTCTCTAATGAAGTAGTGAACCCCTGTTTTTCTGAAAAGGATGGATTTTGCTGTGTCCAGTTATACAGGTCACTAGTTGTAAAGGGAACATATATTAGAAATGGGGCTTGCTCACCATCTCCTCCATGTTCCTGTCTCAAAGGTAATAAAGGTAACATACCACATTGTACCACCTCAGACTGGTACAAGTAACCACATTTGGTATGGGAAGACTTAACCTTAGAGGTGCTGATGGCAAAGAATAGGGGAGAGAGTACATCAGTGCATTTTCCTCTGAGGGATTCTGTAAACCTGGAGGAGAATATTTTTTGGATATGACACCTTTAGGCCTTGTTCTCCCATCCTGAGGAAAGGAGTAAACAGAGGTGCATACAGGGCACAGAACTATCAGCATACAGACCAATAGCCACAGACAACCCACATTCCCCACACTTCTCAATGTTGACCTCTACAGGAGGTCCCAGATGACAGAAAGAATGTCCTAGATTGTCTCTTGAGGAGGCCACAGATGATCTTTGGAGGATGTCACATATGTCCTTCCTAGGAGGCCCTAAATGACCTCTCATGGAGGTTTCAAATGGCTTCCCAAGGAAGTGTTAGATGACCTCCAAAGGAGGTCCCAGATGTCCTCTCAATGTGGCTGAGATTACCTCGTGAGTAGCTCCCAGATGGACACTCACAGAGGCCACATATGAACTCCAGAGGAGGTTCCAGATAACCCTCTTGAGAAAGCCACAGATTACGTCCACAGAAGGTCCTATATGACTTCTCAAGGAAGTCCCAGAGAATGTCCGAAGATGGTCATTCATTTCTCATCAAGGTAACCCGAGATGACCACTCAAAGAAGCTCCAGATGACCTCAGGTCCTAGATTGCCTCTTCAGGAAGCCCCAATGACTACTTTTGAAGTGGTCTCAAGTGGCTTCCTGAAGAAGTCCCAGATGACATCTGGAGAAAGTCCAAGAAGGCCCCTGGAAAAGGCCCCAGATGACCTCCAGAGTAGGTCTCAGATGGCTTCTTAAGGAAGTCACAGATGTACTCTTGATGAGGTTCCATATGGCTTCCCTTGGAAGCCCTACATGACCTCTCAAGGAGGTTCCAGATGGCTTCCCAAGCAAGCCCTACACGGCCTCTCAAAAAGTTCCCGAATGGCTCATTTGACCTCCAGAGGGGGTCCTCAAAACAGGCTGGCAAGCTTGACCAGAGGTATCCTTACAGGTACCTAAATGACTTTTGTCCATGTTGATCCTCTGGGGACAAACACTCGAGGTAGACTCTCAACCCTGAGTGCTGACACTCTCCTATGGGGATTTTTTTCTGGGGCCAAAGACTGATGCCATCCAAATTGATTATGTCAATGGGGTCTCCAATATATAGGACCTGTATAATTCAAGAGAATCCATTGAGACACAGTTAATATAATAAATGTTCTCCAAACTATCAACCTCCAAAATTATGATATCGAAATCTCCAAACATCAAAGGGCAAGCCTTTTTTCCCCTTCCCTTTGTTTCTCTTTCACAGTCCTATACTTCCTTCGAGCTCTTTCCCTTTTTCTCTTCTACCAGTTCCTTCTTCTTTCAGGCCTCTCCACTCTCCAAAGGCCTGAACTGCTTTGCCTGGGTCGTCAGTTGCTATCCTTCACCTCCTGTTCTCCCTCAACATCCTCTCCTCCCAGGTCTTTCCCCTTCTGCTATCATACCACTTTTTTCCTTACAGGACTTTTCTCTTTTTCTCTCCCCTTCTATTGCTCGGAACAAGCAGCCTATATGAAGTCTTTACCCCTTCTCCATTCCTATTGCCTAACAGTTTTTAACTGTCCCATGCCAAACTGCCCACAGGCCAATCACTTCTTTAAAGCTCAACACATGGAGATTAATGTATCATCCCCTCCCACAGAATGTCCTACCTTCTTTGATGGCATACTTTGTCCTCTCCAGCTTGCCAGGAGATGGGGCCACGCTGATTATCGGACCCTATATATTATCGGGACGCTGCTGATTATTACAGTGTCTTCCTTGTGAACTGGTAGCAATTGAAATTGGAAATTCGATTGTGATATTACAAACTCGTTGTGACATAACAAACCCATTTTGACATCCTCACAGCAACGACATCACAAAGCCATTGTGACAACATTGTAAATGTTACATCATGATTCCATTGTGACATCTGAAATCTATTATGACCTCTTAGCTCCTTTTAAAAATCACATGCCATTTTCAACATCACAGTCCCTTTGTGTATCCATATCCATGTTGTTAAGTAATGACAATTGAGATCAGACATGCCACTATAATATCAAAAAGTGTTTGTGACATCTTCAACAGTGTGACATCACTTTTTCATTATAGAAACATCAGCTCATTGTGACATCACCAAACTCAATAACATATTGCATTATGACAACAATTCTCATTGTAACATCATAGACACATTGTGAATGCCTATTCTTTGATTTCATTGTATTTCAAATGTGGTATGAGAGTTGATATGAGAAACGCACTTTTGTGCCTAAATAACCGTTTTGACATCATAATCACTTTGTGACATCACACTGTCGTTTTGCTATCACTAACACAATGTGACATCACAAACCTCTCCATTACTCATAACTTTTCTGACATGCTGACATTGTGATATCTTAGACCTTTTTGCCCTCATAATATGTTTTCAACCTCATATTTCATGTATGACATGAGATACCAAAAATCCACTGTGACATCATGACCATTGTGATATCACACTGACAGATGTCATGATCATCGTGTCATATTGTAACTTCACAAAAAGTTTTGATGTCACAGTTGCTGATTCCATACAGGTAAGGGGTAACTGTAGGTCTATGATGTCATAATTGGTTGGTGATATCCAAATGGTATAAAGGATCCCATTTGTGATGAAATCTCAGAGAATAAGAGTACACAGACTGTGGTGTCTCCAAAGGCATGTGTTGTGACAAATGCCTAAGAGGCTTGTGATAACACAGTGTGACACAATGTTCATGATGTCTGTCAGTATGATGTCATAATGATCATGATATCACAGTGGATTTCTGATGTCACATATCATAACTGAAATATTATAAGGTTGAAAGGAGATTACAACCTTATAAAGGGCCTAAGATATCACAATTGCAGTACATCTCAAGACTTATGAGGACAGGGCAGATTTGTGATGCCACGGTATGTTAGTGATATCACCATGGCACTGTGATGTCACAAAGTGATTATGATGCCATATATTTATGAGATCATAATGGTTTTCTGATATCAATCCACATGCCACATTTGAAATAGAATGAAATAAGAGAATAGGCTTTTACAATGTGTCTATAACATCACAATGACAATATAATGTCATAATGCTATGAGGTCATTGTAAATTGGTGATGTTGCAAGGAAGTAATGATATCATAATGAATATGTGGTGATGGGGTCACAAAAGTTTTGCGATGTTACAATGGCATATATGAGTTCAATTGTCATGTGTTCACAATGAGGATATGGGTACATATGGACTGTTATGTCACAAATACCATGTGTGTTTTCAAAGTTATTTAGGGGTCATGACAGCTTTATGATACACAGTAGTGATGAGGTCACCGTGGGTTTTTGATGTCATGATGATTTTGTAATATCTCAAATACATGTCTAATTTCAATTGCTAGTATTTCACAATGTAAATAAAGTTCATAAAAGGAGCTTGAAGTCCTAATGGACATGAATTTTTAAAAATGTTATGAGGTCATGTTAGGTTTCTGAATACACAATGGGACAGTAATATCACCATGGCAATATCCACTCACTACATCATGTCAAAATATTCTTTTGGTGTCACAATTAGTTGATGATGCCACATTGGTGATGAAGTCACAAAAGATTGGTGATGTCACAATGTGTTGGGCTTGTCACAATGATATGATGTTTCTCAATTGTCTTTAACTTGAATGAGCATGAGTTCACAAAGGTACTGCAGCTTCTCCAAAAGTATGTGTTGTCACAAATATATTGAAATCCTAAAAGGTTTGTGATGTCAGAATTTGGCACAATGGTTATGACATCTGGCAGAGTGATGTCACCATGGTCATGATGTCACTAGGAATTTGTGATATCGAATGTCATATGTGAAATCTAACGAGGTCGACAACAGATTATGAGGACAAAAAGGCCTAAGGTATCCGAATTGCAGCATGTCACAAAGGTTATGATGACAGGATAGGTTTAGGATGTCACTGTGGGTTAGTGATATCACAATGGCAACGTGATGTACAAAGGGATTGTGATATCACAATGGTTATGAGTTCATGATTTGTTTATGATATCAACCTAAAGGCCACATTTGAAATAGAATGAAATCAGAAAAGGCATTCAGCCTGTGTCTATGATGTCACAATGACAATATGAAGTTCTAATTCTGTCGTATCATTTTAGTTTTGTGATTTCACAATGAGCAGATGGTGTCACAACTTCAATGTGATGTCACAATTGTGATGTCACAAACTGTTTTTGATGTTAAAATGTCAGTATGATACTCAATTGTTAATATTTCACTGTGGGGATTTGAGTACACAAAGGGACTGTGATGTCACAAAGCTGTATTTTTTCAAAGGTTATATGAGGTCATAATAGATTTGGGATATCACAATGTGATCCTGGTGTCAAAATAGCAATGTGATTTCACAATGGGTTTGTGATGTCACTGTGGTGATGAGGTCACAATGGATTAGGTATGTCACGAGTTGGTAATATCACAATTACTTGCCCAGCTCAATTGCTCCTAGTTCACCATGAGGACATTGTAATAACCAGCAGTGCCCCTATATTCCATGGGAACAGATAGTCATCATGGCCTCCTGGTTTGGATCACTGGAGAGGGGACTGCATGCCACTGGAGGGGGAAGGACATGATGCAGAAGGAGATAGGATGTCAACCCCACATGGTGAGGTGCCAAGAAGTGATTGGGCATGGACATTTGGGAAGTTTTGATTGAAAACTGTTATGCAGGAAACATATTCCAGTGGGAGAAGGCTGCATGTTCAGAGCAACAGAAGGGGAGAGAAAAAGGGGAACGTCCTGGAAGGAAAGAAGTGATGAGACTGCAGGGGGGTAAAGAGCTGGGAGGAGAAGAAATTGAGGGAGAGCAAGTGGTGAAGGACGGCAACTGGCCACCTGGACAGGACAGGTCAGGTGTGCCAAGAATAGAGCAGCCTGAAGAGAAGAAGGGAATGGTTGAAGGAAAAAATGAAAAGACCTGAAAGTTAGGACAGGTCTGGAGAGAAGGAGGATGAAGAGAAAAGAAAAAGGCTTGTCCTTTGAAGTGTAGAGCTTTGGAGTCCATTATGTTGGGGCCTGGTTGTTTGCAGACCAGTTAACAAATGGCTGGGTTGATCTTGGAAGGTCTGAGGATTCATGGTTGAGGCTGCATTTAGTTCTGGGCATCCAGCCCAGGTCAAGGTAGTCGCTTATTACAAAATTAATAAGGACAAGACAGGTTTGTGATGTTACATTGCATTAATAATATCACAATGTCAACATGAGTTCACAAAGGGATTGTAGCGTCACAATGGTGATGTGGTCACAATTGGTTTCTGAAATCGACCTATATGCCACATTTGAGATAGAATGAAATCACAGAATAGGCAATCACATTGTCTCTGTGACCTCACCATGAAAATGTGATGTTATAATGCTATGATGTCATTGTTATTTTGGGATGTCACAATGGGCTGTTGGTATCATAACAACGTGATCTCACTCGAGATGTCACAAAGCATTTTTAATGATACAATGGCATGCCTGATGTCAGTTGTCCTTTGTTCAAAATGAAGACATGGTTATCCAAAGGGACTGTCATGTCACAAACATCATGTGCTTTTTCAAAGGTGCTAAGAGGTCACAACAGGTTTGGGATGTCACAAGGTAATCATGATATCACTGTGGTAATGTGATGTCACAATGTGTTTGTGATATGACTGTGGTGATAAGGTCATACATGGATAGTGATGTCACAATGAATTTGTAATATCACCATTACATCTCCAATTTCGTTCTACTAGATCACAATGAAGATACGAGTTCACATAAGGAGCTAGAAGTCAGAAAGGCCATGAATTTTGTGAAATACGAGGAAATAAATGATTGGTGAAAATGCAATGGAGACAATTCCATTGGCAATGTGATGTTACCATTACATGAGATATTATTTTTTTGAAGTCACAAAGAGTTGGTGATTCCATACAGGTGAGGAGATCATATAGGTTTGTGATTTCACAATGGGATGGTGATGTCACAATCTCATGCCAGATCTCTAATTGACAATGAATATATAAGTTTACAAGGGTTAATGATGTCTCCAAAGGAATATATTGGCACAAGTTTAATGAGTCGTAACAGGTTTGTGACGTCACAATGTGACTCAGTGGTCATGACATCTGGCAGTGTGATGTCACAGTGGTCATGATGTCACAGTGGATTTCTGGTATCACATGTCATTCCTGAAGTATTATGAGTTTAACAATTTATGAACTCAGAGAGGCCAAAGATATCACACTGGCAGCATGTCAAAAATTTATGAGGATAGGACAATTTTGTGATGTCACAGTGGGTTAGTTATATCATAATGCAAATATGGTGTCATCAAGGTATTGTGATATCATAATGGTTATGTAGTTACAATGTATTTCTGATATCAACTCACCTGCCACATTTGATATAGAATGCAATCACAAAATAGGCATTCCAAGGTATCTGATATGATGTCATTGTTGTTTTATGATGTCACGATGGGCTGATGTTGTCATAATGACAATGTGATGATACACTGGTGATGATGTCACAAGGGTTTTGAAATGTTAAAATGCCATGTCTGATCTCAATTGCCATTAGCTCATAATTATATGGGTACACAACGGCCTGTGATGTCACAAAGGCCATGCATTTTTCAAAGCTTTTGAGATCATAATAGGTTTGAGATGTCACAATGTGGTCATGGTGGCACAATGGCAATGTGATATCACTATGAGTTTGTGATGACACCGCGGTGATGTGTCACAATGGGATAGTGATGTCTCATCAAGTTTGTAATATGACAATTTCTTCTAATTTACTATGAGGATACTGTAATAACCAGTGGGGCCAGAATTATCTGTGGGAGCTGATAATCATTTTGAATTCTTGGTCTGGCCCACCAGAGAGAGTGGGGAATGCTGCCGAAGGTAGAGGTGTCAAACCTCACGTGGTGAGCTGTCAAGAAATGATTGAGAATTGGGCAGTTTGGGAAGTGATGGTTGGTAAATGTTAGGCAGGAGACCTGTTGGAGTGAGGAGGGTTACAATCTATATATAGGTTGCATTTTCAGAGCACTGCAAGAGGAGATAAAAATGGGAGCTACACGGATGGAAGAAAGTGCTAGGATAGCAGGAAGGAAAAAACCTGAGAAGAGAGGTAGTTGAAGGAGAGCAGAAGGTTGGCAAGTGGTCACTGGGGCAGAGTAGGGCAGGCCTGTGGAGAGTGGAGTGGCCTAAAGAAAAGAACGAAGTGGTGGAAGGGAAAAAGAGTAAGACCAGGAAGGAAGGATAGATCTATGGAGAAGGAGGGAGGAATGGAAAAGTAAAAAGCCTTGCCCATTGAAGTTTGGAGCTTTAGAGATGATAATTTTTTGGATGTTGGTATGCAGATCAATTAAGGAAGGGTGCCCATTGAAGGTCTGAGGTTTGGTGGTCAAGTCTGCTCTTGGACCTGTGTATCAAGTCCAGGATAAGGTAATCACAGTCCCCTTTCTAGTGTAAATTGGTTTATTATATTAAATGTGACTAGATGGTTGTTCTCCTTGCCTTAGAGGTCATAAGTACACGAGTTCACAGAAAGAGCTTGAAGTCTCAAAGGCCATGAATTTTCTAAATGTGATATGGCCATAATAGGTTTGTAAAAACACAATGGGACAGTGATATCACAATGGCAATACCACAATGTCATGTCAAAATAACGCTTTAAGACCCCAATTAGTTGTTGATGACATTATCATGATAAGGTTACAATAAGTTAGTTTGTGATGTCACAATGGGATCATGATGTCACAGCGGCATGGCAGATCTCAATTGTCATTAATTGGCAATGAATATATGAGTTCACAAAGGAACTGTAATGTCCCTAAAAGCATGTGTTGTCACAAATTTGATGCCATTCTAACAGTTTTGTGATATCACAATGTGACACAATGGTCATGACCTCTGGCAGTATGATGTCACAAGAGATTTCTGATATCACATGTCATGCCAGAAATATGAGATTGAAAACAGATTATGAGCTCACAAAGGGCCTAATATATGACAATGGCAACATGTCACAAAACTTATAAGGACAGGACTGGTTTGTTATGGCACAGCAAGTTAATGATATCACAATGGCAATGCTATGTCACAAAGGATTGTGATATCAGAATGGTTATATGGTCAAAATGGGTTTGAGAAATAGCATGCATTCCTAGAATAGGCATTCACACTGTTACATTTATGATGTAACAATGTCACTGTCATTTATAATGCTATGATGCCATTATCGTTTGGTGATGTCACAATGAGCTGATGGTGTCATAATAAAAATTTGATGTCACTGTTGGTTTATGATGTTACAATGGTTATTAAGACACAGTATATTTCTGATATCAAAACACATGTCAAATTTGTAATACAATGAAAAAGTTGGGTGCCGGTGGCTCACACCTGTAATCCTAGCTACTCAGGAGGCTGTGATCTGAGGATAACAGTTCAAAGCAAGCTTAGGCAGGGAAGTCCATGAGACTCTTATATCCAATAAAAACCACTAGAAAACCAGAAGTGGCGCTGTGGCTCAAGCGATTGAGTACTCACCTAGAGCTCAAGAGCAGGCAGAACACCCAAGCTCAGATTTCAAGCTCCACGACCCCCCCCCCCCACACACACACAAAGGATTAAAAGCAGACATACACAATCTGTCTATAACTTCACAATGAAAATGTATTCTCATAATACTATCTTGTCACTTTAGTTTTGTGATGTCAAAAGTAGTTGATGCTGTCATAATGAGAATGTTATGTCACATTGGTGATATCACAAAGGGTTTGTTATGTTACAATGGCATATCTGATATCAATTGTCAGTTCATAATGAGGGTATAGTTACACAAAGGGATTGTGATGTCACAAAGGCCATGTGTTTTTTCAAATGTACTAAGAGGTCCTAATAGGTTTGGGATGTCACAATATGATAGTGATGTCAAATGTCAATGAAAGCTCACAATGGGTTTGTGATGTCACATTGGTGATGGAATCAAATAGTTTTGTGAAGTCACATCTCATAATAGCATGTCCAATTTCAGTTGGTACTATTTCACAATGAGGATGAGTTCTCAGAAGAAGACCAAAATATAAAAGGCCATGAATTTTCTAAAATGCGATGAAGACATACTAGATTTTTGAAAAAACAATGGAACAGCAATATCACAATGGTAATGGATGTTGCAATATGATGACTTAATAATGTTTTCATATCACAATTGGTGAGGCCACACTGGTGATGAATTTACAAGAGGTGTATGAGGTCACAATAGGTTGGTGATATCAAAATGAAACATGTGATCTCAATTGTCATTAATTCCCAATGAGTATATGAGCTCACAAAGGGACTGTGATGTCTCCAAAGGCATGCGTTGTCTCAAAAGTGATGCAGTCCTAACAGGTGTGTGTTGTCAGAATGTGACAAAATACTCATAACATCTATTAGTGTGATTCCACCATGATCTAGATGTCACACTGAATTCGGTTATCACATTTCATTGCTGGATTGGGTATGAGAGGATTGCAATTTCACAGTAGGTTAGTGATATCACAATGGAAATGTGGAATCACAGAGGGATTGTGCTACCACAATGGCTATTAGAACACAATGTGTTTCTACTATAATAGGTTTGTGTTGTCACAATTGGTTGGAAATGTCACCATGCCCTGCTGGATCTCAAATGTCATTGATTCACAATGAAGATATGAGTTCACAAAGGGACTGTGTTGTCTCCAAAGTCATGTATTGGCACAAATGTGATGAAGTCCTAACAGATTTGTGAGTTCACCATGTGATACCATGGTCTTGACATCTATCAATGTGATGTCACAATGTTCATGATGTCAGAGTCAATTTCGAATACTATAGGTCATACCTGAATTATTATGAGTTTGAAAACATTATAAGCTTACTAAAGTCCTAAAATATCCTAATGGCAACATATCACACAAGTTATGATTCAAAACTAAAGGTCTTTGGAGCTTAAATTTCTTTCTTCGAAATTGTATCCTCATTGTGAACTAGTAGAAATTGAAATTACACATGTCATTGAGTTTATTACAAACTCATAGTGACATCACAAACTCAATTGGCCTCATCACCATTGACAACACAAACCCATTGTGACATCACATTGCTGTTGTGCCTTCACAATCACATTGTGACATCACAAAGCTATTGCGAACTCTTAGCACCTTTAAAAAAACACATGACCTCTGTGGCATCACAGACACTTTGTGTACCCATATCCTCAAAGTGAACTAATGAAAATTGTGATCATACATAGCATTGTATCATCACAAATAGTTTGAGCAATAATTATGACTGTGAAATCACATTGTCATCATGACATCATCATCTCATTGTGACATCACCAAACCCCAATGAAACCATACCATTTTTTCTTCTTTTTCTCTGTGTGTTATTTATTGTAAGTATAGTGTACAGAGGGATTGCATTTACATGAGCAAGGTAATGAGTACATATCCTATCAAACAGTGCTGCCTTGACATCATATTGTAATTTTTATGTCATAGACCGATTGTGAATGCCTATTCTTTAATTTCATTCGATTTCAAATGTGCCATTTGGGTTGATATCAGGAAACCATTGTGAACTCATAACCTTTGTGACATCAAATCTCTTTGTCACAGCACATTGCCTTTATTATATCACTAACCCACTGTGACATCAAATACCTCTCCTGTCTTCATAATTTTTGTGACATGCCATTTTGATATCTTAGGCTCTTTGTGAGTTGAAAATCTGTGTTCGACCTCATATTTCAGATATGACATGAGATATCTAAAATCCAGTGTAACATCATGATATCACACCGTTGGACATCATAACCATTGTGTCACTTTGGACCTCATTGTCATTTTGTGATGTCACCATAAGCTAAAGATGTCATAATAACAATGTGATATCACACTGGTTATGACGTCACACAGGGTTTATAATGTTACAATGGTTATGAGGTCACAATGTGTTTCTGATATCAACTGATATGCCACATTTGAAATATTATGAAATCACAGGATATACATTCACAGTGTGTCTATGACAGCAAAATGGCAATGTGATGTCATAATGCTATGATGTCACTGTAGCATGGTGATGTCACCATTAGCTGATGGTGTCATAACGACAGTCTGATGTCACATTGGTGATGATGTCACAAAGGGTTTGTGATGTCAAAATGACATGTCATATCCTAATTGCCATTAGTTCATAGTGAGGATATGAGAATGAAATCATAATGACATACACAAATGAACTGTGACAACACAAAGGCCAAGTTTTTTTTGTCAAAAGTGCTAAAATTCCTAACAGGTTTCAGTTTTCAAAATGTTAATGATATAAAAATGGGTTAGTGATGTCAAAACTAGTTTGTAATATCACATCTTATTTCAAATTTCAATTGCTACAAGTTCATAATGATACACGTTAATAGAAAGAGCTTGATATCCCAAAGACCATGAATTTTCTAAGATGTGATGAGGGCATAATAAGTTTGTGAAAGCATGATGGTACAGTAATATCACAATTGCAATATGATGTCAAATTATAATGTCATAAGAGTGTTGTTATGTCACAATTAGTTGGTGATGCCATAATATTGATGAGTTCAAAATACCTTTGTGATGTCCAAGTAGATAGCTGATGTGACAATGACATTCCTGACCTCAATTGTCATTAACTCACAATGAGTATATAAGTTTAGAATGGGATTGTGTGGATTCCAAAGGCATTTGTTAGCACAAATGTGAAGTCAGAACAGATTTGTGATGTGACAATGTGACACAAAAGTCATTACATCTAACAATGTGATGTCACAATATTCATTATGTCACAGTATATTTCTAATATTTCCCTAATTCTAATGACAGCTTGTGGAATAGAGCTAGGTGCTGAATCCTTCATAGGGTGGTCTGTGCTTATCTTGCACAGGGAACTATGTGCAGAGTCTTTCACAAGGTGCAGTGTGCTGAGTCCTGCATTGGGTGCTGTGTTCTGAGTCTTTCACAGGATGCTGTGTGCTTAGTCATGCAAAGAGTGCCATGTGCTGTGTCCTTCTCAGGATGCATTCTTTCATTGGGTCCTTGTAAGAGCTACACACTGAGATGATTATGCAGACAAGAATTTTGAGCTCAGCTATGTCTCCATGTCAGGGACAAAATTATGTATTACTGAAGACTAGTGAGTTGTCTCCTTCAGGGAATTGTTTTGTTCTGTTTTGGTTCAGTCATGGACCTTGAACTCAGGGCCTAGGCTCTGACCCTTACCTCTTGGGCGCATGGCTACCACTCCACCTTGTGGAACCACGGACCCCATTGCAGCAGAGTGCCATGACCTAGGGGTCGATAGCTGCCTTCTCAGGAAGCTGAGATCTGAGGATCTGGGTTCCAAACTATGCCAGACACAAAAGTTCCTATGAGACTATTATGTCCAATTGACCACTAAGAAACCTGAAGTGGAAGCTTGGTACTTTTGGCTCATGCCTGTCATCCTAGCTACTCAGGAGGATGAGATCTGAGGATCATGGCTCAAAGCTAGCCTGGGCAGGAAAGTCCTTGAGACACTTAGCTCCAATGGACCAAAAGAAAACCTGAAGTGGCTCTATGATTCAAGTGGTAGAACACCAGACTTTAGCTGAAGAGCTCAGGGACAGCACGGAGGCCCATACATCATCTCCTACAACTATCAACAACAAAAAAGCAGAAACAAACTAACAAACCTGTAGTAAAGTGCTGGGAATGTGCCTTTGGCATAGAGTGCTTTGCATATATGAAACCCTGGGCTTGATTTCTCAGGACCACCTCACTAGAAAAAAGCCTGAAGTGGCTCTGTGGTTCAAGTGGGAGAGAGCTATCCTTGTTCAAGAAAAACAAGGTATAGTGCTGATTTCAAGCTCCAGGACTGGTGTATGCACGCACACACAGGGACACACACACACACACACACACACACACACACACACACACACACACACACACACATACACACACACATACACACACACACACACCAGACGTGAAGCTGAGACACAGAATGGTAAAGCACTGGGCTTCTGCACTGAGCTCATGTTCAGCACCCAAGCTCTGTGTTCAATCCAAAACCTAGCCACCCAGGGCCCAACAAGGAGAGGTAAAATGTTTCAAAACCTGATGAGCTTGACCAGCCCTAGATGACAGGAAGCTTTCTGAAATCCGATATGTGCTTGGATTTCCCAAGCTTCCAGAAACCTAGGAAACTCATCATAGGCCCATCATCACCTGCAATTAAATATTTCATTAGGTTCAATATCCTAGTTTTCTGCCAGAAGGACTCCTGAATTATATTGAGCACTGTATCTGAACACCGGGATAAGGCAGGATAAGTGCAGGAAACTTGGCCTGCCAAGGGAGCTTACACAAGTGAAGGCATCCTGTCAAAAAAGAGAACTGGGGAGAGAGATAGCTTGGGGTACAAAGAGGCCTTTTTCTCCTGGCCTTCAGAGCCTACCCACACTCATCCTCACTAATTGGCCCAGATGGAGTTGTTTCACAGCTGTAAAGGAGTGTCGGCTTTTGTTTGCCTGTTCAGATAATGAGTGAGACTTCTTCCCACAGCATGGGGTGGGGAGAAACCCTCAGGCTTCACTGGGAACAGTGAGGGGAGTCCTTGAACATGCACTTTTTCGAAAGCACTCTCTATTCTATGAAATCATTGTATTAAAAACAAATTTCCTAGTTTGGTGTTGTTCATTATAACTACTCTGGAGCTACACCTAAAGGAATACATCCATACATATGCAAACACGTGGAGGTACAGGCCCTTTTTGCGGGGTCAGGTCCTGGGGTTGGATTAGGAGCCTACGCATTGTCCCTGAGCTGCTTTTTTTCAATGATATTGCATTAACCTTCAGTCACAGCCCCACATCTGGGCTTTCTGTGATCTCATAGAAATAACAGTGTCATGGACTTTCCAATACTGGCTGGATTCAAACTAAGGTTCTCCACATCTCAGTCTCCTCAGAGCTGAGATTACAGTCAGCAGCCACTGGCACTTCTCTTTCTTTCCTTCTTCATTTTTTACTCTGGACAAGCTGACTTCTTAACAGGGTCATTCCAATGGAATGACTACCCAATGATCTTCATAGCTGCTTTCTCTGAGAATGATTTTCTCTCCTCATCTTCTCCTCTGGTCACAGGTTTGCAGCCAAAAGTGAGAAATGAGTGTTCCAGGATTTGGGAGTAAATGTCCACAGGACATGCCAGTTCAGTCACTTAGCATTGAGCTGCAGTAAATTTACTGTCTCCAGATATGTGGATCAAAAGCTGGAACGATCCTCATGCAGTCTGCAGTGCTTCTTTTGCCTATAAAATGACCTAATAATTAGGAGTGTTTCCAACCTGAAGTATCTAGAACACACTAGAAGCATCTTCCTGTTTCTATTTTTCTCTAGTACTTCTCGAGATTTAGACTAAAGGTTTGTGTGGAGCAGTTCCTCAGGGAATCGCTGAGGAAAGTTTCCTGAATCCTCCTGAGGAGATCGCCGTCCAAAGCCAGCCTGAGCAGGAAGTCTGTGAGCCTCTTTTCTCCAATAAGCCACCAGAAAACCAGAAGAGGAGCAGTGGCCCAGAGGATAGAGCTCCAGCTTTGAGAGAGAAAGCCAAGCAGGAGATATTGTTCAGAGCAGGCAGGAAAGCCTGGATGGCTGTCCAGATGGCTGGAAGTGGATCTGTGGCGTTGGTAGAGCCTCAGCTTGAGTAACACAACTCAGGATTGCATAGGGCCCTGAGTTTAAGCTCTGGGATGACCACAAAAAAATTTCAAAGAGAGAAGGCCAAGTTATGTATCAGTGCCTTACCTACTTAAGTGTGTATTACCTCCCTGAGTGCAAACAGACCATATGCAATGCTTCTGCTTTCATTTACTGATTTATATTTCAAAGATGCCTGTTGCACATACTGCATCATAATCTTCATTTCAGGCCCATCGTTTTTCTCTTCCAGGGTTCCATGCCTGTGTCCTTATATGATGCACACTTAGGCTCTCAGCAGGGTTTATTTACATTTTATTATGGGGCCAGCACAGGAACAATCACAAATCAGGCAGGGGAAGACAGGATCAGGTTTCTTAGAAGTAACCAGTATTCAGAAAACTTAACTTGGGGAGGAAAACTGGCTGCCTACTTATGTAAAAACCACCATTAAGAAAAAGACGAGGGGGCTGGAAATGTGGATTAGTGAGAGAGTGTTTGCCTAGCTTGCAAGAAGCCCTGGGTTCGATTCCTCAGTAGCACATACACAGAAAAAGCCAGAATTAATGCTGTGGCTCAAGTAGTAGAGTGCTAGAGACAGTGCCCAGGCCTTGAGTTCAACTGAGGACTGGCAAAGAGATAGATAGGTAGGTAGGTAGATAGACAGATAGACAGATAGATAGATAGATAGACAGATAGATAGATAGACAGATAGATAGATAGATAGATAGATAGATAGACAGACAGACAGATAGATAGATAGATAGATAGATAGATAGATAGATAGATAGATAGATAGATAGATAGATAGATAGATAGATAGATAGATAGATAGATAGATAGATAGATAGATAGATAGATAGATGGATGGATGGATAGATAGATAGATAGATAGAGAGAGAGAGAGATACATAGATACATAGATAGATACATAGATACATATATAGATACGTAGATACATATATAGATACATAGATACATAGATAGATACAAATATGATAGATAAATCTGGTCTTAGAAATCAGTAGGGAAGAAGGGAACAATTAACAGTTATGAGGCCTTCTGCAGTGTGCCAGGATACCAGCATCGCATTCCCATAACCACAGAGCAGGAAGACTGTCTCTCTCCCACTTCTCAGGCAGCTGAGGGCCCCAGAGCCAAGAGGGCAGAGCCAGGTTCTAACTAAGGTGCTTGGAGAGCCAAGAGAAATGGCCCTGCCTCTCCTTGGATTGGCATTAATGATGTGCAGAATGAAGGAAGGAGAATGGACTTATCAAAGTAGAAGAATGGCCTTCAAATCTGACAGATGAAGAGTGAAAACCCACTCCTTAAAACCAGAGATCAGTGTTTTCAACTCTGTTCCTCCGTCCCCTCCCCGCCCCCAATATACTCACACACTAAACTGGCTCTCTATTGGTAACATAAAGATAGCCTGAGGCTCCCTTCACCTGAGGGAGGAAGGTTAAGCAGTCATTGTTTGAAGAGGCTGAGAAAAGCCTGATCCTGGTGTAACTTTAACAAATGTTTGAAGTTGTCCCCCCCCCCATTACTGTTTGTGACTGCAATGAATGAAGTGGTTTTGCAGCTCACTTCCCTGTTCTCTTCACCTAGCCTGGCTTTTGCAACTATTTTCTGTCCTTCAAATACAGTGTTACAATGGAGTACTTCCTGATAACAGGGTTAGGGCTTGGATCATGAGAACTTCATTTGAACCCAGGATGGGTCAATAATGTTTCATTCTTGCTTCTGTAGCTTCAGAACTCTAAGAACATTTAGAGTGCAAGTAACTTCTTATCATCAAGGGAAACCCAGGAAGCTCTTGAACATCTGACCTTTCAGAAGTGGAAGTCAGTGTGTCATAGACTTTCCTACTCTGGCTGGCTTTACCCTGTGATCATGAGACCTCAGCCTCCTAAGCTAGGGTGATGGGCGTGAACTACTGATGCTCTGCTAGGTTCAGAACTGTAATGACATTGTCAGTACAAGTCAACTGCTTATCACAAAGGGCTTGGGGAGCATATTAACCCTTTCAACATTGGACCTTTCAGAACCTTGTAGCACACAAGGTTATAATGCTAGAGTCTCAGAAGCTGGGCATATGGATCTACTAAACTTGAATCTTGAGCTCTGACTCCAATTCTGGTATATATCAGCGTTCATTTTCCAGAGAATGTTCCCTTAATTAGCAAATAGGAAAAGTACTTTGATTAACCCTCAATTTTTCAGTTGTGTGTCTCGAACTCAAGCCTGGGCACTGTCCCTGAGCCCTTCAGCTTAAGGCAAACAGTACCACTTGAGCCACAGTGTCTTTTGGTGGTTCATTGGAGATAAGAGTCTAACTGGCTTTTCTTGCTTAGCCTTTCTTTGAACTGTGGTCTTCAGCTCTCAGTCTCCTGAGAAGCTATTTTTCCAGATGTGAGCCACCAGCATCTGGCCTATTATTTTTGAAAGTCCTGGGGCGTGATCTTAGGGCCTGGGCACTCTCTCTGATCTTCTTTTTCTCAAAAGTAGAGCTCTACCTCTTGATCCACTCCACAGCTTCTGGGTTTTTGTGTGTATGTGACACTGAGGATTCAAACCATAGCATTCATGCATTCTGAGTGAGCTCCTTACCACTAAGTCACATTTCTAGCCCCACCCTTACAATTTTATCACTCAACTTGCCTATCCTCAAGAAAAGCCCTCTGATTATAAATCATCTAAAGAAATCCCTATAGGAAGGTGTTCAATGATAAAGAAGACAAAGCTCATCTGTGGGAGAGACTCTAAACATGTGAAGACTGTGACAAATGCTTCCATTGAATTATGTATCATGTTTCAACACAATAAAGTATAAATGAAAATGAGTCAATATCCTAAATTATTGTGAATCATTTTATAATAGATGTAAATCATGTACTAAATATTATGTATATAATAATACTAAATACAATAAACAATAAATAAATGAATCAAATAAAAAATAAAATAAAAAATCAATAATAAAAATAAAATATGTAGTAAACATAGATATGTAAGCATATATCATATATTACAATTGTACAGAAATATTTTTTCCATTGCAGGGTGTTCACTTGGGCCCTCGGAACTCTAGCCTGAATTTGTTTTCCTCAAAGACAGTAAGCTTCACCTTCACCCATGGTGCAAAAGAGTTACTTGGAGGAGGAGATCAAATCACAGCAATTACAGAAATACTGGCTCCAGTTTCAAGACAGTGGCTTAATTTTTTTTCAATGAAGGCAGTTATGTTCATTCAGTTCCATACAGAACACTTTTTTAAAAAGCAATGTCGAATTTTGTTCAGCTTTTCAGACATCCTTACCTTACCCCCAAAGTGCTTCTCTGCGCACTACATTGTTTCTTTTTTTGTACATTTTTATTGCAAAAATGTTGTACAGAAAGATCACAGTTACATGAGCAAGGTAATGAGTTCATTTCCTATTGAGCATTGTTGTTTTTTCCCCCCTACCTTTTGTTTTCCCCCTACCAACCTTTCCCTACCATCTCCACAACTACTCCCCCTGCCGAGTTCAGTGAATTGTTTTTTTTATTTTTGGCTTGGCATGGGGTTTGAACTCAAGTAGTAGCAACTCTGCATCTTCTCTCACATTGCTACAGATTTACCAAGACCCTGAGTTCAAATCCCAGGCTAAGGAAGGAAAGCGGCAGAAATTCCAAACCAGAGAGCTTTATTTCTTTTTAATTTAGTTAAATAATTAATTAATTTTTATTTATTCTTTATTTTTTCCAACCACGGGGCTTGAACTCAGGTCGTGGCAACTCTGACTCAGCTTCCATCACCCTAGGCTGGGGTGCAGTCTCTGGACCCATAGCCGATCCTGGGATCCTAGGCCATGAGGGTTTGCAGGAAGAAAAAAAAGTATGATACCACAAATAGTGGCGAGCTTCAGAGGGCTGGGGTATTACGTCTTTTTCTTTACACCGTGGGTCTTACAAGGCTGCAAAGAGGACATGACCTGCTGTTGCTCATACATGCAAGGCAAGAACTCTACCACTGAGCCATCTTCTATTTTCTCCTTCCTAGAAGAAGCTGCACATGAAGACAACACTGATCCTCATTTTCAGTCTGTACTATTGAATATGGAGGAACATCTTTCCTCTGTTCTCCATGAATTCCCTACTTTCCTGTTAGAATGACTTAGAATAATATAAATGAAAAGAGAGAAAATAACTCATCATGAAAAAAAAAACAGAGAAAATTCACTGTATTTTTCTCACACGTTCAACCAATATGAACTATTGGGGAAATACATGGACACCTTATTTCCACTGGCACTTAAAGTCTCTAGTTAGGCAATTCTGATGAAGATGAGTAACAAAATGAAAAGGGAGAAATTGTATTAATTGCAAGAAAAAAAATGGAGTAGGATCCAAGCAAATTTCTTCTTTGGGCTGCTGAAAATAATTGGCTTACTAGAGTATGGTGACTACTTTCCATAAAGGCCACTCATGTGAATACTATGGATGACAATGAATATACCCCTATTCATCGGGAAGCCTACAGTGGACACTTTGACATTGTCCATGAGTTGGTGGCTCAAGCAGCAGAAATCCATGCAATAATTGTTAATAGCTGGACACCCCTGTGCAGTGCATACTTGTGAAATAATATCAGTGTGGCATCTTTCTTACTTCATGCAGATAACAATGCCCAAACTAAACGCCTCTTGACTCCCTTGCATCTTCCTGGTGGGAATATAGATAGAAAAGATACAATGGATCTCTTTATGTTGAAACACTATATCAAAGCAGGTCTGAAGAACAACTTGGAAGAAATTTGATATTAACAAAAGGATAAGTATGTATCACTACCTGTTTGAAGTTGTGGAAGGCTGTACAAATTGTTCTATTAAATTGTAATGGTTCGGTTAAGTTTCTTTTCTCTTTTTTTCTTTTTCTTTTTTTTTTTTTTTTGTTGAGTTTTATTATTTTATTGTGAAAACACCCTACAGAAGGGTTAAAATTACATGGGCAAGGTAATGAGAACATTTCTTATCAAGCATTGTAGCCTCCTCCTTTATTTCCCCTTTCCAAACTTTCTCATCTCCCCCCCACTCCCCAACCCCCTCATTACCCCTCCCCCCTGGCCAAAGTTGTAAAGTTCGTTTTTCTACATGATGACTTGTATATCTCATTGTTGCAATGGGTCAACCTGTATCCCTATTTAAACAATTTGTTTTTCCCTTCCCCTCCACAAATCATAGCAACATCAAATACAGTTAAAGCAGGCGTTATACGGTGGGGGAGGGACATACAAAGCAACAAAGAAATCATCTTATAAATATGTTAGAAACAATTGCAACAAAGAAAAAAAACATTTGAATCTTTATCTTGGGATTCATTTCTCCTAACATTAACTTATCTGACCATTTCTGCTTGTCTCAGACATATACTAGTTATTGCAAATAAGGGAAACCATGGAATCTATGTTTCTTTGGGCCTGGCTTACTTCACTTAATATAATTTTTCCAAGTCTTTCCATTTCCTAACAAATGGGGCAATGCCATTCTTTCTGAAGGAGGCATAAAATTCCATTCCATAGAATTCTATTTTCTTAATCCATTCATCTACTTAGGGGCATCAAACAAGACCATACGAAAGCTAGCAGAACAACTATGTTTATTGCAGCATTATTTAGCATAGCTAAGATATCAGTTACGTTTCTTAAACATCAAAATGGTAGTCTATTCTTTGTTTCCATAGAAAATATTTTCACAATCCAAATAACAGCAAAATCTTACTGTAAAAGTTCCATGGAATTTTTCCAAGTGAATTGCCTGACTTTGATGTCAAAATGTATTTGAGTTGTTTGTGTACATCTATAATTTCTGCAGAGTTTGTGATTTTCTAATCAGAAATAATTTGATCTTATCTGTTGAAATGAGTAGTACAGAAAATAAAGATATTTCTGGTTCTTGTCTGAAAAAAGTATATTTTAAAATATTCTATATTCTATGTTTGCATATTATCCATAATGTATTTCATTCTTTCCTAGATATAATTTGAAGTCTACATTGTTTTATAATATATATGTATTCATTAATAAATGAGTCCTTTCAGATTGCATTCCGTATAGAAAATTTAAGATTACTTTCTTCCAGGTTCTTTTTTTTTTTTTTTTGGTCCAGTCATGGGTCTGAACTCTGGGCCTGTATGCTGTCCCTCAGCTCTTCAGCTCAAGGCTAGCACTCTACCACTTAAGCCACAACGCCACTTCCGGCTTTTTTCTTTTTGCTTATGTGGTGCTGAGGAATTGAACCCAGGGCCTCAAGTATGCAAGGCAAGCGCTCTACCACTCCTTCTCAGGGAGGAGAGGAGGGAAGGCCACAGCTTCACCCCCAGTACTGGAGATCTCCATCTTGGGTACCAACAAAGATTGCGTAGCTGCTAATCCAACTCAGGCCTTGGGAGAAAACTGGAGTTATTTAGCAGGTCACAAGATTCTAAGCTGACCTGCCAGACTCAGCTTCACCCAGGGAAATGTCACCCATCTCAGGTGACAGCCCTACGAGTGGCTTTCTTCACTAGGTAATCAGAGCCAGAGGCTGCCCCTCCCTTTAGTAGCCTTGACAATCAATTGAAATTCAGTAAACATAAACCTTGAGAGTGGCTCCAGGCTGGGCTCTGTGAGTTTCTCACAAACTAGCCCCCTAGAAAAGCTATTGTTTGTTGAAAAGCCTCAACTCTACCCAGAACCTAGCCTCTTCACAGCATCTCCAAACTTGAGGAAAAAATCATCTCCCTCTTTTGTGAAACTCAAAGCAGATCTCCCTTCCCTTGAACTAACCTGGGAGGAGGATTGCAAAATCCTGGGTAAAGCAGAGCATTTTTCTGCCTGCTCAAACAAACTGACATAAGAAACCAACCAAGCAACAGGACCACAAGCAGACCAGATTTCAAAAAGAGGCTGGTTACGGAAACAAGGGTGATACAGGATTTTTCACAACCCTCCCCCAAGATTCAAAGACCTTTTTTTTCATCTTCTTTTTTTTTTGTACTTTTATAAAAAAAATTTTTCAAAAACTTTTTTTAATTTGTAATTTTTACCTTTTTTGAAAAAAATTGTTTTCTTGTAACTTTATTCTCTTTATTTTCTTCTCATAATATTTATTTTATGGGTACATGTGTGTGTGCGTTTTTCTTTCTTTTTTTTCTATCTTTTGTAAGAAAATTTTTTTTGTTAACTCTATTGAACTTCTAATCTTTTTATCTTTCTTCCTTATCCTTTTCACCTTTTCTTCCCTTTCGTTCTTCTTTATGTGAATTAATTGTTTTTCTGCACATCCTCAGATAAACCCGTAGTTGACTATTAAACCCTATCCCCCATTGTGTACACATTTAATCCACAAATTTATTACTCAATGCAAAACCTCTGAGACTTAAATACCTTAGTAGCAGTACTACCTCTTTATACCTATATAATATTTTAAGTTTTTCACATCTCCTTTATATCCCTCCCCTTTTCTCATTATATTCACGTTCTTATCTGAATAGTTTGTTTTCGTTCTGCATAATATTTTTAATTACTACTTTTCTGTTTTTTTCTGGTCTCTTTTTTTTCCCTTTCTCTTTCTTCTTTTTTCTCTCCCTCTACTTTCATCTTATGCAACCTATTTCCTGCTTTCAGATTAGGACTTCGTTAAGTTAATTCTCCTTGTGCCTTCCCACATCACTGTATTCATATTTTTATCTACATCTCTCCTTAACCCTAATAATTTCTGGTTTTCCAAATTCTTCTTTGCGGTGTGTAGCCCATTAATTTATAGTTGTTTGATGTTGAATAGTTGTATTTACTGAACAAGATTGTACTGTACAAATTGACTGTACAAAGTCAGACTTTGGTTGATGCTTGCCTTAAGATAGTGTTCTAGCACAAAACTGGTGTTAATTTCGTCCCAAATGGGCAGAGTAAGCCAGATAAACTCAGGAAAAATGGCAAGTCTGGGTACCCCAACTCCCCACTCATGATAATCAGGGGACAGAACAGATAATGAATAATCCCGAGGAGAGTTCATAAATAGCTCTACAAACACTGCAGGCAAACATGATAAATGAAAAGATTGAAAACATGAAAAGGAATATATATGCGCGTGAGAGGGAGAAAGACGAGGCAAACAAAAGGTCAATGGAGGAAAAGATTGAAAACCTACAAAGGACTCTGTATGAGCGTGATAGGGAGAGAGAACAGGCAATCCAAAGGTTTATACAGGAATATCATGAGCGTGAGGAAACTACTCAAAAACTGATACAGCGTTTGTGTAAGCAGCTTGAGAATACTCAAAGAGAAAGGCAGGAACAGCGTGAACAGGATGAGAACACTCAAAGAGAACTACAGGAATGGCATGAAGGGGAGGAAGCTAAGCAAAGAGTAATGCAGGAATTGATAGATCAGGATAAGGATACACAAAGATCACTTAAGGCATTCATGGGAGCCATTAACAAAGAGCTGAAGAAAATCAGGGGGACCACAAAGGGAATGCTGAATGGAAACAAAGAGAAGGAATAGGAGTCCAAGGAAACCATAACCAATCAACTAAGTGATTTCAGAATAAACACTGAACACCAAATTAAGGAAGTAAAGAAGTTCATACAAGATCTAAAACAAAGCTTCAACAAAGAATTTGAAGCCATCAAAGCTGACCAATTAGAAGCAAAAGAAATAAAAAAAACAAAGTAGAAAGTCTTGACAGCAGGTTAGACCATGCAGAAGATTGAATCTTGGGGATTGAAGACAGCCTAGATATTATAGAGAAAGAACATACAAACATCCACGACAAGTCCAAGAAATATAATAGATCTATCCAACACTTGGAAGACACCATCAGAAGGCCTAATCTAAGGATAATGGGTGTAAAGGAGCACCTAGAAACAGAAGTTAATGGTCCAGGAATTTTGTTTAACAGAATCCTACCAGAGAACTTGCCAAACATGCAAAAAGATAGGCCTATTCAGGTACAAGAAGCTTTTAGAATGCCAACTAGACCAGACCAGAATAGGACATCCCATCATCACATTATAATCCACACAGGATCAACTCAGACCAAGGAAAAGATCCTTAAAGCTGTGAAGGAAAAAAGATTAATCATCTATAAAGAGAAACCAATTGGAATCACATGAGATTTCTCAGCAGAGACAATCAAAGCAAGAAGATCCCGGAAAGATGTATGCCATGCCTAAAAAATAAACAACTATCAACCAAGAATACTGTACTCAGCTAAACTCTCCTTCATAACTGAAGGCCAAATAAAAACCTTCCATAGAAAAGAGAAATTGAAACAATACATCTCCACCAAACCAGCCCTACAAAAGATTCTTAAAGATGTCCTACACATAGAAAACCAACAAGCCACAATAAAGGCCAAGAAACTGAGAATCCAAGAACAATAGTAAGAACACAGTTTTCGCAACCCCCAAGAAGGTGGATAACATGGAAAGAACTACCAAATACCTCTTAGTCCTATCTCTTAATATTAACGGACTTAACTTTACAATTAAGCGACATACACTGTGTATTTGGATTAAAAAACAAGATGCTTCTATCTGCTGCCTTCAGGAGTCACATCTTGCCCATAAAAACAAACACATTTTGAATGTGAAAAGCTGGAACAAAATCTACCAAGCAAACGGCCCGCATAAACAGGCAGGAGTTGCAATCCTAATATCTGATAAAATAGACTTCCAATTAAAATTAATGAGAAGAGATAAAGGTCGCTACATACTAATTAATGGATCTCTCTTTCAGGACGATATTACAATTCTAAATATCTATTTGCAAAACAATGGAGCACCAAATTTATCCACAAATCCCACAAATATCCAAAGACATTAATTGCTGGGGACTTTAACACACCACTCTCCCCACTAGATAGAACAACTCAGCAAAAACTAAATGGAGAAACCGCAGATCTAAACAACTGCATAGATCAACTAGATTTAACAGACATCTACCGAATATTTCACCCAGAAGCATCAGAATACACGTTTTTCTCAGCACCACATGGAACATTTTTTTAAATAGGCCACATTTTAGGCCACAAAGCAAACTTGTCCAAATCCAGAAACATTGAAATCATACCTTGAATTCTCTCTGACCACAAGGGAATAAAATTGGAACTCAACACCAAAAGCCACCAAAGAAAGTCTGATAACTCGTGGAAGCTGAACAACACACTGTTGAATCAGGAGTGGGTCATGGAAGAGATAAAGAAAGGAAATTCAAATGTTCATGCTATCCAACAAAAATGAGCACACTAATTACCAGCTCCTCTGGGACACAGTAAAGGCAGTACTCAGAGGCAAGTTTATACTTCTGAGCTCCTACAACAACAAATTGGAGAGATCTGAAACCAACAATTTAATGACACATCTAAATTTAATTGAAAAAGAGCAGCAAGATGAACCCCAAACCAGTAGATGGAAAGAAATAATTAAAATTAAATAAGAATGAAATGAATAGGAATCCAAAAAACTATAGAAAGAATCAACAAAACAAAGAGTTTGTTCTTCAAAAAAATTAACAAAATTGACAGACCCTTAGTAAATCTTATTAAAAAAAGAAGAGAACATACCTAAATAAACTCAGAGATGAGAATGGAAACATCATCACAGAAACAACCAAGATTCAGAACATTATAAGGGAATACTTCTCAAAACTTTATGCAAGAACTTGGCAGAAATGGAAATTTTGCTAGCAAATACTGACATGCCAAAACTAAACCAACATGAGTTAAACCAGCTTAACAGGCCCATATCAACCATTGAAATAGAAAGAGTAATAAGAGACCTTCGAGCTAAGAAAAGTCCAGGACCTGATGGTTTTACAGCGGAATTCTACAAGGCTTTCAAAGCGGAGCTCATGCCAAAACTCCTCCAACTCTTCAATGAAATTGAAAGAGAAAGTTTACTACGGAACACATTCCATGAAGCCATCATAACCCTCATCCCAAAACCAGGCAGGGACTCATCAAAGAAAGAGAGCTATAGAACCATTTCTTTGATCAACATTGATGCAAAACTTCTCAACAAAATTTTGACCAATCGCCTTCAACAATTCATCCAAAAAATCATACACCACGATCAAACAGGATTCATTTCATGGATGCAAAGCTGGTTCAATATATGCAAATCAATTAATATTACTCATCACATCAACAGTAGCAAGGATAAGAACAACATGGTTATCTCAATAGATACAGAAAAAGCATTCGACAAGATCCAATACCCCTTTATGATGAAGGTTTTGGAAAAATTAAGAATCCATGGAACATTTCTCAATAAAATAAAGGCTATATATGACAAACCTACAGCCAGCATTATACTTAATGTTGAAATAGTAAAGCCATTTCCTCTTAACTCAGGAACAAGACAAGGATGCCCACTTTCTCCACTTCTCTTCAATCTAGTAAAATAGAATGCCTAGCTACAGCAATAAGACAAGATGCAAACATAAAGGGGAACCAAATAGGGAAACAAGAAGTAAAACTCTTCCTCTTTGCAGATAACATGGTCTTGTATTTAAAGAATCCCATAGACTCCACTCCCAAAATACCCAAGTTGATCCAAAACTTTGGCAAAGTAACAAGGTATAAAATTAACCCCCCAAAATCAATGGCTTGTCTGTATGCCAACAATGAGAAAAGTGTGGTTGAAATTAGGAAAGCAACTCCATTTGTAATAGCCAGCCCAAAATAAAATGCCTAGGAATCAACTTAACCAAAGAAGTGAAGGACCTCTATGATGAAAACTTTAAAAACATGAAAAAGGAAATCAAAACAGAACTTAGAAAATGGCAAAACCTCCCATGCTCCTGGATTGGAAAGATTAACATCGTGTAAATGGCAATACTTCCCAAGGTTATCTACAAATTTAATGTGATACCTATCAAAATTCCAACCTCATTCTTCAAGGAAATAGAAGAGGCAATCCAAAAATACATATGGAACAATAAAAGTCCCCGCCTAGCAAAAATGCTTTGCAACCGGAAGTACACTGCTGGAGGAATATCTATACCAAATTTCAAATTATACTATAAAGCTATAGTAATCAAATCAATTTGTAGTGGCACAAGAACAGACCTCAGGTCCAATGGAATAGAATTGAAAATCCAGAAGTGAAACCTACAGACCTATTGCCATCTATTCTTTGATAAGGGAGCTAAAACAATAGAATGGAACAAAGACAGCCTCTTCAGTAAATGGTGCTGGCAAAATTGGTTAACTACTTGTAGAAAACTAAAGCTAGAAACTTATATATCACCCTGCAATAGAATCAATTCCAAATGGATCAAAGACCTCGGAGTCAAAGCAAACACTGAAAACATTAGAGGATGGAATAGGAGAAACCCTAGGTCTCCTTGGCTCAGGCCGAAATTTTCTGAATAGAGACCCGGAAACACAACAAATCAAAGAAAGGTTGGACAAATGGATAACATGAAGTTCCAGAGCTTCTGCATGGCGAAGGACATAGCTAGCAAGATCAATAGAAAGCCCACGGATTGGGAGAAGATCTTCACTATCCATACAACGGCCAAGGGTCTCATATCTAAAATATACTTGGAACTCAAAAAAATTAAATCCCCCAACAACAAATCCTCAAAGAAACAACTGCACAATGAATAAGTGGGCTAAAGATTTAAAGAGAAACTTCTCTGAAGAAGAAAGAAGGATGGCCAATAGACACATGAAGAAATGCTCAACATCCCTAGCCATAAAAGAAATGCAAATCAAAACAACATTGTGATACCACCTCACAGCAGTTAGAATGGCAAAAATCAATAACTCTAATAACAATAGATACTGGAGGGGATGTGGACAGAAGGGAAACTTACTTCATTGTTGGTGGGTGTGTAAACTTGTTCAACCACTTTGGAAAGCAGTATGGAGGTTCCTCAAAAGACTTCACATAGAACTCCCCTATGACCCAGCCATCCCACTTTTGGGCATTTACCCAAATGTTTACAAAAAAGACCACACTAAACCTACCAGCATGACTATGTTTATTGCAACACTATTTACTATAGCTAAGATATGGTGCCAACCCAGATGCCCCTCAGTAGATGAATGGATCAAGAAAATGTGGTATATATACACAATGGAATTCTATGCCTCCATCCGAAAGAATGACATTGGCCCATTTGTTAGGAAATGGAAAGGCTTGGAAAAAATTATCTTAAGTGAAGTAAGTCAAGCCCAAAGAAAGATAGGTCCCATGGTTTCCCTTATTTGCAATATCTAGTATATGTATGAGTGAAGCAGAAAAGGTCAGATAATGTGATGTTAGGAAAATGAACCCTTATATATGTATTTAAATGTTTTTTTTTCCTTTCATGCATTTGTTTCTAATGCATTTATAAGATTATCTCTTTGTTGCTTTGTATGTCTGTACCCCACACTATAACCCTGCTTTCACTATATTTGATGTCGGTTTAATTTGTGGAAGAGAAGGGGAAAAACAAATCGTTTAAGGATACAAGTGGACCCGTTGCAACAACTTTGGTGGGGGGGACCGTTGGGTGGGGGTACAGGGGGAGGCTGGGAAGGGATGTGAAGTGTAAACGAAGGAGGAGCCTGCAATGCTTGATAAGAAATGTACTCATTATCTTGCCCATGTAATTGTAACCCCGCTCTACAGTATGTTCACAATAAAAAATATTAAAAAAAATACTCAGGAGCCTGAGATCTGAGGATAACTGTTCAAAACCAGCCCGGGCAGGAAAATCCGTTAGACACTTATCTCCAATAAACCACTAGAATATCAGAAGTGGCACTTTGGCTCAAGTGGTAGAGTGCTCACCTTGAGCTGAAGAGCGCAGGGACAGTCCCCAAGCCCAGAGTTCAAGCCCCACGATCTACCAAAAAAAATCACATTCGCCAAAATAACATTTGACAAACAGATTATACTTAGTGGCAATAGAGTTATAATAGAGTTACAATAGATTTGATTTACTTACCCTCAATAATGCCAATCAGGTTCAACCATTCATTGAACTGTAGAAATAGTACCACCCACCATTTGTGTCATTCTTTAGGTGCCTTCCAAAATTTGTTAAATATATCAGCCTCCAATATTTCAAATCCAAACATTAGCTAATAAAATAAATTTCATAATTTAATAAGTTACATTTTAAAAAGTCACAAATAGTTGCCTTATCATATGTTATTTTATATTTTCCCTATCTGTCTAACATAGTAAGACTTGAATATGGGTTCTCGTCAGAGATGTGACAAACATAAAATCTGTCTTCTATTTCTATCATATTCCTCTATAATAGTAAATTTTAATTTTCTTTTTTCAAAACTTAAATGTAGTAGAAAATATTATCCCATGTAAAATAAAATAATCACACACCATTGTACAAAGCCATTTATAAAAATTGGTAGTTAGGAATACATTCTAAACCATTTTTAAACTTTCTTATTGACTAAAGATCAATCTTCCAAATGGATGAGAATTAAATCATGTCTAGGTGATTCACGCCTCCAGTCCTGCAAATTATTATTGCAGATGAATGAATTATGGAAATATAAGCTGACATAAGTTTAAGTATATGCAGGATTGAAACTCCATGGAATGTATATAAACATTTCAAACTATTAACAGACAGTTTAACAGAATGACTATCAGGAAGTTGAAACCAGAGAGGAATGATAGTAAATACGAAGAATGAATGAGAAATGGAACAAGGAGCAAGTACATCTAGAATATCAATGTACATATGTGATAAAGGAAGTGGTAAATCTGAAATAAACCTTGGAGAAGGAGTTGGTTGACAATGATAGAAGGAGTGAATCTGATCCAGGAGCATTGGACAATTAGATCGACATATTTAATTGTAACACACTTGCACAATCTTTTGAAATTGTGAAAAAACACACAAAAATTACAACCAAACAGCAATCTCTAAAGAATATGAATATGACCTCTCAAAATTTTAAGCAGTTAATGAAGGGCAGTCTTGGGAAAAGCAAACAAAACTATTCAAAGAGGGCAGTTTGGGGTAGGGGAGAAATTTGAACGGATTTAAATAGATTGTCTCAGGTTACAAATCTCCTATATCTCTGCAAATGTTATCTTCCTTCTGTGAGTTCTCTCTGTCTGAAATGGATACTCCAGTTCTGAGCCACAGTTAATCGCTTGTGAAGACAGAATGGAAGAAACAAGATCAAGAACCTATTACTCGGCTGAAGAGAAAACAATCCTCTATGTTTTCTTTCATCTCTCTTCACTACTCTTTCCTCATACTTTAAAGTCAATTGATTTTGAGTTATATATTTCCTTCTTTGTTCTGGAAAAATAATTGATGAAAGTAATTCACTAAATATTATTTGCCATTTTTTTTGGTGCTGTCGTGGGGCCTGAATTCTGGGCCTGGGTGCTGTCCCTTAGCTCTTCAGTTCAAGGCTAGTGCTCTACCACTTGAGCAACAACGCCACTTCTAGATTTTTTTTTAATTTTTATTTTTTTATTATGAACATACCGTACAGGGGGGTTACAATTACATGGGCAATATAATGAGTACATTTCTTATCAAGCATTGAAGCCTCCTCTTTTGTTTACCCTTCACATCCCTTCCCAGCCTCCCCTTGCCCCCCCAACGAACCTTCCCCCCACCACCAAAATTGTAAAGTTCGTTTTCGACATGATAATTTGTACTTCTCCTTGTTGTAACGGGTCCACAGTTATCCTTAAACGACTAGCTTTTCCCCTTCTCCTCCACAAATTATACCAACATCAAATATAGTGAAAGCAAAGGTTATACTGTGGGGGAGGGACATACAAAGCAACAAAGAAATAAACTTATAAATGCGTTGGAAACAAATGCATGAAAGAAAAAAACATTTAAATACATATCTAAGGGTTCATTTTCCTAACATCACATTATCTGACCTTTTCTGCTTCACTTACACATACTAGATATTGCAAATAAGGGAAACCATGGAACCTATCTTTCTTTAGGCTAGGCTTACTTCACTTAATATAATTTTTTCCAAGCCTTTCCATTTCCTAACAAAAGGGGCAATGTCATTCTTTCGGATGGAGGCATAGAATTCCATTGTGTATATATACCACATTTTCTTGATCCATTCATCTACTGAGGGACATCTGGGTTGATTCCATATCTTAGCTACAGTAAATAGTGCTGCAATAAACATAGTTGTGCTGGTAGGTTTAGTGTGGTCTTGTTTGTTATGTGGTGCTTAGGAATCAAACCCAGGGCCTCAGGCAGGCAAGGCCAGCACTCTACCTCTGATCCACCTTCCCAGCCCCTAAAGTAATGAGTACTTTTTTTTTGGTGGTCATTGGGCTTGAACTCTGGGAGCTGTCCCTTCGCTCTTCACTCAAGGTTACCACTCTACCGCTTGAGCCACAGCACTACTTCTGCCTTTTTTTTTTATCATGCTGTTTACTTGTTCAAGGGCGTCCATTAAACTTCACCCCTGCATTTGGTTGACATAAAAACCCAACATTGATGTTAATCAGGCTAAACTCTAATATAAAACATTGTCTCCAAAAAAACCATTCCAAGAAATTGTGATCACAAATATTTGGATATCCGTTTTTCTTTATTCTTTTACCTTGAAAGTCTTCTTGTGTCTAAAGTGCCCACAAACATAAGTACTCCACCACTTTTTGGTTCAATCACTTCTAACCTCAAAGATATATTTTGCTAACTAGGTGCTTAGAGAAACCGCAGAATACTCCACTTTTATTTTCTCTCTTAAGACTCTCCTTTGATACTATATCTGGAACAGTAAAGTTATTTTTGCAAAGTTATTTCAATAGATTTTTTTCTCTTAGTCTTGCATTTACTCATCAAGATGTATGGAAGAGAATAAAGTTAATTCACCCATACCTTGGATGACAGTGTCTGTTACAAAGGACAATGCTTCTATGTCCTATTTCTATGTCCTCCTCTTATCTCTTGCCCGATTTCCAATTAATCACAACTTCTTGGCTTCAAGTCTAGTGAAGCTGAAGGACTATAAGGCCTCCCTCACTGCTACATCTTCATGGTTTCTCCTTTAAAAATGTTTGAATTTGCCTCGTTTGGATGTGGGGTTTATTTTCATGTCTTCATTCAATCAGTTCTGCATTTTAGTGAGCCAAATCGGCTTTGTAAAATCACTTTAGGTAGGAAAAATATTACAATCTATATCAAAAAGTTTTGACCTCCCTCCACTGCTAAAGCCAATTTGCTTAGCTAGGGCTTCTAAGAACACTGTTTCTTATCTTTTCCATGTGCTCAATTCTTTTCTGAACCCAAAACTTTTTGTCTTATGTACTAAGAGAAGTCATCTCTATCTCATGTTAATAAGGATATTATATTTGTGAGCCACTTAGAAATGTGAAATCACTGGTTTGAAGGAGCCAATCAGATTTTTTTTCTGTTTCAGTGCTTTACGTACAAAAACATTGTGGAAAGTATTACAAACAGAAATGTGTTAACCCAATACCTTTTTTCATTGTGGAGGGCACTTTATCCCAAAATATTTTGACCCAAATTATATTTTTCAGAGAATTACTGTTTGGTAATTAAAGGTCAGTTCACAAATATTGATGTCTTTTTTTTTAAAGAAATTTGAATTAAATTGCACTATAACCTTGTTTCACACAGTGAGAGTATATTTCCTGGGTAAGAACAATTTTCAAGGGAAGCTACAGGATATACAGAAAGGTTTCTGAGGTTTGTTTGTTTAGTGTGAATATGAGCCATCTTCATTCACATTGCTCCCTCTCCCCTAAGTATCCATAGATTTCTTTGCATGAAAGCCTATTTTCCCAGGCAATTTTAAATTTTCTTAATAGGCTACGTTGTTAAAAAGTTTGAACAATTAAAATGTACGTGTCATAATTTTAAAACTCTTTTAAAATTCCTTTATCAAAACCGTGAATTCACCAATCCTAATTCCACCTTTACCATCAAAAACAGTTAACATGCTGTTTTCACTATATCTAGTCCATTCAACTATTATTTTCCAGTGACCTCGTTATGCATATATATGACCACATAAGCTGATATTGAACAAAATGAACTCCAAGATATGGAATCAGAGATTTTTATTTGCGGTTGTTGTTGTTTTTATGTATTATGTGATTTCAATTTTCTTTGGTTTTCCCCCTTTGGTTTATCTCTTGCTGTATTTGATTTTGGTACCCTGTGTATTGTGTATACATTTACCTTAATTAGGGAAGGGAAGAGGAACATAACAATGGTGACACAAATGACAAAGGGCAAACCAATGCATTAGCAGTACTCACAAGACAATATGTTGGAAATATACATTACAACTTGTGAGGGGTATTGAGGTGAAGGAAAACTGTGAGAAAAGTGTGGGAGGGGGTAACAAGTTTGAAAAGTTATGTATTAACTACCTTACAATTACTGTAACCCTACTGTACATTACTTTGACAGTAAAATTAAATTTAACAAATAAGCTGCATAAAATAAAATTTCACTGTATTGGTATAGTTAATGTTATTCTTTATAGAGTAAAATTTTAAAAAATAAAAAATATTTGTCATCTAATTTGATTTAATTAACCTTTCTTTATCAGAAGGTCGTCAACTTGAATGTTTTCCAACTAGACAATATTTTCCAATATACTTGCATATTTTGGAAAAAATAAATTTAGCACATTCACACACATAAAACAAAAACAGTTTAATTGTATAGAAACCCATAACTTTTAAAATTAAATAAGTTGTTAGGAGAGAATATATGTGTTCTTCAAAATTCCTATGACTAATAACTACTCATTTTCAAATTCTGAACATTCCATACCTGAGAGATTCAAAACAGTACTTGTTTTCATGTTATATAATTCTGTAATAGATGCAGTTTCCAATGGGGTGTTAAAGATTGAGAAGTGAACAGAAAAATAGTCACATTCTTGTAGAGGATAAAACTATGAAGCATCTGTAATAATTCTTCAAGAGTAAGCAATCCCCAGCTTTATGCCATAAAGTCATCCTAGCCCAACAGTTTCCAACTTGTAAGGTGCACCTTAAAGTTCCCTTAATTCACATCAGGAATAGCTTATATCTGCTGTGAAAAAAATACTACATGTCTGGTATTGTGTTGCCCTCCTTGTTCTGCAAAGAACACCACAATAAACTCAGTTGAATCAATTTTCCCCCAGTGGTATTCTTGAGATCAGAACACTTGCAAATATTACTTATATTTATACTTTTTTAACTATCATAGATATTCCGGATACTAAGATCAGAAGATTATGGTTCAAAGCCCATCCAGGCAGGAAGGTCCCTTAGAATCTTATCGCCAATAAACTTCTCAGAAATAGCCAGACACAAGTGGCACTGAGGTTGAAGTGGTAGGGCAGGAGCCTTGAGCTCAGAGACAGTGTCCAGGCCCAGAGTTCAAGCCCTAGGTCAAACCAATAAAACAAAAACAAAAATTGGGCTGGTAAGGTGGCTCAATGGTAGAGCGCCTTGCATGCATGTTCGATTCCTCAGCACCACATATGCAAAAAGAAAAAAAGCCAGAAGTGGCGGTGTGGCTCAAGTGGAAGAGCGCTAGCCTTGAGCAGGAGAGCTGTGGGACAGCGCCCAGGGCCAGAGTTCAGGCCTCACGACCGGACCCCCCTAAAAAATATAAAATAATAATGAACCCAAACTTAGCGTTATTCTCATTGCATACCGAGGCACATAATTAAGGAAATTGCTTCCTGTGTAACATATAGGTAGAAGAAAGATGTCACACAATTATTCTCTTCATACCATGTTATACCAAACCCTCAAAAATGCTTTTTCTAAATTTATAAATTAATATCATCCATTTGTTGGCAATTCTGTCTAGATTATTCACATTATTATTTTATACATGAACTGTTGGAATTACCTATTAGCTAAGTTCTAATTATAACTCTCTTGAAAGAATATTCTAGGCAAATAGAATGCCAGAATAATTTGTGAATTTGTCAGTTAAAGCCTCTACTTAAATAGAATTTTGTAGTATCCTATAGAATATGGAATTACAAAAAAAACTATTTATTTTGAATCTAAATTCTAATTTTGCAAGGTCCACAAAGTCCTACATTAGACGAACTGTGCTATTTCTCCGGGCTTAAGTTTTGTAAACCTTCATCATTTCTTTGGCATCCAACAGAATGACGCTTACTTACTTTTTCAAATTTTGGATGGGAATCATGAGCTATTTTGCATATAAGAATGTTTGTAATGAAGAGAACATTTAAAACACAACTGAGGATTATATATCAGTTGCATTTCAATAGGAAACTTGACTTCTCAAAACATAATGACAAAATTAGCCCAAACTCCCAACTGTGTATTCCTTTCTTATAATTTGGTTTCTTTTGAGACAAAACTATACTACCTGGTCCAGGGAAGGAATCACTGTGTAATTCCACTCTCTAATCTCCTGTCTTAGTCTGAGTGCCAGAATTCCAGGCTTGTATCACATTGCCCTGCCATAGTTTGTTGGTTTATTTAATCTAGAAACACTCTAGCAATTCTGAACTTCTCTGATGATCTTATCCATTGACTGCTCAGACTGTTTATGTACAACTTTGAAAGATGTTCTAACATTTGACACAGGATATGACCATTTTCAGATGCACATGCAGGGGTCTCTGATTCATTCCTCCATGAATCCGATCCCTTTAATAATGATTACTTGACTTTCTTACTATCTCTGGTCCCTACCTATGTAATAGTGTCAAACATTTTTGAAGAAAGTTCACTTGAGGACTTTTTAATATTCAAATTTATCACTTGATTCTAGTTTTACTCAGGACATATTTTCTATTGCTTTCTAACTTTTCTACATATTCTGAGAGTTGTTTCATTTGTGTATTCATGTGTGCACATATAAGTGCCTCTGTGTGTATGCGTGTGTTTGTATGTATGTATGCAAAAGCCTCAAGCTCTTATTCAACAATCTTGCTCATGAGTGGTATTCCATCACTTCCAATGCAGCTTTGGCTGGTTAATTATAGATACTGTCTCAAAGATTTTTCTGCCCAGGCGGGATGAAAACTGAACTTCCCAGACTCCTTTACATTCTTAAGTTTTAGTTTTCCAGGAGTATCAACTTTTAAACTACAAACGTTTTGTGACTGTGAAGTCTAACCTCTAGCCCAGATTTTTAACTCAAGAATTTATATAAAGATAGATGAACATACACATTACATATGCTGAATGTACACTGTTAGAAATGTGATCTTAAGCTGGGTGACGGTGAGATCGGAGGATTGAGGTTCAAAGCCAGCCCTGGTAGGAAAGTCCCGGAGACTCTTTTCTCTAACTACAAGAAAACTGGAAGTGGTACTGTGGCTCAAGTGGTAGAGCACTAGCCTGAAGCTGAATAGCAGAGGGACAGCACCCAGGGTTCAAGTGCCACGACCAACAACAATATATATATATATATATATATATATATATATATATATATATATATATATATATATATGAAATAAAAATAAACATGATCTTTGCCTCCAGGTTCATTGCTAGCATAATCCCTGCACTTTCAAAATGGACTTTTTTTTCCAGTTAAGCCCATTCTCTTATATTTGACTTGCATGGAACCAGAATCATTCTTCTATTCTACTTTTTACAAATTTGCACAATTGGAAGTGTGATTTAGAAAGGGAGTGGTGTCATACTTTATGTTCCACTTAGGAGTAATGCTTTCTCTATATCACTTCTGTAAATCTACATACTGAACTTGGCTTCATTGTTTCAATGTTGTCTTATTTGTAGAGTCTTCTATATTGTATTGAACCCTTAAACACAGAACTTCTCTTTCTCCTATTATTGCTATTGTTTCTCTTATTATTAACTTTTTTACACTTGGAAAATAATGCACAGCACATACACTCACAAAAAATGATCTAAGAACCCTCTTCCCATTTAAAATTCACCTTAAATTACAGAGCACTTATGAAGTTTGAGCTCAATGTACTCATGGATAATGTATTTATAAGCAATTTAAATTTCATATTTTCTCTTTACTAAGTTGTCTCTGAAACACTGCTACATGATGTCAAAGGTGTCCTGGTGCTATTTCAATGAAGCCAGCACACATTCATTATACCTTAAGCAGCACCATAAATTGCTACTGGAAGTAACTATTACTGGAGGTGGAAACTGATCCCAGGAGAGGAATTGAACATAGAGGTATGACAAAGTTCAAGTTAATTTGTTTTCCTTTTTACTGTACAAGAAAAGGATCCAAGGATTGAGGGAAACTCTGTCCCTGATTTTTCGAGTGTGTTTTTACTCATATAAAACTTGTTTTAAACTTCTGGTTGAGAGTATTACAAAAGGAAATAATGTGCCATTTGAGGGCCAGCATGGAAGAAAAGGAAATAACGTTGTTTTAAAAGTGTTTTACTGAAAAGAAAAAAAGTCATGGAGATTTGAAAGTGCTTTATGGATGGATATTTCACTCCTGAGATGATTCTCTTGTTGCATGATTTAGTTATCCATTCCTTTAGTCTGGTCCTGAGTTCTCCATAGCAATAAAGATTCCAAAAAAGCAGGATCCAGTGAGGATAATCAGCAAATTCAGTTTCTTCTCAGACCAGTACTCCTTTAAGGAGGGTCCCAAAGAAATACCTGTTTTTTTTTTTGTTTGCTTGTTTGTTCAGTTTGTGTGGATTCTGGGGCTTGATCCCACAGGCTGGACCATGTACCTGAATAGATGTCTTTCCTGCCCACCTGCCCCCAAAGCTTGTACTTTACTGCTTGAGCCAAACCCCCACTTCTGGACTTTTTGGTGGTTAATTAGAGATGAGAGGTTGACAGACTCTCCTGCCTGGGTTTGCTTTGAACTGAGATAGTAAGAATGTCAATGATGGGCTGAGAAGGTGGCTGAGGAGTAGAGTGCTTGCATTGAATGCATGAGGCCCTGGCTTCGATTCCTCAGCACCACAAGAGCAGAAAAAGCTGCTGGATGTGGTGCTGTGTCTCAAGTGGTAGAGCACTAGCCTTGAGCTGAACAGCTTAGGGACAGTGCCCAGGCCCAGAGTACAGGCACCTTGACTGGCAAAAAAAAAAGCCAAGTGACATTAACTGCATCAAGACTTCTGATTTGAACCAAGAAATACTATATGAAGTTTATTATAAAGCTAATATTTGACAATTTTCAAAAGAAGAGAATATGTCCATCCAAGAAGCCATAACTTAAATAAGTCAGCAAAAGAAAGTGCAATGAATCATTTTGGAATTTTTTCTGCTTTGGAAGATTACTATTGACATTGTCCTTCCTTTTGGGGAAACTTTAAGTCATATTTGCACTTTTTTTTTAGTCGTGGGTCTTGAACTCTGATCCTGGGTGCTGTCCCTCAACGATTCAGCTAAAGCTCAGTGCTCTACCACTTTATCTATGGCACCACTTCTGGGGTTCTGGTAGTTAATTGAAGATAAGAGTCTCATGGACTTTCCAGAGCAGGCTGGCTTTGAACTGGAATCCTGTGGTCTCAACCTCCTGATTAGCTAGGATTACAGGCTTAAGCAACCAGTACCCAGCTCATATTTCCAATTAGTGCATTCAATGACACTATTTAGACAAAGAATGGAAATTTGAATCAAATGATGACATGGTAGCTTTTCAGAAAAATTGAGGTAACAATACATAATTCCTCCTATTCCATTTTGTTACATTAATGACGCATGAGCTATGGGACTCTTACATTAGCAACCCCTTGCCATCTGTGCAGTTGTATTTAGTATCAGGAAAGATTGAGATTTTTAGAAAGAAAAAAGATCAGGTGTGGAAAAACAGCATAGGAGGAGATACATTTATCACACAGAGATTAAGAAATAGCCTAAGAGATTTGGAATGCTAAAGGCAATGAAGAATAAGCCTGGTTGATAACTAGTTCTTCAATAACCAAAAATGGTTCCCCAGAATGGTTTCTGGTATACATTAGTTACTATCATTTGTTCCTTCCATCTTGAGTTATTCCTTCTCTTGTCCCAACTGATAATTTGCCTCTGCCTTTTTGTTGCCATGACTGACCAAAAAGATTTCCCAATCTCACTTGACTATCCTTCTCATTGTGATTAGCAGTGACCACTCAAAAGCCTAGAATCTTTGAGTTTCCAGAATTAATCTTCACCTGACATCTAAGCTCATTCCCAGAATTAATTGCTGTGATCTAATGAACAAAACTTTTTTTTTCAACACAGTGTCCTAATATAGGTAAATTACATGAATTAGGGAGTATTGTCAGGTATTAGTATGGAAGGAGCAATATATATTCCAAGTATGGATTATTTATTTTGCATTTACTCACTACATTTTTTTTTTGCCAGTCCTATAGTACTGGGGCTTAACCTCAGGGCTAGGGAATTATTCCTGAGCTTTTTCTTTCTCTCATGGCTAACATTCTACCACTTGAGGCACAGCACCACTTCCAGTGTTTCTTTTTCTGTTTATCTGGTATGAGGAATTGAACTCAGGTGTTCATGCATGGTAGGCAATCACCGTACCATGAAGCCACATTCCCAGAGCTCTAAATGAATTTCTTAAGATGGTATCATATTTTCATTCCATAACTATGTATCATAATTGTGGCCAATTGCTACAAAAGGACGTAGAAAACAATACTAAGTCCAATAAGGCTAGATCGACAATGAATAACTGTCACGGTCTAGCCAGGCACAGAGGGGCTTACCTCATGGGGCTGGTTCAACAGGCTGGAGTGAGACAGTTCCTGAACCACAACCCACCTCGAGATTGAGAGGGCCACCTTGGGTTCCAGCCACATGGGAACACTGGGCCACCTCTTCAGCACCCATTCAACCAGTTCCTGTGAGAGAAAGAGAGAGAGAGAAAGAAAGTCAGAATTACAATTAAGCCGCGTGCCGGTGGCTCAGGACTATAATCCTAACTAAGAGGCTGAGATATGATGAACATGGTTCATAGCCAGCCCAGGTGGGAACGTCCATGAGAATCTTATCTCCAAAGAACCACCAGAAAACTGGAGCACTGTGCCTCAAGTGATAGAGTGCTAGTCTTAAGCTGAGGAGCTCGAGGACAGCACCCAAGCCCAGAGTTCAAGCCCCACGACTGACAAAAAGTGGACTTTCCACCACAAGAAGTATACTGAATACCACACATTCTCCTCGGGACCATGGCATAGAAGTCATGCTGAGCTTTCTGTCAACTGGAGGTCATGAGTTGGTCACCTGGCTTTTCCATGCCTCATTTTCCCCAACTACAAAACTGAACACAGTGAAGGATCTTATTCCTCATGGGAATAGGATAAGGATGAAAGAGAACCATGTTTTATTTCATAATCCCGTACATGTCACATGACTAAAAACAAGCCCCATCTGAGAACTTTCCCAGTTATCTTCCTGTCGTATGCTCACAGAATTGCCAAGAACCGTATCTGACAGCTGCTCCCTCTGTGCCTGGCCCTGCTCCAGAGATCCCCCTGTATTGATCCCTTGTTTCCTCACAACTGTCCCAGGAGGAGACTGAGGTACAATTGTGGAGCCTCAACCCAGAGCTTTACGGTTGCTGTAAACTAAGTTCAGGACAATCATCTAAAGCAATGACTGAGCATGGTGCTATATGTCTACCATCCCAACTAAGGAGGACCAGGCCTCATGGCTCATGCCTGTCACAGATAGGAGGATCACGATCCAGCCCAGCCTGAGCACATATGGAGTGAGTGTCTATCTCAGAAATGCCCAAGACAGAAAGGCTTGGCTACCGTGGTAGACGACTTGACTGGCAAGCCTAAGGCCTTGAGTTCAAACCCTAATACACCAAAAAGAATGAGAGTCTAAATGCCAGAGACTCATGCATATAATCCTAGCTACTCAGGATGCTGAGATATGAAGATCACAGCAAAAGATATAAAATAGGTTTGGCCTCACGCATCAGAAGTCATGATGAGAAAACACAGAGTCTGATTTATGCTGGTGAAATCCATACCAGTAAGGATCACATTCGTACTAAGTGCTGACCATACTGTCTGTCCCCCTTGGAAGCCAACCTCTGTGGGCCCCATACCCAGGTCCTCCCAAGCTCTAGCTGCCACCAACCAGGCCCAAAGGAGTAGACAGCTCCAAGGCACACAGGACCCTTGGTCTTGTAATTTAATGTTGCTGAGTCCTCTTCAAGCATCTCACACTTCTAGGCCCCCAGACCCCAAGCACAAAGTCCATGCATCCCCCAAATGTAGCAGGCAGAAGTTACCAAAGGACCCAGCCTCCTTATTGCAACCCACTTCTACACACACACACACACACACACACACACACACACACACACACACACACACACACACACACACACACACACACACACACACACACACACACACAGTCTCAGAGCAGTGCCTCTCCAGAGTTTGTTGGTTCCTCATCTGGCACAATGTACAAGCTGAAGCACAGGGGTTCCCTTGGAGGAATCTGGAGCTCCCACCCAAGGGGAGCACCACTGTAATGATGCAGCACCACCCTGCCTATCCCTTTCTCCATGGCCAAACCTTGACTCCCCATTCACCAAAACTCTAGGCTAGAACTTTGGGTTAAGGAGTCCCCAGACAAGTGGATCCTCAGAGCCAGGACTGAAAACAAGCAGGGGGTCATGGGTTCCCCAAGGGGGTGTCTGACCCGAGGTGAGGGCGGTGTTGGGGAAATGGATGGAGTCCTAAAAGCTACATACATAGACTTACTCCCTACTTCCAGGCTACATGCTTCTGGGCCACATGGCAGATTCTTGGAAAGGACAAGGAGACCAGATGGACTGGGAGCACCAGCAGAAGCTGGCAGAGCTGGGAAATGTGATCACTCTGTGAGAACTGTTCATAGTTGGGGGGAGGGTACAGGCTGGGTGTATGTGTATGTTTGTTTGGGGGGGGGTCCTCCCAGATATTCACATTCTGCTCTGTCCCCCAGCACTCTCACTTCCCTAATGGGCTCTTCTGGGACCCTCTCTTCAGGTGAAAGGGTGACCGAGCACGGAGGACAAGGGCTCACACAGCAAGAGAGACCTATCTTCTGCATCCAACACCCCCAACCCCCAGAAAAAAAGGAAAAGACCCAAGAAGGCAGGTGTGGAGGTGCTGCTCCCCACCTCTGACTAAAGCCACCAGGTTCCCACCAGGAAGAGGAAGGGTGCAGATTCGTGGCTGTGTGGCTCTCACTGCTCCAGGCCAGGGCCTCTGTGGTGACTTCTCCTCAACCATTCCTGCATCTCCCTGTTTCCTGGGACACTGGCAGCTAGGGATGGGGGTGGGATCCCCTGATCAACACCCACTCCCACCCAACCCCTGGGGCACATTTGTGGCAGAGCCCTGGCCAGAGTGGAGGGTATGGGGGAGCCGGAAGTCCAATAAGCATGGAAGGGATTCTGTGTTGTTTTTGTCACAGGATATGGGCCCAGGAGGAAGCCACTCACATGTGCTGCTGGGAGAAACTGTTGGAGGTAGCTCTGGGTGGGTTCGAGCAGCGAAGGCAGTAGCATGGCAAATACTCAGGCTTGGAGCAGAGACAGGTGGCCTGGACCAGGTCAGGGCCACAAGTCTGCCTGTGGTGTGCCATCACCTGAGGACTCCAAGAGGTGCCATGGGTCCAAGCAAGCAGTGCTAGGTTTGAAATGCAGTGCCATGCGGAATGCTGAAGGGGACTGGTGTGTGCAGGTGCGTGGCAGGGCTAGGCAAGGCCTCTCCTCCTACGGTTTGAGTCTCTTGATCACCACTCAGCCACCTCTACCTTCCTCAACTGTTGGTAGTGGTGTCAACCAACAGAGGAATCCCAGTGCTATCAGGCAGGATGGAATGTGGGTGTGACCACCATTCTTATATCAGAAAGAAGTATGAAAGAATGGGAATGTGGCCAGAATCCTGTGATGCAGGCAGAATGACCAGAGTGAAGATTACAGTGGCTCCCCCAACCCCTTTCCCAGGGAACTCTGTCCAATTCAGTTGGGGACAAGAGGGTGACCGGTTTTAGATTGTTGTCTATGTCTGTTTGTTGCCAGTCCTGGACCTTAAACTCAGGATCTGCGCACAGTATGTAAGCTGCTTTTGGTCAAGACTAGCCCTCTAACACTGGAGCCACACAGCTCTACTTCTGACTTTGTTGGCATTGAAGTTGGACAGGACTCTCAAGGACTTTCCTCCCTAGGGTGACTTTGACAATGATCCTCCTATCACAGCCTTGTAAGTATCAAGGAGGACTGCTGAGAGCCACTGGTGCCTGCCTAATCATTGGTCTTGCTGATGTTCTGGCACAAACCTGTGAGTTCCCTATCCTTGGGTTGAAGTGGTGTGAGCTGGAGCCCACAGTTGGAATCCTGGACCTGACACCTCCAAATGGCAGGAGAACCTAAGAAACTCATTCTCATCCATAAGATTACCAGTGGGATGTGATCATTGTCAAGACTGAATGAGCAGTTCTTGAATGATTCTAGGATCAAATTATGCACAATTATATCCTAGGATACTGGTGTATTTTAGTTAATACTTCATTAAGCATTTAAACAATCACATTCATTAAATGGAGGCAGAATGAAATACCTAAGAATTAGACCTCACAAAGTATAAAGGTGCAATTTTTTTCTGCCAGGATTGGGATTTGAACTCATTGTCTGGGTAACTCTGTTGCACTGTGTGGGAAGGGGAAGCTTGCCTCCTTGAAGTCAGGAAATTCAAGTCTGTTCCTTAGGCCTGAATTGGATCCCCAGCACTAAAAAACATCCTATTCATGTACATATTAAACATATGATTTATATTCATGTACATATGTTCATTCCATATTACACTCACTCATTCTTTTTTTGTTTTTTTTCTTGTATTCACCATTTATTTTATTGACTATTATGACACATGGAACATTGATTACATAGGATTATAGGTCTGCATATGTATTCCACTTTATACCTGACACCCAGGACTTTCACAGAAAAGGAAACAAATATGTCACCATGATTACTCCATGATTTATTGTTTGGGAGTGCTGGCATCTGAACTCATGGCCTACAGGCCAAATTCATGAATTGGTGAGTGTCAACACACCAACCTGGGGCAATAGAGCTGACAGGCAGTTCTCAGGACCTGAGATCGAGCCCCAGGGGTTGACAAAATATGAACAGATTGACATGCAGATGACAGTACACTAATAAATATAAATAAATATGTTTATAGAGTGCCAGAGATGTCTATACATTATTCAGTTATATAGATTACATTCCTAAAAATTGTGGGGTAATTAATGTAATTAACGTTATTATTTTTATCGTTAATAAACTATTAATGAAATCAGTGTCCTGAAATTATTGCATTCATGTAAGTAATAGTATTCTTTTAATGCTTCATAAATATTAAATAAAATCAATCAGCTTCCTGAAATCATCTTGTCTAATTATATAGGAGAATCATTCATGATCAACTCATTCAACCGTGACATTGATAACATTCTTATGGATGGGAACGAGTCTCTTAGTATCTCCTGCCATTGGTAGGTGTCAGGACTGGGATTTGAAATCAGGGCCTATGTTGCCACGTGGTCCTATGGCTTCCCCGATAGTCCACCACCTTTCAGCAATGCAAGGTAAAATACCCATTGCAACAGTTCCGACCCAGGAGATTCACCTCACAAAGGAAGAAAACATAAAAAGGCCATCTTGCCATATTTTTCCTGTGATTTTTTTTTCCCTTCAAGGCCTAGGGATCTTGGATCCCAGGATCAGCTGTGGATCCAGTGGCTGCACCTCAGCCTAGGGTGATCGAAGCTGAAGCAGAGTTGCCACGACCCGAGTTCAAGCCCTGCTCTGGGAAAAAATAAAATAAAATAAATTTAGCTCCCTGGCTTGCAATTCCCACCATTTATTCTGCCAGGTTTTGGATTTGAACTCAGGGTCTGGGTAAATCTGCATTGGATAAAGGGGAAGCTCACCATACTTGAAGATAAGAACTTCAGGCCTGTTCACTAGGCCTGAATTCAAGCCCCAGCCTTTGAAAACATACTATTTATATAAACATAGGCTTTGTACTTACCTACAGATGTTCAGTCCATACAAGTTTGGTGTGGTTGTTCCTTGTATTTATTGTTGTATTCATTTATTTACCATTGATTTTACTGTCTATGATGACACCTATTCCATTTATTACATTAATGACAACGTATCACATAGCATCTAGATTTGTAGACATGTTCTCCATCATGCCTGACACCCAGGACTCTCAGAGTAAAGGAAAACAAGTTTCACACTCAGCTTCTTACTCCATCATCCAATTGTTGGTAGTGCTGGAATCTGAACTCAGGGCCTAGCAGGATTAATTGGTAAATAGGTCAATGTGAACACACTATCCTGTGAACAACTAAGGAGGAAGGCCATTCCCAGGATATGACATTGATCCCCAGGGTGGGGCACAATAGTTATAAATTCATTGTTTAAGTATAGGATCTGTATTTACATATATGTGTGGACAGCATCTCGTGTTCGGTGTACTTCTTATTTTGTGTCTTATCCATGGAGGTATATTGTATTTTACTGAGTATTGTAACAGATATGACAGTGTTTACATGGATGACAACCTATTGCCATGTCTATAGGGTTTCTTATGCGTTCTCCATCCTAGCTGAGTCCCAGAACATTCACAAGACAGGTAAATAGGTGAATCGTTTGGCTTATCACATCAGGATTCATATTTTGGCTGCGTTGGGATTTGAACTCAGAGCCTAGCAGGCCTAATGGAGGAAAAGGTCAAGATGAGGACACTGGTCTGTGAGCAATGAAGGAGATAGGCCATTCCCAGGACCTGACATCGAGTGCCAGGGAAGGCCAGATAGTCATAAATTCATAATTTAAACATAGGCTCTATATTTACATACATGTGTGAGCAGCATCTTGCATTCAGTACACTTCTTTTCCTTATTTTGTTCCTAATTCATGGAGGTATTGTGTATTTTATTGGTGACAGGTATAACTGTGCTGACATGGATGATAACCTGTTCCCATAGTTATAGGGTTGCCTATGCATTCATTCTCCTTCCTAGTTGAGACCCAGGACTATTACAGGAGAGGAAAACATTCGCAACGAGTGGCTTCTGACATGAGGATGAAACTTTTGTCAGTGCTGGGATGTGAATTCAGGTCTGGGTAGCTCTGTTGAACTGTGGTGGAAGGGGAAGCTCACCATCCTTGAAGACTAGAATGTGAGGCCAGGTCCCACGCCTGATCTGAAGCCCCATCACTGGACAAAACAAGCCCAACTTTTTTAAACATAGGATCTCTCTTTATCTACAGGTGTGTTATGCAACTTGCATTCAGTGTAGTTATTCTCTTTATTTTGTGTCTTATTCATGGATGTATTGTATGTTTTATTGAGTATGACAGATATAACTGTGCTGACATGGATGTCAACCTATTCCCATGGCTATAGAGTTGCCTATATAGTATTCTGCATCTGCGCTGAGACCCAGGACTTTCACAGGAAAGGAAAACAGATGGATCAATTGGCTTCTCACATCAGGGTGAAGCTTTTGGCTCTGCTGGGATTTGAACTCAAGGCTTAGCAGGCCCAATTGGTGAATGGGATATGGTGAGCACACCAGCCTGTGAGCCACTAAGGAGCTTGGCCATTTCCAGGACCTGAGATCAAGCCTCCCAGTGTGGAGGCCAATATAGTCAAAAATTCCCAATTTAAACAGAGGACCTCTATTTCCATACATGGGTGGGCAGTACCTTGCATTCTGTGTAGTCATTCTCATTATTTTGTCTTATTCATTGATGTGGTATGTATTTTCTTGAGTATAGAATGACAAATATAACTGTGTTGACCTGGATGACAACCTATTCAAATAAGTAGAGAGTTGCCTATGCATTCTCCATCCTAGCTGAGACCCAGAACATGCATAGCACAGAAAAAAAACGGTGCAACGTCTGGCTTCTCCCATCAAGGTGAATTTTTGGCAGTGTTGGGCTTTGAACTTGGGGCCTAGGCGTCCCAATTGGCCAATGGGTCCATGTGCGCACGCCAGCCTGTGAGCCATGAAGGAGCTGGGCCATTCCCCGGAACTGAGATCGAGCCCCAGGGAGGCTGCAATAGACATCAATGCATCATTGAAACATGGGATGTATATTCACATCTGTGTGTGGACTGCATCGATAATTTAATGTAGTTCTTCTCTCTATTTTGTATGCTATTCATGGATGTAATGTGTATTTTCTTGAGTATATGATGACAGGTATAACTGCACTGACATGGATGACAACCAATTCCCATGGCCACAGGGAGACCCATGCATTCTCCATCCTAGCTGAGACCCAGAACTTGCACAGGAAAGGAAAACAGGTGCAATGATTGGCTTGTGACACCAGGATGATTCTTTTGGCAGTGCTGGGGTCTGAACTCAAGGCCTAGCAGACCCAAGAGGTGAATGGGTCCACGTGAATACACCAGCCTGTGAGCCACTAAGGAGCTAGACCATTCTCAGGACCTGAGATTGAGCCCCCAGGTGGGGGTAGGGGGAGAGTGCACAGCAGTCATCCATTCATAAGCTGAAAGTAGTATGCAAATAAGTACGTATTTGTATATAGTAGGAGAGATGGCCACCTGTGATGGAATCGAATCTACTGTGTGACTACCAATTCTTGGATCTTTCCTGATGCCTCCGTTTCACAATTGATGATTATTGTCATGTTTCATCAAATCTTCATTGCAAATAAGCAATATCCCATGATTCTTGCCTATCATTGCCTACTCCGATAACGCATGAACTACTGATTCAAAGATGACATCAATTGCATTCCATGACTCTTCTAGGTCCATAAACTAATATCTTGGGATCTTTCTCCACCGTCTTAGTATGGTGGCTGAATTCAAGCCTCAGGCCTGGAAAACACACTCCTGATATACATTTTAAAGATAGCACTTATACTTCCAAACAGATGTTCAATCCATATCGTGTTTGGTGTGGTAGGGTTTATACTTCCATAGAGATGTTCAGTCCATACAGTGTTTTGTGTGATTATTCATTTTATTTCTTGTTTTATTCATTCATTTACCATTTATTTTATTGACTCTGATGACACCTATACCATTTATTATATTGTTTATATCCTATCACATAGCATCTAGATTTTTAGATGTGTTCTCCATCATGCCTGAAACACAGGGCTCTCCCAGAAAAGGAAAACATGTGTCACAGTCGGCTTCTTAATTCAAGAATAAATTTTCACAGTGCTAGGATATGAACTCAGGGCCTAGCTTGCCCAATTCATGAATGGGTGAGTGTGAGCCTGGCAGCCTCTAGCCAATGAAGCTGTCAGGTGGTTCCCAGGTGCTGAGATTGAGCCTCAGGTTTGGCCAAAACTGCGATACATGGATAGGCAGACGGGGATATATAAATAAATATATATTGGTAAAAAATTGCCAGAGCTGACTATGTATTATTGAACGACATCTACTACTTTCCTCCCAACTCTTAGGTATTTATTATACTTCCATTGGAGGAATATGATTCTTTTCATGCTTAATAAACTATTAATTAAGATCAATCAGCATCCTAGGATTCTTGCATCCAGTTTTAGACTAAACCACTGCACGAACTACTCTTTCAATCAGTATTCCAATGCATAGAAACGAGTCTCTTAGGATCTCTGCCACTGGTAGGTGTATGGACAGAGATTTGAAACTGGGGCCTATGTTGACAGGTGGGCCTATGGCTTCCCTGATAGCCCGCCATCCTTCAGCAATGGCAGGCCAGGTCCACTTTGCAGCTATATCATTCAGAACCAGTAGGGTCACCCTGCAAAGAAAAAAATTTAACCCCCCCAACCCTCTGCAGCTCACTATTTTTGGTGCTGTTCCACGTTTTTTTTCTTCCTGCAAGCCCTCTTGGCTTGGGATCCCAGGATTGGCAATGGGTCCAGAGGCTGCAGCCCAGCCTAGGGATATCATGCTTAGGCAGTTGCCATGATCTGAGTTCAAGACCCCTGGTTGGCAAAAAAAAAGAGCAAACAAACAAACAAATAAATAATTTATTTATTTATTTAACTAAATTGAAAAAATAAAGCTCCATGATTTGGAATTTCTGCTAGTTTTATTTCCTATACTGGGATTTGAACTCAGGGTCTTGGTAAATCCATACCAATGTGAGGGAAGGTGCAGAGTCACGACTCCTTTAGTTCAAACCCGTGCCAAGCCAAAATTAAAAAAATAAGTCACTGATCTTGGCAGGGGGGAGGTAGTTGTGCAGATGGGAGGGAAGGGATAGTAGGGGGGAAACAAAGGAATAGGCAACAATGCTCAATAGGAAATGTACTCATTACTTTGCTCATATAACTGTAACCCCCTGTACATCATTTTTACAATAAACATCATACAAAAAATAAACAATGAAGTGCTCAGAGAAGCACTTTGGGGTTAAGGGAAAGCTGTCTGAATAGCTGTACAAAATTCTACACTTTTTTTTTTAATGTTCAGGATGGAACTGAATGAACATAACTGCTTTCATCAAAAAAAAATTGTCAGTCTCTTGGAAATAGCGCTAGTATTTCTGCCATTGCTGGGATTTGATCTCACATTCCAGGTAACTGTTTTGCACAATGGGTAAATTCAAAGTTTACTGTCCTTGAGGAAAACAAATTCAGGCTAGAGTTCCCAAGGCCTGCAGTAAGGCCCTGCAATGGAAAAATATTTATGATATATACTTACATATGAATGTTTATTACATATATGATTATTATAATTGTTTTTATTTATTTTATTTTTATTTTATTCATTTATTCATTGTTTAATATATTTAGTATTATTGCATGCATAATATTTATTCTATTTTGTACATCTATTATAAAATTATACTCAATAATTTAGGACATGGAGTCATTTTTCATTAATAATTTATTAAGTGTTGAAACATGATACATAATTAAATGGAGGCATTTGTCACAGTCATCACATGTTTAGTGTCTGTCCAAAGTATGAGCTTTGTCTTATTCATCTTTGGACAACTTCCTACAGGGATTTCTTTAGATGATTTATACTCAGAGGCTTTTTCTTGAGGATAGGAAAGTTGAGGGATAAAAGAGTAAGAGTGAAGCTGGGAATGTGGCTTATAGGTAGAGAGCTTGCTCAGCATGCATGAATGCCAGGGTTTAAATCCTCAGTGCCACGTACTCAGAAAAAGCCAGAAGCTGTGGAATGGCTCAAGTGGTAGAGTGCTAGCCTTGAGAAACAGAAGCTCAGAGACAGCACCCTGGACCTAGGTTCAAGCCCCAGAAGTGGCAAAAACAATAGGCCAGATGCTGGTGGCTCACACCTACAACCCTAGATAATCAGGAGGCTGAGACCTCAAGACCACAGTTCAAAGACAGCCTAGGGAAGGAAAGCCTTTTAGACTCTTACCTCCAATGAACCACCAAAAGACCCCACGTGGAGCTGTGACTCAAGTGGTAGAGTGTTCACCTTGAGCTGAAGGGCTTAGGGATAGTGCCCAGGCTTGAGTTCAAGACACATACCTGGAAAAAAAGTGAGGGTTAAAGTACTTTTCTTATTTGTTAATTATGAGAACATTTTTCTGTAAAATGAATGCTAGTGGAGTCAGAGCTCAATGTTCAAGTGTAGCAGATCCATATGTCCAGACTTTCGGGCTCTAGCATTATAACCTTGTGTGCTACAGGGTTCTGAAAGGTCCAATGTTGAAAGGGTTAATATGCTCCCCAAGCCCTTTATGATGAGCAGTTGACTTGTATTTTCAATGTTATTACAGTTCTGAACTTAGCAGAGCAACAGAAGCTCATGCTTGTCAACCTCGCTTAGGAGTCTGAGGTCTGAGGATCACAGGGTGAAGACAGCCAGGACAGGAATGTTTATGAGGCTCTGACTTCCTCTTCACCACAGACAAAGCAGAAAGGGACTAGTTGCAGAGTGCTAGCCTTGAGCCAAAGGAGCCCAGGGACAGAGCCTAGATCCACAATTCAAGCCCAAAACCTGCAAAACATTTAAAGCAAAGGACAGAAAAAGAAGGAAAAAGCCAGTAACTCCCTTTGGGTTTGATCAATCTATTTCTATCTTGGAAGCTCCTGAGGAGCTAGCAGGACAAGCACCAAAGAAGGACATGGACTAGGAGAGCAGGCCGAGTTCAAGGTTCAAGTGTAGCAGATCCATCTGCCCAGCCACTCACGTGAAGATTGGAATCATCTTGTGTCCTCCAGTGGGCTTCCGAAAGGTCACATGTTCAAGAATTCCTGGGTTTCCCTTGGTGATGAGAAGTTACTTGCACTCTAAATGTTCTTAGAGTTCTCAAGCTATAGAAGCAGGAAAGAAACATCATTGACCCATCCTGGTTATAAATGAAGATTTTAGGATCCAAGACCTAGCCCTGTTAGTAGGAAGAACTCCAATGTAACTCTGTATTTAAAGGACAGGGAACAGTTTCAAAAAAACAGGCTAGGTGCAGAGACCTAGGCCTGCAGGATTAGGAAGCAGAATGTGCACACTCAACAGGGAAGTGAGCTGCAAAACCACTTCATTCATCCCAGGCACAACCAACAATGGGGGTGGGGGGGCAACTTCAAACATTTGTTAGAGTTACACCAGGGTCAGGCTTTTCTCAGCCTCTTCAAACAATGACGAATTAACCTTCCTCCCTCAGGTGAAGGGAGCCTCAGGCTATCTTTAGGTTACCAATAGAGAGCCAGTTTAGTGGGGGAGAGGGGGAGGAACAGAGTAGAAAAATCCTGCTTTTTGGTCTTAGGGAGTGGGTTCTTTACTCTCCATCTGTCAGATTTGAAGGCCCTTCTTCTACTTCTGCCAGTCCATTCTCCTTCCTTCATTCTCCACATCATTAATGTAAATCCCCAGTCCAAGGAGAGGCAGGGTCCTTTCTCTTCTACCCCCAAGCACCTGAGTTAGAACCTGGCTCTGCCCTCTTGACTCTGGGGCTCTCCACTGCCTGAGAAGTGGGAGAGAGACAGTCTTCCTGCTATATGGTTATGTGAAGGCGATGCTGGTGTCCTGGCACACTGCAGAAGGCCTCATGGTTGGGAAGTGTTCCCTTCTTTCCTACTGACATCCAAGACCAGATTCACCTATCATCTTTATCTATCTATCTATCTATCTATCTATCTATCTATCTATCTATCTATCTATCTATCTATCTATCTATCTATCTATCTATCTATCTATCTATCTATCTATCTATCTATCTATCTATCTATCTATCTATCTATCTATCTACCTATCTATCTATCTATCTATCTATCTATCTATCTATCTATCTATCTATCTATCTATCTATCTATCTATCTATCTACCTATCTATCTACCTATCTATCTACCTATCTATCTACCTATCTATCTACCTATCTATCTACCTACCTATCTACCTACCTATCTACCTACCTATCTACCTACCTATCTACCTACCTATCTATCTACCTATCTATCTATCTATCTATCTATCTATCTATCTATCTATCTATCTATCTATCTATCTATCTATCTATCTATCTATCTATCTATCTATCTATCTATCTATCTATCTATCTATCTATCTATCTATCTATCTATCTATCTATCTACCTATCTATCTATCTATCTATCTATCTATCTATCTATATATCTGTCTATCTATCTGTCTGTCTATCTGTCTATCTGTCTGTCTATCTGTCTATCTATCTATCTATCTATCTATCTATCTATCTATCTATCTATCTATCTATCTATCTATCTATCTATCTATCTATCAATTTATCTATCTATCTATCTATCTATCTATCTATCTATCTATCTATCTATCTATCTATCTATCTATCTATCTATCTATCTATCTATCTACCTACCTGTTATCTCTTTAAGGCCTGGCCACTGTCTCTAGCACTCTGCTACTTGAGTCACAGCACCAATTCTGGCTTTTTCTGTGTATGTGCTACTGAGGAATCAAACCCAGGGCTTCTTGCATGTTAGGCAAACACTCGCTAATCCACATTCCCAGCCCCCTCATCTTTTTCTTAATGGTAGATTTTACATAATTAGGAAACCATTTTTCATCCCCAAGTTAATTTTTCTGAATACCTGTTATAACTATGAACCCTGATCTTCTCTTCCCCTGCCTGATTTGTGACTGTTCCTGCGTTGGCCTCATAATAAAATGTAGATAAAGGCTGCTGAGAGCTTAATTGTACATCATATAAGGGTGCAGGTGTGGAGCCCTGGAAGAGAAAAGCGATGGGCCTGAAATGAGAATGCTGCAGTATGCGCAATGAGCATATCTGAAAAATAAATCAGTAAGTAAAAGCAGAAGCATTGATATGGTCTGTTTGTACTCAGGGAAGTAATATACACACATAAGTTGGTAGGAGGACACTGATACGTAACTTGGCCTTCTCTTTTTGAATTTTTTGTAGGCATCACAGGGCTTAAACACAGGGCCCAATGCATTCCTGAGCTATTTTGCTCAGGCTGAGGCTCTACCACCGCCACAGTTCCACATCCAGCCATCTGGTCAATCATTGGACATAAGCGCCCCCCAGGCTTTCCTGCCTGCTTTGGACAATATCTCCTGCTTGGCTTTCTCTCTCAAAGCTGGAGTTCTACCCTCTGGGCCACTGCTCCATTTCTGGTTTGCTGATGGTTTATTGGAGATAAGAGGCTCACAGACTTTCCTGCTCAGGTTGGCTTTGAATGGTGATCTCCTGAGGAGGATTTAAGCAGCTTTCCTTAGGGATTCGCTGAGATGCCGCTCCACAAAACCTTTAGTCTAAATCTCGATAGGAACTGGAGAAAAACAGAAACAGGAAGATGCTTCTAGTGTGTTCTAGATACTTAAGGGAGTAGACAAAAACATTCATAATTATTAGGTTATTTTATAGTCTAAAGGAGCAATGCAGACAGTATGAAAATTGCTCAAGGTTTCAGTCCTCTCATCCTGAGACAGTAAATTCACTGCAGCTCAATGCTAAGTGACCGAACTGGCATGTCCTGTGGACATTTGCTCCAAAATCCTGGAACACTCCTTTCTCAATTTTGGCTTCAAACCTGTGGCCAGAGGGGAAGATGAGGAGAGAAAATCCTTCTCAGAGAAACCAGCTATGAAGAACATTGGGTAGTTTACTTATAAATTCAAACCATTGGAATGACCCTGTTAAGAAGTCAGATATCCAGAGTAAAAAGCGAAGAAGAAAAGAAAGGCAAGTGCCAGTGGCTGCTAAGTGTAATCCCGGCTCATCAGAATGCTAAGGTGTAGAGAACCTTAGTTTGAATCCAGCCAGTGTAGTAAAGTTGACACTATTATATCTATGAGATCTGAGAAAAACCTAGAAAAGGGGCTGTGACTCAATTTTAATGTGCTACCTTTGAGCAAAAGGAGTTCAGGGACAATGGCTAGGTTTAATGTCCAACCCCAGGACCTTCCCCCCACCAAAAAAAAGAATGTGTAGCTCCAGGTGAATCTACAGAGTAGCTATGATGAATTGCACTGAATTAGGAAATTTGTTTTAAATACAATGATTTCATAGCACAGAGAGGGCTTTCAAGACATTGCATATTCTGAGGCTCCCCTCACTGTTCCCAGTGTAGCCTGAGGGTTTCTCTGCATCCCAGGGCTGTTGGAAGAAGTCTCCCATTGTCTGGACAGGCAGACAAAAGGCCTCACTCCTGTACAGCTATGTAACAAAAAACTCCATCTGGGCCAATGAGTGAGGATGAGTGTGTGTAGGTTGTGAAGTTCAGGAGAAAAAAGCCTCTTTGTACCCCAAGCTATCTCTATCACCAGTGCTCTGTTTTGACAGGAAGCCTTCATTTATGGCTCACCCTTGGCAGGCCAAGTTTCCTGCACTTATCCTGCCTTTGTGAGACTATATTCCGGTGTATAGATACAGTGTTCACTATAATTCAGGAGTCCTGACAGACAACTAGGGCACTAAACGTAATGAAATGTTTAATTACAGGCGATGATGGGCCTATGATGCCTCTCCTAGGTTTCTGGAACCTTGGGAAATCCAAGCACATGTCGGATATCACAAAGCTTCCTGTCATCTAGGGCTGGTAAAGCTCATCAGGTTTTGAAACATTTGACCTCTCCTAGTTGGGCCCTGGGTGGCTAGGTTTTGGGATTGAACACAGGCCCTTGGTGCTGAAGATGAGCTCAGTGCAGAAGCCCAGCGCTATACCACTTGGTGTCACAGCTTCAGTTATGGTCTGTGTGTGTGTGTGTGTGTGTGTGTGTGTGTGTGTGTGTGTGTGTGTGTGTGTGTGTGTGTGTGTGTGTGTCTGTCTGTGCATGTGTGCATACACCAGTCCTGGAGATTGAACTTAGGACCCTAGCAGTGTACCTAGTTTATCTTGTACAAAGATATCTATCTCGCACTTGAGCCACAGAGACATTTCAGGCTTTTTTCTAATGATGTGGTCCTGAGAAATCATGCCCAGGGTTTCATATGTGCAAAGCACTCTACACTTAAGGCCCATTCCCAGGCCTCTATTTCAGGTTTGTTATTTTGTTTCTGTCTTTTTCTTATTGTTGTTGTTGTCTGTTGTAGCAGTTAAAGTCTGGAACTGGGTGCTGTCCCTGAGTTCTTCAGCTCAAGTCTTGTGCTCTACCACTTGAGCCACAGTACCACTTCAGGTTTCCTTGTGGTTCATTGGAGTTAAGTGTCTCAAGGACTTTCCTGCTCAGACTAGCTTTGAACCATGTTCCTCAGATCTCATCCTCCTGAGTAGCTAGGATGACAGGCATGAGCCACAATAACCACACTTCCAATTCAGGTTTCTGGAGATAATTGTCTCATGGGACATTTTGTGTTTGAGATAGTTTGGAACCCAGATCCTCAGATCTCAGCTTCCTGAGATGGCAGGATGACAGACCTCAGCTATAGACCCCTAGGCTGTGACACTCTGCTGCAAAGGGCTCCTTGGCTCCACGTGGTGGAGGGCTATCCATGAGCTTAGAGATAAGGGTCAGTGCCTAGGCCCCAAGTTCAAGGTTCATGACAGAAAAAACAGAACAAAACAATTGTCTGCATGAGACAACTCAATAGTCTTCAGTAATACATAATTTTGTCCATGCCATGGGGACACATCTGAGCCACAATATTCTTTTTTTTTAATCAAACGTCTTTTTTTTTCTTTATTGTGAAAATATCATACAGAGGAGTTACAATTACATCGGCAAAGTATTGAACACATTTCTTAGTAAACATTGTTGCCTCCTCCTTTGTTTCCCCTTCCTATCCCTTCTCCCTCACTCCCCCCCACCAAAGTTGTAAAGTTCATTTTTAGACGTAATGAATTGTGCATCTCATTGTGGCAATGGGTCCACCTGTATCCCTATTTAAACGATTCGCTTTTTCCCTTCCCCTCCACAAATTATACGAACATCAAATACAGTGAAAAAAAGGGTTATACTGTGGGGGAGAGACCTACAAAGCAACAAATAAATCATCCTTTAAATATATTCTAAACAACCGCATGAAAGAAAAAAAAAAAACATTTGAATCCTTATGATGTGGTTCATTTCGCCTAAGAACAACATATCTGACAGTACCTGCTTGTCTCAGGCATATACTGGTTATTGCAAATAAGGAAAACCATGGGACCGGTGTTTCTTTGGGCCTGTCTTACATCACTTAATATATTTTTTTCGAAATCTTTCCATTTCCTAACAAATGTGGCAGTGTCATTTTTTTCATATATATATATATATATATATATATATATATATATATATATATATATATATATATATATATCTATCTCACATTTCGTCTGCAAAATCATCTCAGTTGTGGAGCTCTTACAAGGACCAGATGAATGAATGCACCCTGTAAAGGACACAGCACGTGAAACTTTGCATGACTCCGCACACTGCACCCAATGTAGGACTCAGCACATGGCATCCTGTAAAGGACTCAACACATAGCACACTGTGCAAGACTCAGCACAGAGCACCCTATGAAGGGCTCAGCACATAGCTCTATTCCATAAATTGTCATTAGAATTAGGGTGGTTTCATCAGTATCATCCTTCTTTGAGGAACATTTCACAAACCACACAAGATCACATCTAATGGTTTAGAGGGGTGTTTTTTTTTGAGGGGGGTTACCCATGGGGCTTGAACTCAAAGCATGTGAATACTGTTCTAATAACATTTGCTCAGGGCTAGAGCTCTGCCACTAGGAGCCACGTTTTGAAGCGTCTCACAGACTTCCTGCCAGGTCTGGGTTTTAAAGCCCTCAAACAGCTAGGATGATGGGGTTAAACCAGCAATCAGCGTCTGGTTCGGTGCAGCTGGGTTGCAGCAGTTTACATATGGCTAATTGAGGTTAAGTGGCAGCTGTCAGCGCCAGACTCCTAGCTTGCTCTGTGATGATGTATTTGAAGTCCTGTCCTTATATCATGCAGGTAGAACATTCTACCTTTATTTTGGCAGCAGTCCTGGGGCTTGAGTAAGGGCTTAGAAAATGTCCCTAAGTGTTGGTGCTGCAGGCTAGCATTCCATTGATTGAAAAACAGCAGAACTTCTGGATTTTCTGTTTATGTGGCACTGAGAAATCCACCCCAGGGCTTCTTGCTTACTAGGTGAGCATTCAACCACCGAGGCCCAGGAGTGAATGAGGTATAAATAGATAGAGCTTCCTATATATCAGTATTATATACACAAAAAGAGAGATGTCTGTATATTATTGAATTATAGATAATATTACGACCAATTATTAGGTTTTAAATTATGTCGCCATTTAATGATGTGTCCCAGTTGAACAATTAATAAAGCATTAATTAATAATTACTCAATATAGATGAGTTCAGGGAAGATGGCGGAGGAGAAGCTGGAATCTGAACAAGCTCTCGTATAGAAAGCAGTTTTAGAGTTCCAGTGAACAGTTCTAGGCCAGAGATTCACACCAAGTGTGCCATCACAGGACAGAGAGTTAGACAAGAGAGGGGAAGCCAAGGAAACACATCAGCTGCCACTGCGGCGGCAGGGTCGTGGCGGCAACCACCGCCGCGGGGTCATACCTGAGACACAGAGAGTCCGGGACGAAGGAGCCAGACGCAGCGGACGAGCGGATTCTACTCAACACCAACAAGAACCGACAAGGAGCAGACATCTTCATCCTGCTGTTTGCAGACCAGAGACGACCCAGGATCCAAGACTCGGCGTGAGTATAAGCCCGACGTCCTCACTCCTTCTCAGGGAGCAGAGGAGGGAAGGCCACCCCTCCCCCCCAGCACCGGTGATCTCCATCTTGGATACCGACAAAGCTCGGAGGAGCTGCTAGCTCCAGCTCAGGCCTTGGAATAAAACGAGTCATTTAGCAGGTCACAAGAACTTAACGGCGAAGTGACCTGCCAGACTCAGCTCCATCCAGGGAAAAGTCACCCAGCTCAGGCGCCAGCCATTGGAGTGCCTTGCCTCACTGGGTAACCAGAGCCAGAGGCTGCCCCTCCCTCTAGCAGCCACCACAATCAATTGAAAAACAGAAACCCTGAGAATGGCTCCAGGCTGGGCGCTGTGAGCTTTATCACAAAATAGCCCCAGGGAAAAGCTACTGTTTGTTGAAAGGCCTCAACTCTACCCAGAACCTAGCCTCATCACCACATCCCTCTCTTTTGTGATTCTCAAAGCAAATCACCCTCCCAGAAAACTAACCTGAGAGGGGGATCTCAAAATCTTGGGTAAAGCAGAGCATTTTTCTGCCTCTTCCAACCAACCGATTTAAGAAACCAATCAAGCCACAGGACCTCAAGCTGACCAGAGATTCCAACAAGAGACTGGTTACAGACAAAAGGGAGATACAGGATTCTTCCCACTCCTCCCCCCCAAAAAAAAAATCAAAAGATTTTTTTTCTTTTTTTTTTCTTCTTCTTCTTCTTTTCTTTTTTTTTGCTTGTTTTTTGTTTTTTGTTACCTTATATATATATATATATATATATATATATATATATATATATATAAATTTTTTCCCTTCTAAAACTTTTATTAATCTTTAATTTTTGCCTCTTCTGAAAAAATAATTGTTTTCCAGTAACTTTTTTTTTTCTCATCTTATAATTTTTATTTTAGGAATATGTGAATGAGCGTTTTCCTTTCTTTTCTTGTCTTCTTTCTCTTTTTCTTTCTTTCTTAATTATCTTTTTGTTTTTTGTCTAGCTCTATTGAACTTCTTATCTTTTCTTCTCCATTTCCCATCCTTAAAGTTTTTCACATCTCCTCTATGTCCCTCCCCTTCTCTCAACATATTCACATTCCTCTCTAAATAGACGGTCTTTTAACCTCTATAATAACATTAATTTTTACGTTTCTATTTTTTTTCTGGTCTCTCTTCATTCCCCTTTCCGTCTCTTCTTTTTCTCTCTCTCTCTACTTGCATCCTACCCAACCCATTTCCTGCATTGTGATTAGGACATAGTTAACTCTCCCTGTGCCTCCGCACACCAATCTATTCCTATTTTTTACCCACATCTCTCCCTAATCCTAATAATTTCTGGTTTTCCAAATTCTTTTCTGCAGTTCGAAGTCCTTTAACATATAGTTGTTTGATGTTGAATAGATGTATCTGTTTAACTAGATTGTATCTGTAGACTATTGACTGTACAAATGCAAACTTTGGTTGATGGTTGCCTTAAGATAGTGTTCTAGCACAAAACTGGTGCAATCTTCATCTCAAATGGGCCGAGTAAGCCGGAAAAACACAAGAAAAATGGCAAATTCGGGTATCTCAATTCCCAATCTTGATAATCAGAGGAGAGTTCCCAAATAGCTCTACAAACACTAATAGCAAACATGATAAATGAGAAGTTTGACAATGTACAAAGGACTCTGTATGAGCGTGATAGGGAGAGAGAGGAGGCATCCCAGAAGTGTATACAGGAATATCATAAGCGTGAGGAAGCTACTCAAAAACTGATACAGGATTTGCGTGAACAACTTGAGAATACTCAAAGAGAAAGGGAGGAATGGCGTGAGCAGGCAGAGAACACTCAAAGAGAACTGCAGGAATCCCACGAACGGGAAGAAAGAGAACTGCAGGAATCCCACAGACAGGAGGAAGCTAATCAATGAGTAATTCAGGAATTGAGAGACCAGGTAGAGAATACAGAAAGATCACTAAAGGCATTCATGGAATCCATTAAGAAAGAGCTGAAGGAAGTCAGGGAGACCACAAAGGGAATGCTGATTGGAACCCAACAGAAGGAATGGGAGTCCAAAGAAACCATAACCAATCAACTAAGTGATTTGAGAACAAACACTGAACACCAAATTAAGGAAGTAAAGAAATTCATACAAGACCTAAAACAGAGCTTCAACAAAGAACTTGATGCCATCAAAGCTGACCAATTAGAAGGAAAAGAGATAAAAAACAAAGTAGAGAGTCTTGACAGCAGGTTAGACCATGCAGAAGATCGAATCTCAGGGATTGAAGACAGCCTAGATATTATAGAGAAAGAACATACAACCATCCATGGCCCAATCTAAGGATAATGGGTGTAGAGGAGCACCTAGAAACAGAAGTTAATGGTCTAGGAAATTTGTTTAACAGGATCCTAGCAGAGAACTTCCCAAACATACAAAAAGATAGGCCTATTCAGATACAAGAAGCTTTTAGAACCCCAAATAGACCAGACCAGAATAGGACATCACACCATCACATTATAATCCACACAGGATCAACCCAGACCAAGGAAAAGATCTTTAAAGCTGTCAAGGAGAAAAGGGTAATCACCTATAAAGGGAAACCAATTAGAATCACCTCAGATTTCTTAGCAGAGACAATCAAAGCAAGAAGAGCCTGGAATGACGTATGCCATGCCCTAAAAACAAACAATTATCAACCAAGAATACTGTACCCAGCTAAACTCTCCTTCATAACTGAAGGCCAAATAAAAACCTTCCATAGCAAAAAAAAATTGAAACAATACGTCTCCACCACACCAGCCCTACAAAAGTTTCTTAAAGATGTCCTACACATAGAAAACCAACAAGAATGCAACAAAGGCCAAGAAACTGCACCCAAACTGAGAATCCAAGAACCTTAGGAAGAACCCAGTTTTCGCAGCCCCCAAGAAGGTGGATAACATGGCAGGAACTCCCAAATACCTCTCAGTCCTATCTCTTAACGTTAATGGACTGAACTCTCCAATTAAGCGACATAGACTGTCTAGTTGGATTAAAAAACAAGACCCTTCTATCTGCTGGCTGCAGGAGTCACATCTTGCCCGTAAAAACAAACACATTTTCAATGTTAAAGGCTGGAACAAAATCTACCAAGCAAACGGCCCTCATAAACAGGCGGGAGTTGCAATCCTAATATCAGATAAAATAGACTTCAAATTAAAAATCGTGAGAAGAGATAAAGAAGGTCGCTACATACTAATTAAAGGATCACTCCTTCAGGAGGATATTACAATTCTAAATATCTATTCGCCAAACAATGGAGCACCCAAATTTATCAAAGAAAGACTACTTTCCATCAAATCCCATATAGATCCAAAGACATTAATTGTTGGGGATTTTAACACACCACTCTCCCCACTAGACAGATCAACTCGGCAAAAACTCAACAGAGAAACCGCAGATATAAACAGCTGCATAGATCAACTAGACTTAACAGACATTTACCGAAAATTCAACCAGCAGCATCAGAATACACGTTCTTCTCAGCAGCACATGGAACGTTTTCTAAAATAGACCACATTTTAGGCCACAAAGCAAACTTGTCTAAATTCAGAAACATTGAAATTATTCCTTGCATTCTCTCTGACCACAAGGGAATAAAATTAGAACTCAACACCAAAAGCCACCAAAGAAAGTCCGGTGTCACATGGAGGCTGAACAACACACTGCTGAATCATGAGTGGGTCATGGAAGAGATTAGAAAGGAAATTCAAATGTTCATGCTATTCAACAAAAATGAACATACAAATTACCAGCTCCTCTGGGACACAGCAAATGCAGTAATCAGAGGCAAGTTTTTAGCTCTGAGCTCCTACATCAACAAATTGGAGAGAACTGAAAATAACAATTTAATGACACATCTAAACCTCCTTGAAAAAGAACAGCAAGATAAACCCCAATCCAGTAGACAGAAAGAAATAATCAAAATTAAATCAGAATTAAATGAATTAGAATCCAAAAAAACTATACAAAGAATCAACAAAACAAAGAGTTGGTTCTTTGAAAAACTTAACAAAATTAACAGACCCTTAGCAAACCTTATCAGAAAAAGGAGAGAACACACCCAAATTAATAAACTCAGAGATGAGAATGGAAACATCACCACAGAAACAACCAAGATTCAGAACATTATAAGGGAATACTTCTCAAAACTTTATGCTAATAAGTTTGAGAACTTGACAGAAATGGACCTTTTCCTAGCAAATATTGACATGCCAAAACTAAACCAAGATGAGTTAAACCAGCTTAACAGGCCCATATCAAGCATTGAAATAGAAACAGCTCCCAGCTAAGAAAATAAGAGACCTCCCAGCTAAGAAAAGTCCAGGACCAGATGGTTTTACAGCAGAATTTTACAAGGCCTTCAAGGCAGAGCTCACACCAATACTCCTCCAACTCTTCAATGAAATTGAAAGAGAAAGCTCACTACCGAACACATGCTATGAAGCCATCATATCCCTCATCCCAAAACCAGGCAGGGACTCATCAAAGAAAGAGAACTATAGACCCATTTCTTTGATGAACATTGATGCAAAACTTCTCAACAAAATTTTGGCCAATCGACTTCAACAATTCATCCAAAAAATCATACCACATGATCAAACAGGATTCATTTCAGGGATGCAAAGCTGGTTCAATATACGCAAATCAATTAATATTATTCATCACATCAACAGGAGCAAGAATAAGAACCCATGGTTATCTCAATAGATACAGAAAAAGCATTTGACAAGATCCAACACCCCTTTATGATGAAGGTTCTGGAAAAATTAGGAATCCATGGAACATTCCTCAATACAATAAAGGCTGTATATGACAAACCTACAGCCAGCATTATACTCAATGGTGAAAAACTAAAGCCATTTCCTCTCAACTCAGGAACAAGACAAGGATGCCCACTCTCTCCACTTCTCTTCAATCTAGTATTAGAATGCCTAGCTACAGCAATAAGCCAAGATGCAGACATAAAGTGGATCCAAATAGGGAAAGAAGAAATAAAACTCTCCCTCTTTGCAGATGACATGATCTTGTGTTTAAAGAATCCCATAGACTCCACTCCCAAATTACTCAAGCTGATTCAAAACTTTGGCAAAGTAGCAGGTTATAAAATTAACCCCCAAAAATCAATGGCTTTACTATATGCCAACAATGAGAAAAGTGTGGCTGAAATTAGGAAAGCAACTCCATTTCTAATAGCCCCACAAAAAATAAAATACCTAGGAATTAACTTAACTAAAGAAGTGAAGGACCTCTATGATGAAAACTTTAAAATCTTGAAAAAGGAAATCAACACAGAACTTAAAAAATGGCAAAACCTCCCATGCTCCTGGAATGGAAAGATTAACATCGTGAAAATGGCAATACTTCCCAAGGCTATCTACAAATTCAACGCGATACCTATCAAAATTCCACCCTCATTCTTCAAGGAAATAGAAGAGGCAATCCAAAAATTCATATGGAAAAATAAAAGACCCCGAATAGCAAAAACGCTCCTTAACGGAAAGAACACTGCTGGAGGAATAACAATACCAAATTTCAAACTCTACTATAAAGCCATAGTAATCAAAACAGCTTGGTATTGGCATAAGAACAGACCTCAGGACCAATGGAATAGAATTGAAAACCCAGAAATGAACCTACAGACCTATAGCCATCTAATCTTTGATAAGGAATCTAAAACAATAGAATGGAAGATAGACAGCCTCTTCAGTAAATGGTGCTGGCAAAATTGGTTAACTACATGTAGAAAACTAAAGCTAGATCCTTATATATCACCCTGCACCAGAATCAACTCCAAATGGATCAAAGACCTTGAACTCAAAGCAGACACTCTGAAAACATTACAGGATGGAATAGGAGAAACCCTAGGTCTCCTTGGTTTAGGCCGAAATTTTCTGAATAGAGACCCGGAAGCACAACAAATCAAAGAAAGGTTGGACAAATGGGATTGCATAAGATTGCAGAGCTTCTGCAGGGCAAAAGACATAGCTAGCAAGATCAATAGAAAGCCCACGGATTGGGAGAAGATCTTTACTAGCCATACAACGGACAAGGGTCTCATATCTAAAATATACTTAGAACTCAAAAAATTAAACCACCCAACAACAAATCCTCAAAGAAACAACTGCCCAATAAATAAGGGGGCAAAAGACTTAAAGAGAAGCTTCTCTGAAGAAGAAAGAAGGATGGCCAATAGACACATGAAGAAATGTTCAACATCCCTAGCCATAAAAGAAATGCAAATCAAAACAACATTGAGATATCACCTCACTCCAGTTAGAACAGCAAAAATCAAGAACTCTAACAACAACAGATGCTGGAGGGGATGTGGACAGAAAGGAACCTTACTTCATTGTTGGTGGGAATGTAAACTTGTCCAACCACTTTGGAAAGTAGTATGGAGGTTCCTCAAAAGACTTCACATAGATCTCCCCTATGATCCAGCAATCCCACTTTTGGGCATTTACCCAAATGTTTACAAACAAGACCACACTAAAGCTACCAGCACAACTATGTTTATTGCAGCATTATTTACCATAGCTAAGATATGGAACCAACCCAGATGCCCCTCAGTAGATGAATGGATCAAGAAAATGTGGTATATATACACAATGGAATTCTATGCCTCCATCAGAAAGAATGACATTTCCCCATTTGTTAGGAAATGGAAAGGTTTGGAAAAAAATATATTAAGTGAAGTAAGCCAGGCCCAAAGAAGCATAGGTCCCATGGTTTCCCTTATTTTCAGTATCTAGTATAGGTATGAGTCAAGCGGAAAAGGTCAGATAATGTGATGTTAGGAAAATGAACCCTTAAATATGTATTTCAATGTTTTCGTTTCTTTCATGCATGTGTTTCTAACGCATTTATAAGATTATTTCTTTGTTGCTTTGTATGTCCCTCCCCCACAGTGTAACCCCCGCTTTCACTATATTTGATGTATAACATGTGGAGGAGATGGGGACAAACAAGTCGTTTAAGGATTCAGGTGGACCTGTTGCCACAATGAGAAGTACGAAATGTCATGTCAAAACCAGCTTTACAATGTCGGTGTGGGGGGGGTAGGGGGGTATAATTGGCCTGGGGGAGGGGGGAGGCTGGGAAGGGAGGTGAAGGGTAAACAAAGGAGGAGGCTGCAATGCTTGGTAAGAAATGTATGCATTATCCTGCCCATGTAATTGTAGCCCCTCTGTACAGTATGTTCTCAAATAAAATAAAATTAAATTAAAAAATTTTTTCAAAAAAAATTACTCAATATACTGTTATTATTTATCATATATGTACATACATCCATACATATAATTACATATTTTATAAATGAGACAAATTAAATTATGCATCGTGTGTTACTACCAATTAGTAGGTATTTAATTATGTCTCCATGTAATTTTTTTTTCTCATAATGCTCAATAAAATATTAATTAAACATCCAAGTCCTATAATTATTGTGTCTAATTTTATCCCAGAACGATTCACTACTAATTCAATCTGTTTTTCTTCCACCTATGTCATTTCTTACCTTTATGACATCCTATTGCACAGCATATAGATTTGCATATAATTTATACATCCTACCTGTCACCGAGCACTTTCAAAGAAGAGGAAAACGTGTCACCCTCAGCTTCTCACTCCATGATTACATTTTTGGCAGTGCTTGGATCTAAACTCAGGGCCTAGAAGGCTCAGTTCATGAATAGGTGACTGCCAGCACAGCAGTCTCTAGCCAATTCAGCTGCCAGGCAGTTCCCAGGCCCTGAGATCGAACCCTGTATGTTGATTCCATATAGCACTTAGTGTAGTTATTCATTTTATTTTTTGTTTTATTCATTTATTTACCATTTATTTTATTGACTGTTATTACACATGAAACATTTACTACATTTATTATATAGGATATAGATTTGTCTATGTATGAAACTTCACACCTGACACCCAGGACTTTCACAGAAAAGGAAAACATGTGTCACCATAGGCTTCTTACTCCTTGATTCAATTTTTGTGAGTGCTGGCATCTGAACTCATAGCCTGCAAGGCCCAATTCATGAATGGGTGAGTGTCAGCACACCAGCCTTGGGCATATAGAGCTTACAGAACCTGAGATTGAGACCCAGGTATTGACAAAATAAGAACAGATTGATATGCAGATAGTAGTACACAAATAAATACAGATCTTTAAAGAGTGCCAGAGATGTCTATACATTCTTCAGTTATATATACTACATTCGTAGCAATTCTTGGGTATTTATTATGCCTCCATGTAGTTAATATTTTCATTTTCACCCTTAATGAAATATTAATTAAATCAACTACTCTCCTGAAACTATTGCGTCCATGTAATTAATAGTATTCTTTTAATGTGTCAAAAATATCCATTTAAATCCATCGGCTTCCTAAAATCACTCTGTTCAATTTTATAGTAGTATCATTCAGGAACAACTAATTCAACCTTGACATTCATAACCTTCCATCGGTATTCCTGTGTATAGGAACCAGACTCTTGGGATCTCCCTGCATTGGTAGGGGTCAGGACTGTGCTTCAAACACAGGGCCTATGTGGCCGTGTTGGCCTATGGCTTCCTTGGTGGCCTGCCAGCCTTCAGCAATGCCAGGCTAGAAAAACTTTTCAGCCATGTCATTCAGACCCAGTATTGTCACCTTGCAAAGAAAACAAATGTAAAACCGGCAGCCATCTGCGAGTTGCCGATTGTTTTTTTTTTTTGTTTGTTTTTTGGGTTTTTTTTTGTTTTTCTTTTTTTAAATACCGTACAGAATGGTTACAATTACATGGGCAAGATAATGAGTACATTTTTTTAATCAAACATCATTGCCTCCTCATATGTTTCCCCTTCCCATCCCTTCCCATACCCTCCCTGATCCCCTACCAGGTCCTCCCCCCACCAATGTTGTAAAGTTCATTTTTTGACATAATGACTTGTACATCACATTGTTGCAATAGGTCAACCTGTATCCCTATTTAAACGATTTGTTTTTTCCCTTCCCCTCCACAAATTATACCACCATTAAATACAGTGAAAGCTCGGGTTATACCGTGGAAAAGGGACATACAAACAACATAGAAATCATCTTATAAATATGTTAGAAATAATTGAAGAAAATAAAAAACCTTTTCAATACTTATCTTGGAGTTCATTTTCCTAACATCACCTTATCTGACCTTTTCTGCTTGACTCAGACATATACTAGTTATTGCAAATAAGGGAAACTTTATCTGTGTCCTTTTATTTATTTTTATTCCTGTCAATCTTTGGGGCCCAGGAACCCAGGTTCGGCTGTGAGTCCAGTGGCTTCAACCCAGCCTGGAGTGATCAAAGCTGAGGCAGAGGGGGCTGGGAGGTGGCTCAGTGGTAGAGTGCTTGCCTTGCATGCATGAGGCCCAGGGTTCGATTCCTCAGTACCACATATGCAGAAAAAGCTGCAAGTGGTGCTGTGGCTCAAGTGGTAGATCGCTGGCCTTGAGCTGAAGAGCTGAGGGACAGTGCCCAGGGCCAGAGTTCAGGCCGCACAACCAGCAAAAAAAAAAAAAAAAATGCTGAGGCAGAGTTGCCATGATCTGAGTTCAAGCCCTGTGCTTGACAAAATAAAAATAAATGAATAAATACATTAAAAATATTTTTAAAATTATGAGGCCCCGTGGCTTGGAATTGACGCCATTTTTTCTGCCAGGCCTGGGATTTGAACTCAGGGTCTGGGAAATCTGCAGCATTGTGTGGGAAGCGGAAGCTCACCATGCTGGAAGACAAGAAAGTCAGGCCTGTTCCCAGGGCCTGAATTCAAGTCCTAGCACTTGAAAAAATAATATTTGTATATATTTTAAATACATGATTTATATTTACAGTTTACTGCATATTGCGGTTCATGTAGTTATTGATTTTATTTTGTGTTTTACTTATTTCTTAAGTATTTTAGTGAGTATGATTACACATATAATATTTTTACATCCTATTACATAGAACATAGATATGCCTACGTATTATCCATCATTCCTGAGACCCAGGACTTTCGCCGATAGGGAAAACAAGTGGGAGAATTAGCTTCTTCCACCAGGATTATGTTTTTGGCTGTTCTGTGATTTGAACTCTAGGCCTACAAGACCCACTTCATAAATGGATCAATGTTAGCACACCAGTCTGATGCAAGTGAAGTTGGTGGGCAAATTTGAGGACCTGAGATCAAGCCCTAGGAGTGGCCAATATATAAAAAGATAGATGTGTAGATTGCAGTGTGTGTGTATTTACATATGCATATGCATCTATACATAAATGTATACCGAGACAGATAGACATTTGTGTAGATTCTACTGCATAACTCTCTATATAAGTGATGTCTATACCTTCTTTTTATATATTCTATTGCTACCTATTATTTGGTCTAAAATTATGAGTCCATTAATTAATCTCGGTAGAAGACTTAATAAAGTATTAATTCAATTAATCAATGACCTATATTTATTGTGTACAATCTTACACTAGATTGATTAGCTAATTAGTAATTCTATTGGTACATGCCAAACATTCTATTAGTCTTCCTATAGATAGGAATAGATAGGAATGACTTTCCTAGCATCTTCAGCCATGTGTAGGTGGCAGCCCCAGGATCAAACTCAGGGCCTAGATGTCTGGATTGGGCTCAGGCTTCACTGAGAGTCCCCAGCCTTCGTCCATTCAAGGACATGTACAATTTTCAAGCTGAGTTATTGAGACCCAGGGTTGTCACAGTGCAAAGGAAACAAAGGTAAAATGGTTGTATAAAACTTTCTGGTTTTTCCCTCCATTTTTGTTGCTTTGATTTTTTTTGCCAGTGCTAGGAGTTGAACTCGGGTCCTAGGATCCCTGGATCATCTGTGGGTGTAAATGCTGTCCCCCAGCCTAGGGTAATCATGGTTTAGGACACAATAAAGTGCTCCCTTCAGCAAAAGGATCTCAGGGACAATGTCTAGGCTCACAGTTCAAGCCTCAGGAGTGGCCACACAAAAAAACAGCCATTAAGTCTGTGTGTCTGTGTATGTATGCATGTATTTCTATCGGAGAACATCCAAAGTCGCTATGAAGAGAGGAACCCAGATAGGAAATTTGCTTTGAATAGAATGACTTCATAGCACAGAGAGTGCTTTCAAGACAGTGCATGATCCTGGGATCCCTTCACTGTTTCCAGTGTAGCCTGAGGGTTTCTGCACACCCAAGGCTGTTGGAGGAAGTCTGCCTCATTGTTGGAACAGGCAGAAAAAAAGCCTCACTCCTGTTCAGCTGTGTAACAAAAAATTTATGTGGGGCAATTAGTGAGGATGAGTGAGGGCAGGTTCTGAAGGCCAGGAGAAAAAGGCCTCTTTGTACCCCTAGCTCTCTCTCTCTCCCCAGTGCTCTGTTTTGACAGGAAGCCTTCATTTGTGCCACCTCCCATGGCAGGTCAAGTTTCCTGCACTCATTCTGTCTTTGTTAGACTATGTTCCAGTATTGAAAAAAAACTACTACAGTTAATTCAAGAGTCCGTCTGGCAGACAACTAGGGAGCTGAACCTAATAAGATTCCTAATTATCAAAGGTGCTTCCCTAGTTTTCTGGGAGCTTGTTAAAACTAAGCACTTGTGCAAAATCACAATGCTTCCTGTCATTAGGGCTGGTGAAGCTCATCATGTATTGAAACCTTTGCCATCTTCGAGTTGGGCCTTGAGTAGGAAGACTTCGGGTTAAACACAGGACCAGGGTGCTGACCTGGAGCTCAGAGGATAAGCTCTTTGCTTTACCATTTGGTGTCACTGCTTCATTTCTTGTATCTTTGTGTATGTGTGTGTGTGTGTGTGTGTGTGTGTGCATGTGCATACACCAGACCTGGAGCTTTTATTCAGGACCTGAGCACTGTACCTTAGTTTCTCCTGTACAAGGACAGCCCTCTACCACTTGAGCCACACAGCCAATTCAGACTTTTTTTCTAGGGATATGGTACTGAGGATTCAAGCCTAGGTTTCTTAATTTCTTTTCTTGTAAGTTGGAGGAGTTGACGTCTGGGCCTGGGTGCTGTCTCTGATCTCTTCAGCTCAAGTCTAGCACTCTACCACTTGAGCTACAGCGCCCCTTCAGGCTTTCTGGTGTTTCTTTGGAAATAACCATCTCAAAGAATCACCTGCCAAGGCTGGCTTTGGACCATGATCCTCAGCTCTCAGGCTCCTGAATAGCTAGGATGAGAGGTGCGAGTCACTGGTACCCAGCTTCCACTTTAAGTTTCTAAGTGGTGAATAGGAGATAATAGTCTCATGGGACCGTTTGTTTCTGGGATAGTTTGGAACCCAAATCCTCAGATTCCTGAGCAGGCAGGATGATAGACCTCAGATAAAAACACCTAAGCCGTGACAATTTGCTGTAAGGGGGTCTTTGCCTCCGCGTGGTAGAGTGCTAGCCCAAGAGGAAAATCAGCGCCTAGGCTCTGGGTTGAAGGTTCATGATGGAGAAAACTAAACCAAACCAATTGTCAGCAGGAGACAAGTCACTAGAGTTCAGTACATATATAAATTTGGCCCTGCCTTGGGGACATATCTGAGCCTCAACTTTCTCATCTGCACAATCATCTTACTTGTGGAGCTCTAACAAGGACCAGATGGAAGAATACACCCCATGAAGGACTCAGCACATAACACCCTATGAAGGACTCAGCACCCAGCACCCCAGGAGGGACTCATCACATAGCTGTCTCCCACAAGCTGTCATTAGAATTCAGGTGCTTTCATCAGTATCACGATTCTTTCAGAAAAATGTCAAAAACCACAAAAGTTCACATCTAATGGTTTAGAGGGGTGGTTAATGGGGGTGAGGGTCCTCAGCCTTGGGGATTGCACTCATAGGTTGAGGGTACTCTCCTAAGACCTTTTCCTCAACCCAAGAATTCTACCACTGTGAGCCTCAGCTCAGTGTCTCACAAACTTCCTGCCAGGGCTGAGTACTCAAACCACCAGTTTCAGAACTCATCCCTGAGCAGCTAGGGGTGAGCCAGCAGTGTCTGGTTCCATGGATTTGGTTTGCAGCTGTTGACCTCTGGCTAAGTCAGGTTAGATGATAGCCATCAGCTTCAGACTCCTGGCTTGCTCTGTAATGAGGTATTTGAAGTCCTGGCATTCTATAGTTGCAGTCATAACTTTCTAACTTTTTTTGGTGCTTCAGTGACAGCACCACTTCTGGCTTTTTCTTTGCATGTGATAGTGTGGAAATGAACCCAGAGCTTCATACATACTAGCCAAACACACTACCACTGAGCCCCAGTAGTGACAAGTGTAGAAATGGATATTTTTGGTTATATATATATGAAACAAGAGAGAGATGTCTGTATATTATTAAGTTATATATACTATTTTACTACCAATTATCAATTAATAAATTATTTCTTCCTTTATTTAGGTATCATGTTTGAATTCATAATAAAGTATTAATTGAAAATTAAGCAATGTACTACGATTATTTTGTATAATTTTATAATATAAACATATACTAAGTACTAATGTAATTGTTACTTTGACAACATTCCATTCTTATCACTGTCTATCGGAATGCATTTTTAGGATCTCCTGACATTTGTAGGTGGCGGGGTTTTGAACCCCGGACCAATTTGCTGGTTTTGGTTATGGCTTCCCTGATAGCCCATCAAACTTCAGCAGTGCAAGGTCACGTACACTTTCCGGGCTCTGTCATTTAGACCCAAGATGGTCACAATTCAAAGGAAAAAACTATGTAAAACCACATTCTGGAACTTCCCAGTTTTATGCTTCTCCTTCTTTCACCCTCGTTTTTTTGTCAGTTGTCAGACAGAAGTCTGAGTCTGTGCACTGTCCCTCAACTCTTCAGCTCAAGGCTATCGTTCTACCACTTGAGCCATAGCAACACTTCCAGCTTTTTTCTGCTTATGTGTTGTTGAGGAATCGAACTCAGGACCTTATGCATGGAAGGCAAGCACTCTACTACTGAGCCACCTTCCCAACACTTCACCTTATTTTGCCACTCGAAAGATTTGAACTCAGGTCCTAGGATGAGCTGTGGGTCCAGAGGCTGCACCCCAGCCTAGAGTGATCAAGGCTGAGGCAGAGTTGCCACAAGCTGATTTCAAGGCCTGGGCCTGGCCAAAAAAATTAAAGCCCTGGCTTGGAATTTGCACAATTTTTCTGGCAGGCCTGGGATTTGAACTCGGTCTGGGGAACTCTGTGGCACTGTGGGGGAGGGGAAGCTCACCGTCTTTGAAGACAAGAATTTCAGACCAGCTTCAAGGGCCTCAATTCAAGCCCCATGATTGGAAAAATAAACTCATATATGAGATCTTTTTACATACATAGGTTTACTCCATTTATTACCCTTCTTTATTCATTGTTTATTTTATTTAGCATTATTACATATATAACATTTTTTCATTTATTATATCTTATCACATGGATATATTTGCATATGGATTATACATCATATTTAGACTTTATCAGAGAAGAAAAATTGTGTCAAAATTGGCTTCTTATTGCACATATAAACTTTTGGCATTGCTGGGATTTGAACTCACAGCCCACAATGCATAATTTATGAATGAGTCAGTTTTAGAACAAAAGCCTTTGGCAAACTGAGCTGCCAGCCAGTTCTGAGGACCTGGGATTAAGCCATAGTAGCGGGATATATATATATATATAGGTAGATAGATAGGTAGATAGATAGATAGATAGATAGATAGATAGATAGATAGATAGATAGATAGATAGATAGATAGATAGATAGATAGATAGATAGATTGTTAGATATAGGCATAGATATAGAAAAATAGATATAGATAGATAGATAGATAGACATAGATAGATAGGTAGGTAGGTAGATAGATAGATAGATAGATAGATAGATAGATAGATAGATAGATAGATAGATAGATAGATAGATAAATAGATAGATAGATAGATAGATAGATGTGTAGTTTGCTATATAGATGAGAGAGACAATGTGAGGATATTAAATTATATATATTGTGAATTATTAGTTATTAAATTAGGTCTCCATTTAATGCAGTATCATGGTTGAATACTTACTAAAGTATTAATGTAAAAGAAGTCAGTGTTCTTTAATTAGGAAAACCAAACCAGGGTGTTAGAATGGAAGACATAATCCAATAATTTTTGTGTGACATTCTATAAGAGAATCATGAACTAACTGTCAATTTAATTCTAACTTTTATAAATTCCATTAAGCCTTCCCATGGATAGGAATGATTTTCTCAAGATCTCCCTCCATTTGTAGGTGGTGGTCCTGGCATTGCAACTCCAGGCCTGAGTAGTTTACTCAGAAATGCAAACCATTAGAATGACACTGTGAGGATTTCATATTGTCATGAGGAAAAATAGAACAAGAAGAAAAGAAACCCAAGTGTCAGTGGATCCTGTCTGTAATCCTAGCTCTTCAGGAGTCTGAGAGGTAGAGAATGACAATTTGAATTCAGTCAGGACAGGAAAGCCCAGGACAATCTTATTTCTAAGGGATTACAAGAATTAAAAATAAAACATGGCGGAGGCTGTTTCTCAAGGGCACTACCCTTGAGCAAAAGGAGCTCAGGGACAGTGCCTAGGCTCATAATATAACACCCAGACTTGCAAAAAAAAACAAAAAACACAAAAACAAAAAACAGTAACTCCATGTCTACCCATGTATGTATGAATGTATTTCTATCAGTGAAGATCTAGAGTCCCTATGTTGAAAGGCACACATCTAGGAAATTTGCTTTGAATAAAATGGCTTCATAGCACAGAGTGCTATCAAGACAGTGCATATTCCAGGGCTTCCCTCACTGTTCCCAGTGTAGCCTAAGGGTTTCTGTGCACCTCAGGCTGCTGGAGGAAGTCTGCCTCATTGTTGGAACAGGCAGACAAAAGACCTCACTCCTGTACAGCTGTGTAACAACAACTCCATCTGGGCCAAATAGTGAGGATGAGTGTGGGTGGGTTCTGAAGGCTAGGAGAAAAAGGCTTCCTTGTATCCCAAGCTATCTCTTTCCCCAGTGCTCTGTTTGGGCAGGAAGCCTTCATTTGTGCCACCTCCTGTGGTATGCCAAGTTCCTTGTACTTATCCTGTCTTTGTTAGACTATGTCCCAGTGTTGAAACAAACTGCTACAATTAATTCAAGGGTCCTTCTGGCAGAAAACTAGAGAGCTGAACCGAATTAAAATATTCCTAATTGGCAAAGTTGCCTCCTTAGGTTTCCAGAAGCTTGCTGAATCTAAGCACATGTGTAATACCACAATGATTCCTGTCATCTAGGGCTGGTTAAGCTCATCAGGATTTGAAACCTTTGAGCTCTCCTAGTTGAGGCATGGATGGCTAGCTTTTGGGGTTGAACACAGGGCCTGGGTGCTGACCATGAGCTCAGAACCGAAGCTCATCGTTTTACCACAATTTGGTGTCACAGCTTCACTTCTGATCTCTCTCTCTCTCTCTCTCTCTCTCTCTCTCTCTCTCTCTCTCTCTCTCTCTCTCTCTCTCTCTCTCTCTCTCTCTCTCTCTCTCTCTCTCTCTCTTTGTGTGTGTGTGTGTGTGTGTGTGCATACATTTGTCCTGGAACTTGAATTCAAGACCTGAGCACTGTACCTGAGTTTCTCCTGTACCAGGATAGCACTCTACAACTTGAGCCTCAGGGCCACTTCAGGCTTTATTTTTTAGTGATGTGATACTGAGGAATCAAAACCGAGGGATTCATACATGCAAAGCAGCCTAACCCCTCTTCTTCAGGTTTCTTTCTTTCTCTTCTTGTATGTTGGAGGAGTTGAAGTCTAGGCCTAGGTGCTGTCCTTCAGTTCTTCAGCTAAAACCAAGTGCGCTACCACTTTAGCTACAGCATTTCTTCAGGTTTTTGTTGGGTCGCTAGAGAGTAGCGTCCATCTCAAGAATTTCCTGCCCAGACTGGCTTTGGACCCTGATCCTCAGCTCTTAGGCTCCTGAGTATCTAGGAGGACAGGCGTGAGTTAGTGGTGCCCAGCTTCCACTTCAAGTTTCTAAGTGGTGAATAGGAGATAATATTCTCATGGGACACTTTGTGTCTGGGATAGTTTGGAACCCAGATTCTCAGATCTCAGGTTCTTGAGTAGGCAGGGTGACAGACCTCAGCTACAGACTCATAGATCATAACACTCTGTTACAAGAGAGTCCTTGGCTCCACGTGGGAAGGTATTAGCCATGAGCCAACAAGAAAGTGTCGAGTGCCTAGGCCCTGAGTTCAAGGTTCACGACTGAGAAAAATAAACAATTTTCTGCAGAAGACAACTCACTAGATTTCAGTACATACATAATTTTGGTGAGGCTCAAGTTTCTCATCTGCACCATCATCTTACTTGTGGAGCTCTTACAAGGACCAGATGAAAGAATGAACCCCATGAAGGACTCAGCACACAACTCATGAAGGACTCATCACATAGCTGTATCCCACACGCAGTCATTAGAATTAGGGTGCTTTCTTTGGTTTCAGCATTCCTTCAGAAACACGTCACAAACCACACAAAATTCACATCTAATGATTTCGAGGGATGGGTTTTTTTGGGAGGGCTGGGAGTCAGCCACAGGGAATGCACTGGAAGGTTGGAGGTACTGTTCTAAGATCTTTTGCTCAAGGCTAGAGCTCTACCACTGTGAGCCACAGCTCAGAGTTTTGCAGACTTCTTGCAAGGGCTGGGTTTTAAACCCACTAGTGTGAGATCTCAGCCCCTGAATATCTTGGATGACAGGGCTGAGTGAACTAGCAGCATCTGGCTCCGTGGGGCTGGGTGGCAGTGATTTACTTCTGGCTGTCAGTTTAATGTCAGCTGTCAGCACCAGACTCCTGGTTTGCTCGGTGATGAGGTATTTGAAGTCTTATCCTTATACCATTGCAGTTAGAACATTCTATTTTCTTTTATTTGGTGCCACTCCTGGGTCTTGAGTAAGGGTCTAGACATAGTCCCGATTTTTCTGTGCATGCTGTAGTGAGGAATCGAACCCAGGGCTTTGTACGTATTAGGCAAGCACCCAACCATTGAGCCCCGGGAGTGACAAGAGTATGAACAGATAAATGTGTAGATTGGTTGACAGATAAATGGATGTATATGTGTACAACAAGAGAGAGATGTCTGTATACTATGTAACTGCAAATAAAATATTACTACCAATTATCATGATTGAATATATAATAAAATATTAATTGAAAAATTAATGTAGTATAATTGTTGTGTATAATTTTATAATAAAATCGTACACTAACTACTAATTTAATTGTTACTTTTATAACATTCCATTCCTATGGATGCATATGGGAATGGGTTTCTTAGAATCTCCCACCATTCATTAGTGGCAGTCCTGGGATTCGACCTCCAGACCTAATTTGCTGGTTTCGGCTATGGCTTCCTTAATAGCTGCCAAACATCTGCAATGCAAGGTCATGTACACTTTCTGGGCCTTGGCATTTAGACCCAGGATGGTTACAATACAAAGGAAATAAAAAGGTAAAACTGCTTTCTTGAACTTCTCAGTATTATGCTTCTCCCTTTTATTTTTTATATTTTTTGTCTGTCCCGAGATTTGAACTCAGGTCCTAGGATCCCAGTGCTGGCAGTGGCAGAGATACCAAGACCTGACTTCAATCCCCGTACATGGCAATAATAATAATAATAATAATAATAATAATAATAATAATAATAATAATAATAATAATAATAATAATTAGACCCTGGCTTGAATTTGCACAATTTTTCTGGTAGGCATGGTATTTGAATTCAGGGTCTGGGTACCTCTGTGACAATGTGGGTGAAGGGGAATGGCTCACTGTCCTTGAAGACAAGAAATTCAGACCAGTTCCTAGGACCTGAATTGAAGCCCCAGCACTGGAAAAAAAATGTTCCTTTATGAGATCTATTTACATACATGGGTTTACTTCATTGACATTTATTACCCTTATTTATTTAGTATTATTACACATATAACACTCCTTTTAATATATCATACCACATAGGATATATTTTATACATCATACTGAGACCAAGGACTTTCTCAGAGAAGGAAAACAATGTGTCAAAATTGGCTTCTTACTACAAAGAATCAATTTTTGGCCATCCTGGGATGTCAACTCATGGACTACAATGCCCAATCCATAAATGGGGTCACAGTCTTAGCAGACCAGACTCTGACAAACTGAGCTGCCAGGAAGCTCAGAGGACCTATGATCAAGCCACACTATTCCCATGGGACTAGTGGGGCTTGATCATAGGTATGATTATATATGTATATTTATATATATGTAAATATACATATCTATCATATATATGTATATTTATCTATAAATATACATATATATACATATGTATGTTGATAGATGTGTAGATTGAGATATATATATGTATATATATACATATATATATAGCGAGAGAGAGGGACTGTGAGGATATTAAATTATATATATTATTACCAATTATTAGCTATTAAATTATGTTTCCATTTACTGAAGTATCCTGGTTGAATACATATGAAAGCATTAATTAAAAATTAGTCAATATCCTTAATCATACCATCATGATAGAATGGATGATATAAATCCAAAACTTATTCTGTGGCATTCTAAAATAGAATCATGAAGCAACTGCACATTTAAGTATTACTTTTATAACATTCCATTAGCATTCACATGAACAGGAATGAGTTTGTCAGGATCTCCCTCCATTTGTGGGAGACCTAGCATTGCAACTCCAAGCCTGAGTGGTTTAATTTGAATGCAAACCATTGGAATGACACCGTGAAGATTTCAGATTGTTATGATTAAAAAGAAGAAGAACAAGAAGAAAAGAAAGCAAGTTGTCAGTGGCTCCTGCCTGTAATCCTAGCTCCTTAGGAGGCTGAGGTGTAAAGAATGCCAATTTCAATTCAGCCTGGGTGGGAAAGTCCATGATACCCTTCTTTCTAAGAGGTCACATGAAAAAGAAAAACCAAGGGTAGAGTGCTACACTTGAGCAAAAGGAGCTCAGGGACAGAATCTAGGCTCATAGTACAACCACAGATCTGCAAAAAATAGGAGGCAATAACTCCTTGTATCTTTGTATGGATGATGAGCATTCAGCAGGTTGCCCATGCCAAGGCACCCAACCTGGGCAAGCTGGGACAAGCCCTCAGAGAGTACTAAGTCTGAGCGGGCAACATGAACAAAGCATCCTTCTCTGCCATTTAAAAAACGGAAGCCTTATGTTCTGGCCGAGGTGTCCCATTGGGACACCTAGAAGCCAGAGAGTGCCTCCAGGGAGACAACGGTTCTAGGCTATAGAAGCGGTCAAAAGTTCTGGCTTCAAATTCTCTATCCCTATGTATGATGTGAGCCTAGACGTCCGGGGCCTGGTGGCTATCACTCATTTATCATTCCTCATTGCCAAGTCACAGGCTGGTCCCAAATTGGCAAAGATATGAAATAGTCAGCGATTTCTACAATGAAAGGGATAAGTTAATAAACCCCACCCTCATAACTCCCATGAGAAGTGAGCCTTGGGTTGTGGGTTGTGTATGTGGCTTAGTGGTAGAGTGCTTACTTAGCACGCATGCATGAAGCCTTGGGTTCTATTCCTCAGTACCACAGAAGCAGAAAAAGCCAAAAGTGGCACTAGGGCTTAAGTGGTAGTGTGCTAGCCTTGAGCAAAATAAGCTCAGGAACATGTCCACACCCTGAGTTCAAGCCCCAAGACTGGCAAAACAAAAGTCAGCTTGGTGAGATATATTGTTCTGGGACTCAGAGGAGGTCCGATGTTATAGGTAAGAGGTAGGGTAGAGGGCAGGTGCTGGGGGATCACCCCTGCAATCTTAGCTACTTAGGAGGCTGAGATTTGAGGATGACAATTGCAAGCAACCAAGTCTATATGAGACACTTTCCTCCAATTAAACACCCCAAAATCCAGAAGTAGAGCTTGTGGTTCAAGTAGAGCGCTAGCCTTGAGCACAAAGGCTCAGGGATAGAATAGCATCCAGGCACACACATGACCACACACACACACACACACACACACACACACACACACACACACACACACACACACAACACACACACACACATCAAGATAGAGCATTTGCCAGTCAGCCTACACAAGTTCCATCTCTAGAAACTTAATACTAAAAAAAAAAAAAGAGAGGGAGATTGCTCCACGAGGTGATATAACCAGTGCCAAAATTCCACAGGAGTTCTAAGATGTGAAAGAGGACAGAGAGCCGCAGGCAGAAGGTCCAGCATGGGCAACAGTCCTGAGGTGTGGTTAAGAGCAGGTGGTGTGGGTGGAATGAAGGTTTTGTGGCTTCAGACAAGTCTGTTAGGCCATTCAAGGCTGTGTCAAGGTTTGTACTTGAGTCACATGTAGAGCAGAGGTTGGGATCCAAGAATGGGGTCCAGGGGGAAGATTAGCTTGTCTTTTCACCATGGACCCCAGCCATTTCCTGTAGCTGGCAGCCTATTTTTCATAGCTCCTGACCCTCAGGCCTCCTTTGCATGGAGGAGTCAAGGCAAATGCAGGGAAGAACATTTGCTTAAGAAAAGCTTCTAGGGACTGGGAAGTTGTCCCAGTGGTAGAGTGGATGCCTTGCATGCCTGAGGCTCTGGGTTTGATTCCTCAGTACCACATAAGCCAAAAAGAAAAAGGCTGGAAGTAGTGCTGTGGCTCACGTGGTAGAGCGCTAGCTTTGAGCTGAAGAGCTGAGGGACAGCACCCAGGCCCAGAGTTCAGGCCCAACGACTGGACTCCCCCCACTCAAAAAAAGAAAAGCTTCTAGCCTAATGCCACTAGTGGCACAACCCCTGTAAATACTAGCTACTCAGGAGACAGAGATCAGAGGGAGGAAAGTTACTAAGACTCTTCTTGCCGATGAACTACCAAAAGCCAGAAATGGAGCTGTAGCTCAAGTGATAGAGTCCCAGCATTGAGGGAAAAATTAAGAGACAAATCCCAGACCCTGAATTCAAGCCCCAGTACTGGCACCTAAAAAAATAAAGAAAAGCTTTCAGGAGCTCCTAGTCCACTGTAGTGAAACTTCAGATCAGCCTAGCACCGGTGGCTCACACCTGTCCTCCAAGCTCCTCAGGAGGCTGAGACCTGAGGATCGCGGTTCAAAGCCAGCCCAGGCCAGAAAGTCCAGGAGACTCTGATCTCCAAGGAACCTCCCAAAAACTGGAAGTGGCGCTGTGGCTCAAGTGGTAAGCTGAAGAGCTGGTGGACAGCGCCCAGGCCCAGAGTTCAAGCCCCATGAACAGCACCTGGCCTGCTTGGACTTCACTCTGTGGCAGAGTACTTTCCAGTGTGCCCCTGAGGGTCTCCCAATGTCTAGGTGTCCTACCAGTCTTCAGAGCAGCCTCTTTGGAGGTCTTTTCCTACAGAATAGGCCACAGTATCAGAGAAAGGTCAAGCCTTGGGGCACGGAGGTCTTCAGTCGAGTCATCAGAATGGCATCTGTCAAAGGTGCAGTGTGGATCTGAGCAGGAAATCGACATCTCATACCAGGGTTCTGGGCAAACAGGGGCAGGAGCTGCAAGATGGCACAGCAGGTAATGCCCACCCACGCAAGTATCACAAAAGTCCGAATCTGTCAGACACAACTTTGACGGGTGTTGAGTTGGGCTCATGAAAGACTTGTAGGCTCAGGAATCCACAGGTGGCTGGCTGCTGCTTGTAGCAGTCACTACCCCTGGAGTCCCAGGGCTTGGAGCCCTGCTTTCCTCACCAGTGCTCGGGGGCAGATGAAGGTCTGCAATCGTGGGCCAACTACAAAGGAGCATCCATAGTGTCCTTCCGTTGGTCCTGTGGCCCCATGCATGGATGTAGGGGCAGGTCCCATGGAACTTACTGCCATAACCCAGACCCCTCAGCCCAAGAAGGACTTAGGGAGAAACAACTTGATCTGCCTTGAGAGTTTACTATGATTATGCCTCAGGACTGGCCACAGTTCTACCTCAGCTCATCATTAACACCTCTGTGTGTGTGTGTGTGTGTTTGTGTGTGTGTGTGTGTGTGTGTGTGTGTGCATGCGCGCGCACATGCATGTGTGTGTGCACATTTTGGTACAGGGTTTTAACTCAGGGCTCGGGCTCTGTCCCTGAGTTTTTTTCATTGAGGGCTAGCACTCTACCACTTGAGCCACAGCTTTTCTTCCAGCTTTCTGTGATTATTTGCAGAAGAGAGTCTCATAGACTTTTCTAGCTGGGCTGCCACTGAATGGCAATCCTCATATCTCAGCCTCTGAGGAGATAGGAATATGAGAGAATGAGCTGTTAGTATCTAACCGGCCACACTTTCCTTCTTGGATAAAACAGAGTACTTGTCTGTCCCAGCCAAGCACCCATGTACAGCTACCCCTGCAACCCAGGCTTCAGACAAAACATACCCTCCCCTGAGGACAAAGAAATGGGATCAGGTTTGAGCTTTAGGTTCTCCACACAGTCAGGGGTTGCTAGGAGCTGATGTAGAGGTCAAAGTTCTAGGCCAGGGCAAGTAGACAGCTGTTAGAACAGAAGAGCATATGAAAAGACTTCCTTGCAGCTGGGTGCCAGTGGCTCATGCCTATAATCCTAGCTACTCAAGGCTGACACCTGAGGATCAATCAAGATTCAAAGTTAGCCTGGGTACACTCTTATCTCCAATGAATCATCAAAAAGCTGGGAAGCCGAGCTACACTAGTTCACATGGTACAGCACCAACCTTGTGCAAACAAGCTAAAGGATAGCACCTAGGCTCTGAGTTCAAGCCCCGGTAACACACACACACACACACACACACACACACACACACACACACACACACACACATACACACACATGCACTCACACACACAGAGTAACACCTTTAGCAGGTGCCAATGTCTCATACAGCTATCCAGCTACTCAATAGGCTGAGCTCTTAGGATGGCAGCTTGAAGCCAGCCCAGGCAAAAAAGTCCTAAAAAAGATGAAAGGTGAGCTGTCATTCAAGTGGTAGAGTGTTAGCTCAGGAACAGTGCCTAGGCCCTGAGTTCCAGCTCTGAGATTTTGGTTTTTTTTTTTTTGGGGGGGGGTCCAGTCATGGGGCCTGAACTCTGGGTCTGGGCACTGTCCCTCAGCTCTTCAGCTCAAGGCTAGCCCTCTACCACTTGAGCCACAGCGTCATTTCCGGCTTTTTCCTTTTTGCTTATGTGGTGCTGAGGAATCGAACCCAGGGCCTCAGGCATGCAAGGCAAGTGCTCTACCACTGAGACACCTTCCCAGCCCTCTGAGATTTTTTGTTAAATAGAAACTCTTTGCCATCCCCAACCCCACAGGCCATAAATCCAGATTTCGGTCATCCTAGATCTCACTTCCATTCCTGCTACTTCCACAGAACTGCCACAAGTAGCCGATGTGTGGCTAGCACTGGGCTAAGAATTGAACTTACACAAGGGGGATATAACCAGGTCAAGGCTAATGTCCCAGAACATTGAGGTACTGGCCATCCCAGTCTCTCACCCCCTCTACCCTGACCCTGGAATCTAGTCTGTGCCTCTGTATTATGGTTATCCGGAATTGTTTAGAAGGACCTGAGAGACCCAGCTGGGTGGGGGAAGATAGACTTTCCTGTGATAAGTTACATTTACATTTCCTAGACACCAATGGATACTTCCAGGACAACTTGGCCTTACCTTCCATGTAGCCCCAGATCCTCCTTGTTTGGGCAGCCTTCAGTCAGCTATCAGGCTGAAGTTGGCCAGAGCCATTGGCAATCACCCTTCCCCCACTCCACTGCCAGCCTGCTAAGATGGACATGCATCCAGAGGCTCAGCTGAGGAAAAGGAAAGGACATGGCATGACTGAGCCCCTCCCCTCCAGGGGCAGGGGAGAACCTATGCCAGCTGGCCATGCTGATCCAGAATCCTCTGGAGGCGGCCAAAGTTATGGACAGCCAGACTTGGGCCCCAACAAAAAGCTAGAATATACAGGTCTTTGCCAATTTAGGACTCATTGTAGACCCAGATAGGGAGCTAAAGGCATGGTGCCATGGAGGAGGGGCTCCCTCTGAAATCAGGAAGAGGCAGACAGGCGCCCAGGAAGGGGACAGAGAAAGATGAGGGAAAAATACACACAGACACACAGACACACAGACACACAGACACACAGACACAGACACAGACACACGCACACACACACACACACACACACACACACACACACACACACACACACACACACACACACAGGAGTAGCCCAAGGCCTCAGCAGTCCCTGAGCACCTGAACATCTCAACCCCTGAGAAGATAGCACTATGATCCTCAGACCAACTGTAGACAAAATTCTGAGTATCTCTGAAATGGCTCATAACATAGCATGGCATTTCCTACTGTACACAATGCTATGCAGAAAATTCAGCTACCTTATTTTTGGTTGTTGGTCATGGGGTTTGAACTTTGGGCCTTCACACAGTCCTTTAGCTCTTCAGCTAAAGGTGCGTGCTCTACCACTGGAGCCATAGCACCACTTCCGGTTATCTGGTGGTTCAAAGCCACCCTAAGCTGGCTTTGATCCGCAATCCTCAGATCTCAGTCTGGTGAGTAGCTAGGATTACAGTTGTGAGCCAATGGCAGCACCTGGCTTCAGTTACCTTCTTATACCCAGGGGAAACCCAACTTGTCAGGCTACAAGTCACATGCAATCCTTCGCTTCAGACTTTGACACCAGCACCCAAAACCATACTTCCATGGATGGAGAGAATAAAATTGACACTACCCTCCCATCCCTGCTCACATTCACTCCACTCCCTGCCTAAGACAGGCCACCACCTCTGGAGTTCTTGGTAAGGCAATGCCCACCCTTCTGTGATTTTACACTCGGGCAAAACAGGGGAGATCTTAGAAATTTCTGTACATTGAGGCCAGCACCTGTTCTCCCAACCACAGCACCCCCACTCCTTCACCATCTCTTACAGGCAAGGGGTGTCTTTCTGGTTTTTTTTTTGCTGTTAAGGGGCTTGAACTCAAGGCTTGGATACTGTCTTCAATGATGATTTTTACTCAAGGCCAGTGCTCTACCATTTGAGCCATGGAAACACTTCCAGTTGGAGACTGGAGATGAGACTCTCATGGGACTTTCCTGCCTGGGCTGGGAAACGGGATCCTCTGGATCTCAGTCTCCCAAATAGCCAGGATGACAGGTGTGAGACACCAGCCCAGGGCTTATGGTGTCTCATTCTTTAGAATTTCCTCCTAGTCCTCCTCTAGACACAACCACCGAGATACTCCTCTACCATCCTCAGGGACAGCAAAGGGAAGCTTGGAATCTGGGTAGGGACATATGCATTAAAGGGTCCCCTCCACATCTCTACCCCTCTCTAATTCCCATCTGCCTCCTGTGGATGGCCTGGTCATCTGGAGCAGATCAGACCCACTAGGACTCTGGGGCCTGCCTGTATCCCCCTGCCTCACCCAACAGTGACCTGAGTATTTCTTGGGCCAGCTGCTTCATGTCCTGGTGGAATATGTTGGGAGGGTTGCTGATAACCGGGTCCAGGTGTTCAGGGCAGAAGGAGTGTCCAGTTCCCTTGTCAATGAAGGAGACACAAAGCATGGATGGATCTATTAAGAATTACAGGGCATAGCCATCCACCCATCACCAAGGTCACTTTGAGAGCTGTTTTATGTTGACAGTCCTGGGGCTTGATCTCGGGGCCTGAGTGCTGTGTTGGAGCTTCTTTTCCTGGAGGTGAGCGCTCTTCCACCTGAGGCAAGGTGCCACTTCCGACTTTTTTTCTGTGTATGTGGGACATAGGAATGGAATCAAGGGTTTCCTGTGTGCTTAGCGAGCCCAATACTGCTAAGACACAATTCCAACCTTGGATAGCTGTTTTCCTGTGACCCCTTGACCCTGTCTCGGGACAGTCTTGCACATCTGTACTGAGTTTCTCATCAGCAGCCATGGCTGGAAATGATCATGCTCAGCTATGTTGTCCTATATCTACAGTTTCTTTGCACTCTGTGCTTCCTGTCTGCTCCTCCTTGTTAAGTAAGATCCCCTTTCAAGTCCTACTTCTAAGAAGCCCACTGCAATTGTCCTGGCAGCGAGGGATCTTCATTCTGCAGGCTGCTGGCCTTGTCACGCTCTGCCTTCTGGCCGGTGTGCATGAAGGAGAAGGCCTGGCTTCCACCACCCACTTTTTGAAGGCTCTCATACACTACCCTGGGACCGCTGCTGTACCATACATGAGAGGTCACTCGAGGCCCAGGCAGTATGGGGCAACAAGATGGGGCCATATTTTTGTGTGGGCTTGAACTCAGGATCTGGGAACTCTCTCTCTCTCTCTGAGTTTTCGTGCTCAAGGCTGCTGCTCTACCACTTGAGCCACAGCTCCACATCTGGCTTCTTGGTGCTTCCATGGAGAGAAATGTCTCTCTGGCTTTCTAGCTTATGTCTGGCTTTGATCTTTGATCCTCAGATCTCTGCCTCCCAAGTCACCAGGATGTCAGGCTTGAGCCTGAGCCAGAGGTGATGGGCACCAGAGCCTTTCTTTTGAGTTTCTGTTTATCTCGTGTCAACTAGCAAGCCCCAGTTAAAATAGTCAATTTCAGGGGTTCAAGTTTGTCTCCTAGATCAGTTAATCCAAGGAGATAAAATCTCTTTGGAAAAGGCTACTTTGAATTGAATTGGCATAGGTGAGTGTCTGTGTGTGTGTGTGTGTGTGTGTGTGAGAGAGAGAGAGAGAGAGAGAGAGAGAGAGAGAGAGAGAGAGAGAGAGAGAGAGAGAGAGAGAGAGAGAGAGAGAGAGAGAGAGAGAGAGAGAGAGAGAGAGAGAGAGAGAGTTTGTTTCAGGGATACCTACCCCCATCTCTGCGGTGCCTCATCCTCCAATTGGTGAGTCCATCCTGGATCCCCACCCCAAGGAAGGTGGGTAGGGAGAGTACGTAAGGTCACATCGAGTAGAATGATCTGAATTTTATCCTGCAACTGAAGCCTGGAGAGATAATGGAGAGAAGGAGAGGTTTAGAGGAACATCAAAAGAAGCCTCTTATCTTTGGCTACAAGTACCAGAGAGAAGACTGAATCCATCCTTCTTGGTAGTAAGATAACACGTGCCCACTATTCATTTATTCTATTTTATTTCTGTGAGTCCTAGGTCTTGGATTCAGGGCCTGAGTGTCATCCCTGAGTTTCTTTTTCTCAAGGCTGAGGATCTACCACTTGAGCCACAGCACCACATCTGGCTTTTTTGTGTATGGGGGGAGGTTTTTAATGGGACATAAGAATCTGACAGACTCTTCTGCCCAGGCTGGTCCTGAGTCACAACCATCAGACCTCAGCCTCTGAATAACCAGGATGACAGGTGGGAGCCACCAGCACCTGACTGCCACCATCCATTTATATTCCCCTAGGGCCAGTTCTGGGCCACCCACATTGCACCCCCTTTGTTGTGAGTGGGAAGCCGACATGGGTGCGTTTTATACTTCAACAGCCTACCTACCTGTGAGCATTGTTCCAGGTCAGTCTGATGGCAGCTTCCTCCTTATTGACAGCAATGACTCGGCTCTGTCACAAGAACAAATGTCCCCCAAGAGGTGTCAGGCCTAGGGTCTTTCCTCTGCATACTGCCCCTCCACCCCAAAATAACACACTCCAGCAAAGTGAAGTAGACATAAAGTGGATTCATTTTCTTATAACCAGGATCTGGCGAGATAAGCAGTGGTGAGGATCAGAGGCCCTGGATCGTGCTGGGTGGGAGGACAATGTGATGCCTCCGTATCCACTTTCCTTTAACTGTCTTAGCAGAGGGTAGTGGGGAAGGACTCACGGGAGAGACGGACGATGAATATCCGACAGTCTAACCCGGGCACGGTGGGGCTTACTTCAGGGAGGTAGTTCAATAGGCTGAGGAGACAGCTCCTGACCTACAGCCAACCTCCAGAATGGGAGGACCACCTTGAGTCCAGCCACATGGGGACCCTGGGCCACCTCCTCCAGCACCCATTCAACCAGTTCCTATGTGAGAGAGATAGGTAGGGAGAGAGACAGAGACAGAGACAGAGAGTCAGAAAATGTGTGAGAGATAGAAAGAAAGAAAAAAAGAAAGAAAGAAAGAAAGAAAGAAAGAAAGAAAGAAAGAAAGAAAGAAAGAAAGAAAGAAAAAAGAAACAAGAAAGAAAGAAAGGAAGGAAGGAAGAAAGAAAGAAATAGAAAGAAAGAAAGAAAGAAAGAAAGAAAGAAAGAAAGAAAGAAAGAAAGAAAGAAAGAAAGAAAGAAAGAAAGAAAATCCAAATTACACTTTAGCCAGGTGTCGGTGGCACAGGACTATAATGCTAACTACACAGGAGGCTGAAATATGAGGATCATGGTTCATAGCCAGCCCAGGCAGGAACGTCTGTGAGACTCTTATCTTCAAAGAACCACCAGAAAATTGGATGTGATGCTGTGGCTTAAATGGTAGAGGCTAGCCTTTATCTGAAGAGCTCGGGGACTGTGCCCAGGTCCAGAGTTCAAGCCTCACAACTGACAAGAAGTGGACTTGCCACCACAAGTAGTGGACTGAATAACACCCACTGTCCTAGGGAACATGGCAGAGAAGTCAGGCCGAGCTTGCTGTCAGCTGGGGGTCATGAGTAGGTCACCTAGCGTCTCCATGCCTCGTTTTCCCCAGCTGCAAAACTGAGCACAGTGAAGGATCCCCTTCCTCATCGTGATAGGGTAAGGATGAAAGAGAGCCATGTTTTGTTTCATAATCCCGTACTAGTTGCACGATAAATAACAGGCCCCATCTGAGCACTTTCTGGGAATCTTCCTGTCATATGCTCACAGAATTGTGAAGAACCATATCTGACAGCCTCTCCCTCTATGCCTGGCTCTGCCCCAGAGATCCCTCTGTATTAATTCCTTGTTTCCTCACAACTGTCTCAGAAGGAGACTGAGGACCAATGGTCGAGGCCCAACCCAGAGCTTCACCTTAGGTCAAGAATCGGCTGCCATGGACTGAGTTTGGGACAATCCATCTAAACCAATGACTGAGCGTGGCGCTACATGTCTAGCATTCCAACTAAAGAGGACCAGACCTGCTGGCACATGCCTGTCACAGATAGGAGGGCTGCGATCCAACCCAGCCTGAGCATATATTATCTATTTCAGAAATGTCCAAGACATAAAGGCTTACCTCACATGGTAGAAGACCTGACTGGCAAGCCTAAGGCATTGAGTACAAACCCTAATATACCAAAAAAAAAATCAGAGGCCTTGTGCCAGAGGCTCATGCATGTAATTCTAGCTACTCAGGATACTGAAATCTGAAGATTACAGGTCAAGATTTAAAATAGGGTTGGCTTCACCCATGAATCGACATTATGAGAAGACCCAGACTCTGACCCATACCAGTGCACTCCATACTAACAGGGCTAACATCCTTACTAAGGGCTGGCTATGCTGTCTGTCCCCCTGGGGAGTCACCCTCTGTGGGCCCCACCCCCAGGTCCTCCTAAGCTCTCTTTGCCACCAACCAGGCCTAAGGGAGTAGACATCTCCAGGGAACACAGATCCTTTGGTCTTATAATTTAATTGTGCTGAGTTCCCTTCTAGTGTTCCACCCTTCCAGGCCCCTAAACCTCGGCCCATGCATCCCCCAAAGATAGCATTTATAAGTTACCAAAGGGTCCAGCACTCCGTGTTACAACCTACTTCTACACACACACACACACACACACACACACACACACACACACACACATACACACACACACACACACACATACACACAAAGCCGGCACGGGTGGCTCATGTCTGTCATCCTAGCTACTCAGGAGGCTGAGATCTGAGGATCACGGTTCAAAGCCTGCCCATGCAGGAATGTCTGTGTGGCTCCTATCTACAGTGAACCACCAAATAGCCAGAGGTGGAGCTGTGACTCAAGTGTCAGAGCACTAGCTTTGAGCACAATAGCTCAGGAACAGCACCTAGGCCCTGAGTTCAAGGCCCAGTTCTACCTCCAAACACACATACAGACACAGACACAGACACAGACACACACACACACACAGCCTAAAGCTTAAGTAGTCTCTGAGAAGAGAACCATGAATTCCTTCCATTAGGATCACATCCCACCCCCGAGAATGTGGCACTCCTGACTTCAGACCCACTGTAGACAAAACATTAAGCTTCTCACATACCTCCAATGTCTCATAGCCCAGTATGGCATTTCCTACTGTACACACTGCTATGCGGAAAACTTAGTCACTTCTTTTTTGTTGTTGTTGATCATGGGATTTGAACTCTGGGCCAGGGCACTGTCCCTCAGTTTTTCAGCTGAAGGTGAGCACTCTCCCACTTGAGCAACAGTGCCTATTCTCTGGTGGTCCATTGGACATCAAGTCTTGCAGAACTTTTCTGCCCAAGCTGGCTTTAAACCGTGATCCTCAGATCTCAGGTCCTGAGTAACTAGGATGACAGCCATGAGTTACTGGCAGCCAGCCAAAGATACTTTTCCATGCCTTTCATCCTATCTCTTCAGGAGACTGAGATCTGAGGACTGCAGTTGGATGCAACCCTTCGCTGCAAAATCCATGAGAATTCTTTATGTCCAATTAAACACCCAAAAAAGTTGTAAGTGGAGCTGTGGCTCAAATGTAGACTGCTAGCTTTTAGCATTAAAGACAAGGGATAGGACCCAGTCTCTAGTTTCAAGCTTTTTGTAGCAAAGACCCACCGAAGAAAAGGAAGCAGATGGGCACAGCAGAGCTCAAAGCTCACACATATACTCAAGACTCCCAGAACAGACCCAATCCTGCTCTGATTCTCTAGATTCTATGTCCTACATCATGGCAGTCTTAGATGGGACTGACCATGCACCAAGTTAGGACGTTCAAGTACAATCTCATACTGAGGATCCCTGACCTATCAGAGACTCAGGATCTCTCACTGTCCTGCATTGACACTGAGCAGTGAGGTGAGGTCTAGTTATCCAACCACAGGATGTGGGAATAAAAGGATTTCGCAGCCAAGGGAAGCAGATGGGAGGGCTCTATGTCCCTCTCTCTCGGGAAGGAGAAAAGGGCTGATCCATCCCAGCAATGTTCCTGGGTTGTGAGTATTCTCAATAACAACCCTGCTCAGAGCCCAGGGTCTCTGGTTTTCCCACCAGCCTCTACTCAAGCCTGCCCCACCTTCAGTTGGCCCTCTCTAAATGCCAGATCTGCCATCTAGACTAAAGGCTGAGCCAGAAGAGAGACCCACCTCTGCCTCTGAGAATGGCAGTCAAGAGGTCTTAGTGCCCCCTAGAGGAAATCTCGGGGCTACATGGGTCCCGACTCCCGCCCTCATTTCCTGTCTGTCCTGTGCCTTTGGCAAACTTATCTCTGTCTCTGGTAGAGGAATGAACACCAGGGTAGTTGTAAAACCTAACTCTGAAATCCTTACCCAAAAGACCACCAGAGACCGTCACCATGTAAAAGCAAAAGAGTCTTTATTGGAAGCTTGATCTTGGTCCCCCCAGTGTACATGGCAGCAGCCCATGATGCTGAGAGGCCCCAAGCCCATGGTTACAACACTTCTTATACACTTTTTTAGGGAAGGTAGGGCTTCACGTACATCATAATTTCTTGTAACAAATCACTACAAACCCCAGGAAAATCACAAAACGACTTTATAGTATGATTGGCACACTACAAAGTGGGAAAGGACCAGAAACAAGTTGTTGGTTAGATCAAGGGGGCCTACGTTCTTTAAACTGGTTGGCTTGCACCACAGAAGAGTCTCAAGAGAATACATGCTAAACTGCAGAGTTCCTTTTTTAAACAAACACCACCTGTGGCCTGACTGCAGCGTCACCAAGCACTCCAGCACCTGCCTGCCTGCGGTTTTCCCAAGGATTGTTTATGTTCCTAGTCCCCTGGGAATTGCTTCTTCTGTTCATTCTCAGGTCGGGTTCATGGTCAGCTGCATAACTCATACCTCAGAATATGCTCGCTAGCTCAAGATGAAGTCACCCAGGCCTCAGTCTTCTCAGTGTCATCTTCAGATTGAGCCCTGGAATGTTCATGTCTCCAAGGATGTACTGCACAGGCATCCTGTGGCAGATGCCAGCCAGGTGGTCAATGGTGAACTCAAGGTGGCAGGACTTTTAAAAGCCATGTGGTTGGGTAGAAGGCTCTATCACTGATGGTCGAGGTTGTCAGGCGAGGTCACAGCACCAATGTCCTGACACACCTGACCTGGGATCATCCTCCTTCTTCATCTTCCTTGCCCACTCCCCCCGCCTTGACACTCCCTCACCCCAAAACCTTCCTAGATCTTGGACCAGAAAATAAACTTATTGGGGCTGGGGATGTTTGAAAACTGGTGACACAGCCTGAGCCTTAGAGTCTACCTGAGGCTGCTTCCCTCTGCAGTCGGTGACCACAAAGTTCCTGGATGTCATAAAGTTGCTGAGGGGTCATTGGCTTGGTCCTACATACTGTCTTTAAGCTCTGATACTGTCCCCATAGATATTGTGAATGGTTGGCTCCCTTGATTCAGGGAATCCAAACCAAGGCTCACATGCTCCCTTCTTCCCTTCCTTTCTTCTTTTTCTCCCAACGTCCTCCTCTCTCTTTCCTTTCTTTCTCTGACTCTTGGGCCTTGAACTCAGAGCCTAGGTGCTGCCCCTGAGTCTTTGTGCTTAAGACCAGTGGACTATGGCTTGACCCTCACATCCACTTCTGGCATTTTCTTTTTGGTAGTTAGTTGGAGATAAGAGTCTTACAGGCTTTCCTGCTCAGAACTTAAGCCTCGATCTTCCCATCTTAGCCTCCTAAGTAGCTAGGATGACAGGCATGATGCACAGGCATCCAGCTCAAACCAAGGTTTCTTCATGTGTTGTGGAACCAGCACTGGAAATTTTCATCATCTGTGACCTATCCCCCCCACCCCGAGCTTGGCGCACACTGTAACTCTTTGTTGGATAAATAAATAAGTATCTGTCTACGACAATACTACAGAAAAGTCCCATCTGATTCTGGTAAGCATCTTGGGTGGGCATAACCTGATGTAACTCTCCCACAGTTCTCCCTACTCCCTCTTCCTGTCCTTCTGGTGCCACCGCACTTAACTCTTTTGGCTCCGAGGACGTGAGCCACGATGTACTTGCTGGATTCTGGGGCCTCTGGGATGCCTATCTTAAAGATCTCTGTCCAGAGGCTGACCAGCTTTGTGGCACTCAATTCCCCACTCAGGTGTGAACAAGGTTGCCGTGAGCTGAACGTCTGGCTGAAGGGGCATACTCTCCACCGCCTGGGGCCAGACAGGATGGTCCACCATATCCGGCCCCCAAGTTTCATGTTGCAGAGAAAGGATCCTTGAGGCATCCCAGGTCTCTGAATCTCCCAGAGTCCAGTACAGGTGATAGGAATCGTCTCTGCTTACAGCTGGCAGGTTGGGGATGGCGAGGTCACAATCTCTGCTCCCCACAACATTCTCAACTGTGGTGGCCACCCTAGACAGAGCCAGAGGCTAATCAGTAGCTGCTGGAGAAAGGCAGTCAGGGCACGATGTTCGTAGCAGGAGACCATCTGTCTAGGGAACTCTACCTGTGTTGCTTTGAACATCATTGTTTGGCAGCTGAAATGGTCAGTCTAATTTGACCCATAATCCCAGGTGTTAGTGGAAATTGCCAACTTCAAGTAAAAACCTTGGAAAAGATGGCATTTCACTTGTCCCAATCAAACTTAAAGGGTTCCAAAGTCAGTGGACTCTTTTCCTTCCAGACAGCCTATAGCAGGTTACAGAAACTGGCATTCAGAGAGCCCTAGCTAACTGCCATGTCCTGATACTGAGCAGGCTCCAGCAGAGAGAACACACTTGCATACCACTGCCCAGCTGGAAACGGCCCAGGCAGGACAGAGATTGGAGTCTGCAGGACTCCAGGGAGGACTGCACAACAGTGCACTGACACGGAAGGGAATCCACACCACCAGTGGGGGCCTGTAGCTCTCTGCCCAGATGCCCACACACACATCAATGTCCTGGGTAAGGTTGCCCTCTCATCCTTCGTCGTGGTGAGCCATCAGCAATATCACACCGTTCAGTACATCCCAGACCCTCCTAGCTTCACAGCCCCTGCCCTCCTCCCCCACATCTCATTCCCAAATTATGTTTGGCAGACACATTCCCAAGCCTTGAATTAGTTCCAACTATACACACGAGAGCAGAGTGTCTGGGTGGAAGAGTGTGGCTGTGGTTACACGCATGAGCCTTCTGGCTGAAGAAAGAAGGACAGGTGTCCACTCTGGTCTGCGCTTCCCACAGGCCTCCGAGTAGAGACCTAGACAGGCCCAACAGCTACAGTTGGCTACAGGAAAGGGGAAGAGGGAGGTGGAAAGAAGTGGAAAGGAAATCTACTGAAACCTTCTCCAAAGATGCCGTGAAATGATGAAGGAGAAAACAGAAATTGTGGCTGGGCTTGTATTGGGCATTCATGAAAAAAGAACAACAAATACACATACACAAAAATAAAATGCTTTTGCTCTTTTTAGGCACGGTGACTAATGTATATTTTCATTGTTCTCATCTCCCTACACTCCCAACACACACACATTCACACACACACACATACACACACACACACACACACACACACACACACACACACACACACACACACACACACAAACACAAACACAAATACAAACCAGTGACAGAAGACTCATTCATGCAGCACTTGCAATTTACCACCTGATCATTCACAGTCAGTCTGTAAAAGGAGAAAGATGATCGCTCTCTCTCTCTCTCTCCCTCTCTATCTCCCTCTCTGTCTCTGTCTCTCTCTGTCTCTCTGTCTCTGTCTCTGTCTCTGTCTCTGTCTCTGTCTCTGTCTCTGTCTCTGTCTCTGTCTCTCTCTCTCTCTCTCTCTCTCTCTCTTGCACACACAGACTCAGGGCATTGTCTCTCCTGAGTTAGTTGGTTCCTCATCTGGGAAATGTAGAAGCTCGAGCATGGGGATTCCCTGGTCAGAACCAGGGGATCCTACCAAGGAGAACATTGCTCTAATAACACAGAACCCCCCTGCCTCTCCCTTTCGCCAGGGACAGACCCCTCCCATTGGGAACAACCAGCCTTGAGTCCCCATTCACTAAAACCCTATGCTAGGACTCTTGGGTGAAGGAGTCCTGAGACAGGTGGCTCCTCAGAGCCAAGAGAGAAAACAAAGAAGGAGGTCATAGTGGGTCTAGAGGGGTGTCTGACCCGGGGTGGGGGCAGTGTTGGGGAATTTGATGGAGTCCTAAAGGCTATATACATGGATGGACTCCCTACTTCCAGCCTAGATGCTTCTGGGTGACTTGGTGGATTCTTGAGGAGGACGAGGAGACCAAATGTACCAGGAGCACTAGCAGAGCTGGCAGAGCTGGGAAATATGATAACTCTGGGAAAACTGTTAACAGCTGGGGTGGGAGGGGGACAGGACAGGTGTATGTGTGCTGGAGGAACACACCTCCCAAATATTCACCTCCCATCTGACCCCTAGTGCCCTCACCTCCCTACTGGGCTCTTCTGGGACCTCCTCAGGTGAAGGTGTGACTGAGCACAGAAGACAGACAAGGGCTCCCACAACAATAAGGGGGCCTATCTTCTGCATCCAACACCCTCTACCCCCAGAAAAAAAAGGAAAAGACCTGAGAGGTGCTGCTACCCACCTCTGACTAAAGCCATCAGGTTCTCACCAGCGAGAGGAAGGGTGCAGATATGCGGCTGTGTGGCTCCCACTGCTCCAGGCCAGAGGCTCTGGGGTGTCCCCTCCTCACCCATTTCTTCATCTTCTCTTTTCCTGGGGACACTGGCCACTAGGGATGGGAATGGGATCCCAGGGTCAACACCCCACCTCAGCAACTGGGTCTCATTTGTGGCAGAGCCAGGGCGGACTGTGGGGCATGAGGGAGGTGCAGGTGGGACAGGAGAGGGGAGGCAGGAGGCGCGGGTCTGGGTCCACTGGGGGAGTGACAGGAAGTCACGAGGTACAGGGGTCATGGGGTGTGGGCCCAAGGGACAGTCATTTATGTGTGCTGCTGGGGAGAAGCTATAGGCGGTTGCTCCTGGTGTTTGAGGGCCCTGGAGTCTGAGGACCTGGGGCGGGGTCAGGTTCGGGCCACAAGCAGGTTAGGGCTGCGCCATCTCTGCCAGACAACTGAGAGAAGCACCAAGGATCTGAGCTGGCAGCACCATGTGTTAAATGCGGCACTGCTGGGAGGGGGCAGGGGCGTCTGTCGGTGCCTGGGAAGGCTGTGAGCTTCCTCTGCTCCTCCTCCTCAGCTGCTGATACTGCCCATTCCTCAGTAGCCTCTGCCATCACCTCAGCAGCCTCCTCCCCAGGGGCCTCTGCTTTCACCCCCGCCCCATCTCAGCAGCCACCTTCTCCACTGCTGCACCTCAGCCACTGCCACCTTGCTCCCCCAGCCAGGATATCAGACTCATTGATGCCATGGACGCCTCGCCTCCATGGGGCTGCTCGGCAATATGCCTGCTGTGCTGGCTCCGCATGCTCTCTGCTCCTTGCCAGGACCCGCACTATGATCTAAGTGGCCTCCAGCCACTGAAGCTGCTTCCCCTCCTGCATGTGCTTGCTCTTCTCTCTGACCTCACTCTCTGCCCTCCACTCGTCTCCTAGGCTGCCCCACCCCCGCCCATGCATGTGCGCCCACCCTCACAGGGCCCTGGCCTTGGCTGCCATTGCAGTGTGCCCCTGGGCAGCCCTCCCCTGGGTTCGCCCCCTCACCCCGACTACAATGGCAGCCCTGACTGGGCCCTGGTGCTTCCAGTCCATGGAAGCTTCCAAGCCATGGCAATTGCAATCTCACTTCAGCATAGCACTCCCCACCAACCCCAGTACCTGCCCGGGAAAACTAGTCTCTCCTCAGCCCCACTCCCTCTACTCCACACACCAAGCAAGTGCATGGTGACCCTTGTGTGTGTGTGTGTGTGTGTGTATGTGTGTGTTTGATTGTGTTTGTGTGCCTCTGATTGTTGGGATAACTACCACTTAAGGACTCAGAACATAGCACCCTTTTGAATGACGCAATACACAGCCCACTTCCAAAAACAGCACAAAGCACCCTGTGTAAAGGACTCAGCACACAGTTAACATTGAAGGTCTCAGCAGATAGTACCCTGTTTAGAGAACTCAGCACACAGCACTATTTGAAGGAGGGAGACCATAGCCTGCAATGTAAAGGACTAAGTGCATGACATGTTTTGAAAAACTCAGCCTGTAGCACTCTTTCCCAGGTACTCATTACATAGCACACTGGGTTAAGACTCCACACACAGCACCCTTTGAAGGGCTGAGTATGTAGCACACTGTGTGAAACACTCAGTGCACAGCACCCTTTGAAAAACTCAGCATATAGCACAATTTTGAAGGACTCAGCACAATCACATTGTGGAAGGTCTCAGAACACAGCACCATTTGAAGGACAGTACAGAGCACCCTCTGTAAAGGACTCGGCACACAGCACTCAAAAATCTCACCTCATCCCTCTCTTCCCAAGGGTTCAGCACATAGCAGCACCCTTTGGGATGAATTAACACACCACACTTTTTGAAGGACTCAGCATACAGTACATTGTGTAATGGACTCTGCACACAGTACCCTTTGGAAAACCCAGAACAGCTCAACTTTCTTAGGGACTCAGAACATAGCACCCTTTGTGATGACTCAGCAAACAGCACAAAACCCCCAGGTGGGAAGGACCCAGCAAACAGCTCCCCGTGAAGGTATCAGCACATAGCTGTATGTCACAAGTTCAGCTGTCATTAGAATTAGTGTGCTTTCTTCAGTATCACCGTTCTTCAGAAATACTTCACAAATCCTATTAGTTCACATTATCTAACCGGTGTTTTATGGAGGAGGGTCAGCTGGGAGTCTTGAACTCAAAGCTTGGGGCCTTGTCTCTGAGCTCTTTGTTTCAATGCTAAAGCTCGACCATTTTGAGACACAGCTCCAATTTTGTTTTTTGGGATTGTACTTTGACAGGCCTTACAGTGATCAGAAAGGCCAAGTAGGGGTGTCCATGGGCAAAGGCTCTTAGCTTGGCCTGGAGCTGACCTCTCCCTTCCTTGTGCCCCTCAGAGCCAGGCCTCCTGGAGCTCTCTTGGTCTAGGTTGGAACAGACCTGCTCTGGCATCAGCACTCAGGGTGAGCAAAATCAGCTTGGCCTGGGTCACTTTCCCAAATTGAACTGTAGAGGATGATGGCAGGGGAGGGGGGGAGGAAGAGGGGAGGGACAATGTCCCGTGTCTGGCCACCAGGGGGCAGGAGTATCCCACCATAGGGATGGTACCAGCGAGTTGGGTTTACTCTTGCTTCCCTGGGGCCCCCATCATGCTTCAAAGCCACCCTGGACATCGAAGTCCTTGAGACTCTTACCTACATTTAACTATAGAAAAGCAAGTGGGGCTGTGGCTCAAGTGGCAGAGCGCTAGACTTGAGCAAGAAAACTCAAGGATACAGCCTAGGCCTTGTGTTCACACACACACACATACACACACACACATACACACACACACACACACACACACACACACACACACACACACACACACACACACCCCACATGCATGCAAAATCAAAGATTTCTACACTGCAATCTTTGGGTATTCTCTACCTTTTCCCCACTAAGCCTGGTGGTTGTTGGCCTAAGAGTTTGATGCATACATCACCATCTGGCATCTTTGATTTTAAGGAACAGAATGGATAGAAGGTCAGCCTTCCCGCATCCCAGTTCCTTAGTCATGTCAATGTCTATCCAGTCCCTTTGGGGCTCCTTTTACAGACTCGCCAAGAAGCCTTCAAATGGTATCACATGCTGGGCACTGGTAGCTCACTCCTGTCATCCGAGCAACTTAGGAAGCTGAGATCTGGAGCTTTACGGTTCCAAGACAGCATGGGCAGGAAAGTGTGTGAGACTCTTATCCTCAATGAACCATCAGAAAACAAGAAGTGGCCATGTGGCTCAAGTAATGAGTTCTAGCCTCGAGAAAAAGAGCTCAGGGACAATGCTCACAGCCAACAACAAAAAGGAGAGGTATTGCATGTTGGCTTTGGGATTAGCATGGGCCAAATGTAATTGGAATTTTCAGTTGCTCCAAGACAAAGCAGTACCTCCTTTAGTCCCTGCTTCTCCATCTCGTCTCACCCCCTGGCCTTGGCCATGCTTTAGGCCAGCCTGGTCCTGGCTGGACGGGAGGGCTTCAAGGAGGAAGATCCCAGAGCAATCACCCCGCCTCTTTCTGCCCTGCTCACCCTGCTGTTTCTGCTCTTTGCCATAGACCTTTTTCCTGGAATCCATCTGTGAGGTCATCACTGCCAATATAGTGGTGAATGGTGGTGGTCCAGGCTAACAGGGCAGTCAGAGGTGGAAGTGGGTCTGGGACTAGGACCTTCCACGCTAAGTGTGGGCTGAGGCCAGGACTGACCTCTATTTCATCCTGAGCCTTGCAGGGGTGGGGAGTCAGTGTAGACTCCACATTGAGTCAGGTAAGATCGGAATCTGGAGTACCAGTTGTGTGGGGAAGGATGTGGGGCTCGGGGGGGGCACTGTTGTTGGTACTCCTCTCAGGACTCCCCTCTACCTCTCTCATCCCTCAATGGTAGAAGAGAAACTTCAACTAAGGGTGTGGGAAGAGGGGGCTGAGGAATATTTCTGTGTGAACCAGACTTGTGCTTCATAGTCATCCTAGCTCCTACTTTCTATTTATCTGAGGAATGGCCATATGGATTTGGGAGGACCAGGGATCATCCTAGCTGAGAATGTGTCTTAGCTGTAGAGTAGTTGCCTAGCATGCTTGAAGCCCTGGGTTTGATTCCACACAGAAAAAGTTGTAGGGAGAGGTGGTGCTCAACTGGTAGAGCAACAGATTTGATCAAAAAGAGCTAAGGGACAGTGGCCAGCCACTGAGTTCAAGCCCCAGGACTGGAAGAACAAACCTTTGTTGGAGGCTTTTTTTTCCTTTGAAAACAAATTATTCTTTGTGATAAGCAAAATATAGACCTCTTCCCTGGCCACCAATGGGCCATTAGATGTCCCTTGAATTTTGGCTGCCTCCTGGCAGCCTCTGCCCTACCCGACCCACAGTTTACCCTTCCCATCACCTGGGAGATAGAGGCCTGAGAGAAGGCCACCTGGCCACCTACTTGTGGTGTCTGCTGAGTTTTTGAGAGTCATGTCACATAGAAAGTTATCATCTGCATGAGTCTACAGAAGAAAGGGAGGGAGCAGCCCTTGCCCAAGCCCTCGAGCTGTAGGCTGCTCTGGGTGTGGGGCATCTGCCACAGGATGTGCTCTGTGGGGGAGTCTTCTATGTGGTCGGGAACTCTGACCTCTCCTTTGGCAGTTTCCAATGGTCTTGAAGTTGCAATTCTTCAAAACATTTCTGCTCCTCCCTCATTTTGCCCACTCTGGAGCCTGAGGCGTCTGAAGGGACGGTGGTTGCGGGGGCCTCAGCCTATGCAGGCATCTGGAGCATTCTGTCAGCACCTTCCCCTGCGAGTAGCAACAGCAGCTCTCTCTTCTCCATCTTCTGGGAGAGCCGTCACACATGCTTGTCTTTCTCCAAACACAGCTCATACAGGATGAACATCTGCTCTTTACATGACAGGAGGGACTCATCTATGGTGCAAATGTGTGCTGACAGCTGGGTGCATCGATGGTGGAGTTAATCTGCTGGACTATGGAAGTCCACCTCATCATGCAGGTCATGGATGAAGCAGATTTTCTTCTTGGATGCCCACGTGTCCCACTTGCCATCCTCATGCCTGCTGTGGTAGCAGCTCATGGGGCGGGAGGCTTGTGGCTCCAGCACCATCTTGCACTGAGCTGCTGTGTTGGCAGGGCGCCTGCAGTGGGGCTGCCGCTCCTGCAGCATGAGTTTCCCCCTGTGGATCTGAGCCTTTGAGAGTGCTCGCAGAGCCATGTCACTCTAGGTCTGGGGCATGTCTCTGTCTTCTGCGATTGTCATGTTGGGAGAAGTCACCTCCTCACCTTTTGCTTCTCCAGGGCTCACAGCTTCCACTCCCCAGGGAAAGCCAGGAAGCTCAGCTGGGCCTGCAGGCTCTCCTTCTGTGGTCTGGTCACTTCTAGGAACTTAACCTGTCCTACCACTTTGGGGGCACCTCGTCCCCCCAGTTGATTGGGCCCTGCACTTGCTTCATCTGGGTGTGCCTCTGAAGGGTCTATTGCAGGGCCTCCTCAGAGTTGAGCCACTCATTGGAGGCAATGTGCTGCTCACAGGTGGCTCTGAGCTCTTGCAGATGGGCTAGGGACTGTTCCTGCTGCTCCTGCAGCTCCCAAGCTCCTTGGATCTCTCTCTCTCTCTTAGCCACGTCTTTACATTCGTCTATCTTCTCCTCTGAGTGGACTAGCTGTTCCCACAGATGTTTCTACACCTGCTGCTCTGTGTCCAGGATGCTGGTGAGCTCCTCCTTCTCACCTCTTACCCTGTGGAAAGCATCCCACAGCAAAGCCAGCTGTTCCTCTTGTTATGGGTTTCACACACATGTGCATCGTGGGGTCTCGGGGATCTCCTGCCAATCCTTGGCCTTTTCCTCCAGTCTCTGTAGTTTCTCCTGCTGCTCCGCATTCTGGAGACAGAGCCTCTGGTTTTCCTTGACCTGGATGTGAAGTTGTTTCTCCAGGTTTTTCAATTCCATCTGTCTATGGTATTCCTGGGCCTGCAACTGCCGCTCAGCCTGAGATGGTTCTGCCAGCTTCCTCCTCAGTTCCCCCAGCTCATTCTCTAGGTCAAGCACCTGCCTCATCCTTTGCTCCTTCTCCTCTGTCAGTTGGTTCACCTGCTTGGTGAGCCAAGGAAAGTCCTCCTCCATTCAGGCCTGTCAAAGCTCAGGTCCTCTGGGAAGGTGTTTCTCTCCAGATTTGCTGAGTTGGCCATCCAGATCAGATTGTCCAATAGTCCCTCCAGTAACAACGCCCCACCAGCACTTGTTGGAACTTGCAGATTCTGTTCTTCCTGTTACTCTTCTGTGTCCAGAGCACTCCCAGCTTCTCCTGAAATTCTGTGTTCACTTTCTCCAGGTCATCGAAACTTCTGGTCTTTTCCTCGAGCTGAAGTGTCACATATATCAGCTCTTTGAAAAACATTTCTTTCTCCTTCTGTGCAGTAGTGACCGCAGAAGCCGCCAATCCAGTTCTGCCATGTGCCGTTTTGAGACCTACAGGTGGCTGGTGAAAACTCCTTGCTCTATTTCTCTGCCATTGGTTGCCTGCTTGACTTGGGCCAGTGCAGATTGTAAATCACTTTCTGCTGAAACCAACCTCTGTATGGGTGGCTTATGGATCTCTAGCTCTGTTTTTGGTGCTTCGCGCACCTGAGCTATCTTCTCCCTCTCTTTCTCCAGTCTATCCAGCAGGTTTGTCTTTTCCTGCTTCAGTGGTTGGATCTTGGCACAGAATGCCTGGTTTCTTTTGCTGCAATCCAGGGTAGGTATCACATGTAAACAGCACCTCTGCAGATCCTTGGTGGTATCAGGAATATTGACTATGACTGTGTCCAAAGGCAAGGGAGGCCCGCAATCAGCATCAGCTTTAGCCAGACGCTCTGTTGAATCACGCTCCCCAGTGGTGTTTGTGGTGGGGATCCCTCCCTTTTTCCTGTTCTTTGTTTTCTTGAATGTTGCAGGTCTGATGGAAGGATTCTTCTGCTGGTGTTCTGGCAGTAGTTTCTTGTCTGTAGCTCTCTCATGGAGTCTTGTTGTTTCAGACATCTGTGCACTGGGATGGGAAAGATGGGCTGGCCACATTACCAGGCTCTGGGAAATCCTCTATTCTCCCACTCACTGACTAGGATGTCAATTTCCTATTCTATTCCAAAGTCTCCTCGAATCTCCTGCTCACCACTCAGCCACCTCTACCTTCCTCAACTGCTGGTGGTAGTGTCGAACAACTGACGGAATCCTGGTGCTGGGCAGCATGGAATGTGGGCATGTCTACAATTCTTGTTTTGCATTGGTCAGAAAGAACCATGAAAAATGGAGGTGTGGCCGAAATTATGAGATGCAGTCACCATGGGTGGAGTCAAGATGACAGCGGCTCCCCCAGCCCCTTTCCCAGGGAACTCTGTCCAATTCAGTTGGGTACAAGACGGTGACATGCTTTAGCCGGATGGTTGCACAGATTGTTGTGCATGTCTGTTTGTTGCCAGGATCTGGGCACATTCTTTGAGCTGCTTTTGCTCCAGTGGTAGCCCTCTACCACTGGAGCCACACAGCTTTGTTGACACTGAAGTTGGATCGGGGTCTCAAGGACATTCCTGCCTAGGGTGAATTTGCCCATGATCCTCCTATCACAGCCTTGTAAATATCAAGGAGGCCTGCTGAGAGCCACTGGTTCCTGCTTAATCATGGATGTTGCTGTTCTTGGACAGATCAGTGAGTTCCCTATCCTCAGGTTTAAGTGGTGGGAGCTGGAGCCCACAGTTTGAATCCTGGTCCTGCCACCTCCAAATGGCAGGAGAGCCTTAGAAATTCATTCCTATCTATACGAATACCAATGGAATGTGATTTATGTTATGACTGAATGGGCAGTTCTTGAATGATTCTAGGATAAAATTATATACAATTTTGTTATAGAACACTGATCATCAATACTTTATGAAGCACTTAAACAATCACATTCATTAAATGGAGGCATAATGAAACACCTAAGAATTGGTATTTCATTTCCTAAGAATTGCGCCTCACACAGTATAAAGGTGTCATTTTTTTCTGCCAGGATTGGGATTGGAACTCTTAGTGTGGGTAACTCTGTTACACTGTGTGGAATGGGGAAGCTGGCCTCCTTGAAGTCAAGAAATTCATGTGTACACCTCAGTCAGTTCTGAAATCGATCCCCAACACTAGAAAACATCCTCTTCATGTACATTTTAAATATGTGATTTATATTTACATACATATGTTGACTCCATATTGCTTTCAGTGTAGTTATTCATTTTATGTTTTGTTTCATTCATGTAGTGACTATTTTATTGATTATTATGGCACATAGAACATTGATTACATTGATTACATAGGATATAGGTCTGCATGCGTATTACAATTATACCAAACACCCAGAACTTTCACAGGAAAGGAAAATATGTGTCACCATCTGCTTCTTACTCCACGATTCATTTTGTCAGAGTGCTGGTATCTGAACTCATGGCCTACAAGGCCCAATTCATGAATGGGTGAGTGTCAACACACCATCCTGGGGCAAAATGAATTGACAGGCAGTTCCTAGGACCTTATCTCGAGCCCCAGGTTTTGAAAAAATAAGAACAGAGTGACACCCAGATGGTAGTATGCTAAAAATATATATCTTTATAAGGTGTCAGAGATGTCTATCCATTATTCACTTATAAAGACTACATTCCTACCAAAACTTGGGTATTTATTATGCCTCCATGTAATTTATGTTATTATTTTCATCCTTAATAAATGATTAAGTAAATCAGTGTCCTGAAATTATTGTGTCCCTGTGAGAAATACTATTCTTTTAATGCTTCATAAGATAATTAAATAAAATCAATCCGCTGACTGAAATCATGAAGTCTAATTTTATTCAAGTGTCATTCATGAGCAACTTATTCAACCGTGACATTGATAACATTCCATCATTATTCCTGTAGATGGGAATGAGACTCTTAGGATCTCCCACCATCCAGAAGTGGCATGACTGGGATTCGAACTGGAGGCCTATGTTGCCGTGCAGGACTATGGCTTCCTCAAACGCCCACCATTACAAAAAAATATTTAGCTCCATGGTTTGCAATTTGTGCCATTTTTCTGCCAGACCAAGGATTTGTACTCAAGGTCTGGGTAAATATGCAGCACTGTGCGGGATGGGAATCTGACCATATTTGAAGACAAGAAAATCAGGCCTGTTCCCTAGGCCTGAATTCAAGCCTCAGGCCTGGAAAAGATACTCCTTATATCCATTTTAAAGATAGAATTTATATTTCTATACAGATATTGAGTTCATATTGTGTTTGGTATGGTTATTCATTTTATGTCTTGTTTTATTCATTTATTTACCAATTATTTTATTTATTTGGATGACACCGCTACCATTTATTACATTATTTACATCCTATCACATAGCATCTAGATTTGTAGATATGTTCTCCATCATAACTGCCACCCAGGACTCTCCCAGAAAAGGAAATCATGTGTCACACTTGGCTTCTTACTCCAAGATTAAATTTTTGTCAGTGCTAGGATCTGAACTCAGGGCCTGGCAGGCCGAATTCATGAATGGATGAATGTGAGCATGGCAGCCTCTAGCCAATGAAGCTCTCAGGTGCTTCCGAGGTGCTGAGATCCAGCCCCAGGTTTGGCCAAATCAGTGATGCATAGATAGGCAGATGGTGCTATACAAATAAATATATATTGGTAAATGCCGCGGAACGGCTCTGGCGGGACGACGGAGGACACCTAGGGGAGGAACCTGGAATAGGGGGGGAGATGGCAAACAGACAACTCACACACATTAGGAATGGATGCTGAGTGCGATTTAATGCAGAGGATAACAAACTTTTTTAGCAAAAAGTCTACATAAGAAAGGGCAAAATGTTACACAATCTTGCTACAGGGCTTCATTCTTGTATGGTCACCAGCTGGTCGCCTGAAAGGCACTTGTTTCCGGCTTATCTCTAAGAAATATAATGGATTTCGATGTTTGTCACCATCTAACCATTACCTTATTTCTATAAAGGCCTTAATTGTCCCATAAGATTTTTCCTGTTCCTTCTTTAACAATAAGGTTATGGAGGCCTAGATCTAGCAAGTCTCTTAGTAAATGAAAGAGAGTAACAGGAAGTTCTTTCTCCTAAGTAGTTATCTCAGCAATTGCCATACATTCTTCCTGTTCTAGCCGCGCCTACAGCTTCTTGTAAATCTCTTACAAACAATTCCTTCTGCTGAGATGACATCGTGAAACCCCCAATACTTTTATATTTAATCATGACTTGTCTACTAAACTCCATAAGAGGGGTTTCAGGGTAGCACTTAACTCTGGTGAGTTAGTCATATTTTTAAGACACTCATGAGATATTTGAGTCGTCAGCACTCTTAAGAAAGAGCTTTGAATAGGGGAACGTTGACAATGAGTAAGTACAATGAACAGCAAAAACAGTAAAAGATTTATAGGCACTCTTACACAGTGGAGAAAAGAAAAGCAAGAACACATCTTTCCCAGGGGTTTGCCAGCCTTTCCAGGAGTAGGCCTCTTTGAAGCCCTATTCTCCTAGGTAGACTTCGGTGAAGTCCCAATACTCAGAAATAGGTTTCTGTAAAGCCCCATTCTCTGAGGTAGACTTCAGTGAAGTCCCAATACTCAGAGGTAGGTCTCTGAAGCCCCATTCTCAGGTCTGAAAGCTCATTTCCCATGCTAAGCAGACTCCACTGGAGTAGGCATGGCAGGTAAAGAGCACCAGCGCCCTCCATCTATGATTGAATGACACCTAGTACATTCCTACCAACTCTTAGGCATGTATTATACCACCATTGAAGGAATATTATTCTTTTTGGGCTTAATAAACTATTAATTAGGATCAATCAGCTTTCTAGGATTATTGCATTCAATTTTAGACTAGACCGAAACATGAACTACTCTTTCAATTGGTATTCCTATGCATAGGAATGAGTCTCTTGTGATCTCCTACCATTGGTAGGTGTCAGGACTGGGATTTGAACCCGGGACCTATGTTGACAGGTTTGCCTATGTCTTCCCTGATACCCCACCAGCCTTTAGCAATGGCAGGTCAGGTCCAATATGCAAACATGTCATTCAGGCCCAAGATAGTCACTGTGCAAAGAAAAAAATGTGAAATCCTGAGCCCTATGCAGCTCACCACTTTTTTTCTATGCTACATTTTTTTTCTTCCTGCAAACCCTGTGGGCCTGATACCAGGATCAGCTATGGGTCCAGAGGCTACACTCTAGCCTAGGGCGATTGAAGCTGAGGCAGAGTTGCCATGACCTGAGTTCAAGCACCCTGTTGGCAAAATAAAGAACAAATTAAAAATTAATGATTTAACTAATTTAAAAAAGTAAGAAAGCTCCCTGGTTTGGAATTTCTGCCAGTTTTGTTTCCTAGGCTGGAATTTGAACTCAGGTCTCATTAATTCTATAGCAGTGTGCACGAAAGTGGCAGAGTTGCAACTTCTTGAATTCAAACCCGGTGCAAAGCCAAAAATAAAAATTAAGTCACTGAGCTCAGCAGGGGGAGTAGATGTGGAGATGGAGGGGGGGATGGTAGGTGGAACACAAAGGAGGAGGCTACAATCCTCAACAGGAAATAAAATCATTACCTTGCTCATTTTACTGTAACTTCTCTGTACAATATTTTTACAATAAAAAAATGAAAAAAGTCGTGCTCAGAGAAGAAGTTTGGGGGTAAGGGAAAGAGGTCTGAATAGATGTACAAAATTCCACACTGATTTTATTTTAATATTCAGTATGTAACTGAATAAACATAGCTGCTTACTTAAAAATAATTAAGTCAAAATCCCCAACAATTAATGTCTTTGCATCTATGTGGGATTTGAGGAAAAGTAGTGTTTCTTGGATAAATTTGGGTGCTCCATTGTTTGGCGAATAGATATTTAGAATTGTAATATCCTCCTGAAGGAGAGATCCCTTAATTAGAATGTAGCAACCTTCTTTATCTCTTCTCACGAATTTTAGTTTGAAGATTATTTTATTTGATATTAGGATTGCAACTCCCGCCTGTTTATGGGAGCCGTTTGCTTGGAAGATTTTGCTCCAGCCTTTAACATTGAAACTGTGACAAGACCACACTAAAGCTACTAGCACAACTATGTTTATTGCATCATTATTTACCATAGCTAAGATATGGAACCAACCCAGATGCCTTTCAGTAGATGAATGGATCAAGAAAATGTGGTATATATACACAATGGAATTCTATGCCTCCATCAGAAAGAATGACATTATCCCATTTGTTAGGAAATGGAAAGGCTTGGAAAAAATTATATTTAGTGAAGTAAGCCAAGCCCAAAGAAACAAAGGTCCCATGGTTTCCCTTATTTGCAATATCTAGTGTATGTATGAGTCCAACAAGAAAGATTAGATAATGTGATGTTAGGAAAATGAACCCTTAGATAAGTATTTAAATGTTTTTTTCCTTTCCTGCATTTGTTTCTAACTCATTAATAAGATTATTTCTTTGTAGCTTTGTATGTCCCTCCCCCAAAGTACAACCCCTGCTTTCACTATATTTGATGTCAGTATAATTTGTGGAGGAGATGGTGAAAAACAAGTCGTTTAAGGATACAAGTGGACACTATGAAACTATGTGAAGTACAAGTCGTCATGTCAAAAACGAACTTTACAACATTGGTGCGGTGGGGGGATGGGCAGGATTGGGTGGGGGGCGGGGGGCGGCTGGAAAGGGATGTGAAGGGTAAACAAAGGTGGAGGCTGCAATGCTTGATAAGAAATGTACTCATTATCTTGCCCATGTAATTGTACCCCTCTTTACAGTATGTTCACAAATAAAATGAAATTAAAAAAGAAAAAAGAATTAAGTCACTGTCTTGGAAATGGGGCCAGTATTTCTTTCAGTGCTTGTATTTGATCTCACCATCCAGGTTACTCTTTTGCACCGTGGGTGAAAGCAAAGTTCACTGTCCTTGAGGAAAAGAAATTCAGTTTAGAGTTACCAGGGTCTGAATGAAGGGCCTGCAATGGAAAAATATTTCTATATATGTGTAATATATGATATATATTTTCTTATGTATGTTTATAACACTATGATTTTTATTATTGATTTTGTATTTATTTTAGTTTTTACTTGATTCATTTACTTATTGTCTATTGTATTTAGCATTTTGGGGGGGGAGGAGTCCACTCGTGGATCTGAACTCTGGGCCTGGGAGCTGTCCCTCAGATCTTCAGCTCAAAGCTAGCACTCTACCACTTGAGCCACAGTGCCACTTCTGGCTTTTTTTCCCTACTTATGTGGTGCTGAGGAATTGAACCCAGGACCTCATGCATGCAAGGCAAGTGCTCTACCAGTGAGCCACCTTCCCAGCCCCTATTTAGTATTATTATACACATACTAATATAGGACTGAGTTCCGGGAAGATGGTGGAAGAGAAGCTGGGGGTTAAACAAGCTCTCCCATAGAAAGCAGTTTCAGTGCTTCAATGAACAATCCTAAGCCAGAGAATCACACAAAGTGTTCCATCACAGTAAAGAGTATTAGGCTAGAGAGGGAAAATCCAGGCAATGAGATGGATCTGAGCACTTGCTAAAAGCTGTGACGGTGGTGGTGGCGGCAGTGGCAGTGGCAGCAGTGGCAGTTGCAATGGCAGCACCTTTGGTGGCAGCCATAGACACTATACCTGCAACACAGAGAGTCCAGGACAAAGACGCCAGACGCGGCCAGTGAGCGGGTTCTACTCAACACCAGCAAGAACTGACAAGGAGCACATATCGTCATCCTGCAGTTCACAGACCAGAGATGACCCAGGAACGAAGACTCCGGCTTGAGTAGAAGTCTGACATCCTCTCAGGGATCAGAGGAGGGAAGACCACCCCTCTGCCCACTATGGGAAATCTCCATCTTTGATAATGGCAAAGGCCTGGTTGAGCAGCTAGCTCCAACTCAGGCCTTGGAAGAAAACAAAAGAGTCATTAAGCAGGTCACAGGAACCTAACCTGACCTGCTAGGCTCTGCTCAACCCAGGTAAAAGTCACCTAGCCTGGGTCGCCAGCCCCAGGAGTGTCTTTCTTCACTGGATAAACAGAAACAGAGGCTTCCCCTCTCTACAGCAGTCTTGACAATCAATTGAAATTCATTAAACATAAACCCTGAAAATGGCTCCAGGTAGGGCTCTGTGAGTGTCTCAGAAGCTAGACCCCCCGGGGGAAAGCAAACGTTTGCTGAAAGGCCTCAACTCTATCCAGAACCTAGCCTCATCACAGCATCTCCCTCTTTTGTGATACTCAAAGCAGATCTCCCTCCCATTGAACTAGCCTGGGAGGAGGATCATAAAATCCTGGGTAAAGCAGAGCATTTTTCTGCTTGCTCAAACAAACTGACATAAGAAACCAATCAAGCCACAGGAATATCAAACACCACAAACAGACGAGAGACTCCAACTAGAGACTGGTTAAGGACACAAGGGAGATACAGGATCTTCCCATTTCCAAAAAAACTCAAAGAACTCTTTTTTTGTACCATTTATGAAGAAATTTTTTCTAAAACTGTTTTTAATTTTTTTCATTTTGAACTTTAAAAAATTTGTTTTCTATTAACTTTTTTCTTCCTCATAATTTTTATTTTAGGGGTATATGTATGTGCTTTTTTTCTTTTTCTTTTAAAAATTTTTTTATGTTTAGCTTTATTGACCTTTTGATTCGTTTTTTTCTTTCCTTCTCATTCTTTTCACCTTTTTCTTCTCTTTCATTCTTCTTTGTGTTATTTAATTGATGTTCTGCTCTTCCTCAGATATACCCATAGTCGATTATTAGACCTTATCCCCCATTGTGTACACATTTAATCCAAAAATTTCTTACTCAATTCCAAACCTCTTAGACTTAAATTCCATAATAGCAGTACTATCTCTTTACACTTATATAATATTTTAAGCATGTTTATTTTTAAGTTTTTCACATCTCCTTTTATCCCTACCCTTCTCTTATCCTATCCATATTCTCTGAATATTGTGTTTTTAGTTTGCATAATTTTTAAGTATTTAAGTGTTTCATGTTTTAACTTTTAAATTTTGTTTTTCTATTTTTTCTTGTCTCTTTTTTCTCTTTCTCTTTCTTCTTTTTTTTCTCTCTCTATTATCATTCTATCCAACCTACTTCCCACTTAGAAATTAGGACTTCGTTAAATTAACCTTCCCTCTGCTTGTCCACATCCCTCTATTCCTATTTTTACCCACATCTCTCCCTAAACCTAATAATGTCTGGTTTGCCAAACTATTCTTTGCGGTTCGTAACCCATTAATACATAGGTGTTGGATGTTGAATAGATATATCTGTTGAATTAGATCGTATCTGCAGGCTTTGATTTTGAAACTACAGATTTTAGTTGATGCTTGCCTTAAGATAGTGTTCTAGCACAAAACTGGTGTTACTTTCATCCCAAATAGGCAGGGCTAAGAACAATCAAAGAGAAATACAGGAAATGCGTGAAGGGGAGGAAGCTAATCAAAGAGTAATACAGGAATTGAGAGCGCAGGATAAGAATACACAAAGATCGCTAAAGGCATTCATGGAATCCATTAACAAAGACTGAAGGAAGTCAGGGAGACCACAAAGGGAATGCTGCGTGGAACCCAACAGAAGGAATGAGAGTCCAAGGAAACCATAACCAATCAACTAAGTGATTTGAGAATAAACACTGAACACCAAATTAAGGAAGTAAAGCAGCTCATACAAGATCTAAAACAAAGATCCAACAAATAATTTGAAGCAATCAAAGCCAACCAACATGAAGGAAAAGAAATTAAAAGCAAAGTAGAAAGTCTTGATAGTAGGTTAGACTATGCAGAAAATTGATTTTCGGAGATTGAAGACAGCCTAGATATTATAGAGAAAGAACGTACAACCATCTAAGACAAATCCAAGAAAGGGGATAGATCTACTCAACACTTGGAAGACACCATAAGAAGGCATAATCAGAGGATAATTGGTGTAGAGGAGCACCTAGAGACAGAAGTTAATGGTCTGGGAAATTTAACAGGATCCTAGCAAAGAATTTCCGAAACATGTAAAAAAAATAGGCCTATTCAGATAGAAGAAGCTTTTATAACTCCAATTACACCAGACCAGAACAGAACAACCCAGCATCACATTATAATCTTCACAGGATCAATTGATACCAAGGAAAATATCCTTAAAGCTGTCAAGGAGAATAGATAAATCACTTAGAAAGGGAAAACAATTAGAATCACCTCAGATTATTCATCAAAGACAATTAAAGCAAGAAGAGCCTGGAATGATGTACGCCATACCGTAAAGACAAACAACTATCAACCATGTTTATTGTACCCAGCTAAACTCTCCTTCATAACCAAAGGTCAAATAAAAATTTTCCATAGCAAAGAAAAAATTGAAACAATTTATCTCCATCAAACCAGCCCTACAAATGATTCTTAAAGTTATCTTACACATAGAAAACCAACAAGACCACAAAAAGGCAAAGAAACCGCAGCCAAACTGAGAATCCAAGAACCATAGAAAAAACCCAGTTGCCACAGCCCCCAAGAAGGTGGATAAAATAGCAGGAACTCTCAAATAATTCTCAGTTCTATCTCTCATCATTAACGGAATTAACTCTCCAATTAACTGACATAGACTGTTGGATTAAAAAGCAAGATCCTTCTATCTGCTGCCTTCAGGAGTCACACTTTGCCCAAAAAACAAAGACATTTTCAGTGTTAAAGGCTGGAACAAAATCTACCAAGCAAACGGCTCCCATAAACAGGTGGGAGTTGCAATCCTAATATCAGATAAAAAAGATTTCAAATTGAAATTCGTGAGAAGAGATAAAGAAGGTCGCTATATACTAATAAAGGGATCTCCCCTTCAGGAAGATATTACAATTCTAAATATCTATTCGGAAAAAAATGGAGCACCCAAATTTATCCAAGAAACACTACTTTCCCTAAAATCCCATATAGATCCAAAGACATTAATTGTTGGGGACTTTAACACGCCACTTTCCGCACTAGATAGTTTAACTTGGCAAAAACTCAAGGGAGAAACCGCAGATCTAAACACCTGCATAGATCAAATAGATTTAATAGATATCTACCAAATATTTCACCTAGCAGCATCAGAATACACGTTTTTCTCAGCAGCAAATGGAACATTTTACAAAATAGACCACATTTTAGGCCACAAAGCAAACTTGTCCAAATTCAGAAACATTGAAGTTATTCCTTGTATTCTCTCAGACCACAAGGGAATAAAATTAGAACTCAACACCAAATCAAAAATTCCTGTAACATATGGAGGTTAAAAAACACACTTCTGAATCACGAGTGGGTCATGGAAGAGATTAGAAAAGAAATTCAAATGTTCATGCTATTCAACAAAAATGAGCACACAAATTACCAGCTCCTCAACATATGGGGCTCGATCTCACTGCCTGGGAACTGTCTAGGAGTTGAATTGGCTAGTGGCTGCTGCACTGAAAATCACCCATTCATGAAATTCTAGGCCTTGAGTTTAGATCCCAGCACTGCCAAAAATGTAATCTTGGAGTGAGAAGCTGAGCATGACAGTTTTCTTTCTCTTTGAAAGTGGTCGGTGAAATTGGGTGGGGGGAGGGGGGAGGCTGGGAAGGGAGGTGAAGGGTAAACAAAGGAGGAGGCTGCAATGCTTGGTAAGAAATGTATGCATTATCCTGCCCATGTAATTGTAGCCCCTCTGTACAGTATGTTCTCAAATAAAATAAAATTAAATTAAAAAAAAAAAAAAAAGAAAGTGGTCGGTGACAGGTAAGATGTATAATTCAGGTGCATATCTATATGCTATGTAATAGGATGTCATAGGTGTAATAATTGTCACTACAATAAATAATGAAGGGTTTAATTAGTGTATAATTATAAATAATATTAGATGAAATAATTCTAGGATATGTATTAAGTTTTATTAATATTTTATTAACCATTAACACAATAAAAATTCCATGGAGAAGTTCCAGGAAGATGGCGGAGGAGAAGCTGGAATCTAAACAAGCTCTCACAGAGAAAGCAGTTTTAGAGTTCCAGTGAACAGTCCCAAGCCAGAGAATAACACCAAGTGTGCCATCACAGGACAGAGAGTCAGGCCAGAGAGGGAAAATCCAGGCAAGGAGACACATCTGAGCTCTTGCCAGCAGCCGCCACTGCAACAGCTGCAGTGGCAGTGGTGGCCGCGGCCATACCTGAGGCACAGAGAGTCCAGTATGAAGGAGCCAGACACAGCGGACAAGCTGATTCTACTCAACACCAGCAAGAACCGACAAGGAGCAGACATCGTCATCCTCCAGTTCGCAGACCAGAGACGACCCAGGAAGCAAGACTCAGCGTGAGTAGAAGCCTGACGTCCTCAATCCTTCTCAGGAAGCAGAGGAGGGAAGGCCACTCCTCCCCCCCCAGTACCGGAGATCTCCATCTTGCATACCGACAAAGCTTGGCGGAGCTGCTAGCTCCAACTCAAGCCTTGGAATAAAACGAGTCATTTAGCAGATCACAAGAACTTAACGGCGGCATGACCTGCCAGACTCAGCTCCAGGGAAAAGTCACCCAGCTCGAGCACCAGTGCTAGGAGTGGCTTTCTTCACTGGGTAATCAGAGCCAGAGGCTTCCCCTCCCTCTAGCAGCCTCGACAATCAATTGAAGTTCAGTAACAGAAACCCTGAGAGTGGCTCCAGGCTGGGGTCTGTGAGTTTTTCACAAACTAGCCACCAGGAAAAGCTACTGTCTGTTTAAAGGCCTCAACTCTACCCAGAACCTAGCCTCATCACTGCATCCCCCTCTTTTGTGATACTCAAAGCATATCTGCCTCCCAATGAACTAGCCTGGGAGGAGGATGGAAAACAATTTTTTTTCAAAAAAGGCAAAAATCCTGGGTAAAGCAGAACATTTTTCTACCTGTTTGAACAAACTGACTTAAGAAACCAACCAAGCCACAGGACCAAAAGCAGACCAGAGACTCCAACAAGAGGCTGGTTAAGGACACAAGGGAGAAACAGGATTTTTCCCACCCCTCCTAAAAAAATCAAAGAACTTCTTTCTTCTTCTTCTTCTTCTTCTTCTTCTTCTTCTTCTTCTTCTTCTTCTTCTTCTTCTTCTTCTTCTTCTTCTTCTTCTTCTTCTTCTTCTTCTTCTTCTTCTTCTTCTTCTTCTTCTTCTTCTTCTTCTTCTTCTTCTTCTTCTTCTTCTTCTTCTTCTTCTTCTTCTTCTTCTTCTTCTTCTTCTTCTTCTTTCTTCTTCTTCTTCTTCTTTGTTGGAACAGGCACCCAAAAAGCCTCACTCCTGTACAGCTGTGAAACAGACAATTCATCCGGGGGCAATTGGTGAGGATGAATGTGGGTGGGCTCTGAAGTCAAGGAGAAAAAGCCCTCTTTGTAACCCAAGCTCTGTCTGTCCCAGTGCTCTGTTTTGACAGGAAGCCTTCATTTGTGCCACCTCCAGTGGCAGGCCAAGTTCCCTGCACTTATCCTGTCTTTGTTAAACTATGTCCCAGTGTTGAAACAAGTTGCTACAATTAATTCAAGAGTCCTTCTGGCAGAAAAGTTAGGGAGCCGAACCTAATGAAATGATTCATTATCGGCAACAGTGCACCCCTCGGTTTCCAGAAGCTTGCTAAATCTAAGTACATATGTAATATCACAGTGTTTCTGGTCATCTAGTGCTGGTGAAGCTCATCAGGTTTTGAAACCTTTGACCTCTCCTAGTTGGGCCTTGGGTGGGTAGGTTTTGCGATTGAACACAGGGCCAGGGTGCTGATCATAAGCTCAGAGCAGAAGCACTTTGCTTTACCATTTGGTGTCACAGCTTTACTTCTGGTATCTTCGTGTGTGTGTGTGTGTGTGTGTGTGTGTGTGTGTGTGTGTGTGTGTGTGTGTGTGTGTGTGTGCGCGAGCGCGCGCATACACCAGTTCTAGAGATTGAACTCAGGAGCTGAGCACTATACCTGAGTTTCTCCTGTACGAAGATAACACTTTCCCACTTGAACCACAGAGACACTTCAGGCTTTTTTTCTAGGGATGTGTTACTGAGGATTCAAACCCAGGGTTTCGTATATGCAAAGCACTCTACCCCTAAGACACATTTTCAGCAATCCACTTCAGGTTTCTTGCTTTCTTTGCTTGTAAGTTGGAGGACTTGAAGTCTGGGCCTGGGTGCTGTCTCTGAGCACTTCAACTCAACTCTAGCACTCTACCACTTGAGCTACAGCACCCGCTCAGGCTTTCTGGTGACTCACTGGAGATAACCATCTCAGGGAATTTCCTCTCCAGGCTGGTTTGGACCCTGATCCTCAGCTCTCTGCCTTCTGAGCAGCTAGGATGACAGACGTGATTCTGTGGCACCTGGCTTCCATTTCAAATTGCTAAATGGTGAGTAGGAGGTAATAGTCTCATGGGACCTTTTGTGTCCGGGATAGTTTGAACCCAGATTATCAGATCTCAGCTTCCTGAGTAGGCATGATGACAGACCTCAGCTATATATGCCTAGGGTCCTTGACTCCATGTGATAAGGCACTAGCCATGAACACAACAGGGAAATGTCAGTGTCCTGAGTTCAACCTTTACGACCAAGAAAAATAAACCAAAACAATTGTCTGCAGGAGGCAACTCATTAGAGTTCAGTACATACATAATTTTGGCCCTGACATGGGGACATATCTGAGCCTCAACTTTCTCATGTGCACAATCATCTTACTTGTGGAACTTTACAAGGACCAGCAGGTGGATGAACGTGTGATGCACTCTGTGTTGTGTGTGTGTGCGTGTGTGTGCGTGTGTGTGTGTGTGTGTGTGTGTGTGTGTGTGTGTGCATGTGTGTATGTGTGTGTGTGTGTTTCAGGGAAGGCTTTCAGGAGAAGTGATACCTCTCTGAAGAATGAGCAGATACCAGGTTAAGGTGAAAGACTCAGCACACAACACCTCATGAAGGACTCATCACATAGCTATATCCCACAAGCTGTCATTAGAATTAGGGTGTTTTCATCAGTATCACCAATTTTTCAGAAACACTTCACAAACTGCACAAAGTTCACATCTAATGGCTTAAAGGGGTGGGGTTGTTTTAAGGGGGAGTTAGCCATGGGCATTGCACTCAAAGTTTGGGGCTACTGTCCTAAGACGTTTAGCTCAAGGCTAGAGCTCTAACACTTTGAGCCACAGCTCAGAGTTTCGCAGACTTCCTGCCAGGGCTGGGATTTAAATCCACCAGTGTCAGATCTCAGCCCTGGACTATCTTGGATGATAGGGGTGAGTGAGCCAGCAGCATCTGGTTCCGTGGAGCTGGGTTGCAGCAGTTTACCTCTGGTTAAGTCAGATTAGATAGCAGCTGTCAGCACCAGACTCCCAGCTTGCTATGTGATATTTGTAGTCCTATCCTTATATCATTGCAATCACAACCTTCTTTTATTTTTTTATTTTTGGTGCCAGTCTTGGGTCTTAAGTAAGGGTCTAAACACAGTCCCTAATCTTTTATGCTCAAAGCTAGTGCTTACTGCTTGAGCGACAACACAACTTCCAGATTTTTCTGTGCATGTGGTAGCAAGGAATTGAACCCAGGGCTTTGTATGTACTAGAGGAGCACTCTACCACTGAGCTCCAGGAGTGACAAGTATATAAACAGATGAATGTGTAGATTGGTAGATAGATAGGTGTATATGTATAAACTAAGAGAGATGTCTGTATTATGAATTTGCATATACCATATTACTACTAATTATTGGCAACTAAATTATTCCTTCCTTTTTTAATCATCATGATTGAATACATAATAAAGTATTAATTGAAATTTATTCAATGTAGTATAATTGTGTAAAATTTTATAATATAAAAAAATACACTACTAATTTAATTGTTACTTTTATAACATTCCATTTGTATGGATATATCATCAGAATGGGTTTCTCAGAACCTCCCACCATTCATTAGTGGCAGTCCCGGGATTAAACCTCCAGGGCAAAGTTGCTGGTTTTGGCTATGGCTTCCCTAATAGCCCACCAAACATCAGCAATGCAAGGTCATGTGCACTTTCTGGGCCTTGTCATTTAGACTCAGGATGGTCACAATACAAAGCAAAAACATTAATATCACCTTCTTGAACTTCTCAGTTTTATACTTCTCCTTCTTTTTTTTGCCAGCCCCGATATTTGAACTTGGGTCCTAGAATCCCAGGTTTGGTTGTGGCAGAGGTGCAAAGACCTAAGTTCAAGCCTTGTGCTTGGCCAAAAAAAAATAATCATAATAATAATAAGGCCCTGGCTTGGAATTTGCACTATTTTTCTAGCAGGCATGGGATTTGAACTTGGGACCTAGTTAAATCTGTGACATTGAGGGTGAAGTGGAAGCTCACCGTCCTTGTAGACAAGAAATTCAGACCAGTTCCCTAGGGCCTGAATTCAAGCATCAGCACTGGAAAAAATAATATTCGTATATGAGATCTATTTACATACATCGGTTTACTGTGTATGATGTTTATTACCATTATTTATGTAGTATTATTACACATATAACACTTCATTTATTACATCATATCACCTAGATTATATTTGCATATAGATTATACATCATACTGAGACCTAGGACTTTCACAGAGAAGGAAAAAAATGTGTCAAAATTGGCTTCTTACTCCACAAATAAATTTTTGGCCATGCTGGGATTTCAACTCACTGCCTACAATGCCCAATCCATAAATTGGGTCACAGTCTTAACACAACAGCCTCCAGGAAACTGAGCTGCCAGAAAATTCTGAGGACCTTTGATCAAGGCACCGTAGTGCCCAATATATACATTGATAGATATGTATATATGTATGTGTGTATATATATATATATATGTATATATATATATATATATATATAAAGAGAGAGAGAGAGAGAGAGGGAATGTGAGGATATTAAATGATATATATATATATATACATTATTACCAATTATTAGTTATTATATTATTCCACCATTTTATAAATATCATGATTGAATACTTATAAAAGCATTCATTAAAAATTAGTTAAAATCTGTCCATTAGGGGAATCAAACCATGGTGCTAAAATAGAAGATATAAATCCAATAATATTTGTGTGGCATTATGAAATAGAATCATGAATCAACTGCAAATTTAATTATTACTTTTATAGCATTGCATTAGCATTCATACGAATAGGAATGAGTTTGTCAGAATCTCCCTCCATTTGTGGGTGGCAGTCCTAGCATTCGAACTCCAAGGCTGGGTAGTTTACTTCGAATGCAAACCATTGGAATGACACCGTGAAGATTTCAGATTGTCACAACTGAAAAAAGAAAAACAAGAAGAAAAGAAATCCAGGTGTCAATGGCTCTTGCCTATAATCTTAGCTCCTCAGGAGGCTGAGAATGTAGAGAATGCCATTTTGAATTCAGCAAGGGCAGGAAAGTCGGTGACACTCTTATTTCTAACAGATCACCGGAAAAATAAAAATAAATAAAAATAAAAAAAATGAGTGAAATTGTGGCTCAAGTTTCACAGTGCTACCCTGGAGCAAAAGGAGCTCAGAGACAGTGCCTAGGCTCATGGTACAAACACAGAACTGCCCCCTACAAAAGGAGGCAATCACTCCATGTCTCTGTGTATGGATGGATGATGTATGGATAATGGGCATTCAGCAGGTTGCCCATGCTCAGCCCACCCAACTTGGGCAACCCGGGACAAGCCCTCAGATTTCCTAGGCTGTAGGAGTGGTTGAAGGTTCTGGATACATATTATCTATCCCTATGTAGAATGTGAGCCTAGACATCTAGGGCCTGGTGGCTCTCACTCATTCATCATTCCTCATTGCAGAGTAACAGACTGGTCCAAAATGTCGGCAAAGTTATGAAATATTCAGCGATTTCTATGCCAAAAGGGGTAAGCCAATAAATCCCACCCTCATAACTCTGGTTACAAGTCAGCCTTGGGCTGTGTATGTGGATTAGCGGTAGAGAGGTTACCAAGCATGCACGAAGCCCTGGGTTTGAATCTTCAGTAATACAGAAACAGAAAAAGCCAAAAGTGGCACTGTGGCTAGCCTTGAGCAAAAGAAGCTAAGGAACATACCCAGACCCTGAGTTCAAGCCCGATGAACAGCAAAAAAAGAAAAAAAGTGAGCCTGGTGAGACATATTCTTCTGTGTCTCAGGAGGGTCGAGGTGCGAGGTAAGAGGTAGAGAGCAGCTGCTGGTGGCTCACCCCTGTAATTTCAGCTATTCAGGAAGTTGAGATCTGAGGATCACAAGTACAAGCAGGAAGGTCTACATGAGACACTTTTCTCCAATTAAACATCCAAATAGCCAGAAGTAGAGCTGTGGTTCAAGTAGTAGACTGCTAACCTTGAGCAGAAAAGCTAACGGATAGCGTCCAGGCCATGAATTCAAACCCCAGAATGTGAAGACTCCGGGTCTATGTTGAGGGGTAAGAATGATGCAGGCTCCAGCCTCAGGATTATCTGAGGACTGTGTTTGGGATTAGGAAAGCTCTTGGAATGCCAGGCTAGAGAGGGAAAATGTTCTCTCTCCCTATCTCAAAACACATGTCACAGACTCCTGGGCTAGAGAGGGAAAATGTTCTCTCTCCCTATCTCAAAACACATGTCACAGACTCCTGGGAGCTGAGGAAGTGGCTCTTCTGCTTGCTTAAGCATAGATGAACAACTGGTCAAGCATTTTCCTGAGATTGGAGAAGTAGTTTTAGCTTTCTCTAAAATAGTTTAGATAATAATATACCTAGACATTGTCTTATAGGTTAAGTAAAAATGTATCTGTTGAAATTTTTGTGTGAATGTCTTCTGATCAAATCTTGGCAAAGATTATGCTTGCTTGTCTTTAAATACCCACTAACAATAAAGCACAGCATGCAGTGGCAATTGTTTGCACGCTGCATCCCCTGTGTCCTGGTGATATTGTGACCCTTATCCAGGGACCCCAATACACTAGACGTTGACACCAGAACTGACACACACACACACACACACACACACACACACACACACACACACACACACACACACACACACACACACACACACACACCAAGATAGAGCATTTGCCAGTAAGTCTGCACAATTCTACATCTAGAGAGAGATAGGAAGGAAAGATTTGCTCCAGAAGGTGATATAACCAGTGCCAAAATTCCACAGGAGTTCTAAGGCTTGGAACAGGACAGAGAGCCTCAGGCAGAAGGTACAGAATGGGCAAAGGTCCTGCGGTGTGGTGTAGAGCAGGTGGTGTGTGTGGAATGAAGGTTCTGTGGCTTCAGACAAGTTTGGCAGGACATTCAAGGCTGGGTCAAGGTTTGTACTTCAGGCACAGGTATGAAAGAGTGTGGAGTCCCAGAGTGGGGCTCAGGGGGAAGATTAGATCTTTTTCACCATGGACCCTAGTCATTTCCTGTGGCTGGAAGACTATTTTTCACAGCTCCTGACCCTTAGGCCTCCTTTGCATCTGTCATGGGCACAGTGTGGATCTGAGCAGTAAATCAACTTCTCAGAGCACAGTTTGGGGCAAGGAGGTCCAAAAGCTGCAAGATGGCATGGCAGGTAACATCTGCTCATGAGGTATCACAAGAGTGCAAATCTGTCAGGCACACCCTGAGTGGGTGTTGAGTTGGGCTCATGAAAGACTTTTGGGCTCACCAATCCACAGCCAGCTGGCTGCTGCTTGTAGCAGTTGCTATCCCAGGAGTCCCAGGGCTCAGAGCCCTGCTTTCCTCACCAGTGCTCGGGGGCAGATGAAAGTCTGCAATCGTTGGCCTACTACAAAGGAGCATCCATAGTGTCGTTTCCCTTGGCTCTGTGTCCCCGTGCATGGATGGAGGGGCAGGTTCCATCGAACTTACTGCCATGGTGCAGACCCCTCAGCCCAAGAACTTAGGGAGAAACACTTGAACTGGCTAAAGAGTTTACTACTACTATTCCTCAGGACTTCCCCCAGTTCTGGCTCAGGTCATCATTACCACCTTTCTATGTGTGGGCGCATCTTAGAATTAGGGCTTGAACTCAGGGCCGGGGATCTGTCCCTCAGTTTTTTTTCATTCAAAGCTAGCACTCTACCACTTGAGCCACAGTTTTTCTTTCAGCTTTTGGGTGGTTATTGAGAGAGGAGAGTCTCACACACTTTTCTAGCTGGGCTGCCTCTGAATCGCAATGCTCAAATCTCAGCTACTCAGATCTCTGAGTAGCTAGGAATATGAGAGCATGACCTAATAGCACCTGGCCACACTCTCCTTCTTGGCTAATGACAGAGGACCTCTCTCCCAGCCTAGCACCCACGTACAGTTACCCCTCTTACCCCACTCCTATTCCTCCAGGCTTCACAGGAATCATACCCTCCCCTGAGGTCAAAGAAATAAGATCAGGTTTGAGCTTTTTGTTCTCCACAGAGTCAGTAGCTGCAGAGAGCTGATATGTACTGTAGTTCAAGTGGTAGAGCACCAACCTTGTGCAAACCAGCTAAAGGATACCACCTAGGATCTGAGTTCCAGCCGGCAAACTCACACAAACATGCAAACACGCACGCACGCACACACACACACACACACACACACACACACACACACACACACACACACACACACACACACACACACACACACACACACACACACACACACATATCCTTAGCAGGGTCCAATGGCTCATACCAGCAATCCTAGCTAAAGAAGCTGAGCTCTTAGGATGGCAGCTTGAAGCCATCCCAGGCAGTAAAATCCGTGAGACTCTTCTTTCCACTAAGCTACTAAAAAAATGAAAGTTGGGCTCTGGTTGAAGTGATAGAGTGTCAGCTTTGAGCAAAAGAAGCTCAGAGACTGTGCCTAGACCTTGAGTTCCAGCTCTAAGATTTTTTACGACACCCTTTACCCCCACTCCACATCCAATCAAGCCATAAATCCAGATTTTGGTCACCCTGTATCTCACTTCCATTCCTGCCGCTTCACAACACTGCCATAAGTGGCCGGTGTGGGGCGAGCAATGGATTAAGAAGTGAACATACAACAAGGGGGGCATAGCTAGGTCAAGGCTAATGTCCCATAACATTGAAGTATTGGCCATACTAGTCTCTAATCCCCCCAGATTCCTGGACCTAGAATTTAAAGTGTGTGCATCTGTATTCTGGGCATCCAGAATTGTCTAGAAGGACATGAGAGGCCAAGCTCAGGTGGGAAGATAGACTTTGCTGCAACAAGATATGTTTACATTTCCTACACACCAATGCATACTTCCAAGCCACCTTGACCTCAAATCCCATGTAACCCTGAATCCTCGTTTCTTGGGCAGCCTTCAGTCAGCTATCAAGCTCAAGTTGGCCAGAGCCACCACAAACCCCCCTTCCCCCACTCCACTGCCAGCATGCAGGGAGGGACGTGAATCAGAGGCCCAGATTGGGAAAAGGACAGGACATCACATGACTAACGCCCGCCCAGAGGCAGGGGAGAACTTATGCTAGCCGGCCCTGCTGACCCAGAATCCTCTGGAGGTGCCCCAAGATTTGGACAGGCCTCACTTAAGCCCCAAAGAAAATCTGGAATCCAGGCCTCTGGCAATTTAGGACTCATTGTTGACCCTGACAGGGGGCTAAAGGGAAGATCAGTGTGGAGAAGGGGCACCATCCGAGATCAGAAAGAGGCAGCTCAGGAAGTGGACAGAGGAAGATGAGGGAAACACACGCACACACACACACACACACACACACACACACACACACACACACACACACACACACACACACACACACACACACACACGCACATGCACACAGGAAGCCCAAGGCCTCAGCAGTCCCTGAGGACCCTGACCATCCCCACCCCCAAGAAGATGGCACTACTATCCTCAGACCAATTATAGACAAAACTAAGGGCCTCTGACAAGTCTGAAATGGCTCATAACAGCTTGGCATTTCCTAAATGTACACACCGCTATGCAGAAATCTCAGCTACCTTATTTTTGGTTGTCGGTCATGGGATTTGAACTCTGGGCCTGTGTGCAGTCCCTCAGCTCTTCAGCTAAAGGTGAGTGCTCTACCACTGGAGCCACGGTTCCACTTCTGGATTTCTGGTGTTTCACCGGAGATAATGTCTCACAGATTTTCCTGCCCAAGTTGGCTTTGAACCACCATCCTCAGATATCAGCCTCTACCATCCCACACCTGCTACCATTCATCCAGTCCCTGCCTGCCACAGGCAACGACCTCTGGAGTTCTTGGTAAGGCATTGCCCACTGTGCTGTGGCTTCACACTGGGGCAAACCTGGGGAGTTCTTAGAAATGTCTGTACAGTGAGGCCAGCACCTGTTCTCCCAACCAGAGCACCCCTACTACTTCACCATCTCTTACGTTTTTTCTTTCTTTCTTTCTTTCTTTCTTTCTTTCTTTCTTTCTTTCTTTCTTTCTTTCTTTCTTTCTTTCTTTCTTTCTTTCTTTCTTTCTTTCTTTCTCTCTCTCTCTTTCTTTCTCTCTCTCTTTCTTTCTCTCTCTCTCTTTCTTTCTCTCTCTCTCTTTCTTTCTCTCTTGTTTCTTTCTTTCTTTCTTTCTTTCTTTCTTTCTTTCTTTCTTTCTTTCTTTCTTTCTTTCTTTCTTTCTTTCGGGTTGAGGGACTTGAACTCAGGGCTTGGGTACTGTCTCTAATGTCTCTTTTCCCTCGAGGCCAGTACTTTACCACTTGAACCACAGCTCCACTTCCAGTTGGATTGGAGATGAGGCTCTCATGGTACTTTCCTGCCTGGGCTGGGAAATGAGATCCTCTGGATCTCAGCCTCCTGAGTGTGCAGGATGATAGGCGTGGGATGACAGGCATGAGCCACTGGCACACAGCTTATGGTATCTCGTCCTTCAGAATTTCCACCTAGTCCTCCTCTAGATGCTACTACCTAGACACTCCTCTACCTCCCTCATGGACAGCAAAGGGAGGCTGAGAATTTGGGTAGGGCCATAGGCTTTAAAGGGCCCCCTCCACATCACTAGCCCTCTCTAAATTCCCATCTGCTTCCTCTGATGGACTGGTCGTCCAGGGAAGATCAGACCCACTAAGAGTTCTGGGGCCTGCCTTCTATCTCCCCGCACCACCACCCAACAGATACCTGTAGATTTCTGGGGCCCGCTGCTCCATGACCTGGTGGAAGACATTGGGAGGGTTGCTGATAACTGGGTCCAGGGGTGCTCAGGACAGAAGAGTTTCCAGCTAGCCTCTATCAAAGAGGGAGACACAAAGCATGGATGGGTCTACTAAAAGCTTCAGGGCATAGCCATCCTCATGTCACCAAGGTCCCTTGGAGAACTGTATCGGACAGTCTCGCACATCTATACCAAGACTCACACGACTGTACCGAGTCTCTCACCTGCAGCCCTAGTTGGAAATGAACACGCTCTGCTATGCTGTCCATCATCTGCAGCACCTTTGCTCTCTGTGTTTCCTGTCAGATCCTCCTTCTTAAGCAGGACCAACTTTTCAAGTGCTGCCTGCAAGAAGCCCGTTCCAATCACCTTGGCACAGCTGGAGCCTCTCGGCTCTGCGGGCTGCGGGCTTTTTCACACTCTGCCTTCTGGCCAGTGTGTGTTGAGAATGCACAAAGGGGCAGGCCTGGGTTCCACCACTGGATTTCTGAAGGCCCTGGTACACCATCCAGGGACAGGTGTTTTATCACACTCCAAGAGAGGGTACTCAAAACCTAGGCAGTTTGTAGTCATAAAACAGGGCCATTTCTTGGTGTGGGCTTGAACAGGGAATCCAGGAGAAGAATCTCTGAGTTTTATTGCTCAAGGCTGGTGCTCTACCTCTTGAGCCACAGCTCCATTTCTGGCTTTTTGGTGGTTCCATGGAGAGTAGAGTCTCACGGTCTTTTCAGCTTATGGCTGACTTCAAATAGTGATCCTCAGATGTCAGCCTCCTGAGTAGCCAGTATGACATGGATGAGCCTTAGCCCCAGATGAATGGCACCAAATGCTTTTTTTTGCTCCTGTTTATCTCCAGTCAACTAGCAAGCCCAAGTTAAAATAATCAGTTACTGGGGATCAATATCCTCTCCTAGGTCAGTTAATCCAAAGAGATAAAGTGTCTTTGGAAAAGGCTAGTCTGAGTTGGCTAGGGGTATTTGTGTGTGTTTGTGTGTGTGTGTGTGTGTGTGTGTGTGTGTGTGTGTGTGTGTGTGTGTGTGTGTAAGTGTCAGGGATACCTACCCGTATCTCTGTGGTGCCTCATCCTCCCAGCAGGGAGTGCATCCAGGATACTGACCCCAAGGAAGGTGGATGGGCGAGGGTATTTTAGGTCATATCCAGGGGGATGATCCGAATTCTGTCCTGCAACCAAAGCCTTGACAGATAATGGAGAGAAGGAGAGGTATAGGGGGACATCAAGGGAAGCCCCTTACCTTTGGCTAGAAGTGCCAGACAGCTAGAAGACTGAATCCATCTTTCTTGGTAGTCAGATAAAAGGTGTACACTGTTCATTTATTTTATGATGATTGTGTGAGCCTTAAGGCTTGGATTTAGGGCCTGGGTGTTATCCTTGAGCTTCTTTTGTTGAAGGCTGAGGCTCTACTACTTGAGCTACACCACCACATCTGGCTTTTTTTGTGTGGGTTTGTGGGGAGGGAGAGGTGGTTTATGAGTGATAAGAATCTCAAGGACTTTTCTGCCCGGGCTGGCTTTGAGTCACGACCATCAGCCCTCAGACTCCTGAATAGCCAGGATGATGGGTGGGAGCCACAAGCTCCTGACTGCCACCATCCGTTTATAATCTCTTTGGCCCAGGGCTGTGCCACCCACGCTGCACCTCCTTGTTGGGAATGGGAAGCAGACATGAGTGGGTTTGATACTTCAACAGCTTACCTATCTTTGAGCATTGTTCCAGGTCAGTCTGATGGCGGATTCCTCCTTATCCACAGCAATGACTGGGCTCTGTCACAAGAACAAATGTCCCCCGGGAGGTGTCAGGTCTGAGGTCTTTCCTCTGAACCCTGGCCCCTAACCGAAATGAGGGTCTTTCCTGCCTAAGCTGGCTTTGAGTTGAATCGTGATCTTCAGATTTCCACTCCTGATTACTTAGGATGATAGCCATGAGACACTGGCACCTGGCCAAAGATACTTTTCCAAGCCTGTCATTCTATCCACTCAGGAGACTGAGCTCTGAGGACTGCATTTGGATGCACCCTTTTCAGCAAAGTCCATGAGAACTCTTATCTCTAACTAAACACCCAAACAAGTTGGAAGTGGAGTTGTGGCTCAAATGGCAGAGTGCTAGCTTTGAGCATAACACAAGGGATGGGACCCAGGCCCTATTTATAAACTTTTTCTAGCATAGACCCACCCAAGAAAGGGAAGCAGGTGGGCACACGGGAGCTCAAAGCTCACACATAATACTCAAGACTCACAGAATAGACCCCATCCTGCTCTGATTCTCTAGATTATATGTCCTAGATTATGGCAGTCTTAGATGGGACTGACCATACACCAAGTCAGGACATTCAAGTACAATCTCATACTGAGTATCCCGTGACCTCATCAAGGACTCAAGATCCTTTGACACTGGGCAGTCAGTTGTGGTCTAGTTATCCAGCCACAAGATATGGGATTGAAAGGATTTCTTGGTCAAGGGATGCAGACTGGAGAGCTGTAGGTCCCTCTCTCCCGGAAAGGAGAAAAGGCCTAACCATCCCAGGAATGTTCCTGGGTTGTGAGTATCCTCAATGAAACAACCCTGCTCAGAGCTCAGTGCCTCTGGTTTTCCCACCAGCCTCTAACCAGCCCTGCGCCACCTTCAGTCGGTCCTCTCTGAATCCCAGATCTGTCATCTAGACTAAAGGTTGAGTCAGCAAAGGGACCCACCTCTATCTCTGAGAATGGCCGTCACAGGGCCCTACAGTCCCCTAGAGGAAGTCTTGGGGCAACACGGGTCTAACTTCCCCTCTCATTCTCTGGATGTGCTGTGCCAGTGGCAGGCTTACCTCTGTCTCTTGTCGAGGAATGAACACTGGGGGTGTCATCTTCAGATTAAGCCAGAAGAAGTCCCAATCCCCAAGGATGTACCACACAGGTATCCAGCAGTGAATGACAGCAAGCTGGTCAATAGTGAACACAAAGTGCCAGAACTTTTAACAGCCATGTGGCTGGGTCGAAGTCTCTATCACTGATGGTCTAAGTTGTTAGGTGAGGTCATGGCTCCCATGGCCTGACACACCTAACCTGGAATCATCCTCCCTCTTCATCTTCTTGCTTATCCCTTGCCACCTCCCTCTTGACACTCCCTCAGCCTATACCTCCCTATCCCTTGGATAATTTCTTCTTATCTGACTAGAAAATAAACTCGGTGGGCTAGGAGAGACTGATATTTGGTGACACACCCTGAGCCCTAGTGTTTACCCAAGGCTGTTTCCCTCTGCAGTCGGTGACCACACAGCTCCTGGATGTCATGAAGTTGCTGAGGGTCAGTGGCTTGGTCCTACATACTGGCTTTAGGCTCTGAAACTGTGCCCACAGTGATTATGAATGGTTGGCTCCCTTGATCCAGGGACTCCAAACCAAGGCTTGCATGTTCCGTTCTTCCTTCCTTTTCTCCTTTTCTCCCTCCATCCTTCTCTCCTCTCTTTCTCTTTCCTTTCTTTGTGTCATTCCTGGGCCTTGAACTCAGAGCCTGGCTGCTGTCCCTGAGCCTTTTTTCCTCAAGGCCAACGGTCTACAGCTTGAGCCACTCATCCACTTCTGGAGTTTTCTTTTTGGTAGTTTGTTGTAAATAAGAGTTTTACGGGCTTTTCTTCCTGGGACTTAAGCCTCAGTCCTCCCATCTCAATCTCCTAAGTAGCTAGGATGACAGGTGTGAAGCACCGGCATCCAACTCAAACCAAGATTTCTTCAGGCGCTGTGGAACCTTTCATCTTCTATTACCACCTGGACCTGGCACTCGCTGTAACGGTTTGTTGGATAAATAAATGAGCATCTGTCTACGACAATATTACAGAAAACTCCCATCCAACTCAGGTAAGCATCCTGGGGGTGGAGGGGTTGGTGGGGGAGATGTCGAAGCCTGACATAGCTCTTCCACAGTTCTCCCTCGTCCTTTGTCCTGCCCTCCTGGTGCCACTGCACTTAACTCTTTTGGCTCTGAGGATGTGAGCCACGATGTACTCGCTGGATTCTGGGACCTCTGCGATGCCTCTCTTCTCAAAAATCTTTGTCCAGCGGCTGACCCACAGTTTGGCACTCAATTCGTCCCTCAGGTGAGAATGAGGCACTTGAGGTGAAAGCCTGGCTCAAGGGGCCTCCTCTCCTCCCCCTGGGGCCAGACAGGATGGTCCACCACATCCGGCCCCCAAGTTTCATGTTGCAGAGAAAGGATCCTTGAGGCATTCCGGTTCTCTGAATCTCCCAGATTCCAGTGCAGGTGCTGGGAATCGTCTCTGCTCACAGCTGGCAGGCTGGGGATGGCGAGGTCACCATCTCTGTTCCCCATGATGTACTTGACTGTGGTGGTCACCCTAGAGAAAACCATAGGAGAATCAGCAGCTGCTAGAGGAAGGCAGTTAAAGCAGGATGTCTCGATCTGGCTTGGGAACTCTACCTGTGCCACTTTGAACATCATTGTTTGGCAGCTGAAATCGTCCATCTAATTTGACCCATAATCCCAGTCATTAGTAGTAATTGCCAGCTTAAAGAAAAAATCCTGGAAAAGCTGGCATTTCAGTTGTCCCAATCAAACTTAAAGGCTTCCAAAGTCAGTGGTCCCCTTTTCCTTCCAGACAGCCTACAGCAGGTTACAGAAACTGGCATTCAGCCAGCCCTAGCTAACTGCCATGGCCTGATACCATGCAGGCTTCAGCAGGGGGAATGCATTTGCCTACCACTGCCCAGCTGGAAACGGCCCAGGCAGGACACAGATTGGAGTCTACAGGACTCCAGGGAGGGAGGACTGCCCACCGGTGTAATGCCCTAGGAGGGAATCAATGCCACAAGTGGGGGCCTGGAGACCCCTGCCCAGATGCCCATGGTCACCACCAAAGCCCTGGATAAGTTTCCCCTCTCATCCTTGCTTGTGGTTAACCATGTGCCAGGTCACACCATTCGCCACCCACCAGACCCTCTTAACTTCACATCTTCTGCCCTACTCCCCCCATCTCATTCCCTAATTATGATTGGCAGACACATTCCCAACCCTTGAATTAGCTCCAACTCTACACACCAGAGCAGGGTGTCTGGCTGTATGAGTGTGGCTGTGGTCACCGGGAGCACCAGCAGATTCTGGCAGAGCTGGGAAATGTGATCACCCTGTGAGAACTGATGATGGCTGGAGTCGGGAGAATAGGCTGGGTGTTTGTGGGAGGGGGTATGTTCCTCCCAGATATTCATCTTTTCTCTGACACCCAGTGCACTCCCCTCCTTAGTGTGCTCTTCTGGGACCTTCCTCGGGTGAAAGGGTGACCAAGCATAGAGGACAAGGGCTCACACAGCAAGGGGGTCTATCTTCTGCATCCAACACCTCCAACCCCAGAAAAAAGGAAAAGACCTGAGAAGGCAAGTTTGGAGATGCTGCTCCCCATCTCTGAGTAAAGCCACCAGGTTCCCACCAAGGTGAGGAAGAGTGCAGATGGGTGGCTGTGTGGCTCCATTATTCCAGGCCAGGAGCTCTATGGCGCCCCCTCCTCACCCAACCCTGCATCTTCCCGTTTCCTGGGACACTGGCCACTAGGGACATGAGAGGGATCCTGGGGTTGCCACACACCCTACCCCCACTCCTGGGGTGCATTTGCAGCAGAACCAGGGTGTACTGTGGGATGCAGGAGAGGCACAGGTGGGACAGGAGAGGGGAGGTGGGAGGCACTGGTCCAGGTCTGCAGAATGGGGGAAGCGGTGAGGGGGGGCCGAGGGGTTCGCTGGGCATTGGGGTTCCCAGAGTGTGGGCCAGCAGGGTGGCCACTCACGTGTGCTACTGGGAGAAGCTGTAGGCAGCACTCCAGGTATGGCAGGCCCGGAGTCTGAGGACGAGGGACCTGGACCAGGTCCTGAGACAAGACAGCCAGGGGTGCGTTATCTCAGCCTGGCAACTGAGAGAGGCTCCCTGGGTCTAGGATGGCAGCGCCATTTTTGAAACGCAGCATCTTGGGAAGGGCCGGGGTCTGAGGGCACATGGTAGGGCGAGTTCGGCCTCTCTTCCCCCTCAGCTGCAGACAACTCAGCTCTCGCCTCATCCTCAGCCAGACCTGTTTCTGCCGATGCCGCTATCACCTCTGCCACTGCTGCCGCCAAGGCTGCCTCTTCAGCTGCCTCCTCCTCAGTGGCCTCCTCCTCTGTGGCGACTGCCAACACCATGAAAATTGGAACCTTGGACTTGGGACAGCTCATGGCCACCACGCTACCCAGGGGCTGCTTGAGGTGATGTGTCTGCTGTGATAGCTCCACATGCTTTGCACTCCCAGTCAGGACCTTCACTTCAATTGAGGCCTCAGCCAGCCAGTCAATAGAGTGGAAGAAAGACAACCTCTTCAGTAAATGGTGCTGGCAAAATTGGTTAACTACATGTAGAAAACTTAAGCTAGATCCTTATATATCACCCTGCACCAGAATCAACTCCAAATTGATCAAAGACCTTGAACTCAAAGCAGACACTCTGAAAACATTAGAGGATGGAATAGGAGAAACCCTAGGTCTCCTTGGCTCAGGCCGAAATTTTCTGAATAGAGATCAGGAAACACAACAATCAAAGAAAGGTTGGACAAATGGGATTGCATAAAGTTGCAGAGCTTCTGCAGGGCAAATGACATAGCTAGCAAGATCAATAGAAAGCCCACCGATTGGGAGAAGATCTTTACTAGCCATACAACGGACAAGGGTCTCATATCTAAAATATACTTGGAACTCAAAAAATTAAACCACCCAACAACAAATCCTCAAAGAAACAACTGCCCAATAAATAAGTGGGCGAAAGACTTAAAGAGAAACTTCTCTGAAGAAGAAAGAAGGATGGCCAATAGACACATGAAGAAATGTTCAACATCCCTAGCCATAAAAGAAATGCAAATCAAAACAACATTGAGATATCACCTCACTCCAGTTAGAACGGCAAAAATCAAGAACTCTAACAACAACAGATGTTGGAGGGGATGTGGACAGAAAGGAACCTTACTTCATTGTTGGTGGGTATGTAAACTTGTTCAACCACTTTGGAAAGCAGTATGGAGGTTCCTCAAAAGACTTCACATAGAACTCCCCTATGACCCAGCAATCCCACTTTTGGGCATTTACCCAAATGTTTACAAACAAGACCACACTAAAGCTACCAGCACAACTATGTTTATTGCAGCATTATTTACCATAACTAAGATATGGAACCAACCCAGATGCCCCTCAGTAGATGAATGGATCAAGAAAATGTGGTATATATGAAGCTATTTCCTCTTATGCATGTACTTACTCCTCTCTGCTCTCTCTTTCTCTGCCTCCACTTGTCTTGCGGGCCACTTCGACACCTCTGCGCATGCATGCCTGCCACAGAGAGCCCCTGGCCACTGCTACCACCACATTAAGCCCCCGGGCCCTGCCTCCTCTTCCCCTCAGTCCCACCCTTTCCTCTCCTCAGCCCTGCCACCGATTCCCCTCAGCCCCGTCCCCACCCTTGCCTAAAAGAGCAGCCCTGACTGGGCCCTAAGGCTTCCAGCCCATGGGAATTGCCTCACCTCAGCTCAGCACTTCCCGCCAACCCTAACACTTGCCCAGGGAATCAAATCTCCCCTCAGCCCCACCACTGGAGGAGACTCTTCTCCATTCCTCTCCACTCCACACATCAAGCAGGTACACAATGACCTCTGTGTGTATGTATGTAGGTGTGTGAGTGTGTGTGTGTGTGTGTGTGTGTGTGTGTGTGTGAGAGAGAGAGAGAGAGAGAGAGAGAGAGAGAGAGAGAGATTGTTGGGGATAACTACCTCAGAACCTAGCACCCCTTGGGATGACTCAACACATCGAACATTTCAAAAAACAGCACAAAGCAACCTGTGTGAAGGACTCAGCACAGTGCTCCATTTGAAGGACTTAGCATATAGTAACCTTTGGGATGACTCAACATGCAGCTCCCTTTGAAAGAGGAAGTCCATAGCACGCAGTGTATAGGACTCAGTTCATGGCACACTTTGAAAAACACAGCCCGTAGCACTCTTTCCCAGGACTCAGCACATTGCACCCTGTGTTAAGGCTCCACACACACCACTCTTTGAAGGGCTGAGTATGTAGCACCCTGTGTAAAACATTCAGTGGACAGCACCCTTTAAAACACTCAGCACATAGCAGTGTTTTGAAGGACTCAGCACATACCACCCTGTGGAAACACCATTTGAAGGACAGTACAGAGCACCCTGTATAAAGGACTCGGCACACAGCACTTGAAAAACTCACCTCATCTCACTCTTCTCAAGGATGCAGCACATTGCACCCATTGGGATGACTCAGCTTACAGCCCCCTTTGAAGGCGTCAGCTAAAATAAAGTACCCTGTGTAAAGGACTCGGCCCACAGCACCCATTGAAAAATTCACCTGTCCCTCCCTTCTCAAGGGCTCAGCACATAGCATCCTTTGGGATGAATTAGCACACTGCACCTTTTGAAGGACTCAGCATAAATACATTGTGTAATGGTCTCAGCACACAGCAACCTTTGAAAAACCCAGCACTGCCCACTCTTCTCAAGGACTCATAATATAGCACCCTTTGTGATGACTCAGCACACAAAATGCTTTTTGAGGACTCAGCAAAAAAACCCCATGTAGGAAGGACTCAGAAAACTGCACCCTTTGAAGGACTCAGCATAGAGCTGTATGTCACAAGCTCAGCTGTCATTAGAATTAGGGTGCTTTCTTCTGTATCACCATTCTTCAGAAACACTTCACAAATCCTACTAGTTCACCTTTAACTAACCTATGTTTTGTGGAGGAGGGTCAGCTGGGGGTCTTGAACTCACAGCGTGGGGGCCCAGTCTCTGAGCTCTTTGGTTCAATGTTAGAGCTCTACCACTTTGAGACATGGCTCCAATTTTGTTTTTTTGTGGGAGGGGATTGTTCTTTGACAGGCCTTACAGTAATCAGGAAGGCCAAGTTGGAGTGTCCATGGCCAAAGGCTCTTAGCTTGGCCTGGAGCTGACCTCTCCCTTCCTTGTTCTCCTGGAAGCCGGGCCTCCTGGAACTCTCTTGGCCTAGGGTGAAACAGATCTGCTCTGGAATCAACATTCACAGTGGGCAAAAGTCAGCTTGGGCCTGGTCACTTCCCCCAATTGAACTCTAGATGACAATAGTCCCCCACGATGGCACGTGGCCGCATGTCCTACATCTGGCTACAAGGGGGCAAGAGTCACCCACCATAGGGATTGTACCTGCGAGTTGTGTTTACTCTTGCTTCCCTGGGGCCCCCATCATGCTTTGAAGCCACCCTGGATGGGAATGTACTTGAGAGACTTACCTACAATTAACCATCAAAAAGCAAGTGGGGCTGTAGCTCAAGTAGAAGAGCACTAGCCTTGAGCAAGAAAACTCAGGGATAGAGCCTAGGCCCTGAGTTCACACACACACACACACACACACACACACACACACACACACACACACACACACACACACACACACGAATGCAAAAGCAGATTTCTACACTGCAATCTTTGAGTATTTTTTTATTTGGGGGAACAGAATGGCTAGAACATCAGCTTTTCCCCATCACAGCTCCTTGACTGGGTCAAGGTCTATCCTGGTCCTTTGGGGCTCCTTTTACAGAATCGCCAAGATGCCTTTAAAAGGTGTCACATGCTAGGCACTGGTGGCACATGCCTGTCATTCTAGCTACTCTGGAAGTTGAGATTAGAGGACCACAGTTCAAAGCCATTTTGGGCAGGAAAGTATGTGAGACTCTTATCTTTGATGAACCATCAGAAAACAAGAAGTGGCACTATGGTTCAAGTCGTGGAGTGTTAGCCATGAGAAAAAGTCGTGGAGTGTTAGCCATGAGAAAAAGAGCTCAGGGACAGTGGCCAGGCCCTGAGTTCAAGCCCCAGGACTGGAAGAACAAATCTTTGTTGGAGGCTTGTTTTCCCTTTGAAAACAATTCATTCTTTGTGATAAGCATAATATGGGCCTCTTCCCTGGCCACCAATGATCCATTAGATGTCCCTTGAATATTGTCCACCTCCCAGCAGCCTCTGCCCTACCCGACCCACAGTTTACTCTTCCCATCACCTGGCAGATGGAGTCCTGAGAGAAGGCCACCTGGCCACCTACTTGTGGTGGCTCCTGAGGCTTTTGAGAGTCAGTATGTCACATAGAGAGTCATCATCTGCATCAGTCTACAGAAGAAAGGGAAGGAACACTCCTTGCCTGAGCCTGTGAGCTGTGGGTGATCTGCATGTGTGGCTTCTGCAGCAGGATGTGCTCCATGGGGGAGTCCTATATGGGGTAGGGAACCCCGACCTGTCCTTTGGCAGTTTCCACACTGCTTTGAAGTGGCAATTCTTCAAAACCTTTCTGCTCCTCCCTCATGTTGACCACCCCAGAGCCTGAGGTGTCTGAAGCAGTGGTGGTGGCGGGGGACTCAGTCTGTGCTGGCATCTGGTGCCTGCTGTCCATGCCTTCCCCTGAGAGGAACCACAGGGGCTCCCAAAACTCTCTCCTCTTCATCTTCTCCTGGGACAGCCAGCACATGTGCTCAGCTTTCTCCTGACACAGCTCATCCAGGATGAATATCTGCTCTTTACATGCCACGAGGGAGTTCTCGATGGTGCAGATGTGTGACAACATCTGGCTGCATCGATGGTGGAGCTCATCCACTGGACTCCCGAAGTCCACCACAATAGGCAGGTCATGGACAAAGCAGATTTTCTTCTCAGACTCCCACGTGTCCTGCTTCCCATCTCCACGTATGTTGTGGTGTCAGCTCACAGGGTGGGGTGCCAGTGGCTCCAGTTTTCTCTGGCACTAAGCTGCCAGGTGGACTGGGCACCCGCAGTGGGACTGCTACTCTTGGTACAGGAGTTTCTTTCCCCCTGTGGATTTCAGCCAGGAGAGGGCCCCCCCTCGGTTTGGGGGATGTCTCCATCCTCTGTGATGGTCACATCTGGGGGAGTTGCCTCCTCAACTTTTGCTTCTCCAGGGCTCTCAACTTTCCCTTCCCCAGGTAAAGCCAGGAAGCTCAGCTGGGCCTGAAGGCTCTCCTCCTCTGGTCTGGTCACTTCCAGGCACTTGAGGGTATCCTGCCACTTTGAGAGCACCACCTGGTCCCACAGTTGGTAGGCCTACACTTGCTTCAGCTGCTCCAGCAGCTGGGTCTGCCTTTCTAGTTTCTGCCTATCTAGGGCCTCCTTCTCAGAGCTCAGCTACTCATTGGAGGTGTTGTGCAGCTCACAGGTGGCTCTGAGCTCCTGCAGCTGAGCCAGGGACTGCTCCTGCAAATCCTGCAGCTCCCAATCTGCTTGGCTCTCTCTCTCAGCCACCTCTTTCCATTCCTCTATCTTCTCCTCTGTGTCGTCCAGCTCTTTCCACAGATGTTCCTTCACCTGCTGCTCTGAGTCCAAGATGCTGCCTAGCTTCTCCTCACTGATCACCATGTGTAGAGTGTCCCACAGCAGGGCCAGCTCTTCTTCCATCTGTCTGTTGCACACATGCACATCATGGGATCTTGCAGATCTCCTGCTGATCCTTGGCCTTCTCCTCCAGTCTCCACAGTTGCTTCTGCTGCTCAGTGTTCTGGAAATGGAGCATTTGGTTTTCCTGGACTTGGATGTGAAATTGTTCCTCCAGGTTTTTCAACTCCATCTGGGTGCAGTAGGCCTGGGCCTGCATCTGCTGCTTGGCCGGAGATGGTCTCAAAGGGGGCCATGTCTCTGCCAGCTTCCTTCTCAATTCCCCCAGCTCCTTCTTTAGGTCAAAAACCTGCCTTGCCCCTTGATTATTCACCATGTCAATTGGTGTGCCCACTGGGTCAGCCTCCGGGCCTCTTCCTTCTGCACGTACCTCTCAATGCTCAGGTCTTCTGTGAAGATGTCTCTCTCTAGATTCACTTCAGTCACCATCCAGCTCACTTTGGCCAGTAGTCTCTTTAGTACCTCACGCCCCACCAGAGCTTGTTGGAACTTACAGATTATGCTTTTCATGTTGCTCCACTGTGTCCAGAGTGCTTCCAGCTTCTCCTGCAACTCAGTGTTCACTTGCTCCAAGTCATTGAAGCTTCTGATCTTTTCCTCGAGCTGAAGGGTCACATCATTCAGCTGTTCTAAAAACATTTCGGTCTCATTCTGTGAGCAGTGACCAGAGACGTCACTATCTCCAGCTCTGCAATGTGCTTCTCTGCGGTCTGCAGGCAGCTGGTGAGAGCTTGATGCTCCCTTTATCTGTCATCGGTCCCCTGCTGCATGCGGGCTGGTGAACATTGTAAATCACTTTCTGCCCAAACCAACCTCTGTATGGGTGCCTTGTGGATCTCTAGCTCCCTTTTCATTGCTGTGTGCAGTTGGGCTATCTTCTCTCTTACTCCCGTTCATCCTGCAGGTCAGTCTTTCCTGCTTCAGTGGTTGGATCTTGGCACAGAGCACCTCTTTTTTTCTTTTGCTGGGATCCAGGGTGGGCACCACATGTCTGTACACCTCTGCAGATCCTTGGTGTTATCGGGACCATTGACACTCTGGACCCTGGTGGTTGTGGCTGTGTCCAAAGGCAGGGGAGGCCCATGGTCAGCATCACATTTGGCTGGACTCTCCTTTGAATCATACTCCACAGTGGCGTTTGTCTTGGGGATCCTTCACTTTTTCATGTTCTTGGTTTTCTTGAATGTTGCAGATCTGTTGGGAGGATTCTTCTGCCAGTGTTCTTGTGGCAATTTCATGCTCACAGCTCTTTCATGGAGTCTTGTTGTTTCAGACATCAGAGCGCTGGGACAGGAAAGATGGGCTGGCCACTTTCCCATGGTCTGGGAAATCCTCTATTCACCCACTCACTGTCTAGGACCTCAATTTCCTACTCTACTCCAATGTGTTCTCGAGTATCTTGCTCACCACTCATCCACCTCTACCTTCCTTAACTGCTAGTAGTGGTGTCATCCAACTGAGGGAATCCAGGTGCTGCCGGGTAGCAAGGAATATGGGCGTGGCCACCATTTTTGTTTCCCATTGGTCAGAAAGAACCATAAAAGAATAGGGGTGTGGACGGAATCCTGTGATGCAGGCAGAATGGGCAGAGTCAAGATAACAGCACCAATTTCACATGAAATTCTGTCCAATCCAGTTGGGGACATGAGGGTGACCTGCTTTAGCTGGATGGCTGCACAGATTGTTGTGTTTGTCTGTTTGTTGCCAGTCCCTGACCTTGAATTCAGGATCTGGGCACAGTCCTTGAGCTGCTTTTGCACAAGGCTAGCTCTCAACTAGTGAAGACACATGGCTCTACTTCTGGCTTTGTTGGCACAGAAGTTGGACAGGGGTCTCAATGACTTTCCTGCCTAGGGTGACTTTGACCATGATCCTCCTGTCACAGCTTTGCAAGTATCAAGGAGGACTGCTGAGAGCCATTGGTGCCTGCCTAATCATTGGTCTTGCTGATGTTCTTGGACAAACTGGTGATTTCCTTATCCTCGGGTTAAAGAGGTGAGAGCTGGAGCCCATATCCTGGTCCTGCCACCTCCAAATGGCAGGTGATCCTAAAAAACTCAATCCTATCCATATGAATACCAATGGCATGTGATATATGTGATTAAATGGGCAGCTCATGAATCATTCTAGGATAAAATTATACACAATTATATTATAGGACACTGATCAATTTTAATTAATACTTTATGAAGCATTTAAACAATCACATTCATTAAATGGGGGCAGAATGAAATACCTAAGAATTGGATATCACATAGTATACAGCTGCCATTTTTTCTGTCAGGACTTGGATCAGAACTCATGGTCTGGGTAACTCTTTTGCACTGTGTGGAAAGGGGAAGCTCACCTCTTTGAAGTCATGAAATTCAAGTCTGTTCCTTAGACCTGAAATCAATCCCCAGCACTAGAAAACATGATTTATATGATTTATATTTATATATATGATTTATATGATTTATATTTATATGATTTATATGATTTATATTTATATACATAGGTTGACTTCATATAGCGCTCAGTGTATTCATTGTTAATTTTTGTTTTATTCATGTGTTGGCCATATATTTTATTGACTGTTATGGCACATAAAACATTGATTCCATAGGATATAGGTCTGCATATATGTTCCACTTCATACCTGACTGCCAGGACTTTCACAAAAAAGGAAAAAGTTTGTCACTATCAGCTTCTTACTCCATGATTCATTTTTTGGGAGTGCTGGCATCTGAACTCACGGCCTACAAGGCCAAATTCATGAATGGGTGAGTGTCACACGCCATCCTGGGGAAAATTGAACTGACAGGCTGTTCCTAGGACCTTAGATCAAGCCCCAAGGTTTGACAAAATAAGAACAGCGTGACACCCAGATGGTATTATGCTAATAAATACATATCTTTATAGAGTGCCAGACATGTCTACACATTATTCAGTTATGTAGGCTACATTCCTACCAATTCTTGTGTATTTATTATGCCTCCTTGTAATTCATGTTATTGTTTTCATCCTTACTAAACTATTAATTAAATCAGTGTCTTGAAATTTTTGCATCTCTGTAAGAAATAGTATTCTTTTAATGCTTCATATTAAATAAAATCAGTCTACTGAAATCATGATGTCTAATTTTATACGAGTAGTATTCACGATCAGCTCATTCAACCGTGCCATTGATAGCATTCCATCATTATTACTATGGATGGGAACCAGTCTCTTAGGATCTCCAACATCTGTAAGTAGCATTACTGGGATTTACCTCTAGGCCTACATTGCTGTGCGAGACTATGGCTTCCCCAATAGCCCTCCATCCTTCAGCAATGCAAGGTGAAGCACCCTTTAGAGCCATGTCATTCAGACCCAAATGGTCACAGTGCAAAGGAATAAAATGTAAAAACGCAATCCTGCTACTTTTTTCTTTTGGGGGGGGGTCGGTCATAGGGCTTGAACTCTGGGCCTGGGCGCTGGGCCTATGGTCTTCAGTTAAAGGCAAGCACTTTACCACTTGAGTCACAGCACCACTTCCAGTTTTGTAGTTTCTTGGAGATAAGTGTATCACGGATTTCCTTGCTTTGAACCGAGATACTCAGATCTCAGCCACTTTAGTAGTTAGGATTACAGGTGTGAGCCACCGGCGCCTGGATCTGCCACTTTTTTTCTGTGCATAGGTTTTCCCAGAACAAGGCCTGGAGGTCTAGAATCCCAGGATCAGCTGTGGCTCCGTGGCTGCACTGCAGCCTAGGGTGATAGAAGCTGAGGCAGAGTGCCATGATCTGAGTTCAAGACCTTGCTTCACAAAAAAAACACAACCCCCCCCCACACACACACACAAAAAATTTAGCTCACTGGCTTGCAATTCTCACTATTTTTTCTACTTTGGATTTGAACTCAGGGTCTTCGTAACTCTGCAGCACTGTGGATGAAGGGGAAGCTCACCATGTTTGAAGACAAGAAAGTTGGGCCTCATCCCTAGGCCTGAATTCAATCCCCAGCCCTGGAAAATATACTGTTTATATACATTATAAAGATCGGATTTGTACTTACCTATAGATGTTTAGACCATATTGTGGTTATTGATTGCATTTTTGTTTCATTCATTTATTTACCATTTATTGACTGTGATGACACACATTCCATTTATTATATTGATGACATCCAATCACATAGTATCTAAATTTGTAGACATGTTCTCCATCGTGTCTGACACCCAGGACTCTCAGAGAATAGGAAAACAGGTGTAACAATCGGCTTCTTACTCCATGATCCAATTGGTTGCAGTGCTGGCATCTGAACTCAGGGCCTAGGAGACCCAGTTCATGAATGGGTGTGCCAACATGGCAACCTCTAGCCAAGGAAGCTGCCAGTCAGTTCCCAGACCCTGAGATTGAGCCACAGGGGTGAACAAAATAGCCATACATGGGTAGGCAGGTGGTATATATCAATAAATATATATTTGTATAGAATTCCAGAGACATCTACCTAGGATTCAACATCAACTACGTTCCTACCAACTCTTGGGTATTTATTATGCCTCCATTGAAGGAATAGTATTGTTTTCATGCTTAATAAACCAGGCATTAAGATCAATCAACACCCTAGGATCATTGCATCTAATTTTAGACTAGAACTTTTCCCCCCAGAAACTTCTTATTCAATCATGAGTTTGCTAACATTCCATCATTATTCCCATGCATAGGAATGAGTCTCATGGGAAGTCCCCCCATTGGTAGGTATCAGGACCAGTATTCAAAATCAGAGTCTATGATGACATATGGGCCTGTGGCTTCCTCGATAGTCTGCTAGCCGTGGCCAATGCAAAGTGAAGTACCTTTGTAGCCTTGTAATTTGGACCCAGGTTGGTCACCATGCAAAGGAAGAAATTGTAAAAAATCCATCCTGTGGCTATTTTTCTGTGTGTGGTTTGTTTTTGACTCCTGCAAGGCTTCAGGGCCTAGGATCACAGGGTTGACTATGGGCCTGTGGCAGCCCACCAGGCTAAAGTGATCGAAGCTGAGGCACGGTTGGCATGAAGTGAGTTCAAATCCTTTGGTTAGCCAAAAACAAAAAACAAAAAACAACAAAATTCTAAAAACTAGTAAAGCACCCTAGTTCAGAATTCACACCATTTTTCTGCCACAGCTCAGATTCCAACTCAGGTCTAGGTAACACTATAGCACTATGGGGGAAGGGGAAGCTTACCATCCTTGAAGACTACAAGGTCAGGCCTGCTCCCAGGGCCTAAATTGAAGCCCCAGCACTGGCAAAAATCATATGCCCATCTATTTTAAACATAGGATCTCTATTCACATAAATTTGTTCAGTACAATTATTCTTTTTATTGTGTATCTTAGTCACGGATGCAATTTGTTTATTGAGCATGATGACAGATATAACTGTGCTAGCATGGATGACAATCTATTCCCATGTCTATAGAGTTGCTTAAGCGTTCTCCATCCTAGCTGAAACCCAGAACTTTCACAGGACAGGAAACAGGTGGATGGATTGGATTCTCACACCTGCATTCCTCTTTTGGCAATGTTGGGATTTGATCTCAGAGCCTAGCAGGGCCAATTGGAGAAAAGGTCAAGGTGAAGACACCATGATGTGAGCATCTAAGGAACTAGGCTGTTCCCAGGACCTGAGATTGAGTCCTGGGGATAGGGCAGGTGGAGAGCACAATAGTCATCCATTCATAAGCTGAAGATACTATGCATATTTGTTTAGAATAGGAGAGATGGCGACCTGTGATGGAATCCAATCTACCTTGTAACTACTGATTCTTGGATCTTTCCCGATGCCTCCATTTCATGACTGTGATGATTATGGTCACGCTTCATCAATTCTCCATTAAAAATAATTGATACCCCAGGAATCTTGCCTATCAGTTCCTGCTCACATCCTGCAGGAACTACTCATTCAAGGATGAGATTGATCACATTCCATGACTCTTCCTAGGTCCAGAAACAAGTATCTCAGGATCTCACGCCAATCCCTCAATGTAGGGGGGCTGATTGGGATTCGACCTCTGGGCCTCTTTGCCTGGATGGCCTGCGGCTTCCCCAACAGCTGCAGGCCTTCAGTCACTCCAGGTAACCTTCACTCTGTAGGTCTCTGGTTTCAGACACACCATGGTCACTGTACAAAGGAAAATGAACATAAAAGCACCAGGTGGAACTTACCACTGCTTTTTTTCCACTCACAGCTTTCTTTTTTTCTGCAAGCTCTGGAGTCCTAGGATTCGAGGATGGGCTGTAGGTCCAGAGGCCACAGCATAGGATGATAGAAGCTGAGGCAGAGTTGCCACTACTTGAGTTCGAGCACTGGGTCTGTGGAAAAAAAAATACATATATATAAATATATATATATATATATATATATACACACATATATGAATGAAGCATCTTAGTGCAGAATTCGAGCCATTTTACTGCCAGAGCTGAGATTTGAACTCAGGTCTGGGTATCTCTATTGCACTGTTGGGGAAGGGGAAGCGAACCATCTTTGAAGACTACAAGGTCAGGCCTGTTGCCAGGGCCTAAATTGAAGCCCAACACTGCCAAAAATCATATGCCCAACTATTTTACACATAGGGTCTCTGTTTACATACATATGTGGAATGCATCATGCTTTCAGTGTAGTTATTCTTTTTATTGTGTGTCTTAGCCAGGGATGCATTTTGTATTTTATTGAATATGATGACAGATATAACTGTGCTTAAATGGATGACAACCTATACCCATGTCCATGGACTTGCCTATGTCTTCATGCTAGCTGAGACAAAGGACATTCACAGGACAGGAATACAGGTCGACCTATGGGTTCTCACATCAGGATTCTGCTTTTGGCAATGTTGGGATTTGAACTGAGTGCCTAGCAGGACAAATTGCTGAAAGACTCAAGGTGAGGACACCAGCATGTGAGCAACTGAGGAGCTAGGCCATTCCCAGGACCTGACAATGAACCCCAGGGAGGGCCAGGATAGGCATAAATTCATACTTCAAACATAGGATCTGTATTGACATATATGTGTGGACAGCATCTTGCACTCCGTGCATTTCTTCTCCTTAATTTGTGTCTAATAAATGGAGGTATTTTGTATTTTACTGAGTATGGTGACAGATATAGCTGTCCTGACATGGATGATGACCTGTTCCCATGGTTATAGGGTTGCCTATGCATTCATTCTCCATCCTAGCTGAGACCCAGGACTTCCACATTAGAGGAAATCAGGCACAATGACTGGCTTCTGACATCAGGATGAATTTTTTGTCAGGCCTGGAATTTGAATTCAGGTCTGGGTAACCCCGTTGCACTGTGGGGGAAGGGGAAGCTCATAATCCCTGAAGACTAGAATGTCAGGCCTGTTCTTGGGCCTGATTTGAAGCCCCAGCAGTGGACAAAGCTTACCTTTTTTAAACATGTAAACATATTTACATACAGGTGTGGTATGCATTTTGCTTGCAATGTAGTTATTTTTAAATTTTGAGTCTTATTCATGGATGTATTGTGTATTTTATTGAGAATGGTAACAGGTATATCTGTGCTGCCATGGATGACAACCCATTCCCATGGCTATAGAGTTGCCTATATAGCATTCTTCATCCTCGATGAGGCCCAAGACCTTCACAGGACAGGAAATCATGTGAACCATTGGTTTCTCACATGAGGATGAATCTTTTGGCTGTGCTGCGCTTTGAAGTCAGAGCTTAGCAGGCAGACTTGGGGAATGGATCAAGGTGAGCACACCAGCCTGTGAGCCACTAAGGTGCTAGGCCGTTCACAGGACATGAGCTAGTGCCCCATGGGGGTCAATATACTCATGAAATCATAATTTAAAGACAGGAGCTATATTTCCATACATGAGTGGGAGGCATCTTGCTTTCAGTGTACTCATTCTCTTGATTTCGTGTCTTATTCATGGATGCAATATGTATTTTAATGAGTGTGATAACAACATGGCTGGCAACCAATTCCCATGAGTATAGAGTTGCCTATATAGCATACTCCCATTCACAGCATAGGAAAACTGGTGCAACCATTGGCTTCTCATATCAGGATGAATCTTTTGGTAGTGCTGGGATTTGAACTCAAGGGCTAGCTGGCTCAAGTGATGGATGAGTCATGGTGAGCACACCAGCACGTGAGCCACTAAACATCTAGGTCTTTCCTGGGACCTGAAATCAAGCCCCGGTGGGCGTTATAGTAGTCATAAATTCAGAATTTAAACAGAGGATCTCTATTTCCATACATGGGTGGGCAGCATCTTGGGTTCAGTGTAGTTATTGTCTTTATCTGGTGTCTTACTCATTGATGTATTGTGTATTTTCTTGAGCATAGGATGACAGATATAACTGTGGTGACCTGGATGACAAGCTATTCCCATGAGTATAGAGTTGCCTATGCATTTTCCATCCTAGCTGCAACCCAGAACTTGTACAGCACAGAAGAACAGGTGCAACGAATGGTTTCTCACATCAGGGTGAATTTTTGGAAGTGCTGTGATTCGAACTCGGGTCCTAGGAGGCCCAACTGCCCAATGGGTCCACATGAGCAAACCAGCCTGTGAGCCACTAAGGAACTGGGCTTTTCCCAGGAGCTGAGATCAAGCCCCAAGGAGGCCACAAGAGTCTTCCATTGCGGCGAATGCCTTCTCGACCAGCGAGGAAGAACGACCACCACACCAGGAGTCTTCTCAGATCACACTTTACTGGAGAGCCTTCTTACATGTAGGAGAGCTTGAGCGCGAGAGAGAGCGCACAAAAAAAATGGCCGCTTATATAGGGAATAGGGACATGTGTCATTCTACTATTGGTCGTCTGCCTTTCACCGTCACCAAGTGCCACGGGATAGGCTGGGGACTCTACATGGCTCGCGCATGCGCAAAGCCCAGGACCCACCATCCCACCAAGCACTGCCTAATATGGAGTTGTTTACCTCAAAGCTGCAAGGGAGTGGGCGGTGTCTAATTGCGTTCGCACTGGCTCCCCGCAGTTCCCCCTTTTTGTTTTTTGGCAACAGGTAAGAGTAGAGGTTGGGCCTCTGTCTAAAACATTAATGAGAGGACCTTGCACTGGCCTTCGCCTGAGGGGCGCCTTCCCCAGTGATGACCAGGCCCGTCCGATGCCTTTTTTGCAGAGGTGGGATCTTGGGCATCAACCCACTTGCAACCCAACATGCTCTTCTTGAGGAGATGGTCCTCCTCAATTGCAGTGCACTTGCCTCGCACCCTGTCCCAAATTGCAAGTTGCATACCTGTCCCGGTCCAATGGGATCCCCTGATCCCTCGGGGTGCTAAGGCTATGCAGAATGGTAAGGCTTAATTGCCTCTCAGGGCCGACAGCCAGATCTGGGGTGAGGATCCACTCTCCAAAGCGGCTAATGCTTGCGAGATAACAACCTTGTCCCTTCTGGTTTGGGCTCGAAGGCGACAGACCAACCATAGGCAGACCACGCATCCTCCCAGGCAGCAGGCTAAAAACATTCCGACTCCCACCCACTCTTTAAACCAGGAGACTGCAGAGGAGATCCAAGACTGGAGTCCCTCCACGAATCCAGGGTCCACTCGCATTGAATTCACGGTCACGATGGCAATCCGCAGCTGATCCAGCATTTAATCAAACTCACCAGTCCAGTTACCTAGAAGATAACTCGACAACTGTTTAGATAAGTTTGCAGCTCGGGTAAAGTTATCATACTGAATGCTTGTCACACATAACCCCTCATACTTCCACTGACAGCCAAGCTGAGCAATTTGCCAAAGGGTGTCCACTTGTTCCTGGATGAGATCAATCCTTTGGTTGACCACCATTAACCCTCCTCGCAATTGAGAATTAATGCCCCTCTGTAAATCCAGGGCATGGGCTACATTGGCAGAAAGATTATTTAAGGTTTGTGCCGTTTGTACCGTATGGCTCATTGCAACAGCTGCTGTGGCAGCTCCTACAGCCGCCAAGGAAATAGCTGTAACTATAGCAGCAGAAATGCCAAAATCTCTCTTTTGTCTAAACAAGGTCAACGCATTGGAAGCATTAACGGGCACAGGCACCCAGCGAGGCATACGGGTTATCACAGCATATTCATATTTAGAAGCATTCCAACATTGAGCATAGGAGCAAGATTTATCAGTACAATTAGCAGGATCTATGTTGCTAACAACAAACACAAATGGGGGATACACACAAACTGGGGTAGGACCATATGTGATGTTATTATATGGCTTAACTCCGTCATCATAACAGCCTGTATCGGTCCTCCACTTGAATGGTGTGGCTGCGCCTGCTGAGATTGTGGTTAATTTTTCCTGTGGGTCCCAGGAAGCCCATGGTTTGGAGGAACTCCACCCAAACTGGCTTAACCCGATCTTTCCCCCACCAATCATAACCAGGGGCTCCAAGTTCAGACAACTCCCATCCACACCACACAACAACCAATTGTCAAAGGGGTTAGAAACATATGCCTGATTGGGATTTTGATCAGTATAATTTCGTCGCTTATACGTCTGATTAAACGCCGTGCTTATACCAGGGGAGAAGTAAAAGGTCTTGTCTTTAGGAACCCAAGTCCCAATACGGGACTGACAACCTGTCCAGGGCCAGGCATTTCCCGAATGTTGACCAGCACAGAAGGGAGCCCACTTTGGAAAGTTAGTCAGGTCGCCTTCCTCCCTCCTTGCTGGCCACCACCCACTGACCCAGGAGGCATTGGCCTGATAACAAAGTGGCCCGCGAGGAATGTCAAACCAGCCTGCTGTCTGTGATGTAAGCAAAATGCATGAGGAATAAGAAGAAAGGGACGTATTTCAGACAAGTTGAAAGCACAGGCTTCCCTGCTAATCAAGAGACCTGTTGTCCCCCAGTGGGGCTTCCTCTGCATCTAGCAAAATATATGGGATATCCATGGTCCTGTTGGTCCCAAATAACAGTGGGAACAGTCTGGCATCATGTTTGACTGGCATCGGCCTCGGGAATACCGACAGGATTCCCCATCGAAGTTCCCCCTGGCTGGGGCAGATCTTGACCATCAGTAATATTGTCACACTCAACACTTTCAAGATCATCTTCCTCCTTGTCCTGGTTTTCTTTGACAGGTCTCGTTAGCCGACTTGGGACCCAATGTGGTGTTTCTTGATCCTGTGGAAAAACACAAACAACTCCTCTGGATCTCGTTATTAACGGATCCGGTCCATACCATTTATTATTAATAACATCCTTCCACATAACCATATCTTTAGTATCCATGGAGTCTCTTGTCATATGCCGATCTGCGGCAGACTGATCATTGTCATTTAGAATTAAAAAATTAAGGGTAAAAAGCACAAGAGAAAGCCTTTCCCTGGGGGACGCTGACTCAGCAATTCCCCCGTTTTGTTTTTGAAGCATTTCTTTTATGCTTCTATTAGCTCTTTCCACTATACATTTCCTTGAGGATTGTAGGGCAATCTGGTGGTGTGGTCTACCTGCATTTGTGCACAAAAGGTGCGAAAACCATGGGAGGTATAAGAAGGGCCATTATCGGTCTTAAGTCTAAGGGGTTTTCCCCAAGCTGCCCAAGCTTCTAAGCAGTGTATTTTGACATGAGACACCTTTTCTCCTGCCAGAGGTGTGGCATGAATGACACCGGAAAAGGTATCGACAGACACATGTAAATATTTTAATTTACCAAATTCTGTTAAATGAGTCACATCCATTTGCCACAGGGCGTTTGGCCTCAACCCTCTGGGGTTGATCCCCACGTGGGGAGAGGGAAGAAAAGTAACACAAAATTTACATGTTTTAACAATATCTCTCGCCACATGTCTGGGTAAGTTATATCTTTTCTTAAGGGTATTAGCAGGTACATGATACAATTTATGAAAGTCCTTTGCCAATTCTATGGGATTAGCAGCAACCAGAGCAACAGCCCGAGTTGCCTGGTCCACCAGGGCATTACACCTTGCCATCGGGCCCGGCAGCATAGAGTGGGCGAGAATATGTCCAATATAAAAAAGGGTGTTTTCTGTTTAAGATAAGGGATTGAATCTGTAACAAAACATTAGAAATTGTACTGGCCTGCTTAATTGAAGCAGCAACTTCAAGGGAAACAACAGCATTTACAACATATAATGAATCAGAAAATAAATTAAAAGGTTGATCAAATCTTTTAAAAACTTCAAGCACAATTAAACTTTCAACAGCCTGTGGGACATTCGGCCGAAAATTAAAGACCACCGGCTGTTTGTGTCCTTGAACAAAAAAGGCACCTTGTCCAGATTTTGAACCATCCGTAAAGATGGTCGGGGCACCAACTAGGGGCTCCTTTGAAGTAACGACAGGAAAATACACTAAGTTTTTACTAACAATGGCAAGCAGGGGATGCTTAGGATAATGATTATCAATTACATTGGGAAACGAGCAAACAAGAATTGCCCACATATCCACTGTAGCAGCCAAAATCTCAACTTGTTCACGGGTATATGGAATGATTAATTTATCTGGGATCTTTGCAAAGTGCATCAAACAATACTTTATGCCCAAAAGTGCTTGCTTAGCCACTAATTCAGGAAAATATTGAACTGTTCTTGCTCCCACAGAATTGCCATGAAGCCACCACAAGGGGCCATTTTGCCAAAGAACCTCCGTGGGATAATTTTTTGTTTTTAATATACATAAATCGATAGGTAATTTTAAATCAACCCGTGAAAGTTGAGCCCTAGACAAAGCTGCCTCAACCTTTTGTAGGGAATTTAGTGCTAAAGGTGTCAGGGACCTAGAGGAGGTGACTTCAGGGTCATCCTCCAAAATGGCAAACAAAGGTAACAACTCTGACTGAGGGAGATTAAGAAACCCCCTTATCCAATTAATATCTCCGGCCAATTGTTGAAAATCATTAAGTGTTCTAAGATGACCAGTTCGAATGGAAAGTTTTTGTGGTTTAATCTCAGTAGGAGAAACAATGGTTCCCAGAAATTGAACAACACTAGTCTGTTGAACCTTTTCAAGGGCAATAATCAATCCTTTATCAGCTAAGGTCTCCGTTATCCGCCCAAACACTTTATGAAGAGTCTCTACCGAGGGAGCAGCCAACAAGATATCATCCATATAATGGATAATCCGTACTTTTGGAAAATTTTTCCTAACAGGGGTCAATACAGCTCCCACGAACAATTGACAAATTGTTGGACTATTAGCCATCCCTTGGGGGAGAACTTTCCACTGATAGCGAGCATCCGGGGTTTCATGATTAACAGAGGGCAAAGTAAAGGCAAAGCGCTCCCTATCCTTTTCATAAAGAGGTATGGAAAAAAAGCAATCCTTAATATCTAAAGCTAAAATGGGCCACTCTCGAGGTAACGCAGAGAGCAATGGAAGTCCCCTTTGGATGGGCCCCATAATTTGCATCTGGGCATTTACTGCTCTAAGGTCATGTAATAATCTCCATTTTCTGGAGGCCTTTTTGATCACAAAAATTGGGGTATTCCAAGATGACACTGAAAGCTCAACATGCCCCAGCTGTAGCTGTTCCTGAACAAGAGTTTGAGCTGCTTCCAATTTTTCTTGAGAGAGGGGCCACTGGGGAACCCACACCGCCCTCTGTGTTAACCAAGGTATGGGCACCGCACCTTCAGTGGAAGCCTTGTTTTCAGAGGCCCCTACGAAAAACCCAAACCCTTTCTATCCTGTTTAGAAAGTGGCTCTATCGGCTACTTGCGTCCTTGGAGACATCGACCAAGCCCCAAGGCCGGAACATATCCTTGCTGTCTCATTATATTCTGACTGGCCTCAGAATAATCATTGGTTAAAGTTAACTTCAGCTGTTGCTTCACGTCTCTTCCCCAAAGATTGACAGGGACGTCTACCACAAATGGCTGCATTTTTCCAACCTGGCCTTCGTCCGTTCTCCAAGTCAATTCTTTTGCACTTAACTGTGGGGCATCAGCATAGCCCAGCCCTTGCAAGGTCTGGGAGGATTTCTGAGTTGGCCATTGCTTTGGCCACTCCCCTCTTTGGATGATGCTTCTATCTGCCCCTGTATCCACTAGTCCCTCAAATCTTCTCCCTTCCACTTGGAGAGTTAGCATGGGTCTTTGGTCTAGAGTTATGGACAGGCATGTAAGGTCGACTCCTGGGGAGCCTAGCCCTTTATCTCCTCTCTTTATCTCCTTAGCAGGGAAGTTGCCATGAAGAGAAGGCAAAAGCAGGAGCTGTGCGATTCTATCCCCGGGAGAAATGGACACCACTCCATGGGGGACATGGCAGAGGACATTGATAGTCCCCGTATAGTCAGGGTCAATCACTCCCGGGAAAATTATTAATCCTCTCATTGTGGAGGAGGAGCGTCCTAAAACTATTCCTACAGTGCCTTCATCTAAGGGTCCTGTCATGTCCGTCTCCACAATCTGGACTCCCATCTGCTGTGTTAATACCAGTCCGGAGGTGGCACAGAGGTCCAACCCTGCGGAGCCTGAGGTTGCTCTTTTTGGTTGGGGGGTTGTTGTGGGTGCTGTCCGGGAGCCGGAGTCTGAAATGCCCATAAATTTTCGGGCCCTGGGGACGAGGGCCCTTCTTCCCCTTTTTTGGCTCTGGTTCCGAATCAGTGTTTGGAATAATTTGGGGGATAAGATGTCCATTGATGTCTCTAACTGACCTGCATTCGTTGGCCCAATGCTTCCCCTTTTTACAACGAGGACACACCCCTGGAGTCCTTGGCGGCCTGGGCGTGTTTCGCGCAGGACCATCATTTTGTGGGCACTGCCGTTTAAAATGTCCCAACTGACCACACCGAAAACATCATTTTCCTTTATTATCTTTTGCGGCCCTGGCAGCTGACAAGATAGCAGCCGCCAGCCCCGCATTGGTCAGGGGGCCACACACTTCTCTGCAGGTCCTTAACCAAGCTTCTAGGCTTTGAGTTCTTACTGGGGTAATTGCCCTCTGACATTCCTTGGTGCTTTGTTCAAAAATGATTTGTTGTACAAATGGCATGGCTGTTTCCAGATTTCCTAACACCCGCTCAGCTGTCTCTAGCATACGGGCAACAAAATCAGAAAATGGCTCATCAGGGGCCTGAGTGATTTTTGTTAGATTGCCGGCTGTCTCTCCCTTATTTGGGAGGGCTCACCAGGGTTTGTAAAAAAAAAAGAGTATTCACTTGTCGATACACTTCAAAGGGATATCCTGTTTGATCTACAGCAAAGGGTCCCTGCCCGAGAAGCATATCTACGGTCCAGTCCGGGTGCCCGTCATGGACATTTTGTCTGTATTGGGCTTGAGCCTTGTCCTGAACAATAGACCGGAAATCGAGGAATTGCCCATGATTAAGACAGGTACGGGCTACCTCAAACCAGTCCGTGGGCGTCATAGCATTAACGGTCAGTCTTCGGAGCAGGGCAGTGGTATAATTAGCCGTCACTCCATAAGTCTGGACTGCCTCAACTAAATCCTTAAGCTGGGAGTAGGAAACTGGCTCAAAACTCCTCTCATTAGTAATTGGATTTTCAAAAACCGGAAAGGCGGCTGCCAGCCGTGACCATGTGCTTCCTTTTATAAAGTGACTCCTCCCTGCCAGCGGGTATGGCGGGGGGGGGGGGGCTGACGGGCGAAAGCCAGCTCCGTTTCCTCTTCTTGGCTGCTGCGGTACTCCCACCCCTAGGGGACTCCACCCCCCCATATCTGTTTGCCTCAGACTCAGCCTCAGCCTTTTCTAAGTCCTCACATTAAGCTGGATCGAGCTGCTCTCCCTCCTCCTCTAACATTTCCTCCTCAGAGTCACCCACAGGGTCACTGTTTTCTTGGTCCTGCCCTTCCACATGTAGGGCTGAGAACCGGTTTGAAAATTCCTCCAAAGAAGGATACAGAGGTCCCCTCGAGACCTCCTCTTTGCGGTCGTCCCTAAGACACTTTTGCTTTTCCTTTTCCTTTTGTGAGGGGTGCAGTCCCTCCTGTTTTAACTCTTTAGGATCCTTTTGTCTTTTTTCCTTTTTCCTTTTTGGCCTATTTTCCTCCCCTTTACTTGATGCTGACTCCGATACACTATCCTGATGCTGCATTAATGCCTTGCATCCCTCCTGAATTAAATCGGACCCTCCCTCCTCGAGGCAGGCGCGCACCATCCGCCAAAGGGGGAGCGTTGCACCAGTTACTTGACCCTCCTCCTGGGCCCTAGTCAGGCCCTTACCCAACTTGTCCCAGCAAGGAAGAGTGAGGTCCCCGGAAACCGCGAACCAGGGCGCATGTTCATGGAAATCGCCCAGAACCCTTTGAACGGTGCCTTTGGACACTCTTAGCCCTCGCTGCCTTAACAAAGTCTGTAAGGGAGTGTAAAAATCCGCTGGTCCACAAACGGTCCCCTGACTATTGCCCATGGTGCGCCCCTTAAGGCGTGAGGCTATTAACAGCGGCACACCTTCCCAGGCTCCCCACAACGTAGGCAAGCACAGAGAACCACCAGAAAGACAAACCACAAGGGAAGAAGCAACGCAAGCAACCAGTAATCTATAGTAAACAACATACCGGGGTATACTTACCGACGTCTCCTCTCCGTGTGTTGAGTTCTGGCTCCTGTTCAGCCTCTCGCGTGGGTCACGGGTTTCGGCACCACTTGCGGTGAATACCTTCTCAACCAGCGAGGAAGAACGACCACCACACCAGGAGTCTTCTCAGATCACACTTTACTGGAGAGCCTTCTTACATGTAGGAGAGCTTGAGCGCGAGAGAGAGCACACAAAAAAAATGGCCGCTTATATACGAAATAGGGACACGTGTCATTCTACTATTGGTCGTCTGCCTTTCACTGTCACCAAGTGCCACGGGATTGGCTGGGGACTCTACGTGGCTCGCGCATGCGCAAAGCCCAGGACCCACCATCCCGCCAAGCACTGCCTAATATGGAGTTGTTTACCTCAAAGCTGCAAAGGAGTGGGCAGAGTCTAATTGCGTTTTCCCGGCTCCCCGCACTCCATGCATCATTGAAACATTGGATGTATATTCACATCTGTGTGTGGACTGCCTCATGCATTGAGCGTAGTTATCCTCTCTATTTGGTATGCTATTCATGGATGTATTATGTATGTTCTTGAGTATATATGACAGGTATAACTGGGCTGACGTGGATGACAACTTTTTCCCATGGCCACAGGGTGGCCCATGCATTCTCCATTCTAGCTGAAACCCAGGACTCACACAAGAAAACAGGTGCAACATCTGGCTTCTGACTGGATGAGTATTTTGGCACTTCTGGGATCTGAACTCAGCACATAGCAGGCCCAGTCGGCGAATGGGTCCACATAAGCACACCAGCCTGTGAGCTACTAAGGAGCTAGGCCATTCCCAGGACCTGAGATCGAGTCCCAGGGGTAAGGCAGGGAGAGCACAATAGTCATCCATTCATAAGCTGAAGGTAGTAAGCAAATAAGTACATATAGAGTAGGAGAGATGGTGACCTGTGATGGAATCCAATCTACCCTGTGACTACCGATTCTTGGATCTTCCCCAATGCCTCCATTTAATGATTGTGATGATTATGGTCATGCTTCATCAACTCTTCACTAAAAATCATTGATACCCCATGAGTCTTGACTATCATTTCCTACTCAAATCCTCAGGAACTACTCATTCAAGGAAGAGATTGATCGTATTTCACGGCTCTTCCTCGGTCCAGAATTGAGTATCTCAGGAACTCCTGCCATTCCTTCAATGTAGGATAGCTGACCAAGATTTGACTTCGGGGCCTCTGTTGCCCGATCGTCCTATGGTTCCCCCGACAGCCAGCAGACTTTCAGCCACACCAGGTCACCTTCAATCTGTAGTCCACGGGATTGGGTCTCACCATGGTCGATATTCAAATGAAAATAAACCGAAAAGTGCCAGGTGGAACTTCCCGCTGCTTTTTTCTCCTCTGGTTTTTTATTTTTTCCTACAAACTTTGGCCTAGGATCTGAGGATGGGCTGTGGGTCAAGAGGCTGCAGACTAGGATGATCAGACCTGAGGCAGAGTTGCCACAACTTGAGTTCAAGCCCCAGGTCTGGCAAAAAAATATTGAAAAATTGAAAAATTATGAATGAAGCACCCTAGCTCAGAATTCGTGCCATTTTACTGCCAGAGCTTGGATGTAAAATCAGGTCTAGGTAACTCTGTTGCACTGTGGGGGAAGGAGAAGCTCACTATCGTTGAAGACTACAAGGTCAGGCCTGGTACCAGGGCCTGAATTGAAGCTCCAGCTCAGGCAAAAATCATATGCCCACCTATGTTACACATAGGATCTCTATTTACATACATGTGTGGAATGCATCATGTTTTCAGTGTAGTTGTTCTTTTTATTGTTTGTCTTAGTCAGGGATGCATTGTGTATTTTATTGAGTATGATGACAGATATAACTGTGCTGACTTGGATGGCAACCTATTCCCATTTCTAGAGTTTCCTACACCTTCTTCATCCTAGCAGAGACTCAGGACATTCTGGGGACAGGAAAACAGGTGGATCAATGGGCTTATCACATAAGGATTCATGTTTGGGCAGTGTTGGGATTTGAACTGAGAGCCTAGCAGGCCCAATTGGCAAAAGAGTCAAGGTCAAGACACCGGCCTGTGAGCAACTAAGGAGCTAAGTCATTCTCAGGACCTGAGGTTGTGCCCCAGTGAGGGCCAAGATAGGCATAAATTCATAATTGAATCATAGGATATGGATTGACATATATGTGTGGATAGCATCTTGCGTTTGGTGCAATCCTTCTCCTTATTTTGTGTCTAATACATGGAGGTATTGTTTATTTTACTGAGTATGGTGACAGGTATAATTCTGCTGACATGGATGATGACCTGTTCCCATGGTTATAGTTTTGCCTATGCATTCATTCTCCATCCGAGCTGAGACTCAGGACTTCCATAGGAGAGGAAAACAGGTGTAAAATGCGGCTTCTGATATCAGGATGAATCTTTTGTCAGGCCTGGGATTTGAACTCAGATATGGGTAACCCCGTTGCACTGTGGGGGAAGGGGAAGCTCATCATCCCTGAAGACTAGAATGTCAGGCCTGTTCCTGGGCCTGATCTGAAGCCCCAGCAGTGGACAAAATAACAAGCTTACCTTTTTTAAACACAGGATCTCTATTTACATACAGGTGTGGTATGCATCTTACTTTTGTTGTAATTATATTTTAATTTTGAGTCTTATTCATGGATGTATTGTGTATTTTATTGAGTATGGTGGCAGGTATATCTGTGTTGCCATGGATGACAACATATTCCAATGGCTATAGAGTTGCCTATATAGCATTCTCCATCCTCGATGAGGCCCAGGGTTTCACAGGACAGGAATACAGCTGTAAGGATTGGTTTCTCACATCAGGATGAACCTTTTGGCATTGCTGGGAGTTGAACTCTGGGCCTAGCAGGCCCAACTTTCTAAAGGGTCCATATGAGCACAACAGCTTTTGAGCTACTAAAGATCTAGGCCCTACCCAGGACCTGAGATTGAGCTCCGGGGTGGGGTTTGTGAGCCATATTCATCCCTTCAAAAGCTGAAGCTAGTATGCTAATAAGTACCTATTTGCATAGAGAAGATGTGGCAAGCTATGTTGGAATCCTATCTACCATGTGACTACCAATTCTTGGATCTTTCCCAATTCCTTGATTTACCGATTGTAATTATTATTGTCACATTTCGTGAAAATCTTAATTAAAAATAATTGTTGTGCCAGAGGTCTTGCCTATCATTTCCTATGTGAATCATGCATGAACTTCTCAACTCTTCCCTAGGCCTGAATTCAAGCACCAGACCACAAAATATAACATTTATAGACATTTTAAATATGTGATTTATATTTACATCTATATATTCAGTCTGTATCGTGTTTGTTGGAGTGATTCATTATATATTATTACTGATTGATTGAATTAACATTTATTTTATGGACTGTGAGTGCACCTATATCATTTATTACATTTCTTCCAATCTATTCCATAGCATGTAGTTTTGCACACATATTATGTACATCATACCTGACACCCAGCATTTGCACAGAAATGGAAAACAGGTGTCTCACTTGGAATCTTACTCCGAGATGAAATTTTTGGCACCTGAACTGAGGGCCTAGAAGTCCCAATTCATGAATGGGTGAGTGTCAGCATGGCGTCTCTAGCCCATTCAGCTGCCAAGTGGATCCCAGGACCTGGGATGGAGCCACAGGTTTGGCCAAAATAGCAGTACCTTTCTATTCAGACGATGGTATACAGATAAATATATATTTAGATATTTTGATACTGTCAATGATGTCTATGTGGAATTAAATGACATATACTACGTTCGTACAGATTCTCAGGTCATTACTGAATAGTATTCTTTTAATGCATAATAAAGTATGCATGAAAATCAATGTATGTTCTGTGATTATTGGGTCTAAATTTATTCTATACTGATTGATGAACTACTCATCCAACCATGACATTGATCACATTTCTCTGACGTTCCTATGGACAAGCAATAGTTTCCTAGGCTCTCCAGCCCTTTGTAAGTAGCATGACTGGGATTCAAACTCAGGGCTTACGTGTCCAGGTTGGCCTATGGCTTCGCTGACAGCCCGTCAGCCTTCAGCAATGTCAGGTGACCTACAAGTTGCAGCAGTGTTTTTTGGACCCGGGATCGTCACCATGCAAGGAAGGAAAACCAAGAAACTGCGATCCGTAGGTGGTTCCTGGCTTCTTTTTGGTGCCGTTTTCATTTTGTTTTCCTGTCAGCCCCTGAGTCCTAGGATCCCAGGATGGGCTGTGGGTCCAGAGGCTGCACCATCCCAGCCTAGGTTGATGTGAGCTGAGGCAGAGTTGCCACGATATGAGTTCAAGCCCCATGCTGGGCAAAAAAAAACATTAAAAATAAATAAATAATTTAAAAATATTAAAAATAGCCTGGCACTGGCTATGGTTCACGCCTGTAATCTTAGCTACTCAGGACGCTGAGATCTGAACATCACAGTTCAAAGCCAGCCAGGGCAGGAAAGACTTTGAGACACTTATCTCCAATAAACCACTAGAAAACCAGAAGTGGTGCTGTGGCTTAAGCATTATAGCGCTCATCTTGAGCTGAAGAGCACAAGGAGAGCTCCCAAGGCCAGGCCAGAATTCAAGTCCCATGATATATATATATATATATATATATATATATATATATATATATATATATATATATATATATATATATACATACATATATACATACATACATACATACATACATACATACATACATACATACATACATACATACTTACTACTTACATACAATACTAATGAAGCTCCCTGGCTTGGAATTCATGCCTTTTTTTTCTGCCAGGCCTGGGAATTGAACTCAGAGTCTGGGTAACACTAATTCACTAGGGGGATGGGGAAACTCATTCTCTTAGAAGACAAACAATTCAGGCCTGTTCCCTAGGCCTGAATTCAATCCCCAGCCCTGTTAATGCAATATTCATTCACATTTGAAATAATGATTAATATCTACATATTTATGTTTATTGCAATTTGCTTTGAGTGTATTTATTTTATTTTTTGTATTATTCATTCATTATTTTATTGACTATTATTACACTTATAACATGTATTAAATTGATTACATCTTATGAGAACTATACAGATTTGCATATGTATTATATATCTTACTTCAGACCCAGGACATTCATTGAAATTCTATAGTAGATCATTCCATGCTTAGAAAAACAGAAAGAACACATCAACCAAATTAATTTATCCCTACACACCCCAGTGGCTCACATCTGTAATCCCAGCTACTCAGGAGGTGAGAACTGGAAGATGAAGTTTCAAAGCCAATCCAGGCAGCAAAGCCTGAGATATATCACCTCCAATTAACTGGCAAAAAGCCAGTCAACAGGTATTGCTGAAGTGTTAGAAAATCAGCTCCGAACAACCAAGCAAAGAAAGAGCAAGCTGAGTTCAATTGCAGGGAGAGGGGGGTAGGGGAATAAAGGGGAGAGAAATCCTCCAAAATCAGAGAACAAAATAACAATACACAAATCCCACCTAATTTGTGGCACCAAAAAACTGAAAAAAAATCAAGCTTGTGCATTTGTATAATTTTACATGAGCACATATATTCTTAGGTACACTCCAAAGCTATGTTTTTAATAATATGTGTGTATATAAATTAATAATGTATATATATAAATAAACTAAGAAACCAGCCAAAGAAAAAATACTTCTGAATTAGTGCCTTAACTATGGCATTATAAATTATTTGTAAAAAAAACTTTGGTTGAGGTTTCTTTCTTTAGAATCAATCTTAAAATATTTGTTCATGAACCAGGCATCATTGGCTCACACAAATAATCCTAGTTACTCTGGACGCTGAGATCTGAGGATGTTGGTTCAAGGCAAGTCCGGGCAGGAAAGTCCGGGAGATCTTACTTCCAATAAACCACTAGAAAACCGTAAGTGGCGATGTGGCTCAAGCTGTAGAGTGCTTGCAAAGAGGTGAAGAGTGCAGGGATAATGTCCAATCCCAGAGTACAAGCCCCACCACAGACCAAAAAAAAGGAAGGAAATAAGTTTGTTCAGACAAAATTCTAAAATTCTGAGCTTTAGGAAACTTTTCTTCCAGGGTCTTATGCTCTTTAGGCAACTACTCCACTACTGAGCTACATCTTAGTACCAATATTTTTGTTTTTCATTTTACAATCCAGTTTAGTCCCAAAATGCTTACAATTACCTACTGTCCTCACAGAAGTGAGTGTTTATTCAGAAACTCAACCTTTGGTGGTATGAGGACTCCCCTAGTCTATTTCGTGGTAGGCACTGAGGAAAACTCACAGGACACAATTGCAGACATTTTATAATTACAAAAATAACTCTAAATAGAAACAACATCAACTGCCAGGCACGGGTGGCTCATGCCTATAATCCTAGCTATGCAGGAGGCTGAGATTTGAGGAAGGCGACTCAAGGCCAGCCAGGGAAGAAAGTCTGTGGGACTCTTATCTTCAATAAACCTCTAGAAAACTGGAAGTGGTGCTGTGGCTTAAGTGCTACAGCGTTTCCCTTGAACTGAAGAGCACAGGGACAGCACCGAAGCCCAGAGTTCAAGCCCCACGACCAACAAAAAAAAAAAGAAGAAAGAAAAAATAAGAAATAACATCAACTGTCCCAACCTTCTAGGGAGAAATAATATCCTCATTTTCATTCTCACTCTTCATGGCAGATGGTCAAAAACACCAATGTGCTATGCTGAAATGTAAAAGTTTAAACCCCTTTTTTGAAAAACTCTCATGTTATAAAATCAAAATGTTTCAAATAAAGGCAAAGTGAACTATAAAATAATATTAAAAAAGCTAATGAAACTCCTTGGCTTGGAATGTGCGATTTTTTGTAGGCAAGGCCTGGGATTCAAACTTAGAAACTGGTTAACTGTGTTGCACTGTGGGGGAAGGGGAAGGTCACTATGCTTGAAGACCAGAAATTCAGGCCTGTTCCCTAGGCCTGAATTCATGCCCCAGTCATACTCCTTATATATATTTTAAAGATAGGATTGAACTTCCATATAGATATTCAGTCTATATCATGTTTAGTGTGGTTATTCATTGTATTTGCTGTTTTATTCATTTATTTACCATTTATTTTACCGACAGTGAGGACACCTAAACATGTTTGACATTGTTTACATGCTATCACATTGCATCTAGATTTGTAGACTTGTTCTTCATCATACCTGACACCCAGCACTCTCCCAGAAAAGGAAAACAGGTGTCACACTTGGCTTCTTACTCGAGGATGAAATTCTTGGCAGGTGCTGAGATCAAGCCCCAGAGGTGGCCAAAATAGCCATACATGGATAGGCAGGTGGTAGTATGCCAATAAATGCATATTAGTAGAGATTGCCAGAGCTGTGCATCTAGTATTCAATGATATCTATTATGTCCCTACGAAGTCTTAGGCATTTAGGCAGCCTAGATATTATAGAGAAAGAACATACAACCATCCCAGAAAAGTCCAAGAAATATGATAGATCTATTCAACATTTGGAAGACACCATCAGAAGGACTAATCTGAGGATAATGGGTGTAGAGGAGCACCTAGAAACCGAAGTTAATGGTCTAGGAAATTTGTTTAACAGGATCTTAGCAGAGAACTACCCAAACATGCAAAAAGATAGGCGTATTCAGATACAAGAAGCTTTTAGAACTTCAAATAGACCAGACCAGAACAGGACAACCCAGCATCACAATATAATCCTCAAAGGATCAATTCAGACCAAGGAAAAGAATCTTAAAGCTGTCAAGGAGAAAAGATAAATCACCTATAAAGGGAAACCAGTTAGAATCACCCCAGATTTCTCAGGAGTGACAATCAAAGCAAGAAGAGGCTGAAATGATGTATGCCATGCTGTAAAGACAAACAACAATCACCCAGGAAAACTGTACTCAGCTAAACTCTCCTTCATAAAGGAAGGTCAAACAAAAAGCTTCCACAGCAAAGAAAAATTGAAACAATACATCTCCACCAAACCAGCCCTACAAATGATTCTTAAAGATGTCCTACACATAGAAAACCAACAAGACCACAAAAAAGTCCAAGAAACAGCAGCCAAACTGAGAATCCAAGAACCATAGAAAGAACCCAGTTGCCACAGCCCCCAAGATGAAGAAAATGGCAGGAACTCCCAAATACTTGTCAGTTCTATCTCTCAACATTAACAGACTTACCTCTCCAATTAATTGACATAGACTGTCTAGATGGATTAAAAAGCAAGATCCTTCTATCTGCTGCCTTCAGTAGTCACATTTTGCCCATAAAAACAAACACATTTTCAATATGAATGGCTGGAGCAAAATCTACCAAGCAAACGGCCCCCCTAAACAGGCATGAGTTGCAATCCTAATATCAGGTAAAATAGACTTCAATTGAAAATTAGTGTGAAGAGATATAGAAGGTTGCTACATACTAATTAATGTATCTCTCCTTCAGGAGGATATTACACTTTTAAATATCTATTCACCAAACAACGGAGCACGAAAATTTATCCAAGAAACCCAACTTTCCCTCAAATCCCACATAGATCCAAAGACATTAATTGTGGGAGACTTTAACACACCACTATCCCCGTTAGATAGATCAACTTGGCAAAAACACAACAAAGAACCTGCATATCTAAACAACGGCATAGATCAACAAGATTTTAAAGACATCTACAGAAGATTTCACCCAGCAGCATCAGAATAGACATTTTTCTCAGCAGCATATGGAACATTTTCAAAAATAGACCACATTTTAGGCAACAAAGCAAACTTGTCCAAATTCAGATATATTGAAATTATACCTTGCATTCTCTCAGACCACAAAGGATTAAAAGTAGGACTCAGCACAAAAAGCCACTAAAGAAAGTCCTGTAACACATGGAGGTTGAACAAAACACTGCTGAATCATGAGTGGGTCATGGAAGAAATTAGAAATGAAATTCAAATTTCATGGTATTCAACAAAAATGAGCACATAAATTACCAACTCCTCTGGGACACAGCAAAGTCAATACTCAGAGGCAAGTTTATACTCTGAGTTCCTACATCAACATATTGGAGAGATCTGAAACCAACAATTTAATGACACATCTGAGCCTCCTTGAAAAAGAGCAGCAGGATAAACCCCAACCCAATGAGCAGAAAGAAAGAATTAAAATTAAATCAGAATTAAATGAATTAGAATACAAAAAAAGCCATAGAAATAATCAGCAAAACAAAGAGTTTGTTCTTCGAAAAAAATAACAAAATTGACAGACCATTATCAAATCTTATCAGAAAAATAAAAGAACATACCCAAATAAATAAACTCAGAGATGAGAATGGAAACATCACCAGAGAAACAACAAAGATTCAGAACATTATAAGGAAATACTACTCAATAATTTATACTAATAAGATTGAAAAATTGGCAGAAAAGGACCTTTTCCTAACAAATACTGACATTCGAAAACTAAACCAAGATGAGTTAAATCACCTTAACAGGCCCATATCAAGCATTGAAATATAAACAGTAATAAGAGATCTCTCATCTAAGAAAAGCCCAGGTCCAGATGGTTTCACAGTGTAATTTTACAAGGTCTTCAAAGCAGATCTCACACTAATACCCCTCCAACTCTTCAATGAAATTGAAAGAGAAAGTTCACTACGGAACTCATTCTATGAAGCCATCATAACCCTCATCCCCAAACCAGGCAGGGTCTTCTCAAAGAAAGAGAACCATAGACCCATTACTTGGATGAACATTCATGAAAAACTTCTCAACAAAATTTTGGCCAATTGAGTTCAACAATTCATCAAAAAAAATCATACACAACGATCAAACAGGATTCATTTCAGGGATGCAAAGCTGGTTCAATATACAGAAATCAATTAGTATAATTCATCATATCAACAGGATCAGGGATAAGAACCACATGGTTATCTCAATAGATGCAGAAAAAGCATTTGACAAGATCCAACACACCTTTATGATGATGGTTCTGGAAAAATTAGAAATCCATGGAACATTCCTCAATACAGTAAAGACTGTATATGACAAAACAACTGCCAGCATTCCATTTAATGGTGAAAAACTAAAGATATTTCCTCTTAATTCAGGAACGAGACAAGGACATCTACTATCTCCAATTCTCTTCAATCTAGTATTACAATGCTTAGCTACAAATAAGATTAGATGAAAACATAAAGGGGATCCCAATAGGGAAATAAGAAGTAAAACTCTCCCTCTTTGCAGATGACATGATTTTGTATTTAAAGAATCCCACAGACCCCACTCCCAAATTACTCAAGCTGATTCAAAACTTTGGCAAAGTAGCAGGGTATAAAATTAACACTCAAAAATCAATGGCCTTTCTGTATGCCAACAATAAAAAAAGTGAGGCTGAAATTCGGACAGCAACTCCATTCGTAATAGCCCCACAAAAAATAAAATACCTAGGAATTAACTTAACCAAAGAAGTGAAGGACATCTAGGATGAAAACTTTGAAAACCTGAAAAAGGAAATCAAAACAGAACTTAGAAAGTGGCAAAACCTCCCATGCTCCTGGTTTGGAAAGACTAACTTCGTGAAAATGGCCATTCTTCCGAAGGCTATCTCCAAATTCAATGCAATACCTATTAATATTCCACCCTCATTCTTCAAAGGAATTAGAAGAGGAAATCCAAAAATACATATGGTACAGTAAAAGACCCCGAATAGCAAAAACAATCCTCAACAGAAAGAACAGGGCTGGAGGAATATCAATACCAAATTTCAAACACTACTACAAAGCCATAGTAATCAAAACAGCATTGTACTGGCACAAGAACAGACCTCAGGACCAATGGAACAGAATTAAAAACCCAGAAATGAACACACAGACCTATAGCCAACTAATCTTCGATAACGGAGCTCAAAAAATAGAATGGAAGAAAGACAACCTCTTTAATATATGGTGCTGACAAAATTGGTAAACTACTTGTACAAAATGAAAGCTAGATTCTTATATATCATTCTGCACCAGAATCAACTCCAAATGGATCAAAGACCTCAGAGTCAAAGCAGACAATCTGAAAACATTACAGGATGGAATAGGAGAAACCCTAGGTCTCCTTGGCACAGGGTGAAATTTTCTTAATAGAGACCCAGAAACACAAAAAATCCAAGAAAGGTTGAACAAATGGGATTGCACAAAATTGTAGAGTTTCTGCATGGCCAAGCACATAGCTAGCAAGATCAATAGAGAGCCCACAGATTGGCAGAAGATCTTCACTAGCCATACAATGGACAAGGGCCTCATATCTAAAATATACCCTGGAACTCAAAAAATTAAATCCCCCAATAACAAATCTCCAAAGAAACAACTGCCCAATAAATTAGTGGGCTAAATACTTTCAGAGAAACTTCTCTCAAGAGGAAAGAAGAATTGCCAATAGACACATGAAGAAATTCTCAACCTCTCTAGCCATAAAAAATTGCAAATCAAAACAACATAGAGATACAACCTCACCCCAGTTAGAATGGCAATAATCAAGAACTCTAATAACAACAGATGCTTGAGGGGATGCAGAGAGAAGTGAACACTACTACATTGTTGGTGGGAGCGTAAAATTGTTCAATCACTTTGGAAAGCAATATGGAGGTTCCTCAAAAGACTCCACATAGAGTTCCCGTATTTCCCAGCAATCCCACTTTTGGGCATTTACCCAAATGATCACAAACAAGACCACACTAAAGCTACCAGCACGACTTTGTTTATTATTGCAGCATTATTTACCATAAGTAAGATATGGAACCAACCCAGATGCCTCTCAGTAGTTGAATGGATCAAGAAAATGTGGTATATATACACAATGGAATTCTATGCCTCCATCAGAAGTAATGACATTGCTACATTTGTTAGGAAATGGAAAGGCTTGGAAAAAATTATATTAAGTGTACTTATTAGATTGGTAGTTAAATAAATGATATTATTTTTAGTATTAATTTTAATGCAATTTCAGGGAACTCTCCTGTCTCTGACCTCCTAACACTTGTATTTTGGGATTTGTATCTGGACATCAAGGATTTAGCAGGACTCAAAATAAACGAAGATCTTGCCCATGTAGTTTTAACTCCTTTGTGTGGTATTCTCACAATTAAGAAAAAATAAGCCAAGAGTATTTGAATTCTACTATTAATGTTTAATGGTAGATATCTACTTATCTTTCTCTTAAGTGTGTTGGAGAAACCAAAGCTGAAATTAACTTGGACTTTTGTGGTGGATGTAAAGGTCTTAACTACCATCTCTGGTAGAAGGTACCATTAAATTTCAATTAGCCATCAGAGGCTCAAGCCTGTAATCCTAGCTACTCAAGAGGCTGAGATCTGAGGATCATTATTCAAAGCTAGCTCAGATAGGAAAATTCATGAGACACTTACTCCAATTGATTGCCAAAAAGACTAGAGGTGGAGATGTGTCTCATGTGGTAGAGTGCTAGCCTTGAGGGACTAAGCCCAGCTTCTGAGTTCAAGCCTAGATACTGACCATCAATTAACAAATTCAGAGGTTCCACTGTGAGTGCTATATTCTTTTAGAGACTGAAGTATTTTTTTTTCGCATAGTCTTTCAAACATCAGTATCTCTAATGGAGAATAATTCTAGATCCTTCTTTTCCACTTGAATAATTGTTGTTCTCCAAGAGTAGAGTGACAAAGAGGCTTGCAGATCAAGAGCTCAGACATTAAATTGGCTAAAAAGAGATCAAATTGAAATTTATTCTTTGGTTGCAAATACCACATTTTTGGTATGTGTTTGCTAGCCTTGCCTGGCACTTCAATTGAGGGCCTGGGTGCTGTTCCTGAGATTTTGTGTCCAAGACTATTGCTCTACCACTTGAACCACAACTCTACTTTGGGCTTATTGGTGGTTAATTGGAGATAAAATTCTCACAGACATTCTGGACCTGGGTGGCTTCAAACTAGAATGCTGAGTAGCCAGGATTACAGGTATATGCCACCATCATCTGTCTCAAATACCACATATAATGTTAAAAGTCAAGGATATCTGTTAACGTCTATCTCTGACAGATGTGCAATGTTTTACTCCTCACTGAATGAATGTTCCTTTGAACAGTATTGCATCAAATGGAGTTGACTCAAGTTAGGTCTTGAACACCAACAATCTGGTTTGGTGGAAATGGCCTTGTTTTTCTACACTCTATTTGGCCATAGGTGTGAATTGTAGAAAAAAAGACAATTCAGTAAAAACAAATTCAAATAGTCTCAGACACTTACACAAGTTCTGGACATCACTTCCTCATGGGCTGTTGTTGTGCAGGCCCAATATTTAATCTGAAGAGAAACTTGGAATTACAAAAGTTAAAACCCAAAGTCTAGTAACTTCTAAAAGGCCTGTGTAACTCCTTGATCCTCATACCTGATACTGTGACTTAGTAGGAAAGGCAAAATGCAGATTTCTAGCTATTGCATACTTCTCCCTTAGTGAACAATGTTACCACCTTCAGTCCTGGTTGCAGCACAGACTTGGCTCAGGTCTGTGAACCTGAGTGTAGACGTTTGAATCTCCATAGAGTGAATGGAAATTTAACCTCTTACAAAGATAGCAGTTTGAGCGACTTGGATAGCTGTGGGCAAGTCTCTTTTTAATAGCCTGAACTTTGTGCACATTTGGTTTAGATGCAGGGTTACAAAGCTAAATAGTTGCAGTAGTCACCCCAAGGTAGAGCAAGAGAGACAGAGTAGAGGGACAGTGATCAAGCTCACGCCATCTGCCATTTTATGCTGCTTTAATTGACATGTTCTTCATGTATTTTAGTAATTCAAGAATAAAAATTAACATTACATATAGATTTTTAATTGCATCTTTGTTTCTAACAAAAATTAAAAGTAAATATGAATTTAAATAGAAAGGCAGTATGGTAAGAGCAGGGAAAAGAATGGAGCAATGATCATGGACAGCTCCTGAAGTCCAGTCCGGAGGTTTTATTTACCAACATTGGGGAATAAAATGAAACTATGTAACAAGACAGGCCTGCCTCTTTTTCTCAGCAACAAGGCAGCTCTGTCTGCTTTCCTTAGCAACACAACAGCCCTGCCTGTCTTCCCTCATTTATGCCAGAGTCAAAGGGGTCAATAGACCATGACTAAGGGAGGAAATTAGAGCTGTCATTGAAAGATGAAAAAGATCAAGCCCTGGATATGTCTGGAAACCTATAAAGCATTTGAAGCCTTAAACACTTAGGCCTGAGACGAGTCTTTCACAGAAACTAAATATTCAGAGAGAAAGCCAAGATGTGCTCTGAGGTCTGTAGATAACCTTACTCAGAGAACAACAAATTAAAAGGGTTAAAAGGACACATCTAAAACCACCTTTCTAGCAAATATACTTCCTCCAAATGTAAGAGATGAGCTAAGTACCTACCGATGGTCAGGCCTATAATCCTAACTCAGGAAGGTGAATTGTGAGGGTGGTGGCTCAAAGACACCCTGGAACTTGTCCCCTCAGGAGGAACTTGTAGGACACAGCTGTCCTTGAGAAGGGCGGAGTCCTTTGTGCAGTGCTATTGCTGGAAAAAGACATTGGATAAGGTGGCCATCAAGAATGGAGGCTATTAGCTAGTGTCTCCAGAGAAGAAATTTATAAGATTCAGTAGTCCTCCAGAAAATCAGAGGATTTTAACCACTCTCCTAGTGGTTTCAGATAGAAATGCCACGAGAACAACAAGAGAAACCTCATGGATTCCTTAGCAACAGTCTTTGAGGTCTAAGAGCTAGAGTGTCAATGCTGGCAGGCTGTGATTGGTCCACTATTTCTCTGACCTCACTGGACCAGACTCTGATTGGTCCATTTCTTCTATGACATCACTATGCCTGGTTGTGATTGCTCCATTGTGTGAGGTCATGAAAGATATATAGGAAGCCACTGTGCTCCAACCTATATCAGTTAACAGAGCTTGGAGCTCTTGCTTGATGACCCGCTACACTGAATCAAAGTTAAATGATTTTTTGTTAGTGGGGACGGGCTGTTATTTGGATTTAGTTATTTCTTTTTACTCTTTCTGGGTTTTCCTTTACTTTATTTAATTTATTTAGGTAGACTTGCTACCTGCCATTGTAGCAGAACGATGGAAGTACAGAAAGAATCACTCTCAAGCTCCTTGAAGGAGGAGATCAAACAATACCAGAAGAAAGAGCTCTTAGACACAGGTACCTATGGAAAAGTGAAGCTGACCCATTCCCACCTCACAGACAAGGACGTGGCATTTAAAATACTCTGGAAGTGAGAGTCCTCATCATTGGATAAAGAAAATGTGGACATTTTTAAGAAGGTATGGCACAAACACATCGGCAGGTTGTACCAGGTAAAGGAGAAGGAAGAGAATGTGTATCTCATCATGGAACTGGCCACTAGGGGATACTTCCTGTGGTGGATCTGAAAATTCTGCCGCCTATATGAGGATGAAACCAGGAGGCTTGTCACACATGTAAGTGCTGTTCACTACTTACAACAAAACAAAATCATACACGAAGACCTTAACTCCAACAATATTCTTTTGGACACCAAAGACAATATCAAGGTCAGTGGATTTGGTCTGAGCATCTGGCTCACCAGGGGCAGTTGCTAATAAATGTATGTGGTGCTGTGCTATTCCATCCCCCTGAAATGTTCTTGGAAGAAATGATGGCCTGGTGCAGATGTCTCAAGCCTGTAATCCTAGGTATTTAGGAGACTGAGATCTGAGGATCATGGTTCAAAGCCAGGCCAGGCTGGCTCTACCCTCTGAGCAGACTCAAACTGATACCAAAGACTAATTTGAATAGGAAATGGCAGAGGATAGAGGTGGCTAGCAAAATAGCTACCATTCTTCTCAGAACAAGCTGCTAAATGTGGGCCCAGATGAATAAGTTTATAAAATGAGGTGTGCATAAATTATAACTCATCCACAAAAGGCTGCAATTAATATATGTCTGTCATGGATGGACACAAAATAATCAATTTATGTAAAATATATGGACTAAAGAATTTCTTAAGGGAAATAGGGAAGATTAAAAGTTTCTGGGGCTGGGCGAGGGTGGCTCACACCTGTAATCCCAAATACTCAGGAGGCTGAGATCTGAGGATCACAGTTGAAAGCCAGCCCGGGCAGGAAATTCTGTGAGACTATTATCTCCAATAAAACACTAGAAAACCGGAAGTGGTCCTGTAGCTCCAGCGGTAGAGAACTCGCCTTGAGCTGAAGAGCACAGAGACAGTGCCCAATTCAAAGGTCAAGCCCCATGACCGACCAAAAACCAAACAAAACAAAAGTTTCTGGTGCAGGTCATTGTGTGGATTCCATTAGTATTGAAAGGAAAGTTAACAAGCAGAGGTAATGGTTAAAAAGTAGTGTGCATATAATTAATGTCACTGAATTTTATACCTAGCAAACATGAGGCCCTGTGTTCAATCCCCTGTACTTCCAAAAAAATGCTAAATCTTCCTTCTGTTACCTACATTAAGTGGTAGGTGCTCTTCTACTGTTATGATAGTATTGCTCAGAGGTTCTCTGGTGGATGTTTTTTCATGCTTTTACCCATAATCCATTATTTAAATATTGATGTTGAGCTTTAAAATGTAATTTATGTATTAAAAAAAAGAGCAAAGCCTGTATTTCTAACTCAAGAGTCTAAAGCAGGAAGATCCCTATTCAATCAAGGCTGCATAGAGAGGTCCTACATAAATCCCCATGCTAGTGCTGAAACTGGAGGGACAATTGTTTATAAGCAATTACAAGTGAGAGATACGTTTCTGATCATATTAGATTTTGGTCATGACAGTTTGGATTTAATATTTACATGAATTTTAAAATTTTTTTTTCCCCTTACTCTCAGTATGTCATTTTGAAACATTGTAGTATGTTCTTGTTTGCTGAACTTAAAAAAAAAAAGTTTTCCTTTGTGTCATATTAAACATGATATTTTCTGTATTACAATTTATTATTTATTTTTGAAATTTTTATGTTTTTTTCTCCATCTAGGGACTGGCCACTATCTCAGAGATTTTGCTCAGTTCTGCCAATTGAGCCACAGCTCAACTTCCAGCTGCTTTCTTTTTGAAGAGTCTCATGCGAACCCCAATACTACTAAGGAGGCTGAAATCTGAGGGTCTTGGTTTGAAGCCATTCTGAACAGCAAAGTCTGAGGGTTTTTTTTAATTGTTATTTTACCATTGGTTGTGGGCCTGAAAACTAGGCTTTGGCGCTGTCCAACAGCATTCCAGCTGAAGCTTAGTGCTCTATCAATTTTGCTGCAGCAACATTTTCGGCTTTTCCTGCTTATGTGGTTCTGAAGAATCAAACCCAGGTCCTCATGCATGCAAGGCTAGCACCCTACCACTGAGCCAACTTCCCAGATGAAGTCTGAGATTCTTATCTCCAATTAATCACCAAAAACCTGGCGATTGTCATACTCTAGACTTGAGTAAAACAGGGCAAGTTCAACACCTAGTACTGGAAATTACATACACAAGTCTCATGGACTTTCCTGTTAATAATGGCTTTGAAATGCAGCCTAGGTAGCTAGAATCTACAGGCATGAGCAACCAGCCTCTGACATTTTAATATTTTTACTCAGCTGTTTCTTGCCTTCAACCTCAATGCTTTTTAATTGCGGTCAGTAGACCTGATCTCTGGGCCTTATTGCTGTTTCTTAACTATTTTTAAGGAGCGTGGAGTTGAACCCTCGGCCTGAGTGCTGTCTTTGAACTCTTCAGCTTAAGGCGAATGCTCTAATATTTCAGCCACAGCAGCACTTCAGGTTTTCTGGTGATTAATTGGACATAAGACCTCATTAACTTTCCTTCCCAGGTTGGTTTTGAACCATGATTTTCATATCTCAAACTCCTGAATATCTAGGATTATAGGCTAGAGTCTCAGCACCCTTGTGTTTATTAGCTTTTTGACTCAAGGATTATGTTTTACAATTCAACCATAGCTCCACTTCTAGCTTTTTGCTGGCTTATTGAACGTAAGATTTTAATGTACTTTTCTGGGTCGTCTGACTTCAAACCATGATCCTCAGACTTCAGCTTCCTGAAGTGCTCCAATTATACACATGAACCACAAACCGAACATTTGAATACATATCTTAGGGTTCATTTCCCTAACATCACCTTATCTGACCTTTTCTGCTTGACTCAGTACACCATGGAATTCTATGCCTCCATCAGAAAGAATGACATTGCCCCATTTGCTAGGAAATGGAAAGACTTGAAAAACAATTATATTCAGTGAAGTAAGCCAGGCCTAAAGAAACATAGGTCACATGGATTCCTGGAATTTCTTGACTGGGTTTGCCTTTACACTCGATCTTATATTTTAGCTTCTTGATTTTCTAGAATTACAGACATGAGCCAACAGTCCAAGGTTCTCTACTTCCAATCATTTATTTCTCTTATTGTGATCCTGAGGCTGGATCTCTGAGCCAGGGCACTGTTTATCATAGGTTTTTTTCCTCAGGGCTGGTATTTTCCAAATACAACCACATCCTCATTTCTGGAATTTTTGTTGATTAGTTGGAGACTTAGGCACTTCCCTGCCCAGGTTGGCTATGAACAACAACCTTTAGATTTCAGCCTTCTGAATCACTAGGACTAAACACATCAAGCAAAAATTCAGGGATAATTTTTAAACTTTAATTGGATTTTCTCCCACCTTTTTTTTTCTTTTTTGTTCCTGGCCTTGAGGCTTGAAATCAGGGCTTGGGCACTGTTCTTGAGCTTCTTTTACTGAAGTTGAGGACTCTATTACTTGAGCCACAGTGCCGTTTCCAGGCTTTTCTATTTATGAGGTACTGAGGAAACAGACCCAGGAATTCAAACATGCTAGGCAAGCCCGCTATCACTAAGCTATATTCTCTGCCATACTTACACCTTTTTATTTGTATTTTTATTTCTTTGTATATGCTGGTCCTGGGTCCACAAATCAGCCCAGGTGCTATCCCCGAGGTGTTTATTCAAGACTAGCAAATTAACAAATGAGCCACCGCACAACTTGTGGCTATTTGTTGATATTGTTAGGTTTTAAATAGCTACTTAGAGTTGAATATATGAATTCTCCTATCTGGTCTGGCTTTCAACTGTGATCCTCAGATTTGAGCCTCCTGAGTAGCTACCATCACAGGTGTGTGCCCACTACGCTTGGCTCATTTTAAACTCTAAAATTGACTCTTTCTTCTCCCACCCTCCTCCACATTTATTTTATTCTTTGTATGTATGTTGGCCCTGAAGTTAATATCAAGGTCTGGGTGCTGTTTCAGAAATTATTTTCTCATTTCTGCCATTGGAGCCACAGCTCAATCGCCAGGTTTTATTTGTCTTCCTTTTGGAGATTAGTCTCATGTAAAGCCCAACAAGACTCAGGAGGCTGAAATCTGAGTATCATAGTTTGAAGCCAGCCTGAGCAGGAAAGTTCATGAGATTGTTTTTATCAACTGCCAAGATGCTGGGAGTGGTAGAGCTCATACATAAATTCAACCCCTAGGTTGACAAACAGAAAAAAACAAAGCCCCATGCCTTTCCTGTTTGGACTGACCTTTAAATACTATCTTCAAACTTCAGCCTCCTGAAAACTAAAATTATAAGCATGAACCACCAGCGCCAGGCTTATTTTTTAAATCTCAAATGGTCATTTCTTCTCTTCTTTCAGTTTTGTTTTTGGTCGACTTTGGGCTGAATTCTGGACCAGGAAACTACTTCCAGCGTTTCACCGAATTTCAGTACTTTACAACTACTATCACACCTTCATTTCCAGCTTTTGCTGGGTAGTTGAAGATAAGAATTTCAATCACTTTCCTAGCCAGGCTGGCTTTGAGTTGTGATCCTCATATTTCAACTTCCTCAGTATACACAAATAAACCAACAACCCATGGCTCATTTTAAAATGATAATTTTCTCTCTCTCTCATCTTTCATAATTTGTGCTCTTTTTTGTTTTTGTATGTTTTTGTGCTGGGACCTCAGCACCAGGGCCTGTGTGCTGTACCAGAGCTTTCTATTTAAGACTAGGAATATACCACATGAAACAGAGCACAGCTAGTGTCATATTTTTGGTGACAAATGAGACATAAGGGTCTCATGGATTCTCCTACCTGGGCTTGCCCTCAATGGTGATCCTCAGATTTCATCCTCCTGAATAGCTGATAGAACATTGGTGAGCTACGAATGCTTGATTTATTGAAACGTCTGTCATTGGATCTTCCTTCTGCACTTATAGCCTCTCTTTCTTTAATCCTCCTGTGATTGTCCTGGGGCATGAACTCAGGGTCTGGTTGCTGTCCCAGAAACTGATTGCCCAATCCTGCCACTTGAGCCCATAACTCAATTCCCAGGCTTTTTTTCTTTTTGACAATTAATTGGAGAAAAGAATCTGAAGAAATCGTACATGAATCAAGCCAGGCTGAGAAGGAAAGTCGATGAGACCATGACCTCCAATTAACCACTGCAAATATTGGAGTGGTAGAGCTCTGTCCTTGAACAAACCAGCACAAGTTCAAGGAGGCACACACAAGCTTCAAGATGGCACACATGCACACATACACAGAACGTCTCATGGATTTTCTTGCATGCATTAACTTTAAATCGTGGATCCTCAGATTTCAGTCTCTCTTCATCTGCTCTCCTTTGTATTGATTTTGTTATTTGTAATTTTTAGTCGTCCTGCAGCTTGACCTCTGCCTCTGGGGACTTTTTCTTAGCTATTTAACTGAAGGGTGTTGCTTTACCACCTCAGCTCCAGCTCAGGGCTTTGTGTTAGGTAGCTGGGATAAGCATCTCAAGCACGTTCTTACCCAGGCTTACTTGATACCACAATCCTCAGATGTCAGGCTCTTGTGTAGTTAGGATTATACACAGGACCAACAACCGTTGTGTCATTTTAAAACGTTAATATGTGCTTGCCACTTCCTTCTTTTGTTTACTTTTTATTTTTTGCATTTGTGTGTGCTGATCCTGGGTCGACAAATTGGGGCTCATATTCTGTCCTAGAAGATTTTTTTCAAGCATATCCTCTATTACATGAGATGATCATAATTATTTGGCACTTTTTTGAGGGTTGATTAATTAGAGACAAAAGTCATGGACTCTCCTGCCTAGGCTGGCCATGAACCATCATCCTCAGATTTCAGGCTCTTGAATCGCTAGTAAAACATGTATGAGCCACTGATGCTTGATTGATTTAAGCCTTTGTCACTCGCTCTTCCTTGGTTACTTCGACTCCTCTTTATTTCTTCTGTGTATGTCCTGGGGCTTGAACTCAGGGTCTGCATGCAGTTCCAGAAAATATTTTCCCAGTTCTGCCACTTAAGCCACTGCTCAAATTCCAGCTAAATAAAGTAGCTGAAATCTGACGACAATGTTTCAAAGCCAGTCTGGGCAGGAAAGTCGATGACACTCTTATCTCCAATTCACCACACAAAAGCTGAGAATGCTAGGGCAATAGGCAAAGGATACTACAGAAGCACACACATCACAAATAGAAACACACACACACACACACACACACACAAACACACACACACACACACAAACATTCACACATACACACACATATACACACAAAATCTCCTGAACTTTGCTTTTTGGGTTGGCCTTTAAACTTGATTCGAAGATTTTTGTAGCCAGGGATCAACTACAGCCATTACCAACAAACCCCAGACTTATATTTAAATTTACAATTGGTCTTTTTTCACTCTCCTACAATTTTTTAGCACTAAGAATTGAACTCTGGGTCAGCAGTTTTTAAATTAGCTTTTGCACCAAATACAGTGCTTTACATCTACTATCATATCTGCACATCCAGCTTTTGGTTGGGTAGTTGGGGTTTACTGCCCAGTCTAGCTTTGAACCTAGAATGGATAGGAATACGCACATGAACCAAAAAACATGGCTCATTTTTAAACCTTAGTTTTCTCTTTTTCCCATCATTTTTTAATTCATGGGATATTTTTGTTTGTTTGTTTGTTTTGAAATGTATGTCTAGGACTTCAAATCAGGGCCTAGGTTTTGTCCCAAAGTTTCTATTTGAGACTAGCACTCAACCGAATGAGCCGAAGTACAAATTATAGCTTATTTTTTTGGTGGCAAATTAGATATATGAGTCTCATGGACTCTCCTGCCTGGGCTGACCATGAACCGTGAATCTTAGATTTAATCCTCCTGAGTCCCTAGTACAACATGTGTGAGAAACCAATGTTTGGTTCATTTCAACCTCTGTCACTGACTCTTCCTTTTGTACTTCTATCCTCTTTTTATTTCTTCTGAGTTTGTCCTCCAGCTTGAACTCAGCGTCTGGGTGCTGTCCCAGAAATTTTCCCACTTCTGCCAGTTGAACCACAGCTAAACTCCAGGATTTTTTTTTCTGTTTCGGTGTTTAATTAGAAATGAATATAATGTAGAGCCAGACCAGATTTATGAGGCTGAAATCTGAGAATCAAAGTTTGGCAGCCTGGGCAGCAAAGTACATGGTATCTCCAATTATAACCACTAAAAAGCTGAGATTAGTAGAGCTTTGAACAAAACAGTACAAGTTCCAGCAACAGGACTCACACAGACATACTTACATACACACAAATCTTACGGACTTTCCTACTCGGTCTGGCCTTTAAATAATATTCACACAGTTTAGCCTCCTGAGTAACTAGAATTAAAGTTATGAGCCACCAGTGATGGGCTGATTGACTCATTGCACCCTCAGTTATTGGTTCTTCTTTCTCTTCTAGTCTTCTTTGTGTGTATTCATTTCATTTTTTGTGAGTGTGCTGGTGCTGGAGCCAGAACTCATGCAAGACCTGGCTTGTTTCAGGAGGCTGAAATCGGACCTTCATGCTTCAAAGCCAGGCTGAGCAGGAAAGTCTAAAATCCTTACCTCCAATTAACTGCCAAAAATCTGGGAGTACTACAGTTCTTGCCCCAGGATGGCCCACAAACAACTGTCTTCTGGACTTTCCTGCTTGGGTTGGCCTTTACACTGGATACCCATATTTCTGCCTCCTGGAGTTCTAGAATTACAGGCATGAGTCACCAGCTCCAGGTTCTCTTCTTATTTACATTTTTGTGATCCTGAAGCTAGATCTCTGAGCCAGGGCACTGTTTCATAGCTTTCTCACTCAAGCCTGGTGCTTTACAACTCCATCACAGATTCACTACTGTTTTCTTGTTTATTTGTTTTGCTTGTGATTTCAAGATGAGAGACGATAGCCCTCAGATTTAATCTATCTTAGTATTTAGGATTACACACAAAAGGAAATGGCACTGTACCTAAAGTGGTAGAGCACTATCCTTGAACTGAAGAGCTGAGGGACAGCCTTCAGGCCCAGAGTTCAAGCCTTACAACCGACCAAAAAAGAGGATTACACACAAAAACCAAAAACTCATGACTCATTTTGAAAATTTAATTGGATTTTCTTATACATTTTTTAATTTCTACTTTTTATTTCCATATATATTTTGGGCTAGGAACTATAAATCAGAGCCTAGGTATTGTCCCAGTTTCTATTTTTTTTTTGCCTGTCATGGAGTCTGAACTCTGGGCCTGGGTGCTGTCCCTCAGTTCTTCAGCTTGAGGCTAGAGCCGTACCACTTGTGTTACTGCGCCACTTCTGGCTTTTTCTGCTTATGTGTTGGTGAGGAATTGAACCCAGGGCTTCTTGCATGCAAAGCAAGTACTCTCCCACTGAGTCACCTTCCCAGCCCCGTCCCAGTATATTTTTAATACTAGCCACAGCACATTTGGAGCTTTTAAAAAAACTGTAGTTGGCTAATTAGAGTTGAGTACATGGACACCCCTGCCTTGGCTGGCCTTGAACACTGATCCTCAGATGTGAGACCCTTGAGTAAGTACAGTAACATGTGTAAGCTCACTCAGTTTTGCTCATTTTAAACTCTGAAATCGGCTCCCATTTTCTTCTTCCACCTTTCTTTTCATTTATTTATTTTATTCTTGTGTGTGCTGGTCCTGGAGCTTGATCTCAAGGTGTAGGTGCTGTCCAGAAATCATTGTCTTATTTCTGTCATTGGAACCACAGCTCAACACCAGGTGTTTTTTTTTTCTTCTTTTTGGTGGTTCATTGGAGATAAGAGTCTCATGTAAAGCACAGAATGTCTGAAGAAGCTGAAATCTGATTATCAGTTTGAAGTCAGCCTGCACAGTAAATTCCATGAGACTCTTTACCTCCAATTAGCTGATAGTGATCCCACCAATTAGCTGAGAGTAATAGAACACCAGCCTTGAGTAAAGTAGAACAAATTCAACCCCCATGACTGGCACACACAGCAAAATGTCCCATGTAATTTCCTGCATGGGCTTGCCTTTAAATGTTATTTTCTGATGAGTTCTGGGAAGATGGCAGAGGAGAAGCTGGAGACTAAAGAAGCTCTCGCATAGAAAGCAATTTTAGTGTTCCAATGAATAGTCGTAAGCCAGAGAATTACACCAAGTGTGCCATCACAGGACAGAGAGTTAGGCCAGAGAGGGAAAATCCAGGCAAGGAGACAGATAAGAGCACTTGCTAGTTGCCATGGATGCGGCGGCAGTGGTGGCAGCCATAGCCGCCATACCTGCAACACAGAGAGTCCGGGACTTAGGCACCAGACGCGGCAAGCGAGCAGTTTCTACTCAACACCAGCAAGAACTGACAAGAGGCACACATCTTCATCCTGAAGTTCACAGACCAAAGATGACCCAGGAACCAAGACTCTGGCTTGAGTAGAAGCCTGACATCCTCACGCCTTCTCAGGGAGCAGAGGAAGGAAGGCCAACACTCCCCTCTGATTACTGGAGATCTCCATCTTCGATACTGACAAAGCCTGGCTGTGCAGCTAGCGCCAACTCAGGCCTTGGAAGAAAACAAGCGTCATTTAGCAGGTCACAGGAACTTAACCTGACCTGCTAGGCTCAGCTCCTCCTTGGGAAAAGTCATCCAGTTTGGGCCCCCAGCCCCAGGAGTGTCTTTCTTCACTGGGTAAACAGAGCCACAGGCTGCCCCTCCCTACAGTAGCCTTGACAATGAATTGAAATTCAGTAAACATAAAACCTGAGAATGGCTCCAGGATGGGCTCTGTGAGTCTCACAAGCTATCTCCTCAGGGGAAAGCTACTGTTGGCTAAAAGGCCTCAATTCTACCCAGAACCTATCCTCATCACAGCATCTCCAAACTAGAGGAAACAGTCATCTCCCTCTTTTGTGAAACTCAAAGTAGATCTCTGTCCTATTGAACTAGCCTGGGAGGAAGATCACAAAATCCTTGGTAAAGCAGAGCATTTTTCTGCCTGCTCAAACAAATTTACTTAAGAAACTATCCAAGCCACAGGAAAATCAAACACCACAAGCAGGCCAGATACTCCAACAAGCGACAGGTTATGGACACAAGGGAGATACAGGATCATCCCATCCCCTCAAAAAAATCAAAGATCTCTTTTCTTTTAACTTTTATAATTTTTTTCTAAACATTTTTTTTAATTTTTAATTTTTAACTAAAAATTTTTGTTTTCTATTAACTTTTTTTCTTGCTCTTATAATTTTTATTTTGGGGTTATATGTGTGTATTTTTTTTGTTTTTCTTTTAAAATAAATGTGCTGTGTTTACCTCTAGAGACCATTTAATCCTTTTTTTTCTTTCCTTCTCCTTCTTTTCACGTTTTCTTCTCTTTCATTCTTTGCATGACTTAATTACTTTTCTCATCCTCACATATACCCGTAGTTGATTATTTGACTTTAGCCCCATTGTGTACACACTTAATCCAGAAATTTATTACTTAATTTAAAACTACTTAGACTTAACTTCCTTAATAGCAGTACTGCCTCTTAATACCTATATAATATTTTAAGGATTTTTATTTTTAAGTTTTCCACATCTCCTTTCTATCCCTCCTGTTCTCTTATTCTATCCACGTTCTTCTCCAAATATTATGTTTTCAAATTTGCATGATTTTTAAGTGTTATACTTCTTAATTTTTAATGTTTGTTTTTCTATTTTTTCTTGCCTTTTTTTCTTTCAGTTTCTTCTTTTTTCTCTGACTACTATCATTTAATCCTAGCGATTTCCCACTTTGAATTTAGTATTTATGTAAGTTAACTCTCCCACTGCATTTTCACATCCCTTTATGCCTATTTTTACCCATATCTCTCCCTAAACCTAATAATTTCTGTCTGCCAAATTCTTCTTTGCAGTTCGTAGCCCATTAATACTTAGTTGTTTGATATTGAATAGATATATCTATTGAACTATATTGTATCTGTAGACTTTTGACTGTGTAACTACACACTTTGGTTGATGCTTGCCTTAAAATAGTGTGCAAGCACAAAACTGGTTTATTTTCATCCCAAATGGGCAGAGCAATCCGGAAAAATCAAGAAAAATGGCAAGGCCAGGTATATCAACTCCCACTCATAATAATCCGGGGACAAATAAGATGGCAAATAATCCATAAGAGAGTTCTCAAAAACCTCTACAAATACTACTGGTAAACTAGGTAAATGAAAAGAATGAAAACCTGCAAAGGACTCTGTATGAGCATGATAGGGAGAGAGAGGAGGCAAAATAAAGAATATCATGAGTGTGAGGAAGCTACTCAAAGATTGATACAGGAATTGCGAGAGTAGCTTGAGCACACTTAAAGAGAAATAAAGGAATTGTGTGAACAGGCTGGGATCAGTCAAAGAGAAAGTCATGAATGGTGTGAGCAGGCTGAAAACACTCAAAGAGAACTACAGGAACTGTGTGAATGTGAAGAAGCTAATAAAAGAGTAATAGAGGAATTGAGAGAGTGTGATGAGAATACAGAAAGATCACTAAAGGCATTCAAGGAATTCATGAACAGAGAGCTCAAACAAGTCAGGGAGACCACAAAAGGGAATGCTGAATGGAACCCAACAGAAGGAATGTGCGTCCAAGGAAACCATAACCAATCAACTAAGTGATTTGAGAACACCACTGAACACCAAATTAAGGAAGTAAAGAAGTCCATACAAGATCAAAAACAAAACTCCAACAAAGATTCTGAAGCCATCAAAGCCGAGCAACTAGAAGGAAAAGAAATAAAAAACAAAGTTGAAAGACTTGATAGTAGGTTAGACCATGCTGAAGATCGAATTTCAGGGATTGAAGATAGCCTAGATATTATAGGGAAAGAACATACAACCATCCAAGACATATCCAAGAAATATGATAGAGCTATTAAACATTTGGAAGACAACATCAGAAGGCCTAATCTGAGGCTAATGGGTGTAGAGGAGCACCTAGAGACAGAAGTTAATGGTCTAGTAAATTTGTTTAACAGGATCCTAGCAGAGAACTTCCCAAATACACAAAACGATAAGTCTATTCAGATACAAGAGACTTTTAGAACAACAAATAGACCAGATCAGGATAGGACATGCCACAGTCACATTATAATCCACACAGGGTCAATTCAGACCGAGGAAAAGTTCCTTAAAGCTGTCAAGGAGAATAGATCAATTACCTATAAAGTGAAACCAATTAGAATCACCTGAGATTTCTCAGCAGAGACAACTAATCCTAGAAGAGCCTGAAATGATCTATGCCATGCCCTAAAGACAACTATCAAACAAGAATACTGTAACCAGATAAACTATCCTTCATAACCGAAGGTCAAATAAAAACATTCCGTAGCAAAGAAAAATTGAAACAATACATCTCCACCAAACCAGATCTACGAAAAATTCTTAAAAATGTGCTACACATAGAAAACCAACTAGATCACAATAAAGGCCAAGCAACCGCACCCAAACAGAATCCAAAAACCATAGGAAGAACCAAGTAACCACAGCCATCAAGAATATGGATAAAACGGCAGCAACTCCCAAATACTTCAGTCCTAAATCTCAACATTAACAGACTTAACTCTCCAATTAAATGACATAGACTGTCTACTTGGAGCAAAAAGCAACATCCTTCTATCTGCTCCTTTCAGGAGTCACATCTTGCCCGTAAAAATAACACATTTTCAATGTGAAAGGTTGAAACAAACTCTGCCAAGCAAATGGCCCTCATAACCAGGCATGGGTTGCAATCCTAATATTAGATAAAATAGACTTCAAATTAAAATTAGTGAGAAAAAATTAAAAGGTCGCTACATACTAATTAAGGGATCTCTCCTTCAGCAGGATATTACAATTCTAAATATCTATTCACCATACAACGGAGCACCCAAATTTCTCCAAGAAACACTACATTCCCTCAAATCAGACATAGATCCAAAGACGCAGGCCGAAATTTTCTTAATAGAGACCCAGACACACAACAAATCTAAGAAGGTTTGGACAAATGGGATTCCATGAAATTGCATAGATTCTGCATGGCAAAGGACATAGCTAGCAAGATCAATAGAAAGCCAATGGATTGGGAGTAGGTCTTCACTAGCCATACAACAGACAAGGGTCTCTTATCTGAAATATATCTGCAACTCAAAAAAAAAAAAATAAACTCCCCAACAACAAACCTTCAAAGAAAAAACTTCCCAATAAATAAGTGAGCTAAAGACTTAAAGAGAAACTTCCTTGAAGAGGAAAGAAGGATGGCCAATAGACACATGAAGAAATGCTCAACCTCTGTAGCCATAAAAGAAATGCAAATCAAAACAGCATTGAGATACCACCTCACCCCAGTTAGAATGGCTATAATCAAGAACGCTAATAACAACAGAAGCAGTATGGAGTTTCCTCAAACGACTCCACATAAAGCTCCCCTATGACCCAGAAATCCCACTTTTGTTCATTTACCCAAAGGATCACAAACAAGACCATACTAAAACTACCAGCACAACTATGTTTATTGCAGCCTTATTTATCATAGCTAAGATATGGAATCCACCCAGATGCCCCTCAGCAGATGAATGGATCAAGAAAATGTGGTATATATACACAATGGAATTCTATGCCTCCATCAGAAAGAATGACATTGCCCCATTTGTTTGGAAATGGAAAGACTTGGGAAAAATTGTATTAAGTAAAGTCTAGGCCCAAAGAAACATAGGTCTCATGGTTTCCCCTATTTGTAATAACTAGTATATATCTGAGTCAAGCAGAAAAGGTCAGATAAGTTGATATTAGGGAAATGAACCCTAAGATATTTATTGAAATGTTTTTTTCTTTCATGCAATTTTTTCTAACACATTTATAAGATTATTTCTTTGTTGCTTTGTATGTGCCTGCCCCACTGTATAACACCTGCTTTCACTGTATTTGAGGTTGTTATCATTTGGGGAGGGGAAGGGAAAAAACAAATCGTTCAAATAGTCATATAGGTGGACTCATTGCAACGAGACATACATTATGTCAAAATCGAACTTTACAAATTTGGTGGGGTGGGGAGGAGGGTTGGGTGGTAGGACGGGGAAAGGATGAGATGGGAAGGGGAAACAAAGAAGGAGGCTACAATGCTTTATGAGAAATGTACTCATTGTCTTGCCCATGTAATTGTAACCCGTCTCTACAGTATTTTCACAATTTAAAAAAGTGCTCTATTTAGGAAAATGTTCCATGTAGTGGTGAGAAAAAAGTGAATTCTGAGGCTGCTGGGCGAAATATTCAGTAGTTGTCTGTTAAATCTAGTTGATTTAGGCAGTTCTTTAGATCTGCAGTTTCTCTGTTGAGTTTTTGTCTACTTAATCTTAGTGTGGAAAGTGGTCTGTTAAAGGCCCCAACAATTCTTTTTTTTAAAATTTTTATTTTATTTTTTTTATTTATTTTTGTGAACACACTGTACAGAGGGGTTACAATTACATGGACAGGATAATGCATGCATTTCTTAACAAGCATTGCAGCCTCTTCCTTTGTTTACCCTTCACATCCCTTCCCAGCCTCCCCCCCACCCCCTATCCAATCCTCCCTCCTCCCCTCCCCCCCCCCAGGCACCACTTGTCTTTGGATCAATTTGAGATTTTGGGGAAAATTGTGTTTGTTGGATAAATTTCGGTGATCCATTATTTGTCGAATAGTATTTATTATTGTAATACCCTCCTGAAAGAAAGAATTATCCCTTAATTCGTATGTAGTGTTCTTCTTTATCTCTTCTCACGAATTTTTATTTGAAGTCTATTTTATCTGATATTAGGATTGCAACTGCCACCTGTTTATGGGGACCGTTTGCTTGGTAGATTTTGTTCCAGCCTTTAACATTGAAAATGTTTTTGTTTTTTTTGGGCAAAATTTGACTCTTGAAGGCAGCAGATAGAAAGATGTTGCTTTTTAATCCAACTAGACAGTCTATGTCGCTTAATTGGAGAGTTAAGTCCGTTAATGTTGAGAGAAAGGACTAAGAAGTGTTTGCTAGTTTCTGCAATTTTATCCACCTTCTTGGGGGCTGCAGCAACTTGGTTCTTCCTATGGTTTTTGGATTCTCAGTTTGGGTGTTGTTTCTTTGCCTTTATTGTCATCTTGTAGGTTCTGTCTGTGTAGGACATCTTTAAGTATCTTTTGTAGGACCGGTTTGGTGGAGATATATTTTTTCAGTTTTTCTTTGCTATGGAAGGTTTTTATTTCACCTTTGGTTATGAAGGAGAATTTAGCTGTTTACAGTATTCTTGGTTCATATTTTGTCTTTAGGTCATGGCATGCATCATTCCAGTCTCTTCTTGCTTTAATTTTCTCTGCTGAAAAAATGAAGTTATTCTAATTTGTTTCCCTTCATAGATGATTGATCTTTTCTCCTTGACAGCTTTAAGGATCTTTTCCTTGTTCTGAATTGATCTTGTGAATATTATAATATGACAGTGGGATGTCCTGCTCTCTTCTGGTTTATTTGGGGTTCTAAAAGTTTCTAGTATCTGAATAGGCTTATCTTTTTGCATGTTTGGGAATTTCTTTGCTAGGATCCTGTTAAACAAATTTCCTAGACCATTTTCTTCTGTCTCTAGGTGCTCCTCTACACCCATTATTCTCAGATTATGCCTTCTGATGGTGTATTCCAATTGCTGAATATATCTAAAACTATTTCTGGATTTGTCTTGTATAGTTGTATATTCTTTCTCTATAATATCTAGGCTGTCTTCAGTCACCAAGATTCGATCTTCTGCATGGTCTAATCTACTGTCAAGACTTTCTTCTTTGTTTTTTATTCATTTTCTTCTAATTGTTTGTCTTTGATGACTTCAAATGCTTTGCTGAAGCTTTGTTTTAGATCTCGTATGAGCTTCTTTACTTCCTTAACTTGGTCTTCAGTGCTTATTTTCAAATCACTTAGTTGTTTGGTTATGGTTTCCTTATATTCCCATTCCTTCTGTCAGGTTCCATTCAGCATTCCCTTTGTGGTCTCCCCGAATTTTTTCATGTATCTGTTTAAGGATTCCATGAATGCCTCTATTGATCTTTGTTTATTCTCGTCCCTCCCTTGCAATTCCTGTATTACTCATTGATTAGATTCCTCATGTTCATGCAATTCCTGTAGTTCTCTTTGACTTTTCTCAGCCTGCTCACTCAATTCCTGACATTCTCTTTGTCTGTTTTCAGCCTGTTCATACAATTCCTGTATTTCTCTTTGAGTGTTCTCAGCCTGTTCATGCATTTCTGTATCAATCTTTGAGTAGCTTCCTCATGCTCATGAGATTACTGTATTGATCTTTGGTTTGCTTCCTCTCTCTCCCTATCATGTTCACACCGAGTCCTTTGAAGGTTTTATTCATGTTCATTCACCATGTTTTCCAGTAATATTTATAGAGCTTTTGGGGAACTCTCCTCTGGAATACACATTATCTGTTCTGTCACCTGGTTATCATGAGTGGGAGTTGAGATACCAGGACCTGCATTTTTCTTGTGTTTTTCTGGCTTGTTCTGCCCATTTGATATGAAGTGACACCAGTTTTCTGCTAGAATACATTTTTCAAGGCATGCATCAACCAAAGTCCTGTAGTGGCACAGGCAAAAGTACGCAGATATAATCTAGTTCAACAGATACAATCTATTCAACATCAAACAACTATGGATTAATGGGCTAACAACAGCAAGGATGAATTTGGCAAACCAGAAATTATTATATTTAGGGACAAATGTGAGGAAAAATAGGATTAGAAGAATGTGGAGAAGCAAAAGGAGAATGAATTTAACCAAGTTCTAATCTCAAAGAGGGAAATGGATTGGACAGAATAGTAGGAGAGAGGATAAAACAGACAAGAAAAATGGGAAAAACGAATATTTAAATTTAAAAAATGAATCTTAAAAATTATCTACGTTTAAGGTGATATTGAGAGAAGAAAAGGATACGATGAGAGGAGGGGAGGGATAGAAAGGATACATGAAAAACTAAAAAATAAAGATTCTCAAAAATTATATAGGTATAAAGAGATAATACTGCTATTACAGAATTTAAGGTTAAGAAGTTTTGAATTGAGTAATATAATTCTTGATTAAGTGTGTATACAATGGGGGTAAGGTATTGAAAAATTAAAAATTGATGATTACCATTACTAACTTGCTAACTGCTGATTGTGCTTCTGTAAACTTGCTTACGCTAGCACTGACCCTTCCTTCCCAGAAATGAGTTAAGAAGTTTCAGAGACCAGATGCCGGCCCCAGGACAAGGTCAGTGGTCATAGATAAAGAACAGACAGTACGTGTTCCTCAGTTCCCATTTAGAAATACCCCAGACAGGACCTTGAGATAACGACCACCTGGCAAGACCCCAAGCTAAGCCAAATGTCAACCAATCAAAGACCTGTAACCATGTAAACCCCCCTTAAACCAACCATGAGCCAATTGTTTTACAAAGAGTGTTACAAAATTTCCCACCTGGCAAAGTGATTGTTGGCGTATATGGTGACCTTTAAATGGACCAATCATGGGATACTTTGTGTTAAGCATTAATCTTGTGGGTTTTTGCCTTTAAAAAGGCTTGTAACCGCTGCTCGGGTCTCTCTGACTGACCGGGGCAGAGAGTCCATTTGCGCAAACGTCAAATAAACTCCTCTTGCTTATTGCATCTCCCAGCCTGGATTCTGAGTTTCTGGGGTGCCCTCCCATTGATGAAAGTATCCTAGGGGATTAGGGTCTTTTATTTGGTGCATTGGCCAGGAACCAGGCGCCCCCAAACCCCAGATTCCAGGACCGGCAAGAGGTAAGATAGAGCTCTTGTCTTGTGTGTTTGTCACTTTCGTTTTGCGTTCTGGGATCCAAATCTGTATTTGGACTAGGGGGAAAAGCAGACGTGCCCAGTACCCTAGTCCCGCCCTGAAGCCCTGCTCCAGGGTCCTCTGAATCTGTATTTGGGCCAGAGGGAAAAGCAGACGTGCCCAGTGCCCTGGTCCTGCCCTGGAGTGCTGCTCCAGGGTCGTCTCGATGAAGGAAGAGATCCAAGTGTCTCTCTGTTCTGGGGAGTTAAGGCACGGCTGGCCACTCCCATCTGTAATTTCCTTCCTCATCTGTATTCACTTGGTTGCCGCGCGGCATCTGGTTCTGTCTGTCTCTGTTTAGTGTTAATCGTTTTTAATGTGTGTTTTGTATTCTCTATAGAGATGGGACAACAAGTGAGTCCCCTCCTAGGACACCCCGAGACCCTGTCCTAGTTCGTTTGAAAACAAAAACTGCTGGTTCTGCTTTTGTAACTTGCTTGTTTGTCAATTATGAAGCTGCTACTGACCACCTGCAAGTGGCCCAAGTTAGATCTCAGCCTTGGGCCTTGGCTCAGGGGGGTCTGAGCGTGGGGGAGAACCTGTCAGTCTGAGGGGACGGCTGCTAGGGGTTTTACTTTTCCTTTGCCCCAAGATGACTGGGAATTCTCCTCTGCCTTGGAAGGCCCCTCAGTCAACGTCTGCAGGATTCTAAAAGAAAAATCCTCCGGAGGTGAGTAGGGGGTGTTGAGTCCCCTGGTAAGCGAATGGTGGTGAGATGTAGCCCCATTCACTGAGTCTTGATTTTGTCTTTGTGGCCACTTGTTTGTCTTATTTACTTTAGTGTGTGTGTTTGTTTTATGTTTTCTGGGGTAGGGAAGTTCTGGGTGAGTGTGGCAGGCTCACTCAGCAGACTCTGGATTCAGCTTGCTAAGTGGGAGCAGCACAGGGTTCCGGTAGGAATGAACTTGGGCCCATTAGTCCCCAACTCAGCCTTCAGTTTTTGTCTATTTCTGTTTTAGAATTGGTACCAGTTTTAAATGTGGATCCTTGTTTTTTGTGTTTATCTGTATTTTTGTTATTTATTTATTTAAACATCTCTGGGAGAATAAAAGTTCCAGCTGGGCTAGTTTGGTTCCCTTCAAGCCTCAGGCTGCATTTTCTCCTTGTGGAGGCTGCCGGCAAGGAGGGTGTAGAAGGCTGTGTGCCTGGTTTGGACTTTTTCAGCTAGTCCTGACAATGTAACAATTTGTGAAGTGCTCTTGTCTAAAATTGGATTAAAAAAATCTGACTAGTTTAGTTTTAGGTGACCTCCTCCCCCAGCGCTCCTCCAACAGAAGGGATTCAAGAGACTAATTAGTGAATTGCCTTGCTAGACAAACAAGCTCTGGGAAAATAAAGCCCAACAAAGATACCTAGTTTAAAAGAAATACTGTCTTAAATTTTTGTTTAAAAACTTTAAAAGGTGTACGTATGACTGATTTTGATTTTTTCGCGCTTTAAGATCTGTGTGAGTGTTTTTTGTGTGTCTGTGAACGTGTTCAAAGATAAGAATTGTCAGCATGCTGTAACAATTGGATGAGTTTAAATTTAAAAATTCAAAAGGTTAAACCTGAGAGTGTGTTTCTATTGATATCTGTCTAAAGGCCTGCAAAGGTAATTTAGGCATTGTTGGGATCATTAGAGATCACATTCCTAAGCCATCTAGAAAGATGCTTTTGCAAACCAGAGTGTGACTGTTTTTTGTGTGTCTGTGAATGTGTTCAAAGATAAGAATTGTCAGCATGCTGTAACAATTGGGTGAGTTTAAATTTAAAAGTTCAAAAGGTTATGAGGTTTGGACATTAACAAAAATGTTTAAAAATTTTTCACATTGTTTTAAATGGCTCTTTAAAGTTTCTTTAACTTGCAAATTAGAAAATCTGGTATTTTAAAAAACTAATGTTTTAAATGCATAAGACTGTTTATACTGTAATCAAGTTATCTGGCTTAACAAAAATGCATTGGCTTTTTGGGATCTAGTTCCCTTGGCTAAAATTTGGGGATAAATATTAAAAATTTAAATATAAAGTTTAGTTTAACACCATCAAAGATATTACTTTTTCTGTCTGTCTAAAAATTGTGTATTTCATTCGAAAACCAAGAGATAAGAAAAGGGGAAAAACTTAGAAGCCAACAGAAGACCTATCTTTAGGGGTGAGGGGTGAACAAGCAGAAGTTCAGTTCAGCTGGACATGCATGGTGGGACAAGCCCTGGGAATAGTCCACGCATGGTGAAAGAGGGCAAGCTGGCACAAACGCAGTTCATCTAAACCTAAAGAGTCAGATTGGGTGTGTGCCCATTCCATAGAAGTGGCTGAGTGGCCCATCTTTGTTCTCTCTTTTCCCTGCAGATAGACACTGAAAACATGATGGTTAAAATGAGTGATGTGATGATCTGATTAGTATTGCTAAAACTTCCCTTGTGTGTGTTAACATTAAAATTAGGAAGGCCTTAAAAAGAGGTTTAAAAAGTTATTTGTATAATGTGGCTTACTTTCAATTATGTTCTGCAATTAGGATGTTTTTAAAAGTTATAAAGGTGTTAAGTCTAGCTTTTTGGTTCAGTTATGATGATTGTTATTTTTGCATTAAGGAAAAATTGTCATTTGAGTTTAAAAATCTTAATGTGTATCTGTTATAAAACAAGCAGCCAAGAGGTAATGAGTGACACTTGGCCTCAAGATTTCAAGGGACCTTTTCAAAATGCAAATAAAAACTGAGGTATACAATATTAAAAAGAAGATTAAAGGAGACTTAAAAAATAGGAAATGGATTTTTGGATATAAAGTTTAAAAGTAAAATTGTTCTTAACATTGGCCTCAATGTACACAAAGAAAAAAGATTAGTATTATCAAAATGATTGCTATTCTAGTTTGCTCTTATAGGGTTTTTTTTTTTTAATTTTCCAGCAAAGCCCAGAGCAAAGCACAGAGGATTCTTACAAGTTTGTTTGATGTAACTTTGACTCTTAATACGTTTCAGGTAAGAGCATGCTTAAAAGCTACTTCTATGTTGACAGCCTTGTTGCTTTTAATTGGAGTAAGGTGGCCTTTTATAAGACTCATTGATCTGCAAACTGGTTCAAAGCCAGCCCAGGCACAAAAAGGTCCCTGTGAGACTGTCACCTCTACTCAACCAGCAGAGTGCTGAAAGAGCAAGCAGAGTTGCTTTGGGACTCATAGTGGCAGAGTACTAGCCTTGAACTGTACAGTTGAGGGACAGCACTCGGGCCCCGAGTTCAGGTCCAGCGACCAGCTAAAGGGAAATGCCAATGAGGCATTTATCCCAATGTGGAGAAGACACTCCTAGGACAAAAGCAATGGAGGAACATCTAGAGACAGTAAGCCACTGCTTGGATGGCAGAAATGTCAGATCCTAGAATCATTTCTGTGTGGCCCTTCAAAACTGGTCAGAGCCAGGAGGTCATGGGAGATAGTTTGTAAGCATGCCTAATGTTCATGACTACCTTGTAAGGGACAGGAACTTGCCAGTCCTCTGTGATAGTAAAAAATTAATGTTATAAAATGTGGGGGATAGTTTAAATCTCAACCCCTTTATGTGCCAAAAGCTCTAATTGGCAGCTCTAATTGAGCTGACACTAGTTACATGAAGTTCATCTGCTCAGGAAAAATTTTGTAAACCTGAGAGTGTATTTCTATTGATATCTGTCTAAAGGCCTGCAAAGATAACTTAGGCATTGTTGGGATCATTAGAGATCACATTCCTAAGCCATCTAGAAAGATGCTTTTGCAAACCAGAGTGCTAAACAAGCTACATTGCTGTAGCCGGAGAAAAGGTCTGTGCAGTTGTCAAAAGTTAAATATTGTTCTTAATGACATCTAACCCTGATAGCCTCTTTGTAAAATAGGCTAAGGTTATAGGTTCCTGGCTAAGTAAGATCAATGCCCCTGAAGTCAGCTTGAAGAAGTTACAGAAGATGGAACTTCGCCCTTCTACCCCCATTTTAAGATCAAGGGTCCATAGTCAGTTTTGAAAAAATGAGGCAAAATAGATAAAATAATTTTTTTTAAAAAGGCATAAAGAATAGTGTTAATAGTTGTCGGTGTGCAAGGTGTGGAGACTGCATCTGTTAGAGATGGCTACAAGACTAAGCCTTCTGAGCCTTCTGTGTCTATTTACAAAAATATCTGGTTAATAAAAAAGTTGTGATTTTGGTAAATTGTCCTGGACTATTGTTTAAAGATCTTAAAAACTAGCAGGATCAAAGTCTGCCAAGCCTATGCAATGTATCCTTAACCAGTCTGTGTTAGGAATTTACAGCCCAGCATGAGGTATGACAGTCCCTTGGAGCCACTGAGAGACCCTGCTGCTGCTGCTGCTGCTGTTGCATACCCTAATGGGTAAAGTTCGACGACGTCCTGACAACCACCTGGAGAAACTCCTTCCTGATTCCATGACCTGAGTCTGCTTCCTGGTTGACTGCTGCTAAATCTAAGATCTTGTGGGACATTCTTTTGGGTGATATCCAGAAACCCTCTCTTCCCACAGTGGATATTGGGGACAAGGATATCACTGGCTTGCTTGCCTTAGGTACTTCAGTGCATAGTGACTGGAAATCCACTCTATGGTCACAGCCTAGTTTGGCTCTGGTATGGTAATAACCTGAGTGTGTTATCAATGGAAGTAATACTCTTAGCCTTAAAATCTAGCAAGCTTCTCCAGCCCAGTGGTACCTTGAGGTTGTTCTGAGATAACTTGGTTTCACAAGCCACAGGAAAAATTGGGAAGTTTTAAACTCTAGCCACAAAGAAGCTCAAGGAATTGTAACAAAGAGGAGGGTAGTAAAGAGAGTTTTGAGAAAGGAATTGGGGAAAAAATGTCCTCTTTGGAGAAGAAAGGATTTAAAAAGTAAGGATTGTCTTTAAGACAACCTCAGAAAGTTCAAGTATGTAGCAAATGGTAAAGAAAGCCTTGGAAAAGTAATTGGATAAATTTAAAAATTGTCTTTAAGACAAACCTCAGAAAGTTTAAGTATGTAGCAAATGGTAGGAGTGTGTTGCAAATGGTATACTCAACAGATTGGTATCTTTTGTAAAAGAAAAAAAATCAGCACAGTCCATCTATTAGTTCTGAGATCTCAATACCAAGCACTGAGAAAAACTGACACCCCACAAGATAATATAGAGACACCATGAATTTTAAGATTAAAATTAGTCGAGAGAAGAAGGGGGGAATGAAAGATAAAAAATTGCCCATTACCATTACTAACTTGCTAACTGCTGATTGTGCTTCTGTAAACTTGCTTACGCTAGCACTGACCCTTCCCTTCCCAGAAATGAGTTAAGAAGTTTCAGAGACCAGATGCCGGCCCCAGGACAAGGTCAGTGGTCATAGATAAAGAACAGACAGTACGTGTTCCTCAGTTCCCATTTAGAAATTCCCCAGACAGGACCTTGAGATAACGACCACCTGGCAAGACCCCAAGCTAAGCCAAATGTCAACCAATCATAGGCCTGTAACCATGTAAACCCCCCTTAAACCAACCATGAGCCAAATGTTTTACAAAGAGTGTTACAAAATTTCCCGCTTGGCAAAGTGATTTTTGGCGTATATGGTGACCTTTAAATGGACCAATCATGGGATGCTTTGTGTTATGCTTTAATCATTTGGTTTTTTTGCCTTTAAAAAGGCTTGTAACCGCTGCTCAGGGCTCTCTGACTGACCATGGCAGAGAGTCCGTTTGCGCAAACGTCAAATAAACTCCACTTGTTTATTGCATCTCCCGGCCTGGAGCCTTAGTTTCTGGGGTGCCCTCCCATTGATGAAAGTAACCTAGGGGACTATGGTCTTTCAGTCTAATATTTGATGACGGCATATATCTGAGGATGAGCAGAACAGCAATTAAGTCACACAAAAAAGAAGGAAACAGAAGAAAAATGAAAAGAATGAAAAAGAAAAAAAAAAGGAAAAAAGGACCAAAAGGTCAGTAGAGATTTAAACAAAGCACACACACACACACATATACACCTAAAATAAAAAATAGGAGGGGAGAAAAAAAGATTAATAGAAAACAATTTTTTAAAAAAAACAAAAAAACAAAAAAGGTACAACAAAGAGCTCTTTTCTTTGGGGGTGGGCGGGGAGGGATTAGATGGGAAGATCCTGTATCTCCCTGTGTCTGTAACCAGTCTCTTGATGGAGTCTCTAATCTGCTCGTGTTTTTTGTTTTGCCTGTGGCTAGATTGTTTTCTTAAGTCAATTTGTTTGAGCAGGCAGAAAAATGCTCTGCTTTACCCAGGATTTTGTGATCCACCTCCCAGGCTAGTTCAATGAGAGAGAGATCTGCTTTGAGTTTCACAAAAGAGGGAGATGGCTGTTTCCTCTAGTTTGAAGAAGTTGTGATGAGGCTAGGTTCTGGGTAGAACTGAGACCTTTCAGCAAATTGTAGCTTTTCCCTGAGGGGTAGCTTCTGAGACACTCACAGAGCCCAGCCTGGAGCCATTCTCAGGGTTTATGTTTACTGAATTTTACTTGATTGTCTAGGCTGCTGTAGGGAGGGGCAGCCTCTGGCTCTGTTTACCCAGTGAAGAACGTCACTCCCCTCATGGCAGAGCTTTGTCTGCTTGGGCTGGGTGACTTTTCCCAGGGAGGAGCTGAGCCTGGCAGGTCAGGTCAGGTACCTGTGACCTCCTAAATGACTCGTTTGTTTTTTTTCCAAGGCCTGAGTTGGAGCTAGCTCCTCAGCTGGGCCTTTTCAATATCAAATATGGAGACCTCCGGGGGTGAGTGCGGGTGAGTATGTCAGGATTCAACTCACCCTGGAGTCTTGGTTCCTGGGTTGTCTCTGGTCTGTGATCTGCAGGAAGAAGATACCTGCTACTTGTCAGCCCTTTCTGGTTTTAAGAAGAATCCTGTCACCTGCTGTTTCTGGCACCATTGTCCCAGAATCTGTGTTGTTCGTTTGGTGGCTAGGCTGCTGTCATTGCTGCCGCCACTGCAGCTGCAGCTAATGGCAAGTGCTCAGATATGTCTCCTTGCCTGTATTTTCCCTCTCTGGCCAAACTCTCTGTACTGTGATGGCACACTTAGTAATTCTCTGGCCTAGGACTCTTCACTGGAACACTACAACTATTTTCTATGTGAGAGCTTGTTTAGCCTCTAGCTCTTTCCTCCTGCAACCTCCCCTAAAGTAATCTGTTGTTGCCTTTTAAAAAACTGGTGCCAGTGGCTCATGCCGGTAATCATAACAACTCAGGTGGCTGAGATCTGATAATCGAGGATTAGTAACAGCCTTGGTAAGAAGGTCTGTGAGTCTATTATCTTATTAACTGGTTACCAAGAAACTAAAAGGGGCACTGTGGGCCAAACTAGTAGAGTGATAGCCTTGAGCACAAGAGAACAGAGATTTCAACCAGGCGCTCAGTTCAAGCTTCACATATTAAAAAAAGTTAAAAACAATTTGCCATCATTTGTAATCTCAGCATCCTCAACTAGTGGTTTATTTAAAGCCAAATTGCATCTCAGTGTGCACGTATTTAGGTGGGGGAACTAAACTTTTATTACAGTTAAAAGAAAAACAAATGAGCACAAGTGTACAGGTGGCTCACGCCTGTAATCCTACCTTCTCAGGAGGCTGAGAAATGAGGATGGTGTTTCAAAGCCAGCCCTGGGCAGAAAAGTTACCATGAGACTGCTATTTTCAATTAACCATTAAAAAACAAGAAATGTCACTATGGTTTAAACTTGTATGGTAGAGTGCTAATTTTGAGCAAAGAAGCTCTGGGACAGCACCCATGCCCAGTATTCAAGCCCCATGTCTAAAGGAAAAAATACAGAGTTCAGGGCTGGGAAGGTGGCTAAGTGGTAGAGTGCTTGCCTTGCATGTATGAGCCTTTGGGTTCGATTTCTCAGTACCACATAAGCAGAAAGTCCAGAAGTGGCACTTTGGTCCGAGTGGTATAGTGATATCCTTGAGGTGAAGAGCTAAGGGACAGTGCCCAGGCCCAGAGTTCAGGACCCATGATTGACAAAAGACAAACAAAAAAAGAGTTCAAATAATTAAATGATGTGTACAATAGAATATACACGAAAGATGAAAGATTAAATTAATAAATTAATAATTGAAATTATCAACATTGTTTCAATTTTTTAGGTGGTGAATGTAGCAGAAAAAGTGATAAGACATAATGATTCATTTCTAACAACTCTTCGATTTTTTAAACTCATTTACTACTTTTAAACAAAAGAAGTATGTAAGTATCAATTTACGGAAAAACAAATTTGTACATGTATTTTAGCCTGAATTCCACATTTTATAATTTGCCTTTTAGTAAACAATCAGTATCTTTTCATATAAAATACCTGTAATAACTTTAATTAATACTTCATATCTTTCCAATATTTGGTTAAATCAAAATTCCTCCCTTCCGTCTTTTCTTCATTCCATTCCTTCATATCCTTTCCTCCTTTCAATACTAGCAATTAAACTCAGGGCTTCATGTATTTTAGGTAGGTGCTCTACAAAGTGAGCTATACACCTGCTCTTTTCGCTTTAGTCACTTTTGTTTTTGTTGGTCATGTGACTTGAACTCTGCGCCTGGACACTGTCCCTGCATTCTTCAAATCAAGACGAGTGTTCTACTGTTTGAGCCACAGTGCCACTTCTGGTTTTCTAGTGGTTTATTGAGATAGGAGTCTCACACAATTTCCTGCCTAGATTGGCTTTGAACTGGGATCTTCAGATCTCAGCCTCCTGAGTAGCTAAGATTACAGGCATGAGCCACCTGAGCTCAGCTCTGCTTGAGCCATTTTTATGACAGGGTTTTCTGTTTATTACCAGGCCCGCATGGATCACAATCCCTCAATGACAGGGAGGGTTGTGTGTAGCAAGTCAGATACAGTGGGGAAACAACTTTCTCTGTCCATCACAGGGAGAATTTTGGAGGATTGTATTAGAAATTTCTAGAAGTGGGTTGTGAGCAGCATCCTGCTTCCAGGAGTCTCTTCCCACTTCCCAACATTCCAGTCCTGCCAGAAAGGGTCTATGGTAGAAAGCTCAGGATGGAGAGGGCGGACTCTCCTTTTCCTTGTCAACAATTTGCCAACAGCATCGATTGTTCCGTCTTAACTATTTGGATGGACTTCTACCATGATGATTTTTGAGCACAAGAAACTTGACATCCTAAAAAAACTTACAAAGTATGACAAACTCAACATGCCCTCTTCAGAATTGCTGTCCTGCTTACATATCCTTCTGGACCAGCTGGAGCAAAGCATGACCCATGAGACCAAGAAAAAGAGTAAGTAGTACTTGTTTAGATGCCTTAGAGCTTGTGAGTAGGGATGGAACCTAGGTCTCAAGGGATGGGCCTGCTTGTCCAAGAGCCCTTTGTACTACCCAGCTTGGCAAAATGTCCTTTTATGGATGTTCTATGCCTAGTAATGTCTGTTCCCGTTTTAAAAGAACTTGGACATAACCACTCATTAGAAACACCCTATCTTCTCATCAGTGTTCAGTCCAAACTCAAGTTCTACAGCTTCTACTATTAAATCCTCATAGAAGTTTAGTCACACTTTAACTTCTAGAGTCTACTCTAAGACTCCTGTACCTATTTCCATTCTTATGTTTCTGTCAATGTAGAGAACTTCCTGCTGAACTACAGATAAAAAAACCCATCTGTGATGTCGCCTATGGTGACTGATGGAGATTGGGAGCCAAAACTGGACTCCAGAAAGCATGTGAACATAGAGGCTTTTTCAATGTGTAGAAAGGCTCAAGTAGGTTTTGAGTCCTGTGGACATCCCACTGGTTCTGAACGCCACATGTGATGTAGGTGTACATGCACATACCACCAAGGAAGATGATCCAGCATGTCTTCCATTGATGTTCACAATTCACCTAGATCACATCCAAACCAGTAAAAAAGTATTGGTTTTGGAGTGCAGGGTAAATATATGCTAATGGAAAATGACCCCAGTCTAAGTTCAGGAAAACCAATGTTAGGTTCAAAGTCTAGATTCAGTTGAGGAAAGGGAATCTGTCCTCACAGATTATCCAGACCAATCTGTCCTGCTGCTGGAGATCCAATTTCCAATTGAGAAATAAGAATCTGTCCCTCCCTAGACTCAGGAAGAAAATACTGCCTTTAATGAGGAAGTAGATCCCTTTGAGGAGTCTGAGGCAGAATATGTGTCTGAAGGCAACTTAGAAGACAATCCAGAATTAGAGATTGCTTCCCCTCTTCTTTAGAAAATCTTTATATTTCTTTTTGGTCCTGATTGTTGTAAAATGATCATTCTACTTATTTTTTTTAATTTAATTTTATTTTATTTGAGAACATACTGTACAGGGATAATGGGCAGGATAATGCATACATTACTTACCAAGCATTGCAACCTACTCCTTTGTTTACCCTTCACCTCCCTTCCCAGCCTCCCCTCTACCCCCCACCCAATCATACCCTCCCCCCCCCACACCGACATTGTAAAGCTGGTTTTGACATGACATTTTGTACTTCTCATTGTTGCAACAGGTCCACCTGAATCCTTAAACGACTTGTTTGTCCCCATCTCCTCCACATGTTATACTGACATCAAATATAGTGAAAGCGGGGGTTGCATTGTGGGGGAGGGACAAACAAAGCAACAAAGAAATAATCTTATAAATGCGTTAGAAACACATGCATGAAAGAAACGAAAACATTAAAATACATATTTAAGGGTTCATTTTCCTAACATCACATTATCTGACCTTTTCCGCTTGACTCATACCTATACTAGATATTGCAAATAAGGGAAACCATGGGACCTATGCTTCTTTGGGCCTGGCTTACTTCACTTAATATAATTTTTTCCAAACCTTTCCATTTCCTAACAAATGGGGAAATATCATTCTTTCTGATGGAGGCATAGAATTCCATTGTGTATATATACCACATTTTCTTGATCCATTCATCTACTGAGGGGCATCTGGGTTGGTTCCATATCTTAGTTATGGTAAATAATGCTGCAATAAACATAGTTGTGCTGGTAGCTTTAGTGTGGTCTTGTTTGTAAACATTTGGGTAAATGCCCAAAAGTGGGATTGCTGGATCATAGGGGAGATCTATGTGAATTCTTTTGAGGAACCTCCATACTGCTTTCCAAAGTGGCTGGACAAGTTTACATTCCCACCAACAATGAAGTAAGGTTCCTTTCTGTCCATATCCCCTCCAGCATCTGTTGTTGTTAGAGTTCTTGATTTTTGCTGTTCTAACTGGAGTGAGGTGATATCTCAATGTTGTTTTGATTTGCATTTCTTTTATGGCTAGGGATGTTGAACATTTCTTCATGTGTCTATTGGCCATCCTTCTTTCTTCTTCAGAGAAGCTTCTCTTTAAGTCTTTCGCCCACTTATTTATTGGGCAGTTGTTTCTTTGAGGATTTGTTGTTGGGTGGTTTAATTTTTTGAGTTCCAAGTATATTTTAGATATGAGACCCTTGTCCGTTGTATGGCTAGTAAAGATCTTCTCCCAATCGGTGGGTGTTCTATTGATCTTGCTAGCTATATCATTCAGAAAATTATAAGGGAATATTTCTCAAAACTTTATGCTAATAAGTTTGAGAACTTGACAGAAATGGACCTTTTCCTAGCAAATATTGACATGCCAAAACTAAACCAAGATGAGTTAAACCAGCTTAACAGGCCCATATCAAGCATTGAAATAGAAACAGCAATAAGAGACCTCCCAGCTAAGAAAAGTCCAGGACCAGATGGTTTTACAGCGGAATTTTACAAGGCCTTCAAAGCAGAGCTCACACCAATACTCCTCCAACTCTTCAATGAAATTGAACGAGAAAGCTCACTACCGAACACATTCTATGAAGCAGTCATAACCCTCATCCCAAAACCAGGCAGGGACTCCTCAAAGAAAGAGAACTATAGACCCATTTCTTTGATGAACATTGATGCAAAACTTCTCAACAAAATTTTGGCCAATCGACTTCAACAATTCATCCAAAAAATCATACCACATGATCAAACAGGATTCATTTCAGGGATGCCATGCTGGTTCAATATACGCAAATCAATTAATATTATTCATCACATCAACAGGAGCAAGAATAAGAACCACATGGTTATCTCAATAGATGCAGAAAAAGCATTCGACAAGATCCAACACCCCTTCATGATGAAGGTTTTGGAAAAATTAGGAATCCATGGAACATTCCTCAATACAATAAAGGCTGTATATGACAAACCTACAGCCAGCATTATACTCAATGGTGAAAAACTAAAGCCATTTCCTCTTAACTCAGGGACAAGACAAGGATGCCCACTCTCTCCACGTCTCTATTATTTTTCTAACGTTATTAAAATGTCAATGTCTATGTTATGTTATACAATTCATGAGCCTTAAATGTGTTTTTTTTTCACCAACAATGTAAAGCACCATGCACATGTGTTCTGTGTGTGGGCAAACACAAAGTGACAGCGGGCTGAACAAGAGAGCCTACTAGATATAAAGGGAACGGTTAAGTGCACAGGGAGTTGCAAGGAAGCCCGGCCATGCCTGCATGGGGTGATAAGGTGGTTACAAAAGCTTTAGGACATACCAGATCAGATGACCTAGAAAGCTGTTCTGTCAATTGGTACAAATGCTACAATACTTATAGTGGTATGTGGGACTTTCTTCCAACAATGAGTTCAAGCCTGTATACATATTCATTGTGCTTTGGGAAATATTGAAGAAAAATTTGGCTCCGTTAATATAAAAAATCTACTTAGGGCTGAATATATTTGACAAAATACATAGGAAATATCGACACTGGAAAGTATAAGCCATCATCAATAGAAGAAAGAAGGCTTACATAGATGGACAAACACAACATCAGGAAGTAATTAAATCAGATATATGGAAATACATGCTATATTCATTACATTTTATATAGTATATTATATGATGTATAAGATCGAATATGATTTTTCATACTACAAGGGCTTTTAACATTTTCAATAGTAAGCATTTTTTCACATAATATTACTGTAAAACATTATTGGGGAAAGTGGTAATAATACTTTGATTATAATTATTTGAATATATATTTTTGTGTTTCTAGATATAACACTGATTATAAATAGATCAATAAATATTAACATATATTTGTATATCTGTCTATGAGTTGAATATAATGAAAAAGGCTACACTATGTATAAAAAGGCAGTTATGAGTTAGTATATGAGACTTAGGCCTGTAATCCTAGTAATGTGGGAAGCTGGGTTCTGTGTTTTAATTTCTTTTACCCCCATGCCATTAGATTTTCAGAGGAGACCTGGTCCTGTAGCCAAGGGACACATATGCAGTAGGATCACTCTCTGTGACCCCAGAGGAAAGTCAGTAGAAATCAGGACAAGTCTCTTATGCTATAACAGTCTACTTAGTTCCTTTGCCAAGATGGCCATCTGTAGAACATCAGATGGAATGTTGGTATTCCCTCCCAAAATGTTTTTGACTATCCTGAATTAAACCTTATTTCCCTTTCCAAGCTGCAAACACATAGAAATATGCCCAGAGCTCAAGAGAGATGGACAAAGACTTACAAATACATAAAATTAAATACTTTTTTTTTTGGGGGGGGGGTCTGGTTGTCAGCTTGAACTCTGGGCCTGGACGCTATCCCTCAGCTCTTCAGCTCAAGGCTAGCACTCTACCACTTGAGCCACAGTGGCACTTCAGGATTATTTTCTTTTTACTTATGAGATGCTGAGGATTCGAACCCAAGGCCTCATGCATGCAAGGCAAGCACTCTACCACTGAGCCACCTTCCCAGCCCCCAAATTATATACTTTGTTTCAGTAATTCAATGACAAATCATCAAAGGCATATCTTGAATTTTTCTTTTTTTAATGGAAATGGGAATATACACTGAGTGCATCAGGGAGTAGGTGATAGTTTGGATGCTGAATTGTGGAATGCACTCCTGGGCATGGGAAACACTTGTCTTGGAGAACTTGTATGGGGATGCGTCTCCTCACACAGCTTCACAAAACAATTCCCATAACTTGTATGATGTCATACCAATCTTTCCATAGCAGCAAATAAGTGTCAGGCACTGATCTTGCTCTGAGGTGGACTCAGCAACACAGAAAGGCACAAAGAACAAGAGGGAATGACTGCTAACCACCAGACATCAGCTTCAAGAGCTGTCCTGACCAGAAGCTAGGATAAATTGAGCTGGAAAAGGCTGATCCCCATGCAAGGCTCTTGAGCACTAAGGTCCAGGCACTATTATAGGTGTTGGAGAAACAAGTGAATGTGGCTCTCACCTCATCAATTTCATGCTGAAAAGAAAACCAGAAATCATAATGATAATGTCTATATATCAGGTACATGACATTGGTAGTTTTGTGGCAACAACTTCACAGCAGGTATGTGAGGAGATATCCCTGAGGAGGAGACAATTAACCTGAGAGCCATCATCCATGCAATTAACTAGAAGCAGGTACTCCAGGCAGTAAGAACAGCAAGTACATCCCTCAGTGATGGGAAAGGACGTAACTTGCTTCAGAAAAGGAAAACATCACTGACGTGCTTGCTTGTGAAGTAAGAAAAAAAGGTACAATGAAGAAAAAAAAGATCAGACATGAAGATCGGAATAAATGATATAGATATTGGATGCTGCAGGTTACAAGAAGAAAAATTCTGATGTTATTCTAAATCTGACATGACCCACTGGAACCAAAGTTCTCAAATAGTAGCTAGACACGTCTGATTCACCTAGTGAATACTTTTAACATGTGATTCTAGCCAGGATCTGGTGGCTCACAACTGGAATGCGAGCTACTCAGGAGGCTGATACCTGAAGATCAGGTTTGAAGCAAGCCCAAAGCGGAAATTGGAAAGACTGATCTCCAATTATCCACTAAAATTATGGACATGAAGCTGTGGTTCAACTGGTAGAACACTAGCCTTGAGAAAAAATTAAGGGACAGCACCCAGGTTCTAGGTTCAAACCCCTGGACTTCACAAAACAAAGAAGTCAACAAATAAAATTTGGTGCTCAGTTGATCATCACTTAGCATTCTACTACAATGTATTTGTTACGAGCCTAGGAAGTTACATCCTTAGCAAATGATCTCCCCTTATATTCTGCTTCATTACCAGTATTCAAACCCCTGGCATTACCAAAGTCTCCTCCCAGTTAGCATAGCAGTCTACCACTGGGAATTAATAGATATATTTTTATTAATCATAATCTATCCACACACATCAAATGAGTAGTAGCCACATTCTACTATTCTGAATGTTTTTGCTCCCCCTTTGAGTTAATAAGCCTTACCATTAAAAACTAAAGAACACTTATCAAATTAAGTCAACAGTAATCATTCTTCCACCCAATCTTGAAACCTAAGTTATGTGTTTTTTTTGTTTGTTTCTTTGATGTTGGTGCCCTGTATCTTGTATATACATTTCTCTAGCATTGGGAGGTGAAGGGAAAAATCCAAATGCTTAACTAGGGATAGACCAATTTTAACAATGAGATCAAGACACTATGTTCAAAAACGAACTTTACAATTTAGGCAGGGAGTGGGGAGGGTGGATGGAAAGTAGTTGTGGAGGTGGAAGGGTAGGGATGGTAGGGGGAATACAAAGGAGGAGGTAACAATGCTTGAGAGGAAATGAACTCATTACCTAACTTATGTAACTGTAACCGCTTTGCACATTATTTTTACAATAAAAAAGTATTTAAAAAGATGAAAAGACCACATAAATAAAACCACATACTTACAATCATCTGATATTCGACAAAAGAGCGAAAGATGTAGTGTGGAAAAAACATAGCATTGCCGGGTGCCTGTGGCTCATGCCATTAATCCTAGCTACTCAGAAGGCTGAGATCTGAGGATGGTTGTTGAAAGCCAGCAGGGCCAGGGAAGTCCATGAGACTCTTAGCTCCAATAAACCACAAGAAAATGGGAAGTGGAACTTTGGTTCAAGTACTAGCCTGGAGATGAAATGCTGAAGGGTAGCTCCGAGTCCCAGAGTTCAAGCCCCACGACCCCCCCCCACACCACACACACACACACACACACACACACACACACACACACACACACACACACACACACCATAGCCTTTTCAAGTATTGATGTTGGGAAAACTGGACATTTATAGGCAGAAAACTAGAAGTGGATCTCTGCTTGCACTAACATCAACTCAAAATGGATTACCTACATTAAAATCAGCCAAACTACTATAAGACAGAATAAGGATGACATTAGAATTTATAGGTGCTGAGGTGCGAGCTGGGCAGCTGCATGCCGAGCACTGGTAGTTGCGCTCCATTTCCCGCAATTTTGCACTGTGTGCCTCGACCCTGTAACCACTTACTCCAGTTGGCCCCTGCGATGGTTGCCATGCATCAGGCACACCCATGCTAGGGGCAACTCTGCTCACCCCCTGGCCCTGCTCCGCGGGCCGCCTGTGACGTGGGCCCCTTCCTGCATTGTGAGCCCTGTGATGCGAACGGGGTGGCCCAGTGTGCGCCTCCACCTGCTGCGCCTGCCTGAGGCATGGGGGAGGCTGGGAGTGTACCCCACACCTCACAGGCCTCACCAGTAATGGAGTAATCGCTCTGGAGACAACAACAACAACAACAACAACAAAATGTTTTCTAATTTAACTCCTCTTTTAGGGTTGAGGATCATAAGCTATTTAAAGGCAAAAGTTTATTTTCACCCCTCATCTTTATTCTTGACCTAGCAAAACTATGGTGTTTAATGTTATCTAAACAGGAAAAATGAACAGCTGTTGAGAGATCCTCATAGGGACACTGGGAACACATAGAGAATAACTTGTGTTTGTTGAACTTGGAGTCCAACTTATACTTTATAATTCAGACATATATGCAGAGAGAGATATATGTTCTCAATGGTTAACATTGTATACAGCATAGCCCAACTATTATAGGATCCATACTAGATAATCAAAGATAGTGTTATAGATACTAGAACGTGTAAGTATGCCCGTGACCAGGAGAGGACACTCAGTCCAGGCTGGCCTTTTCTCTCCCCAAGGCCAAACCCATGGCAGTATTGGGTGTGCGGCAATTGTCCTGTCCTACACTGCAGAGAGCTCTCCTTAAGAACAAAAAGAGGACTCAAGACAGTCTGCCTACCTATTACGAGCTTTCCTTTATTTTTAAAATTTTTTTGGGGGGGAAAGTATTTTTGAAAAGTTTTGTCTTGCGATGTATTTATAAAAGTAAATAAAATTTTTACCATTAAAGTAATCATTAAAAAAAAAAAAGAACTTGGGGCTGGGAAGTTGGCTCAGTGGTAGAGCGCTTGCCTTGCATGCCAGAGGCCCTGGGTTCGATTCCTCAGCACCACATAAGCAAAAAGAAAAAAACCCGGAAATGTTGCTGTGGCTCAAGTGGTAGAGCGCTAGCCTTGAGCTGAAGAGCTGAGGGACAGTGCCCAGGCCCAGAGTTCAGGCCCATGACCGGATCCAAAAAAAAAAAAAAAAAAAAAAAAAAGAACTTATAGGTACTGGCAGGAACTTCCTGAATAGAATTCCAGGGGCACAACAGGTAGGAGAGAGACCCAACAAATGGGACTACATCACATGAAAAAACCTACACAGGCTAGGGACATAGCCACTAAACTAAAAAGACAGCCAACAAATTGGGAAAAGATATTTACCTGCAATACATTAGACAAAGGGCTAATTTTCAATGTATACATGGATCTCAGGAAACTACACCACCCAAAACTTATAAACCAATCACCAAATTGGCAGAGGAGCTAAGGAGAGACTTCTCAGAAGAAGAGGTAAGAATGGCAAAGAAACATCTCAGGAAAGGTTCATCATCCCAGGCCATAAAGAAAATAAATATCAAAGTAATCCTGAGATACCATCTTATCCAAATATCTTGAATTCAGACAGCAAATGATGGTGGGGAAGTGGAGAAACTAGAAAATGGCAAGGACATTTGCACAACCATGTTCCTTGCTGCTCAATTCACAGTGACAAGAAATGTACACAACCCAGATGCCCCACAATAAATGAATGGAACCAATAATTAGGCTCTCTATATACAATGAAATTTTACAGAGCCATTAGAAAGGATAAAATAATGAAATTTGCAGGGAAATGGAGGACACTAGAATAAATCATATTAAGAAAGTTAACCAACATCAAATTGACAAATGGTACATTTTCCCCTGATATGTAGAAGAAAGGTTTAAAACACAATGGGATATGACATACTGTACAGGACTCTAGGCATCATATATAGTAAGAACAGAAGAGGAAGTCTTTGGCGAAAATCACCAAGTTGTAATACTCAAGCACCTTTTCTATATAATAGTCTCTCTCTCTCTCTCTCTCTCTCTCTCTCTCTCTCTCTCTCTCTCTCTCTCTCTCTCTCTCTCTCTCTCTCTCTCTCTCTCTCTCTCTCCCTCTCTCTCTCTCTCTCTCTCTCTCTCTCTCTTTCTCTCTCTCTCTGTATATATATATGAGTTCCAATAAGAAAACAAAGGGACTTTTCTTAATTTGTCTTTTCATTTTCTGATGAGTCTGTATTCTTCACATAATATACAGGGAAGATGGGGGAAGGACACAGAATATTGCAGCAGCAGAGCCCTCTGTCTGTACTGGACATTGATGAAAGTGAACCATGCAAGTCAAGGGTCAAGATGGGAGAGAGGGTATGGAAGAGAATGGGGGAACAGATGAGATTACGTAAAAGGAAGGAAATGTACTAGTTACCTGACATACAGAAAAGTAACCCTGCTCTATATCACCGCTAAAACAATTTTTTAAAAAGAAGAGAGTTCCCTAATAAGAACATATGAGAATAGGAAAATACAGAGCAGATAATTCCATTTTTATGTCCTTGGTACCTGATAGTTTCAATCAATAGCTATTGTCCTACCAACTAAGTCATACCTCTAAACCCAAAAGTCCTTACAATATTAAAATTTTTCATTGATTTCTTCATATTTTCTATTTGCTTTTGGGTTTGTGTGTGTGTGTGTGTGTGTGTGTGTATGTTTGTGTGTGTGTGTGTGTGTTTGTGTGTGCGTGTGTGTTAGAATGGAGTTTGATTGCAGGATCTAGGTACTATCCTTGAGCTTCTTTTTTGCTCAAGTGTACACTCTACCACTTGAGCCAAAGCTTCACTTCTGGATTTTCTTGAACAGTTTATGGGAGATAAAAGATTCACAGAGACATTTTTGCACCACTAGGTTCAAATCATCATCTTCAGATCTCAGCCTCTAGAGTAGGTAGTATTATAGGCATAAGTCAAAGCTTCTGGCATATGAATTGTTGTCCCTTTTTTAAAAATCTGGTGCCAGTGGTTCATGCCTGTAATCATAGCACCACAGGAGGCTGAGATCTGATATTTGAGCTTTAAAGACAACCTGCATAAGAAAGTCTGTGAGACTATTATCTCATAAACTGGTTAGCAAGAAACTAGTAGCAGCACTGGTTCAAACTGGTAGAGTGATAGCCTTGAGCACAAAAGAACAGGGACTGCCCCCAGGACCTGAGTTCAAGGCCCACATATAAAAGAATGTAAAAAAAAATGCAATCACTTGTAATCTCAACATCCTCAATTGGTGGTTCATTTAAAGTTAATTTGCATCTCACTTTGTATGTATTTGAGGGGGAACTAAACATATAACATTAAAAAAAATGAGGAGCTGGGTTCAGGTGGCTTATACCTGTAATCCTACCATTTCAGGAGGCTGAGAAATGAATTTGGTGTTTTAAAGACAGCCTGGGCCGAAAAGTTCCCATGAGACTGCTATTTACAATTAACCATTAAAAACAAGAAATGGCACTGTGGTTTCAACTGGTATGGTAGAGTACTAGCATTGAGCAAAGGAGTTCTGGGACAGTACCCATGCCCTGTGGTCAAGTCCCATGTCTGAAGGAAAAATAGAGATCAGGGCTGGGAAGTTGTCTCAGTACTAGAGTGCTTGCCTTGCATGTTGAATCTTTGGGTTCAATTCCTCAGTACCACATAAGCAGAAAAAGCCAGAAGTGGCTCTGTGGCTCAAGTGGTAGAGTGCTAGCCTTGAGGTGAAGAGCGAAGGGACAGTGCTCAGGCCAGAGTTCAAGATCCATGATGGACAAAAAACAAACAAACGAAAAGAGTTCAAACATTTAAATGATGTGCACAATAGACTATACACTAAAGATGAAAGATTAAATTAATGAATTAATAATTAAAATGATCAACATTGTTTGGATTTTGTAAGTGGTGAATATAGCAGAAAAATTGATAAGAAATAATGATTCATTTCTAACCACTCATATTGTTTTAAACTCATTTACTACTTTTAAACTAAAGGGGCACATAAGTATCATTTTACAGAAAAACAAAAGTTGTATCTTTATTTCAGCCTTAATTCCACATTTTATAATTTCCTTTTAGTAAACAATCAGTATCTTTTAATATAAAATACCTGTAATCTTTTTATTTAATACTTATCATTCCAGTATTTGATTATATCATAATTCCTCCCTTACTTCTTTTCTTCATATCCTTTCCTCCATTCTATACTAGCAGTTAAATTAAGGGCTTCATGCACTTAAGGTAGGTCCTGTAAAAGGTGAGCCACATACCTGCTCTTTTTGCTTTAGTCACTTTTGTTTTTGTTGGTCATGTGTCTTGAATTCTGGGCCTGGAGACAGTCCTTGCACTCTTAAGCTCAAGGCAAGTGCTCTATTGTTTGAGCCACAGTGCCACTTCTGATTTTCTGGTGGTTTAATGGAGATAAGAGTCTCACAGACTTTCCTGCCTAGACTGGCTTTGAACTGTGATCTTCAGATCTCAACTTTCTGAGTAGCTTCCTGGCATGAGCCACCTGAGCCCAGCTCTGCTTTAGCCTTATTTTTTTGGGAGGGGGGGCTGAACTCTGGGCCTGGCCACTGTCCCTCAGCTCTTCAGCTCAAGGCTAGCACTCTACCACTTGAGCCACAGTTCCACTTCCGGCTTTTTTTTATTCTGCTTATTTGGTGCTGAGGAATTGAACACAGGGCCTCATGCATGTAAGGCAAGCGCTCTACCACTGAGCCACCTTCCCAGCCCTGCTTTATCCATTTTTATGGCAGGGTTTTCTGTTTATGACCATGCTAGCATGGTTCACAATCCTTCTTTTTACCTTTTCTGAGTAGATGAAATATAAAGCACAATGCATTGGGTTCAGATATTGATTTAGATCCAATATTGTGAATGTTTCCCTGGGCTATCCTCAAATCATAATCCTCTCTGTATCAGTCAAGACCCAGCAGCTAGCATTACAAGTATGAGCTCGCATGCGTGGCTCAAATTTCTGACAACTAAAACAAATGAACAAAGTTTTAATAATTTTAAATGTTCAATTTGAGGACAATGAGTGTTTTTAATTGCCTAGTTTCAAATTTCACCAAAAACCCAAATATTAACTTTTGATTTCCTAGATTAAATAAGCAAATAAACTTCAAAAAGCAATTAACTATTTAAAGAAAAAAGCTAGGGCTAGGAAGGTGGCTCAGTGGTAGAGCGCCTGCCTTGCATGCATGAGGCCCTGGGTTCAATTACTCAGCACCACATAAGCCAAAAGAAAAAAGCCAGAAGTGGCACTGTGGCTCAAGTGATAGTGTGCTAGCCTTGAGCTGAAGAGCTGAGGGACAGTGCCCAGGCCCAGAGTTCAGGCCCCACGACAGGACCCCCCCCCCCAAAAAAAAAAAGCTAAATAGTAATCATCCTTATCACTGTACCTTTGGACTTAACAACTTGTCAAACTTTGTTTACATCATAGTTAGTTTTTATGGGCAGTATATTCCATAAACGGATCATGCCACCCCCAATGTCGATGGCCAAACAGACTATATGCACAGGAGTGAAAGCCAGGCTGTAGGCCATCACACCAAGGGAAGGCAGGGTCCAGCAGTATTGTAGGTGGCAATGTCCCAACCTATGACCTGAAGCATTAGGGCAACTTAAACAGAGCTTTTTCCTTAGGAATGATACTTTAATTATTAAGCCATACCTCTTCTTCTGGGTTTATCACTGCTTAATTGAGACAAGTCTCATGGACTTTTTTGCCTGGGCTGGTATGAAATCATGATCCTCAAAATCTCAGCTTCCTATGCAGGGAGGATAATAGGCAGGATCCACCTATGTCTAGAGTACTTATTCCTTTAATAAAAATAAAAATGGCTACAGCATGGTTTAACAGAGAGCTTGAATCCTTTCCTGAGCCTTAGAGATTTTCTGACTAGAAGCAGAAAGGCAAACTGACATGTGGGAAACTGAATCTTCCTTAGGAAACCATTTTTCAGAAGAGTCTGTGGCTCATCAATTTGGCTTCTCACCAGCTATTCAAATAGGACTCACAAAATTTACATTCAACTTTCCACTGAAGTAGAGGGTATCCATTGCATGCTCTGCAGCATCATAAATCACTTAATGGTTAGACAAAATCCCTCTTTTCAATAGGAAATGCTCAATAAATTTTGTTTATTGAATATTCATAAACCCTAGGAGATGGGAAATACCAGTATCCAATTACATTTCTTTCTTTCTTTCCTTCTTTCTTTCCTTCTTTCTTTCTTTCTGTCTTTCTTTCTGTCTTTCTTTCTTTGTTTTTTTCTGGTACATTGTGGGACTTGAACTCAGGGCCTGTTCCTTATCCACTTTCTAGCACTCTACCACTTGAACCACAGCTTCACTTCTGATTTTGTTTTTGTTTAGTTGGTCATGGAGTTTGTTGTTGTTGTTCATGGGGCCTGAACACTGGGAATGGGTGCTGTGTCTCACCTCTTCAGGTTAGGACTAGCACTCTAACATTTGAGCCATAGTGCCACTTCTGGCTTTTTCTGCTTATGTGGTGCTGAGAAATCAAACCTAGGGCCTCATGCATGCAAGGCAAGCATGCTTGAGCCACCTTCTCATCCCACTTCTGGTTTTTGAGGGATTAATTGGAACTAAAAATTTCATAGGGCCTGTTCTGCCGGGGCTGGCTTTGAAACACAATCCTTTGCCCTCAGTTTCCTGAGTAAGATTATAGGCATGAGCTACCTGTCCCTGGCTCAATTCACATATGTACAAAAGTGAATAAAGCTCAGTGTTATAGTGCCTTCCTCTTTAACCAAAAGCCAGTAAGTAGACAAAATTGAATTTGAATTTATTTGAATCTGAGTCTATATCTTTTACTTTTTATTTTTTTGGTCCGGTCGTGGAGCCTGAACTCTGGGCCTGGGCACTGTCCCTTAGCTCTTCAGTTCAAGGCTAGCACTCTACCACTTAAGCCACAGTGCCAGTTCTGGCTTTTTCTTTTTGCTTATGTGGTGCTGAGGAATGGAACCGAGGTCCTCAGGCATGCAAGGCAAGCACTCTACCACTGATCCACCTTCCCAGTCCCTGAGTCTATACTCTTAACAACCAGGCTGTAAGTAATTTGATCTTTGCACAAGTCTTTTAGTAGATATAGAACACAGAATGGGCATTTTAAAAAATCATCATTCCTAGGAATTAAAAGACAATCAGTAATATTAAGATTCCCAACCCAGCATTTTTACAAGTCAGTGAACACTGAAGACATTGGCAACTCTTTTATTAAGTGACTAGCAAGTGGCACATGGTAACTGAAGACATTAATGGTTCATAGTATACATTCTGTGAATTAGAACTTCTTGAGTTTGCTACTGTAGCTGCAGCAGGTGCAACACCAGTCGGAAAAGGACAGCGGCATCCATGGCTCAAGCCCTCTGACCTTCTGAGTGCACCATGGAACCAAGCAGGCCTTCACAAAAGGCAGGAGAGAAGGCTGGATGGTCTCTGAACTGTGCCTTCCTCCTCAGGGGGCTTCCATGGTTCTCAAGGCTCCTTTGGTGTGGCATGAGATCATCACCTCACTTCTGTTTCCTGACTGAAAGTTCGGCCCATGCCTGTGTCACCTCACTCCTGCTTCCGGTCTGGGTGGGTAAGGACCATGTGCCTGTACCACCTCACTCCTGATTCTGGTCAGGGTGAGTGGGGGCTACATTCTTGCACCACCACACTGCTGCTTCTGGTCTGGCTAAGTAGTTGTTGTGTGTCTGTGTCACCTCACTCCTGCTTCCCCTCCTGGAGAAGAGGGAGTAAATGGAGTAAGTGGGGGCCACATGCCTTTGTCACCTCACTCCTCCTTCTAGTTTGAGTAAGTGGGGGCCTCATGTTTGTGTTACCTTACTCCTACTTCTGGTCTGGGTGAGTGGGGCCATGTGTCCATGTCACCTCACTCCCCTTTCCACTCTGGGTGAGTAGGGGCGACTTGCCTGTACGACCTCACTCCTGCTTCTGGTCTGCGTGAGTCAGTCTTGGCTCAGAGCTACTTCATCCCTCCAGATGCTGTTTACCAGCAGGGATTGCAGCCCAAGCCAGAGGTTAGGCTCTTCTAATTCCATAGCATAGCAGGACATTAAGGGATTAGGATGGCACCTTGCTAGGTTTGAGAACTCTGTTATAAAATTGTGTGTGTGTGTGTGTGTGTGTGTGTGTGTGTGTTTGCGCGCGAGCGAGCACCCATTCGCATGCATATGCCTGTGCGCTTGTCTTGGGGTTTGAACTCAGGGCCTGAGGTCTATCCCAGGGGTATTTGATCAAGGTAGAGCTCTACTTTTTGAGCCATAGTTCAACATACAGATGTTTTTGTGGATAAGTGGCACTAAAAGTCTCCCAGATTTTGCTGTCTGGGCTGGCTTTAAACCACTATCCTCAGATCTCAGACTTTTCAGTAGCTAGGATGTGTAGGTGTGAACTACTGGAAACTCTCTATTTGCTCAATTGCCATCCAGAGAGAAATGTGCGTGGCAAGCAGTCTGGAGGAAAAAGAATTGAACTCTTTCAATGATGAGTGGTGAAAATACTCAGGTTCTGGCTCAGCGTTGGCGGACCAGGCCTGTAATCCTACCAATTCAGGAAGCTGAAATCTGAAAGTTGCAGTTAGAAATCAGCATGTGGAAGACTGAGTTGTTAAGACTCTGTATCTCCAATGAACTACCACAAAACCAGAAGTGGAACTGTAGCTCCAAGTTGTGGAGAATCAACCTTGAGCGTAAAAACCTCAGGGACAGCACTCAGGTTGTGAGATCAAGTCCAGTGACAACAAAAACAAAACAAAACAAGAAATATACCTGGGTTCTTCAGTAAAAGTTTACCTTTTCTTTTTTGAATTTTGTAAATCATTCTTTTTCTATTGAAAATACCATACAGAGGGGTTACAATTACATGGGCAAGATAATGAGTACATTTCTTTTTCTTTTCTTTTTTTTTTTGGTGGGGGGGTCCGGTCGTGGGGCCTGAACTCTGGGCCTGGGTGCTGTCCCTCTGCACTTCAGCTCAAGGCTAGCACTCTACCACTTGAGCCACAGTGCCACTTTGGCTTTTTTTTCCTGCTTAGGTGGTGCTGAGGAATTGAACCCAGGGCCTCATGCATGCAAGGCAAGCGCTCTACCACTGAGCCACCTTCCCAGCCCATGAGTACATTTCTTATCAAGCATTGTTGCCTCCTCTTTTGTTTCCCCTTCCCATCCCTTCTCATCCCCACCCCTGCCAAAGTTGTAAAATTGGTTTTTTGACATAACAATTTGTACATCTCATTGTTGCAATGAGTCTACCTGTATCACTTTTTTTTTTTTTTTTTTTTTTGGGACCGGTCGTGGGGCCTGAACTCTGGGCCTGGGCGCTGTCCCTCAGTTCTTCAGCTCAAGGCTAGCGCTCTAGCACTTGAGCCACAGCGCCACTTCCGGCTTTGTTTTCTTATGTGGTGCTGAGGAATTGAACCCAGGGCCTCATGCATGCAAGGCAAGCGCTCTACCACTGAGCCAACTTCCCAGCCCCCCTGTATCACTTTTTAAACAACTTGTTTTTTCCCTTCCCTCCATAAATTATAACAACATCAAATACCATCAAAACAGATGTTAGGTGAAAAGTTTATCATTATAAATATCTCTTTCTCATTGTATTTAGCTCTGTCATAGGTGCATGAATCATAAGAGAATAAGAAGTTTGGCTAAAAGAATATAGGTAGCATTGGTTTTGTGTGTGTGTGTGTGTGTGTGTGTGTGTGTGTGTGTGTGTGTGTGTGTGTGTTTAGCAGTCCTGAAGCTTGAACTTATGGCCTTCATCTCTTGCTTGGCATTTTTTCCATCAAGGCTGGTACTCTGCCAGTTGATCTACAGCTCTACTCTCAGATTTATTTTTATTGTTAATTGGAGATAACAGTTTTACATACTTTTCTACCTGTGGTGGCTTATTGTAGAACGTGACTATTTGGAATGTGTAAAAAATGTGTGTACAGATAACTCTACCATAAGGCTGACTTATGTTTCTTCAAGTGTATATATAGGTTTTCTTGGGTGGAACTTCCACACTGATTTCTGTTGTGGCTACACTGATTCACTAAGTTCCAACATTGTGTAGAGTACCTTTCCCCAACTCCTTTCTGGTATTTGTGTTTTCTTTGATAATAGACATTCTGATTATGTAGAGATGGAACTTCAACATAGATTTGATTTGCATTTCCTTGATTACTAAAGATGTAGAATTTTTTCGGGTATTCCTTAGACATCTATATCTTTTTTGGACCTATCTAGTCAATTCACTTGCCTATTTATTAATAAGATTATTTGATCTTTGGGAATTTCATATTTATTTATTTATTGTGAAAATACAATACAGAGAGGTTACAATTACATGGGCAAGGTATTGAGCACATTTTTTATCAAGCATTATTGCTTCCTCTTATATTTCGCCTTCCCATCCCTTCTCATCTCCCACCTTTCACCCTCCACCTTCCCAATTTCCCCAGGCCAAAGTTCTAAAGTTCGTTTTTCACATAACGACTTGTGTATTTCACTGTAACAATGTATCCACCTGTATCTCTATTTAAATGATTTGTTTTTTCCCTTCCCCTTCACAAATTATACCAACATCAAATACAGTGAAAACAGGGGTCATAATTATATTAAGTGAAGTTAGCCAGGCACAAAGAAACATAGGTCCCTTATTTGCAATAACTAGTATATATTTTTGAAAGAAGCAGAAAAGAGCAGATAAGTTGGTGTTAGGTGAAATGAACCCCAAGATAAAGATTCAAACGGTTCTTCTTTCTTGAGATTTTTTCTAACATATTCAGAAGATTTTTTTTTTTTTTTGCTTTGCATGTCTCTCCCCCACGGGTGTTTAATTTTTTGAGTTTATACATTCTAGATATTATGATTTCTTCCATTACACAAAAGGCGGGAGTTTAGGCTTATTTTACTTATTGTTACCAAAAGATGCTTTGTAAGTTTCAAATTAATTAATCTATGATCAAATTAAAAAGGTCCCGATGGATTTGGCTCACAGAGCAGAATGCTCACCAACAAGTTCTGAACTGACTTCAGTGTCTACCAAAAAAGATATGCTGTAGTATTTTAAATCAATAATAGCTAATCAGCTGCATTTTTCAAAATATGTAATTCTAAATATTTCACTATTCTTTACGGCAAAACTATTGCAAATTTTAGCACAAGCTAAAAATTTTAGGTTCTATATTTTTTCCTTGGTAATCATTCAAACTAGCCAAACTGAAAAGAAAATACTATTTTGGCCGGGTGCTGGTGGCTCATGTCTGTAGTACTAGTACTCAGGAAGCTGAGATCTGAGGAATTCATTTAAAAGCCAGTCTAAGCAGGAAAGTTGGTGAGACTTACCTCCAAATGACCACCAGGAAACCAGAAGTGGTGCTGTGTCTCAAGTGGTAGTGCGCTCTCCTTGAGCTGAATAGCTCTGGGACTGCCCCCAGGGTAAAAATTCAAGCCCAACGAACAACCAAAAAGAAAAAAAAAAGAAAAAAAAAGGAATTAAGAAAAAAACAACTTTGTATAAAGTGGAAGAATCTCCAAGTATTTATTCAAGTTTTTAATGCTTCAGGCAACTGTTTTCATTAGGTCGAAAGTGGACAATTTATATTTGTCATTGTGATAAACTTGCTACTCTGTGGTTGCTTTCCCCCTATTTATAGTTTCATTCATCTAATATTATGGAAGAAGAAAAGTCCATCAAGGACAAGACACATTATTTGGTAAAACTGATCAGTGAAAATGACTATTGCATTCTAGTACTTTGGCAAAGAAACTGTGATCTTCCTTCCCTCCCCAGGATTTTAACAAAGAAAAATATTATCTTGATTTTTCCAAGAAGTAAAGAAGACAACTCAAATTCAAATAATTAGAAGATAATGAAAAGAAAGTTTAAGAAGTATAATACGTTTAATTTTGAACCTTCCTTACAAGAAAATTCCAAGAAACCTAGCACACATTGGTAATAGATATTCTTATCAAAGAGCCCAGGTGCCTCACACCTCCAGTTTCCATCTCAGGAGGATGAGATCTTGGATTGAGATTGGAGCCAGCATGGAAAAGCATTAATTGCATGGATGATGGCCCGTGCTGTTAGATCATATGTCTTTTCCTCTGATCCTCCAATGTGAAGCTTTCTCCCCAGATCACCATCCTTCTGATGGTTTGACGTTTTCATTGTGATTTCTGGTTTTCTCCTTCAGCATGAAATGTACATGGAGGCAGGCCATTTGCAGTTGTATTCACATCTGTTTCTGCAGTTGTCTACAACAGTGCTTGGTCCTTAGTTCTTAGGAGTCTTGTGTGGAGATGAGCCTGCTCTGCTCATGAAATCTCAGAATTCAATCAGGAAAGCTCATAAAGCTGTGGTCTTGTGGTCAATCGTCATTTCTTCTATTTTTTTCCTTCCTGTGTATCTAAGTCCACATAAGGGTGAGATCAGTGCCTGACACCTGAGGTTTGTGATGGCAAAGATGGCCGTGACATCATAGAAGTTTATTGTGAAGCTGCAGGAAGACCTGACAACTGAAACACCCAAACTGGTAGGCTCCCACTTCCTGAAATACATTCCACAGCTCTGCAATCAAACCAGCATTCACACTCTGCTGGTCTCAGACTAAGCATATGGTTTGCTTTCCTATTTAAAATAAAAAATTCAAGACATGCCTTTTTTGATATGTTATTGAATTATTGAACTGTCCCTCCAACCAAAAAAATAAAGCCATTTGTGGAATGTAAATATAGGCATGGAAGAAAAATCATTAAAGCTCCTAAGGAAAAGATCAAAAGTGGCAACTGCTACGAAAGTTGGTTCTTAAGCCCAGAACTGGTGGCTCACACCAGAAATCCTAGTAAAGCTAATGAATTTCTTTTCGTGCCAGTACAGGGGCTTGAAATCACCTCCTGGGCTCTGATTTCTTTTGCTCAAGGATAGCACTTTACTACTTGATTCATAGCAACACTTCTAGGATATTTGGTTGTTTATTGGAGATAAGAATTTCACAGACTTTTCTACCTATGTTGGCTTCAAACTGTGATCCTCAATGTCAGCCTCCTGAGTAGGATTAGAGTTATGAGCCACCAGTACCCATAAAAGTTATTTTTGTAAGATATAAAAATTTACTTGTATAAGAAATAAAAAGCCATATAGAAAATAAAACCTTAGAGCAACAAAACTGAAAAAATGTTACATAAAAGACATAAAAAGAGCAACACTGATGCCCCAAGTTCAACCCTCAGGTCCACCACAAAAGAAATGAAGTATAGAAGATGAGAAGGAATAACAGTGACAGAGTTTTAGTCAGTCACTGGTGGCTTACAAATGTTGTATTAGCTACATAGGAAGCTAAAGTCAGAAAATACCATTTAAAGACAAGCCCAAGCAAGAAAGTCCATGGGGCATTTTTCCCTTGTGTGCCAGCCATGGTGGTTGAACATGTTCTACTTTACTCAAGGCTGGAGTTCTATCACTCTCAATTTATTGGTGGGATCCCTACCAGCTAATTGGAGATAAAGGGTCTCATGGAATTTACTGTGAAGGATGGCTTCAAACTGTGATCCTCGGATTTCAATTTTCTGAGTCATTCTGTGCTTTTCATGAGATTCTTTTTGTGGGGGGAGGGTCTGGTCATGGGGCCTGAACTCTGGGCCTGGGCACTGTCCCTCAGCTCTTCAGCTCAAGGCTAGCGTTCTACCACTTGAGCCATAGCACCACTTCTGGCTTTTTACTTTCTGCTTATGTGGTGCTGAGGAATCGAACCCAGGGCCTCATGCATGCAAGGCAAGTGCTCTACCACTGAGCCACCTTATTTCCAATTAAGCACCAAAAAGAAGAAAATAACAGCTGGAGGTTGACCTGTGGCTCCAATGGTAGAAATGAGAAAATGATTTCTGGGACAGCCCCCACACCTTGCGATCTAGCTCCAGGACCAGCACACACAAAAATAATAAAATAAATAAATAAAAAGAAAGGTGGAAGAAGAATAGGAAGAGACAATTTTAGAGGTTAAAATGAGCAAAACTGAGGTAGTTCACACCTGTTATTGTAGTTCCTCTGGATTCTCACATCTGAGGATCAATGTTCAAGGACAGCCCAGTCAGGAGAAGACATGTACTCATCTCTAATTAGCCAATTAGAGTAAAGAAAACCACAAATTGTGTGGCTCACATATTAGAGTGCCAGTCTTAAAAATGTACTGGGACAATACCTAGACTCTGATTTATAGTCCCAAGCCCAGCATACATAAGGAAATAAAAAATAGAAAAAAAAGTATAAGAAAATCCAATTAAATTTGCAAAATGATTCATGAGTTTTTGGTTTTTGTGTGTAATCCTAAATACTAAGACAGATTAAATCTGAGGGCTATGGTCTCTTACATCAATTCATCAGCAAACCAAAGAAGAAAACAGAAGTGAAGCTGTGATTGGAGTTGTAAAGCACCAGCCATGAGTGAGAAAGCTATGAAACAGTGTCCTGGCTCAGAGATCCAGACCACGGATCACATAAAATGGTAATAAGAAGGGAACATGAATCAACATGCAAAAGGTTTCAGCAACTTTAACATTTGCAATTGTCTGTTTCCATGAATATTAATTCCTTTGTTTGGGCATGGTGGCCAAATTCTCAGCTACTCAGGAGGCAAAGATGAGCATCAGGGTTTGAGCCTAATAGGGCAAAAGAAAGATGAGAACCACTTTTTTTTGGTTGGTCATGTGGCTGAACTCTGGGCCTGGGCACAGTCCCTTAGCTCTTCAGCTCAAGACTAGCACTCTATCGCTTGAGCTACAGCCCCACTTACAGTTTTTTTGAGTGACTTATTGGAGATAAGAATCTCAGGGACTTTCCTGTCCAGGCTGGCTTTGAACCCTGATCCTCAGATCTCAGCCTCCTGAGTAGCTAGCATTACAGGTGTGAGTCACCAGCGCCTATAAGCAAGAACCTTTTGCTTTTTTGTTAATTTTATTTTATTGTAAATGTGCTGCATATAGGAGTTACAGTTACATGAGTAAGGAAATTACATTTCTTCTCAAAAATTGTTACCCCTCCCTTTGTTATTATCCCACTATTCTTTCCCTTATCCAATTAGCTTTCTCAAGAAAATAAGACAGGTGCCAGGCAACAGTGGCTCATGAATGTAATCCTAGCTACTCTGCAGGCTGAGATCAGAGGATCGCTGTTCTAAGCCAGCCCGGGCAGGAAAAGACCATGAGACTCTTATCTCCAATAAATTAACAGAAAACCAGAAATGGCACTGTGGCTCAAGTGGTAGAGCTGCTTGCCTTGAGCTGAAGAGTTGAGGGACAATGCCTAGGCCCAGAGTTCAAGCCCCATGTCCGACAAAAATAAAAGAGCCAAGTGTGGCTATTCAGCAAGTAGATGTAGGGGGAATTCAAGTATAAGTCTTTCCTGGGGAAAAATATACACAATATATATTTCTTGTCTTATAATGTTACAATAATGGTTATTAAATAGCACATGTCCCTGTATTCAAATACTCAGAGGAAACTTGGGCAATTACTTGCAGTTAGCCATTTAACCTGAGTTGGCCAAAGGACATCATTTAAAATGATAAAATACCAGTTTGAAAATGCCCCGTTTTCTAAACATTCACATAAAGAAAACTGGCCATCTTGCTGGATATACAGGATCTAATAAAGACACAACCTAAAATATTGTTCATAGGAGTGACACAATCCCCACAACCACTTTCAACCAAGGAAATAGAAGATTGAATCTTAGACGTTATTTAAACAATATTTACACAAAATATCAAGGTGAGACATCCCAAAATGTAGATCCATAAATCAAATAAATTAAATATATTTATCCTTTTGTTTGAACTTGTTCACTGGTTTATTACAAAGGAAAGCCAATTTCCCATGATTTGTTTTTATACACTAATGTAGAATGGAAACTCTTAATATAAAATTAAATAAACTTTACATTGACTGTTACAAAAACTCAAAATCTAATCTGTAGACTTCAGTTAGGTTGTCTGTATTAGGAAAGATAATATTAATCATTTAAAACAATGTTTACACATTAGTTTTTCTACATCAGAAGAATGCTTTCTTACTTTAAAACATTAAAAAGAATTTATTGTTGGCTAAGTATTCATATTCAAAATGCTCAAGACCAGAAGTGTTATAGATTTCAGGGTGAAACAATTTATTTATGCTTTGTAATTTGGACTATTCTCATGCATATTAGTGACTGAACATCCCTCTTTAAAATTTTAAAATTGGGGGTGGGAAGGTGGCTGAGTGGTAGAACGCTTGCCTTGCATGCATGAGGCCTTGCGTTCGATTCCTCAGCACCACATAAGCAAAAAGTAAAAAGCCACAAGTGGTGCTGTGGTCCAAGTGATAGAGCAATAGCCTTGAGCTGAAGAGCTCAGGGACAGCATCCAGGCCCAGAATTCAGTCCCCACATCCGGACCCCCCAAAAAATTTTAAATTTTGAATTAAAAATATTTTTTTTAGAAATGCAATCTGTATTTTAAAGAGGGCAATGTAACTGGACTCTGGTTGCTGAAGCATGTAATTCTAGCTACTCAAAGGTCTGAGAATTTAGGATCGCAAATTGAAGCCAGCTGGGGTAGGAAAGTCTGGGAGACTCTCATCTCTAAGAAATGAGCCAAAATAGTTGGTAGTGGAGATGTGACTTAAGAGGTAGAACATTAGCCTTTAGCAAAAGAAGCTCATGGTCAGTGGCAAGATCTTGAGCTTAGAAGGATGACTAGCACACAATAAAACGGCATTGGACTGTATTTGTTCTTTTACAATTTTTTCATTTTGAAAATACCATAGAGAGGGGTTAAAATTACATGAACAAGGTAATGAGTATATTTCTTATTGAGCATTGTTGCCTTCTCCTTTGTTCCCCTTCCACCCCTTCCCATTCCTTTCCCCCAAACACCAAAGCTGTAAAGTTTGTTTTCTACATAACGTCTTAAACATCTCATTGTTGGAATGGGTCCACCTGTATACCTTTTTAAACAGTTTGATTTTTCCCTTCCCATCCACAAATTATACCAACATCACATCCAATGAAAAGAGGGTTATACCATGGGGGAGATACATACAAAGCAACAGAGAAATCTTCTTATAAATATGTTAGAAACAATACCAAGAAAGAAAAACATTTGAGTCCTTATCTTGGATTGTATTTAAATTATATTTTATCAATTGTTTTAGAATACATATTTAGGCCGTCTCATTTTTAATGATGTAAAATGGGATCATGCCTATAATTCTAGCTACTGAGAAGGCTGAGATGGAGGAGGATGGTTCAAAGCCAGGCAGGGCATGAAAAGCCAGCAAGGCTCTTATCTCCAATAAACCACCAGAAAACTGGAAGTGGCACTGTGGATTAATTGGTAGTGCCACTTGTCTTGAGCTGAAGAGTTGGTGGACAGTGTCTACGTTCAAAGTTCAAGCCTCATGACCGACAAAAAAAAATCCAGTTGTAGCTCGTCAGCAAGAAGAGGTAGGGGGAATTCACATATAAGGCGTCCTGGGGAAATTCCCAAGTGTATACTCAAAAATTAAGATATCTGGTTGAGTGGCTCACGTGGATACAGCACTTCACTTACAAGATAAAGGTCTCAAATTCAAACTAAAATACTGCCCTTAGAAAGGCACCAACTCCTTCCTTGTCATTAGTTTTCCTCAGGGAATTATTCTGCCATGGTGTGGGAAGCCAGATGGGAGACAATCACCATCTGCCTCATTGTAATATACCTCGATTCTCTGCAGCTGTAAGATGCTGTCTCCATAGTAGTTGGCAGTGCAGTCAATGCTGTGCTCATCGTTTAGTATTTCCTAAAATTGAGATGAAAGAGAAGTGTATTATGGCCTAGGACGTTAACTGTCCGAACAATGAATTTTAAAGTAACTATAAGAAACCCATGTCCTGTTGACACTAATATATTTGTGAAAATGACTACATTTTCTAAATTAAAAAAACACAGAAATTGGTGGTATTTTAGTTTTGTTAATCTTTGCGATCTGGCTTAATAAAAGACCTCTAGATTCTTCTATGAGTATTCCATCTTATATGATACCATATTCTGTTTGGATTCTATGATAAGAACGTGGCCTTATATGGAGATGATATTGCCAAAGCTGTATCTTTTTTTTAAATATTATTTTATTTTATTTTTTGTGAACATACTGTACACAGGGGTTACAATTACATGGGCAGGATAATGTGTACATTTCTTATCAAGCTTTGCAGCCTCCTCCTTTGTTTACCCTTCACATCCCTTCGCAGCCTTCCCCCCAAGCCTCTCCCCACCTCCTGCACCAACGTTGTAAAGCTCGTTTTCGACAGGACAACTTGTACTTCTCATTGTTGCAACAGGTCCACCTCTATCCTTAAACGACTTGTTTTTCCCCATCTCCTCCACAAATTATATCAGCATCAAATATAGTGAAAGCAGGGTTTATACTGTGGCGGAGGGACATACAAAGAAACAAAGAGATAATCTTATAAATGCATTAGAAACAAATGAATGAAAGAAAAAAGCATTAAAATACATATCTAAGGGTTCAGTTTCCTCACATCACATTATCTGACCTTTTCAGCTTGACTCATACATATACTAGATATTGCAAATAAGGGAAACTATGTTTCTTTGGGCCCGGTTTACTTCACTTAATATAATTTTTCCGAGTTTTTCTTGTCATTCTTTCTGATGGAGCCATAGAATTCCAATGTGTATATATACCCCATTTTCTTGAACCATTATCTACTGACGGTCATCTGTGTTGGTTTCATATCTTAGCTACGGTAAATAATGCTGCAGTAAACATAGTTGTGCTGGTAGCTTTAGTGTGGTCTTGTTTGTAAACATTTGGGTAAATGCCCAAAAGTGGGATTGCTGGGTCATAGGGCATCTCTATGTGAAGTCTTTTGAGGAACCTCCATACTGCTTTTCAAAGTGGTTGAACAAGTTTACACTCCCACCAACAATGCAGTAAGGTTTCCTTCTATCCACATCCCCTCCAGAATCTGTTGTTGTTAGAGTTCTTGATTTTTGCCATTCTAACTGTAGTGAGGTGGTACCTCAATGTTGTTTTGATTTGCATTTCTTTTATGGCTAGGGAGGTTGAGCATTTCTTCATGTGTCTATTGGCCATCCGCCAAAGCAGTATCTTGAAGACTCAGCTAGAGGTGTCTCCAGAACTCCAAGGGTCCTCAGAGCATACACCAACAATTACTGATTTAGAGATCAACCAACTTAAGGGAGCTGAAATGAGGCATGAGAACTCAGAGAAATTTCCATTAAGGTGGAAGAACTGTTCTCAATTATCTGACACTCATCAGTTAGCAGAAAGGGAATCCTCTGTATCTGTCAGCTCAAAGACACTGAATTCCTTTCATTCAAACCAGACCCCAAATGGATTATTCTCTTCCCAGGAAACTAAGTACAGTGACTTGAGTCTCAGGTAAGACTAAGTCATGCAAGGGATTTGAAACTACCCCAGCCTTACTTAAAAACCACACCCACCTGGGCCACACAAATTAGGGAAATTGGGGAAGCTATCTAGGGGACTTTATTTGCAGAAGGTTACGGACTACTATGGAGCCCCATCTACCTCAGACTAGCCAAGACCACCACATTTTCCACCCTCCAACCCTGTCCTCTTCCTCCTCCTCCCCCTATATTTGAGACTAGGAACCTAGTCCAATGCCATGTTCATCTTTGCGCCAATCTGGATGCCACTCTGGCCTGCCTGTATGTACACAATCTCCCTCATTGTGCAAGGCTATAGAGAATTTGGATGTGTGTTCTCAGCAGTGGTATGCACAGAGGAAAACGGGTAGCATTGGGGAGCAGGAATTTGACACAGCCAACTCAGATCCCAATTTATACCTCTGGTGGTGGGGTAGACTTGATAGGCAGAGCCAGCAGGTGCTCCAAGTCAGTCTCCCTACTGCTGCGTAATCAGAGGGCACTACAAGTTGCCACCTAGCCCTGGCATCCAGCTGCCAGCTGCAAGTTCATTAGCATTGTTGCCACTCTATTTGGAACCTCTTGTCACACTGCCATCCACCTCCCACCGTGATTCCCAAGAGAGGCTGAACCCTGGAATCTAGGAAGCAAGAGGATAGGTTTCTTCTACACAACGTACTTGTGTGCTAGAAGCAAAGAACAAGCCTAACTTCCGTTTCTGATTGGAGGGCCTAGAACTGAAGGGGCATTTTTCAGCTGTGATACAAAGAATAAGCACAAACTGTTGGATTCCGTGACTGATCCACTTTCCATTCTGGGAAGTCAGGGGATTAGGGCCTTGCCTTCATACTCAGGTTTTCTTTTTCTTTTCTCTTAAGAGTAGCTTGCTTTAGCTGATTCAAAACTTTGGCAAAGTAGCAGGGTATAAAATTAACTCCCCAAAATCAATGGCCTTTCTTTATGCCAACAACGAGAAAAGTGTGGCTGAAATTAGGAAAGCAACTCCATTTGTAATAGACCCCCAAAATTAAATACCTAGGAATTAACTTAACCAAAGTTGTGAAGGACCTCTATGATGAAAACTTTAAAATCTTGAAAAAGGAAATCAAAACAGAACTTAGAAAATGGCAAAACCTCCCATGCTTCTGGATTGGAAAGATTAACATCGTGAAAATGGCAATATTTTCCAGGCTATCTAAAAATTCAACGCGATACCTATCAAAATTCCAACCTCATTCTTCAAGGAAATAGAAGAGGCAATCCAAAAATTTATATGGAACATTAAAAGACCCCAATAGCAAAAACGCTCCTCAATGGAAAGAAAACTGCTGAAAGAATATCAATACCAAATTTCAAACTCTACTCTAAAGGCATAGTAATCAAAACAGCTTGGTATTGGCAGAAGAACAGACCTCAGGAACAATGGAATAGAATTGAAAACCCAGAAATGAACCTAAAGACCTATAGCCATCTAATGTTCGATAATGGAGCTAAAAAAATAGAATGGAAGAAAGTCAGCCTCTTCAGTAAATAGCGCTGGTAAAATTGGATAACTACTTGTAGAAAACTAAAGCTAGATACTTATATATCACCCTGCACCAGAATCAACTCCAAATGGATCAAAGACCTCAGTGTCAAAGCAGACACTCTGGAAACATTACAGGACAGAATCAGAGAAACCCTAGGTCTCCTTGGCACAGGCTGAAATTTTCTTAATAGAGACCCAGAAACACAACAAATCAAAAAAAGGTAGGACAAATGGGATTACATGAAGTTGCAGAGATTCTGCATTGGAAAAGGACATACCTAGCAAGATAAATAGAAAGCCCACGGATTGGGAGAAGATCTTCACTAGCCATAAAACAGACAAGGGTCTCATATCTAAAATATACTTGGAACTCAAAAAATTAAATCCCCCAACAACAAATCCTCAAAGAAACAACTGCCCAATAAATAAGTGGGCTATAGACTTAAAGAGAAACTTCTCTGAAGAAGAAAGGAGGGCCAATAGACATATGAAGAAATGTTCCACCTCCCTAGCCATAAAAGAAATGCAAATCAAAACAACACTGAGATACCACCTCACTCCAATTAGAATGGCAAAAGTCAAGAACTCTAACAACAACAGATTTTGGAGGGGATGTGGACAGAACGGAACCTTACTGCATTGTTGGTGGGAGTGTAAACTTGTTCAACCACTTTGGAAAGCAGTATGGAGTTTCCTCAAAAGACTTCACATAGACCTACCCTATGATCCAGCAATCCCACTTTTGGGCATTTACCCAAATGTTTACAAACAAGACCACACTAAAGCTACCAGCACAACTATGTTTATTGCAGCATTATTTACCATAGCTAAGATATGGAACCAACCCAGATGACCGTCAGTAGATGAATGGATCAAGAAAATGTGGTATATATACACATTGGAATTCTATGCCTCCATCAGAAAGAATGACATTGCCTCATTTATTAGAAAATGGAAAGACTTGGAAAAAATTATATTAAGTGAAGTAGCCAAGCCCAAAGAAACATAGGTCCCATGGTTTCCCTTATTTGTAATATCAAGTGTATGTATGAGTCAAGCCGAAAAGGTCAGATAATGTAATGTGAGGAAAATGAACCCTTAGATATGTATTTTAATTTTTTTTCTTTCATTCATTTGTTTCTAATGCATTTATCACATTATTTCTTTGTTGCTTTGTATGTCCCTCCCCCACAGTATAACCCCTGCTTTCACTATATTTGATGCTGATATAATTTGTGGAGGAGATGGGGAAAAACAAGTTGTTTAAGGATAGAGGTGGACCTGTTGCAACAATGAGAAGTACAAGTTTTCATGTTGAAAACGAACTTTACAACTTTGGTCCTGGGGGGGGGGAGTATTCGGTGGGAGGGAAGGGGGGAGGCTGGGAAGGGATGTGAAGAGTAAACAAAGGAGGAGGCTGAAATTCTTGGTAAGAAATGTACTCATTATCTTGCCCATGTAATTGTAACCCCTCTGTACAGTATGTTCACAAAATATAAAAATTAAAATTAAAAAAGTAGCTTGCTTTATTACTTGCGCCTTAGGTCTACCACTGTCTACCTTTTGCTTCATTTGGCTTTTGCTCAGAGCGTGAAAACTCAGCTCCTGCTCATAGTATATTTTTGTTTGTGGCCCTTGTTGGGAAAGGTTGTTGAGTTGGGGGTTGAAAGTAATTCCTAGTGACTCTTTCTGAGGTTTATATTATTATTGTGACTAGGTGATTACATAAATTTCTCTTATTGCAGAGTATTGTGGAAAAGTAATATTTAGTTGAAATCACAAATGTATTTTAACCTTCAGAAGGTAAATTGTCATTATCATGGTCTAAATTTTGTGAATTCTGTAATCTTTGACAATACAATTCCATAAGCTTTGACAATACAATTATTTCTTCCAGGTGATATTTACATTTCTTTCCTTTTGCTTATTGTAAGATGTTCTGCCTTTCGCTCTCATCCCTCCCATTTCTTTCTGAGGTTTTATTGATTTACTTATTTAATTGAAGGCTATACTACTTGAGCCACAGCTCAACTTTTGCCTTTTTTAAGTGGTTAATATGAGGCAAGAGTCCCATGGGTAGTCAAGGACAGTGAAGAGAGGCTTGAAATTGGAGCATTATAGATCAAAGTCAGCCTTGGAAAGAAAGTCCATGAGACTCTTATCTCCAGTCAAACACTAATAGGCAGAAGATAGTAGACCTGTAGCCATGAGCAAAACACTTCAACTTTTAGTCCCTCAACTGAACACAGTGAAGGAAATTTCATGGACTTTCCTGCCCAAGATGGCTTTGAACCATGATCTACAGATTTCAGCGACCTTAGCCTTCAGGATTATAAGTGTGAGTCAACATTTAGAAATCTTTAATTACCTCTTCTTTCACCTTTTCAGTTATTTATTATTTCTTTTTTTTTTGTCATTTGTTCTTAGGCACTAGCTCTCATGCTCCGTTTTGCCTTTCCTCTTGAAACTACCATGCTCTACAACTTTGACCACAGGTAAACTACAGGCTGTTTCTCTTTTTTGTAGCTCTTCTTCTAGGGCTCAAACTCAGGTAACTGTGACTGAGGTTCTTTTTGTTTGTTCGTTTGTTTAAGTGAGTGGTGGTTGTTAAGTCTTGAAATTAAGTCATGATGACTCTCCCTGAGGTTTTATTTACGTTTACCTTAATGGTAGTTGGTTTCACTACTTGAGCCATAGCTCAACTTCTGCATCTTTTGTGGTTAATAGGAGATTAGAATATCAATAGCAAGCCACGAGCATTACAGAGAGGACTGAAATTTGAGAATCATGGTTCAAAGCCAGTCTTGGGCAACAAAGTCAATGAGACAATTATATCTAATAAGCCAACACGTAGGAAGAAGTAGACCTCTAGCCATGAGCAAAGCATAGCAAGTTCAAGCCTCAGTACTGAACACAGTAAAATGTCTCCTGCCCAGGCTGGCTTTGAACCACAGTCCTCAGATATAAGCATTCTGAACAGGTAGGATTACAATATACTCCGTTTGCACCTTTTCATTTATTTGATTGTCTCTTCCCCCTTTTTGAAAGTTCATGTCTTTTATTATTAGGGCATACCCATTTACGCTCAGTAATTAATTAATTTATCGATTGATTGATTTTGTCAGTTGTAGGGCTTGAACTCAGTGTCTACGCACCGGCCTTCAGGGACAAAGCAGGCACACTACCACTTTCAGCCACAGTGCCACTTCTACTTAGTTGGACAAAACAGTCACCAGGGGACTTTTCAACCTAGGCTGGCTTCCAATTGTCATCCTCAGATCTAAGCTTCCTGAGTAGTGAGGATTATAGACATGAGCCAGAGGCACCTGGCTTGTTTTTTAGATCAAAACTAACAAGCGCTACATTTAGGCCACACTACTTCACTGACTTCACTGTCCATGAGAGTTTTGGCTTTTTTTTTAATTGTGAAAATACTGTACAGAGGGGTTACAATTACTTGAGCAAGGTAATGAGTACATTTCTTATCAAGCATTGTTGCCTCCTCTCTTTCCCCTTCCCATCTTTTCCCATCCCCCCACACCCCTGCCCCATGCGAAAGTTGTAAAGTTCGTTTTTTGACATAACATCTTGTACATCTCATTGTTGCAATGGGTCCACCTGTATCCCTATTTAAACAATTTTTTCCCTTCCCCTCCACAAATTATAACAACATCACATACAGTGAAACAGGGTTATATCATGGGGAAGGGATATGCAAAGCAACAAAGAAATCATCTTATAAATATGTTAAGAAAAATAGCAAGAAAGAAAAACCATTTGAATCCTTTTATTTTTTGCTCAAAGCTAGCACGAACAAAAACTCTACTCCTGAGGGTTTTTTTTTGGGGGGGGGGCTGGGTGGGGCTGGAGGCTTGAATTCAAGGCCTAGTTACTCTCGCTGAGGATTGTTTTGTTTTGGGTATTTTGTTTTTCATTTCAAAGCTAGCGGGCTCTACTACTTGAGCCTTAGCTTAATTTCAATCTTTTTTTTTTTTTTTGGTGGTTAATAGGCAATAAAAGTCCCATGGAAACCAATAGCACTACACAGTATCCTAAAATCTAAGGATTACAGTTTAAAGCCAGTCTGGGCTTTGAAAGCCCATCAGTCTCATCTCAACTTAACCACATGTGACGGTAAGTAGTAGTTTTAAACTTGAGCAAAAACCCTCAAGTTCTAGCCCATGCCTAGCACACTCAAGTTAGTTGGGCTTTCCTGCCCAGGCTGGCTTCGAACTGTGATCTTTAGATTTCAGATTGGATTAAAGGTATGCGTCTATATTTTAAAAACTCATTGACTCTTTTCTTCTTCACATACATTCACTTGTTTATTTGTTGGTTCTCTGGCTTGTTTTGAGGGCCTCACCAATCTTGCTGAAGGATAGCATGCTCGAAAACAGTTGCACTTTGGTTGAGTTTTTGGTTTTGGTGTTTAGCTGGAAGTAAGTATAGAGATTAACATAGGGTCCTGAATTGTGCGGATTGTGATTCAACGTCAGGAGCAAGGAAAGTGCATGAGTCTGTTATCTCAAATTAACCTCCAAAAGATCAGACATGGTCAAACAAATACTTTTAGTTCATATCCCAGAAAGGCACAGACACACTCATGCACACACACACACACACACACACACACACACACACACACACACACACACACACACACACACACACACACACACACACACAATGGTCTTTCCTGTCCTGGCTGGCTTGGAATGGTGATCCTCAATTTCAGTGTTTTGAGTAGGTAGAATTACAAGTGTGATCCACCAGTTTCTTGGTCATTTTATCATTTTTAATAGACTCTTTGTGCTCTCTTCCACTTTTTTAAAAATTTATTTTGTGATTTTTTAGTGCTAGATCTGTTTTTCACTTAGCTTTTTTTATGCTCAAGGTTGCTGCTGTACCACTTCAGCCACAGCTCCACTTCTGACTTTTTGCTGATTAGTTGGAGATAAGACGCTCATAAATTTTCCTGCCCAGGCTGACTGTGAACTGCAGTCCTCAGATTTAAGGATACTGTGTAGTTCCCTTGGCTTCCTGTGGGACACTGTCCTATTTACCACCAAAAGAAAAGAAAGTGGGGCAGAAGTTGATCTGTGGTTCAAATAAGAGAGCCTGCTATCCCTGAATTAAAAAAAAAATACTTGTAAGTCTAATTCTGCTACTAATCGTACACACTGCTTGTTCTATTCAAATAAAAACGAAACAGAAACAACTCATGCACAGTGACCAGGTAATAAGGATTCCTGACTGATAACCAGAAACGAATTCCTAAACTCATCTCCTATAGCCTTTTTTAGATAAAATTGGTCATTTGTGTAAGCTGAGGAGAGATTAAAGAACAAGATTTTACAGGCCAGTTACACAGGACTTGGAAATCAGGATCCATTGGTAAAGCTTTTCAGAGAATGACTAAAAACACACTCTTCACCATTCCAAATGGTTCTTCCCTCTGTGCAAGGGAAAGAGAGATGAGAAGGATTAAATATGGGAAAAGTAAGAAGCATCAAACAAGGTAAGTAATGTTAACTGTATTAGATAAAGTAAAACATAGGTGTACAGTATGCAATCCAGAAAAGGACATGTCACCTCTGTGTGGATCCCAGTTAATTTAGTTAATAAAATTAATCGATGGTAAGGAGTAAAACCTTATATTGATTTACGGAAAGGAGGTACATGGTGGGCAAGTCAGTTCAATAACCTCAAGGATTTTGAACATAAAGAGTGAAAGTTTTTGACTCTGCTTGAGCAACAGGAAAGAACATCTGAGGAGGACTGAGATGTGCAGACATTCCCCAAGAATGATCTCACTGATATCAAGTGTTCTGATGCATGCTGGTTGCCAGGGGCCCATGCCTGTAATCCTAGCTACTCAGAAGGCTTAGATCTGAGGATTGTGGTTTGAAGCCATTTGGGATAAGAAAGTTTGCAAGCTTTTTATGTTTTACAGTTCAAGAATATTCTTATTTGACGCTAATTGTAACCCAAGGCAGTGCAATTGGATACCAAGGTGAAGAATATTAGAAAATACACAGACAAGTGTAGACAAAAAGAACAAAATCAATGAGGACCCGGGGTACCAAGGCTCAATGGCACCTGGGCTCCAGGTCACACAAGCAATCATATTTATTTGAATTCACACTGGGAAGGTTACCATGGATACATGCAAAAATGAAGCATCAATATTACAATCAGAGCCACCACAGTGAGTAACACTGTTTCCCTTATTGTTTTGAGAAAGGAGACTTCTCTTTTATCCCCCAGGTTTCAAGGCCTTTAAAGCACTATGGAAGGGGCAATAGTTTAACCCTCTCCAGAGCTGTGTTTTAACCCTTCCATGGCCAGCTGTCACCTTTCAGAGTACTATTGAGGTGATGTTCAACCTCTCAAAACTTTTCTAGATTCAACAGCTCAGCTTGAGCCCAATACACCTATTAATATTAATAGCATGTATTACAAACACAGTAAAAAGAGAAAAATAATATTAGACATTTAAACAGAAATAACTGACTGCATTCTTTTATCCGGTACAAGAAATTTAGCACTGTTGTTTAAGTCTCTAATAACACTTTTTTAGATATAACTTCACGGCTTTCATAAAACCTCCTACATAGTCCTTAGAGTGTCTTTTTGACTCCCATTTTTATTTGTTACATTTGCATAGTAGTATAGTATATCATCTTTAAAATCATATCACCTCATAATTAAAGTTTATCTTGTAAGTAAGTACTTGTGAAACTCCAATAAAATATCACAATAGTTGGAAGTGGAGCTATGGCTTAAGAGCTATAGTGCAAGTCTTGAGCCAAAGAAGCTCAGGGCCCAAAGTTTAAGCCCTAGTTTCCACACATACACATCTCCCCATCCGTCACCCAGACACACAATCAGATGATAATGCCTATCAAGTTCTTCCTTAGGATGATCTTGATGATGTCAGCAACTGTATCAAGTTTCTATCTCTCTTCCATGCATTTGTGGTAGTAGACAACAGAGTCGCTGTAGTATAACATGTGTCTAAGACTTGTCCATGAGCAAAAGCAGTTATGTAACATATCCATCACAATGTCCAGCTGTCTTGATAGTAGATCTGCCCATCTTGGGACTTGATGGGACCCATGTACTCTTCAACTGGCTTTCCCATCCTCTGTCCCAACTGCTTCAATGTTTCACCATCCACACCAAAGAGGCTTTCATTACCTCCCCAAAATTATCTGAATCCTGGATGCCTGAGATGTCGTGAAGACACTCTGTGGGTATTCCCCTCTCTGACAGGCCATTTTAACTCCTATGCTCTCCTCACAGATGTAGGCAATGGTCTCTGTGGGACTTCAGTGCCAGATCTTCGAGAGATTTAGTTTCATTGTTTCCATAAGCTCTGGGAAATCATGCAGTGAAGGGTCCAGTTTAGAAACATAGGGGTATACATACCTCCTCATTCTGGAGTTTTTCATGTATGTTCTCTTGGCCATTGAACAGAATTGGGGTCTCTGAAAGGAAACTTGTATGGTGATCTGTCTGCTTTGGTCCATACAACATAGAAGCACTTTCCCATCCCTTCAATGATTTTGACAAGCTCCATGTGATTCATGCTGAACTGCTTTCAATGCTGTAACAATGTAGAGGTCACAACTTGATGTGTGGATAGCTGTCCATGCTTGATCCTGAGTTCCCTTGACACGCAGGGACCAAAACTCCATGTTGGGAAAGTGAGAGCATTATTAGCTGGCTTATATCTGTGTAGTTTGAATGACACCAGTAGGCATTGAGGCCTCCTCTTCATGTCCAAGTACCCTCAGCATATTGATAAAGATTGACACACCATGGCAAGTCGTCACAAAAAAATTCTGACCTGGTCCTGGGCATTATCTCAAGCATCTCACCCACTTCTAGCAACTTCCCTTCTTTCAAGGTCTTGCCAATTCTCCTCCTTGTGTTCTCAGGTAAAATAATGCTGTCAGTGAGTAAAGAGCAGAGGACAAGGAAGCAGGTATTCTAGAGAAAGTAAATACTGAAGCCTCTTCCATGGTGAGAAGATAATGAAACCTGCAACTATAGGATAGCGAAGGAGTTAAGATGGTTATGCACACATTTTGTGCACAAAAATTCCAGACCTAGTATGCCGTGTACAGAGTTTCAGTCCATAATGGTCTGTAACAAAGGCATCACAGTTACAGATAAACCAAGTTCATAATGTCTTTTCTTCTTTTCTTCTGTGCCATTCTGGGGCTTGCACTCAGGAAATGGACACTATCCCTGAAGTTTATTTTTTCCCCTCAAGGCTACTACTTCACCACTGGAACCACAATTCTACTTCTAGTTTTTTGGACATAATTGGAAATAGAATTCGTACAGGCTTTCCTGCCCAAGTTGGCTTCAATCACTTATCCTCAACCTCATGAATAGCTAGGATTAGAAGATTGGCCATTGAGCATGGTAGCAACTCTCTTCCTTTTTAGTTCTTTTTCTTTGTTCCTTTTTTCCAGTTATGGGCCTGAATTCTAGGCTTGGGCACTGTCCCTCATCTCTTCAGCTGAAGGCTAGTCTCAACCACTTGAGCCACAGCGTGATTTCCAGCATTGTTTCTGCTTAAGTAGTAATGAGCAATTGAATCCAGGGCCTCATGCATGCAAGGCAAACACTCTACCACTGAGCCACCTTCCCAGCCCCATCTTTCCTTTTCTTTAAAAAAATATTATTAGGAAGATGATGTTCAGAGGGATAACAGTTAAGTCAGTTAAACAGTTGTCAGGTAAAGAATCCATTTTTGGGGGACAATTACACCCCTTTCCTTTTTCTCAATTTATACCTCTCACTGTGGCTTTTTTGTGGTTAACTGGAGATAAGAATCTTGCAGACTTTGCTGCCTAGGGTGATTTTGAACCGTGATCCTCAGGTATCAGTCTGCTGATGAGTTAGGATTACAGGCTTGAATCTGAAAGACAAGATGACTGTTCTGAAGATTGTCCTATATTGGTTATAGGGCTGTGGGCCTGAATGGACTTATGCATTTAATGCTAGGCAGATCAGTCATCTGGAAGCATGTGTCCCTTCTTAACCCTGATTGTCCCTCAGAACAGATAGGTGATGCTTTCAGAGCAAGAACCAGTTTGTACCAGCTCAACAGACGTCCTCACTATATATGTCTTATTCAACAACTATTGGGTTGCTTATATTATCAAGACATTTTCTTTCTTAAGAACTTTTTTATTGTAAGATTGCAATAAATACAGATTCATCATGGTCTAGGAATACATGTCTGCTATCAGCTTTAATATCAAAGCCACATAGCTGTTCCAAATCATGTTTTATTGATCTTAAAGTAGTTCTTGAATATTAGTCTTTATTAGTAATGATATTATTAATGTAAGTATTAAAGTTCTTCAAACATATTTCTCTTATTAAATGAATCCTTACAGTAACATTGAAAGCATCTTCTGGAGCAGCATTGGAAAAGATACTTGGATAATACTAAGAATGAAGGATGAGAAGTGTGAAAAACAGAACTAAGAATTACCAGTGTGACTGGGAAACATCTTCTACAGAGCAGAATCCCAGATTTCTGGAAACATATCATGTGAGAACAGGGCTTCAAACAGTACATGTGACCACATGGGTGAGCCTCAGTGTTGCCACATAGATGTTATTCCTATATGAAAGTCTCATGTTCGATGGGCTTTCACAACCCCAGATTTATGAAAGTTTGTTGTCTTCTTTCCTTCAATATTACTTCATACTTTGCTATTGAGTGTAATTATTCTTTTAAAACATGAAAACTCAACACCATCTCTTGGACTGAGGCATTTACTGTCTCCCTATGAATAGATCTGTTATTTAAGAGGCTTCCTTGGGCTGGGTAGGTGGCTCAGTGGTGGAGCAATTGCTTTGCATGTTTGAGGCCCTGGGTTCGATTCCTCAGCACCACATAAGCAGAAAAAATGCCAGAAGTGGCGCTATGGTTCAAGTGGTATAGTGCTAGCCTTGAGCTGAAGAGCTGAGGGACAGCATCCAGGCCCAGAGTTCAGGCCCCACGAACGGACAACCCCCCCCAAAAAAGAGGCTTCTTTACAGGTGCCAGTGACTCCCTCCTTTAATACTAGCTTCTCAGGAGGCTGGGATCTGAAGGTCACAGTTGAAGCCTGCCTGGGTGGGAAAGTCCATCAGATTCTCATCTCTAATCAACTACCAAAAAAGCCAGAAGTGGAGCTGTGGCTGAGGTGGTAGAATACTCGGCTGGAGCAAAAAACGCATAAGGATAGGCAGCACCCAGCCTGATCCTGAGCCCCAGACCCGCCTTCAGGCACACACACACACACACACACACACACACACACACACACACACACACACAAACACACACACACACACACACACACACACACACACACACACACACAAGTGGCTTTCTGCCAGACATGTCATGTGGGCCCATGAAATGGTTGGAGACCCCTCTTCAAATGGACTTGCCCTTGTATTTACTCCAGTAATGTGGAAATTGACTCTCAGTCACCTATAGGTCCATTGGTTTAGGATTTGTACTTTGCATCCCACTTCCTCTGCTTGTTTTTTGAGGTGAGTCTTGTAGCTCAACACAGATGTCAATACACTTCAAGATACTGCTTACGGTCTCAAGGCCTGCATTCACACTACACATGGAAAAATAAAACATGACCTGAGAGCCTCTGCTTACTCTGAGGGCCAGCTATCCAAGCAACGGCAGCTTCCTATGAATGGCAAACTGGAATCCAGGGTCAGGTTGTTCACAACAGACAGATGTGAGTTGTGTAAGGCTTGAATTGTTCTAAGGAAAAGCAGAGAATGGAGGAAGGCAGAGGAACTGGGAAAAGACAATCTACCCTCCCATGTTTCCTTGCAGTTCCTGGTCCACATTATATCCTTTGCTAATTGCTCTGCTGTGTGTGTGTGTGTGTGTGTGTGTGTGTGTGTGTGTATGTGTGTGTGTGTGTGTGTGTGTTTGAGTGTCAGTGAATGTTTGCATGTGTACAGTGGTTCTTGGCCTTGAATTAAGGGGCTGGACACTGGGAAGGTAGGGTGAATATGAGCAAGTACATCATATGCGTGTGTGGAATAACTCCATCAAACCTCTGAGTGTGCAACTAGTATATACTAATAAAAGTGAAAAAATGATTAAGCAATGCTCAAAATCCTCCATAAGCTATTTAGAGATAACTTTAAAAAAGGATCAGGAAGCATAGTTGGTAGGGGATATGAAAAATCTGTAGTTAAAACTGTGGGATCATTCAAGCAAGGTGCTGGTGGCTCATGCTTGTACTCGTAGATATTCAAGAGGCTGAGATCTAAGGATCATTATTTGAAACCTGACCAGGCTGAAAAGTAATCACACTCTATATAAGATATACTACTCAGAAAAAGCTCAAAGTGGCACTCTGAGGCTTAAGCAGTAGAGTGCCCAAATTCAAACCACAGGACTGGCAGAAAATAAAAGAAATAGTCCAAACTTAAGATGTCTAAGGAGTTTTAGACTAAATGTTGTATATAAACAAGTTACTATATTTTGGGGCTCATTTGTTGTTGTTGTTTTAAATATATTATGTATATTCTTCCCCCTATGATATATCCCCATTTGACTTTGAATTGACTTTGATACCGTGCACCTTGTATATACATTTTTCTAATTTGGGGAGGGGAACCAAAATAACAAATTGCTGAAACAAGGACACAGGATGACCCATTGCAACAATGATATCCATAGGACAGTATGTTAGAAATGAACTTTACAACATTGGGTAGGGAAGGGTGGAGGGGAAGGTAAGGGATAGTAGAAAAAAACAAGGGAAGGGGTAACAATGCTTGACTAGAAATGTACTCATTGCCTTATTCATGTATCTGTAGCATTTCTATAGAATCTTCACAATAAAATAAGATTTAGAAAATGAAAAATATCTAGTTACAGCTAAAGTACGAAAGGAAAAATCCGTTCATTCATTTGCCTGTGGCAACAGAAATTAGAAATACACAGTCAATAGATATTTATTGCAAATCCCACACGGATTCATGCCCATGGCTACTTCACCCTCCTTGTCTTCAGGGGAAAGTCAGGAGGAATCAGTACAAGCTTCCTATCCAATAGCAGTCTACTCAATTCCTGTACCAAGACTGCCATCTGTAGTACATCAGATGGAAAAAGTTAACATTCCGTCTAAAAGGGTCTCAAATGAGCCCTATAAACCATAGCCTCCAACTGTCCTGATTTAACTCTTATTTCTTTTTCCAAGCTACAAATACATATAAACTTGTGGAGGGCTCTACAGAGATGGACAAAGACTTATAAAACATATATTGTTTCACACCTGTAGAAAATTAAAACTAGACCCTTATAAAGCACACTGAACAAGAATCAACTCCAAAGGGATCAAAGACCTTAGAGCCAAAGCAGATACCCTGAAAACATTACAGGAAGGAAAAGGAGAAACTCCAGGGCTCCTTGGCACTTGCCAAAAGTTTCTTAATAAAGACCCAGACACACATAAAATCAAAGAAAGGTTGGACAAATGAGATTGCATGAAACTGCAGACCGTCTGCACGACAAAGGACATAGCTATCAAGATCAAGAGAAAGCCCAAGGATTTGGAGAAGATCTTCACTAGGCTTACAATGGACAAGGATCTCATATCTAACATATAATTAGACCTCAAATAATTAAACCCTCCAAAAACAAATCCTCAAAGAAAAACTGCCCGATAAATAAGTGGGCTAAAGACTTAAAGAAAAAGGTCTGAAGAGGAAATAGGAATGGCCAATAGATACATGAAGAAATGATCAAATTCTTTAGCCATAAAAGAAATGAAAATCAAGACAACGTTGAGATTCCACCTCACCCAAGTTTGAATGGCTATAATCAACAAATTTAATAATAACTGATGCTGGAGGGGATGTGGTTAAAGGGAACGTCCTGCATTGTTGGGGGGAGTGTAAACTTGTTCAACCACTTTGGAAGGCAGCAAAACCATGTTTATTGCAGCATTATTTAGCAAAACTAAGATATGGAACCAACCAGATGCCCCTCAGTATATGAATGGATCAAGAAAATATACACAATGGAATTCTATGCCTCCATCAGAAAGAATTAGGCAGGTACCTGAGGAGCAGCCGGGATGCTGCTGATCAGAGCCGCTTGAGGCTAGGGCTGCACCTTCTCTGCCCTGATAGGCATCCTACTCTTGCAGGATTAGTGCAGCTGCTGACATACGAGGTTATGTTGGAGAAAATGTCAAGTTGAGATGTACCTTCAAGTCATCTTCATATGTCACTGACAAACTGACCATAGACTGTAAGTACCGTCCTCCCAGCAGCAGTTGCACAAAATCTATTTTTCACTATCAGTCTTTCCATTACCCAACCACAGCAGGCACTTTTCTGGATCAGATCTCCTGGGATGGAAATGCATACAAAGGGGATGCATCCATAAGCATAAGCAACCCTAACCTGATGGACAATAGGACATTCAGCTGTGCTGTGAAGAATCTCCCAGATGTGCACCATGACATCCCCCTGACGGAACTAACAATCACAGAAAGGGGTTTTGGTACCATGCTGTCCTCTGTGGCCCTTCTTTCTATTCTTGTTTTCATTCCCTCAGCAGTAGTTATTGTTCTGCTGCTTGTGAGAATATTAAAGAAGGCTGCAGGGATGAAAAAGCGGAGGGCTATAAGAAGAAGTCTTGGAGTTCCAGGAAGATAGCAGAGGAGAAAGTGGAGGTTAAACAACTCTCGCATAAAAAGCAGTTTTAGTGTTCCAGTGAACAGTCCTAAGTCAGAGAATCACAAGTGTGCCATCACAGTACAGAGAGTTAGACCAGAGAGGGAAAATCCTGGCAAGGAGACAGATCTGAGCACTTGCCAGTAATCGCGGCTGTGGCTGTGGCTGCAGCGGTGGCAGCCGTAGCCGCCATACCTGCAACACAGAGAGTCCGGGACGAAAGAGCCAGATTCGGCAGGTGAGCAAATTCTATTCAACACCAGCAAGAACCGACAAGGAGCAATCATCTTCATCCGGCAGTTAGCAGACCAGAGACAACCCAGGAACCAAGACTCGGCGTGAGTAGAAGCCTGACGTCCTCACTCCTTCTCAGAGAGAAGAGGAGGGAAGACACCTCTCATCCCCCACTACCAGAGATCTCCATCTTTGATACTGACAAGGCCTGGCTGAGCTGCTAGCTCCAACTCAGGCCTTGGAAGAAAACTAGAGTCATTTAGGAGCTCACAAGGACCTAACCTGATGTGCCAGACTCAGCTCAACCCAGGGAAAAGTCACCCAGCTCAGGCTGTCAGACCCAGGAGTGGCTTTCTTCACTAGGAAACAGAGCGACAGGCTGTCCATCCCTTTAGCAGACTCTACAATCAATTGAAATTCAGTAAACATAAATCCTGAGAATGGCTCCAGGCTGTGCTCTGTTAGTGTCTCAGGAGCTAACCCTTCAGGGAAAATCTACTTTTTACTGAAAGGCCTCCACTCTACCCAGAACCTAGCCTCATCACAGCATCTCCAAAGTAGAGGAAACAGCCATCTCCCTCTTGTGATACTCAAAACAGATTTCCCTCCCATTGAACTATACTGGGAGGAGGATCACAAAATCCTGGGTAAAGCAGAGCATTTTTGTACCTTCTCAAACAAACTGACTTAAGAAACCAACCAAGCCACAGGAAAATCAAACACCACAAGTAGACCAGAGACTCCAACAAGAGGCTAGTAATGGACACAAGGGAAATACAGGACTTTCCTAACCCTGCCCAAAAAATCAAATAATTTTTTTTTTTACCTTTCATAAATTTTTTTTCTAAAACTTCTTTTAATTTTTACCTTTAAAAAATTGTTTTCTAGTAACATTTTTTTCTCCCTCTTATAATTTTTATTTTAGGGGTATATGTGTGTGTGCATGTTTTCTTTCTTTTTTTTGCTTTTTAAAAAAAATATTTTTTTTGTTTAGCTCTACTGAACTTTTAATCTTTTTTTCTTCCTCATTCTTTTCACCTTTTCTTCTCTTTCATTCTTCTTTGTGAGACTTAATTGCTGTTCTGCACATCCTCAGATTACCCGTAGTCGATTATTAGACCTTATCCCCCACAGAGTACACAATTAATCAAGAAATATATTAATCAATTCAAAACCTCTTAGAATTACATTCTTTAATAGCAGTACTAACTCTTTATACCTATATAATATTTTAATTATTTTTATTGTTAAGTTTTTCACGTCTCCTTCATATCCCTCCGCTTCTCTAATTATATCCTCATTCTTTTTGTATTGTCTGATATATTTATTCATTCATTTCAGTAATCAATAGCACCAGATAGTTAGTTTAAATATATGAGTGCCATTTTACCCAATCACAGTTTTTCCTCTTGAAATGGAATTAATCATGGAAAAATAGTCATGTCCTCTTCTGTGAGAAACCTGAGACCTTTTATACCCCAGCTTAAGAATGTAAAACAATAAAAATCACACATAATTTTTTCCTCTCTAAGAAGACCAAAAGCCAGGAATGTGCTTTTTATAAGACAGTGAGATGAACAAAACATTATGTCAAAAAACAAACTTTACAACTTTGGCCATTGGGGGAGTGAGATGGGAAGGGAGGGAGAGGGGAAAGGATGGGAAGGTGAAACAAAGGAGGAGGCAACAATGCTTGATAAGAAATGTATTCATTACCTTGCCCAGGTAATTGTAACTCTTCTGTATGGTATTTTCACAATAAAAGAAGAAAAAGACAAGAAAAGGCAAAACAAAAAAAGCAGTGACACTTGTCAGTTCCTTGTGGAGTGGTAATTCCCAAGGCCACCATTTATAAGGAACAGTGGTTTCATATAGATGGGCTGAAGATGTCACACAGCTAAGACTATTCCCATGAAGAGATTATGTAGACACTATCTTTTTTTTGGGGGGGGGAGTCCGGTCGTGGGGCCTGAACTCTGGGCCTCGGCGCTGTCCCTCAGCTCTTCAGCTCAAGGCTAGCGCTCTACCTCTTGAGCCACAGTGCCACTTCCGGCTTTTTTCTTTTTGCTTATGTGGTGCTAAGGAATCAAACCCAGGGCCTCAGGCATACAAGGCAAGCGCTCTACCACTGAGCCACCTTCCCAGCCCCCTGTAGACACTATCTTTATTGCACCTTTTCCCATGGTCTTACTCTTCCCAACTCTTTTGTTGTTGTTTTAACAGAACATCACTATTTCCATTTCAACCATCCACCAAATCTCCTTTAACACGCTGAGTATTTATTTTAGAGAAATAAAGCTTTAAGAAAAATTAATATGATTTCCAAAAAGCATGAAAGACACGAGCTAAGTTAAGAAGTTGTCAAATCAGACAGGGAAGATTGAGAAGATTGAGTAAGCACTTAGCTTGGTTTCCTAACCATGACAAAATCTTTAGACTCAGTGAGTGGACACATGATTCTGCACATAATCACTGAAGTGAGGCCACAGAGTGCCAATGGTTCCTGGGCTACTTCTTTGCTCTTCTGGTCTGACACCCTATTCTCTGCGGGTACTAAGTTATTTATGCTCTCTTCAATCCCTTCAAGTGACTACCGGTTTATAGGCATGCACAAGGTAGGCTTGTTCTTCTTTTTGAACTTTGTTTTAGGTTCAGAGAGACATATTTTTATTCTGTAATTCAATACTTTTTGCCTACAAACAAAAATCACAAGAAAAAGTCATCTAAAAGAGGCATTCTTGGTTAAAGGCATCCTAGATGGTAATCTCCAAACTCTGATAACATATTTCACTCTTTGTTTTGACATCCTTTTGCGTTCTTCCCCAATCATTTTTTTAAAAATTTGAACTCAGGGCTTGGGATCTGTCTCTGTTTCCCTTTTCCCCTCTCAAAGTTAATGCTTTACCACCTGAACCACAGCTCCTCCTGTAGATTTTTTGGTTGTTAAATGGAGACAATTGAACCATGATCCTCAGATCTCACCCTCTGAGTAGCTAGGATTTCCCAATGAAGTTTTAGTCAAAGCCATGGCAGTGTCAATACCCTTGAAGACATAACATACATTTTATGAACAAAGACATTCTCAACACCATCACAGCACAACAACTGATGTCAGGGACTTTACAAAGCAATACATTACTACTATCCATATCTCCTTCAAATTACAGTATCACATACTGTGGCTGGCTATTCAGGCTCACTGGTTGCCTAGAACTGCCTACAGCAGTTTCTGCTTTCCTATTAATTTGACTTGAAACATGAAGATGAGGACTTTGTTCAATATCCCTCAATTTGAATCTCTTAGATGTTTTGCCTAATTTGCTGTTTATCGATTTTTAACTTGAAGTGATAGTGTGCTCATGTCAGAGCAACCTTTTTATTTCTCCCTTTGATTGGTTTACTTTAACCATTTGATTAAGAGAGCTATTATATGGCTATCAGGGGGTAGCAGAAAGAGGGGAAGGCCAAGTAGACAGGCTAAATATAGGTCAAAGTACTTTATATGCACATATAAAAATGAACAATGAGACAGGGTTTGGTGGTCAAAGCTTATAAACTTAGCTACTCACTAGGCTGAGAGCTAAGAATCATGATTCAAAGCCAGTCAAGGCAGGAAAGTCCATAAGACATTTCTCTCCCTTTAACCACCAGAAAACTGGAAGTGGCACAGTGGCTCAAGCGATAGAGCACTGGCCTTGGGCTGAAGAGATCAGGGACAATGCCCAGGCCCATATCTCAAGCCTCAGGACTGACAAAAAAATGAAGCTGGAAAAATTGGATGACAAGTGTAATTCTTGTTAAGTGGGAGGCTGAGATTTGAGGATCCTATTTCAAGGCAATTCGAGCAGAAAATGTCCACGAGTGTCTTACCTCCAGTACACTACCACTAAAAAAGGAAGTGGAGCTTTGGCTTATTTGGTCACAAGCTAGGCTTGAGCAAAAGAAGCATAGGCATAGTTCCCAGGCACTGATTTCAAGATCCAGGACCTGCAAAAAAAAATAAAACCAAGTAAAATTTACTAAAATTGCCTTAAGAAGGGATAGAAAAAAATGAATACTTTTGATTTGAGTACATTTTATTCTGCATGAAAATGTCTCTATATATGCTAATAAAAACTCAAAAGAAGTTGTTGTAGGTTACCTCTGAAAATGTATTCCTGATTAGATTCTGAAATATTTGCATTCATTGTATCAGTGTGTACTGATGTTTCTCCTCTAATAATATTAATGAGAAAGCTGGCAATGGTGGCTCATACTTATAATCCTAGCTACTGGGAAGGCCGAGATCTGGGGATTGCTGTTTTGAAGCCAGCCTGGGAATGGAAATCCGTGACACTTATCTGCAAAAATTATTCAAGAATTGCCGGAAGTTGTTCTATGGCTCCATTAGTAGAGCACTACGTTTGAGAAAAAGGAGCTCAGGGTCAGTGCGTAAGCCCTCAGATCAAGCCCCAGGATTGGCATACACACACAAATAAGGCATACACACACAAATAAGTCTTATGACTTGTAAATAAGGACTTGTACATATTTCCCATAAATTCAATTTCAGACATCACTATGTACTGTGTGAGGTTTGAGTGCTCTGGGATGTACAACATATCTATTAGATTATGTGAAAGGGGCATCTACACTAAATTCTCTCATTCAATTTATATTGATCAGTTAGCATTCTATCATGAGAAAGAACAGCATTTCGTATTTATTAAATATTCACTTACTTGTCAGTATATACATGGACTCCTATCTGAATTATTTACTATTTTTAATAACTTAATTGTTCTTTTAAAGTTCCTATCATTTGCCTAATTTTAAATCACGTTAGTAAATTATGACTTACTGCTATAGCTATATAGCATTTCAATATTCTCATGAATTCACACTTATCCACAGCCACCATAAAGTATAAAGGTTTGCCTTGACCCCCTAAAAGATCTCGTGTCTTTCTGTAGTAAAATTCAACTCCATACTGAGTCACAGGTTGTATGATTGATAGACCATCACTACAATTAATCTTTCATGTAAAAAGAATTATAAAGTAATTTGTCATTTTTATGACTGGCTTCTTCTGTTCAGTTTATTTTTTGAGACAAAATTTTATTGTGTTTATTAATATTTACTTTTACATGTGGCATGCTCGACTATAGTCTTTTTCCTTTATCTAATTTCTGGTTCTATACATTCAAACAAGCACCATACTAGAGTACCTACACACACACTTGCATGCACGAACACACACACACACACACACACACACAATCTATATATGTATAACACATATTAATATATAATATATTATTATATAATATATATTATGTAATACAATATATAAAATATACTATAGTGTATATACTAAATATGCACTGTTATATAATATACCATATTATATATACATTGCATATACTATATATACATACTATAAAACATTATGTACACTGTTATATATTGAATATCATATAACAGTGCATATTATGTCATTATGTATTACATATAATATATTGCATGTTATATAATATATAATTATACAATATATCATATGAGTAATATATGATATAATAGGCATTATATAATATGCTTATACAATTTATGTATTATATATGGTGTATAGTATGTATAGTATGTATAGTATATTGTATATAGTTCATATAATATATTATATATTATGTATTATATACAATATATTTTATATTTTAAATCATATATATTTTATATTATATAATTATGCATTTTATACAAGTGGACACTATATGGTCCATATGTAGTATACACAATATATTTCTCATAATACATAATATGATATATTTACTATACACTATATTATATATCATATACCATATAATAATAATTTATAATAATACACCGTAAATATAAAATTTAATATATATTATAATATGTAATATAAATACATATACAATATTGTTACAATGCCTTGTACTGGTGGCTCACTCCTGTAGCCATAAATACCCAGGAGGCTAAGATCTGAGGATTGTGGTTCAACGTCAGCCTGGGGAGGAAATCCATGAGATTCTTATTTCCAATTAACCACTAGAAAAATTGGAGTGAAGCTGTGGCTCAAAGGTACAGTGTACATTGGGAAAATGTGTCTAGGAACAGTGCCAAGGCCCAGAGTTCAAGACCAATAACCAAGGAGAGGACAAATATCTCACAGTCTTTGCTGCCTGGGTTAGTTTCAAATCACAATCCTCTGTTCTCAGTCGCCTGAGTAATTGGTTTTACTAGATTGAGCCACCAAGTCTGGATTCTGGTTGTTTTTCATTATATTCCAATTATCTCCTGTTATTTATGCCTGTATTCAGGTTAGCTATCACTGTTCTGCAGTCAGAAATAAGTTTTTTCTATATCTTATTTTCAACTCCAAATAGTACCAGATCCATCAGTAGCAGCAGCCCCTTCCAGCTAGCTACGGTATCCTTAGTTCTGCTTGGATCTTTGATGATGTCTTTCCTTTCTGATTTAACAAAACATCCCTGATCCTGTCATTTCCCAAAATAGCCCTGGATCTTTTCAGTGAAGAATGACAAGTAGGAATCAACCTCTGGATGATAGGCAGTGTTTTCCTATAGACCTGCCTCCCTTTCTGGGGCTCTGAGTGAACATTTCTTGCATTGTTCTGCTTACCTAATAAAAACAAGAGAAAGGGTATTCAGCACACATTTTAGTGGCTCCATGTTTTGAGTACCCTTGAGGAGGCCTGGAGTGATCTTGCCTGGACATCAGCCATTTGTACATACACAGTTTATCTATTCCTAAGTAGATGCAATCTAGACCCAATGGGGGCCTTGCTACACAGAGCACTCAACCTCGATGTACTCAGGAGTTGCACAGAGGCTATTTCCAGATATTATCCTACACATGCATCTTATACTAGGCGACAGAATATCCATTGACAAGGTGTAGTTACTCTGTTATTCTCAGAGGATAAAATGCTATTCAAAACAACTCTGGACCTTTATTTTCTTATTTCACATTGTGGGGAGCTAAGTGCCAGACATCACTATTTCCTGTACACTGCAATATGCTACAAGATGGGCAGGCATTCCCACAGCAAGTTTCTGTTGGGGGGGGCAGTGATTGTATTAGGGCTTCAATTAAGGGACTGGGAAATAAACTTTAATTTTTTCCAAGGCTGGCAATCTACCACTTGAGCTCCCCCTCCAAATCTGGCTTCTATTGGATTAATGGAGATAAAACTGGGTAGGAAGAAAAGGAGGGGATGGAGGATGTGAGATTGTGATCCATTTGTATCCTCCTCTGGAAAGGTCAAAACCTCCCTGTTGTACAACTAATGTGTGCTATTATATCGAAAGGCAACTAGAGGTCTAATAACCCAATAATATTCTCTTGTTTTTGAGTTCCTGGGAAAATTACCATGTCCCTTGCTTTGTCCCCCCACCTTTTTGGTGCTAGGACTGGGACTTAAACTCAGGGCTTGGTTGCTGACCCTTAACTCTCCCTTATGACTAGTTCTCTACTGCTTGAGACACAGCTTCACTTCTAGCTTTTCACTAGTTAACTGGAAGAAAGAGTCTCTCCAATTTTCCTACCCAGGCTGAATATGACCCCCAATACTCATATTTCAGCATCCTGAGTATCAAGGATTATGAATGTGCACCACTCAGATCCTTGTTATCTCCCAATAACAAGTGTTATCTTTCAGTATGAAGGGTTTCAGAGAATTCAGCATTTCTTCATGGTGCCCAGATTTGTGCACAAATCTCAATTAAAATTCAACACCAAGCCACACATCCACCACAGATGCTACTCCCTAATCTGCTAAGAACAATCTGGCTCTGACATCTAGAACTTCTACATGGCAGCCATAGCTTGGCATGTCATTTTTATTTTTGAGAAAGTGGAGGTTTCTGATTTACCAATTTATTATTTAAAAAATGTTTCTGAAAGTAGCGCTGTGGGTCAATTGGTAAAATGCTCTCCTTGAGCTGAAGAACTCAGGGGAAGTTCACAATTCAAGACCCACGACTGACAGAAAAAATAAAAAAAAATAGCTGAGACAACATTTGTTTCTGTGCCAGGCATAATAATACATGCTCATAATCAAAGCATGCAGAAATATGAAAACAGGAAGATCTATAGTTTGATGCCAGCCTAAGGAACAGAGTAATAGGTTATGTAAAAAAAAGAACCAACAATAAAACATAACTCCCCAAACAAAAACAATAATTTTTGCAATCAACCAACATTTCTAAGTTGAAGTTAAGATAAGTGCTTTGTGTCAGTATATGTGGTTCATGCCATAATCCTAGCTACTCAGGAGACTGAGATCTGAAGACCAATATTGCAAACCATTTGGGGCAGAAAAGCCCGTCAGACACTTATCTCCAATTAATCACCAAAGTGTGAATGCCAGCCTTCTGTGAAAAAGCCAAGTTAGAGCATGAGTTCATAAGTTTAAGCTCTTCTAATGGCAGAAAAAGCAAAGTTAAAACCAAGGCAATACAAAAACAAAGACAACTGTTCACATGAATCCTGGCCAGCTCACTCCCAGAATGAGCGCTAAGATTGTGGATTAGTGGTAGAGTGCATGTTTAACATGTATGAAGCCCTGGATTCTATTCCTCAGTACCACATAATCAGAAAAAACTGGAAATTGTTCTGGGGCTGTTGTTGTAGAGTGCTAGCTTCGAGTAAAAGAAGCTGAGGGACAGTGCCCAGGCCCCGAGTTCAAGCCCCAAGACTGACAAAAAAGAAAAAAGAAAGAATGAAATATGTAAAAATGTTTTATCATTGAATTTCTGTTTATGAGAATATTTAAAAAAGAAACAAAGTTTATGTATCCATGTGATTTGAGGCATCTGTACCTGGTAGTGGTTTGTAAATTACACAATGTTATCACCATATTGAAAGACTGATTTATATCTCTTTGTAGATGAAAAAAAAGTTCTCTGCATCCACATTGAATAGCCAAGAAGTACAAAGTTTATCCTCTTAGCTCTCACAGTCATCAGATTTTTATTGAAATTCCAGCTCTGGAATCTTTAAAAAATTTAATTGTGAAGGTGATTTACAGAGGGGTATTAGTTATCACTATATTTCTTCTTGTCTAAGTTTAAAATCCAGACTTACCCTAAGGGTTTTGAATAAGCAAAATGGCTTCTAGAGCTCACATCTGATGACATCAGGGGATGAAGAACATGTCCATAACTTCCAGAAAAAAGACAGAATTTTATGTCTCCTTAGATTTTAGGTTTTTGAATGCACAGGGAGGAACCCTCAAGATTGAGGACAGGTTAAGGACAAAACAGTTCCTGTGATATTCCATCAAATGAAGCTGATTATTCTCTTACATTACTACACAGAAATGCAAAATTACATATTATCATATATATATATATATATATATATATATATATATATATATATATATTTAGGTTAATACCTGCAAAACTTGGAGAAAATGGGTGCTGAGTTTATAGCATTGATTACTACTAAAGGATGCGATTATAAGAGAAATGTATTTTGTGTGTTTCTGTAAGGGCGAGTGTGTGTGTGTGTATGTGTGTGTGTGTGTGTGTGTGTGTCACAAGTGAGTAATGGAGTTTGAACTAGACCTCTCAGTCATTTGTAGTGTCTTTCCTCAATGTTGTTACTCTACCCCTTGAGTCACATTTCCTCTTCTGGATTTTGATTGTTTAATCAGAGATAAGTGTGTCTCAGATTTTTTTCTGCTGGCTTTAAATCAAGATCTACAAATTTCAGCTTCCCCTGCAGCTAGGATTAAAAAACAGAGCCACTGGTGACTAGCGACTATTTTCTACATTAACCATTTTAGAATACTTGAATATTAAAGGTAAACAAGTGTTCTATTTGAAAAACGGAGAAAAAATAATGCTTAAAAGAACTAAAAACCAAATCTCAGAATTGCAAGTGGCTGAACACAGCATGAAATACAGGTTTTAGATTGTGCACAGAAACAACTATATTGTTGGAACCTGAGGCCATCAGTCTCCTAAACAAACATTATAGATAGCAATTGCCAGATTGTGATTTTAAAGAGGGTAATGATAGTTTGTTTTTTAAAAAATAATTTTAGGCTAGCACTGGTGGCTCAGGGCTATAATCCCAGCCACTCAGGAGACTGAGATCTGAAGATCATGGTTCAGAGCCAGCCCCAGCAGGAAAGTCTATGAGATTCTTATCTCCAGTTAACCATCAGAAAACCAGAAGCGGCACTGTGCCTCAACTGGTAGAGTGTTTGCCTTTTACAGAAGAGTGCTGCGACAGCATCCCGGCCCAGAGTTCAAGCCCCATGACAAAATAATGATAATAATGATAATAATAATAACAATAATGATAACAATAATAATGCCTTTATGATGTTATTAAGGTGTTGTATAGAAAGGCTACCATTTCATAAGTTTTTTATTATTTTCTAAAGGTTACAAACAAGCCCATCTTCATTGCCAAGAGCCATTATTTTGTCATCTGCATTCCAGCTAATCTGTCTGTACACGCAATTTGAACTAGAAAGCAAAGCAAACTAATTTTGACAATAAATATGTTTTTCTCTATACATCTTATAACTTAATTCTGATAACACAAATTTAAAAAAAATCCCTATTACTCATCCTAATTACATGGCAGCCATTCTTGTCTGCAAGTTGAATTAATAAAACAAACATTCTAAGAATAATTTATTTAATGAGACAGAGGCCAGTTAGTATTAAATATCAGTCATGGTTAACTTTGCAAAATACACTACTTTCTATAATAGAAAATAAAATACGCCCACTTGCAGCTTGGAAGTTCTCAGTGGTAGACTGCTTGCCTTGTAGGCATGAGGCCCTGGTTTCTATCCCTCAGCACCACATAAGCAGAAAATCCCAGATGTGGCGATGTGGCTCAAGTTTTAGGGCACTAGCCTTGAGATGAAGAGCTGAAACCCAGGCCCAGAGTTCAGGCCACTCGACTGACCATGTATATATATACACAACATATATATATACATATATACCCACTTACCATAAGAACATATATATTTCAAGGTCGTTAAAAATAGGTACACATTTTTCTTTTTTTCCATTCTTCCGGAGTTTTTATTTTCCAGAATCACCTCTTTGCTAATATTTTATTATTCCCCAAGTCTGTGTGGCCCTATTCTTTTGGGTTTCTTTAGCCTACTTCGTACATGCCAAGCTTATTCAACTATTATATATGTATATGAATAACTTGAAAATGCCTATTTCCAATCAAATCTCTTTGTATACATTTCTGATGCTTAACTGCCATTAAAAACTTGTTAAACAGGAATTATTTCCTTATATTATGATATTAGTATATAAATAACTTTAGGAAAGTAAAGGAATATCACCAATAAGTAAAATTTATGATTGCTATATTAATGTTAACCATTAATTAATACAATGTTTATCCTTTTAACTTATTAGAGTGCTGAAGTGAAAGTGTCAATGTATAACGGGTTGGGGTCCCTGGGTAAAGGTCACGAAATCACCAGGACACAGGGCATGGAGAGTGCAAACAGCAATTTCCACTGCATGCTTTGCTTTATTGCTAGTGGGTATTTAAAGACAAGCAAGCATTATCTTTGCCAAGATTTAGTCAGAAGACTTTCCCACAAAGAATTTCAACAGATACAATTTTGCTCAAACTATGAGACATATCTTTGTATATTTTTATCTAAACTATTTTAGAGCAAGTTCAAACCACTTCCCAGTACTCAGGAAAATGATTGACTAGATGTTCGTCTATGCTTAAGTAAGCAGAAGAGCTACTTCGTCAGCTCCCAGGAATCTGTGACATGTGTTTTGAGATAGGGAGAGAGAACAAGTAACCTCTCTAGCCCTGCATGCCAAGAGCTTTGCACATACACAAATACAGTCCTCAGATAATCCTGAGGCTGGAGCCTGCATAATTCATCCCTCCAACACAGACCCTAAGTCTTCACAGGAAAGGAGATTAACTTTTTGTGTGCTACTTGACCTCAGGACCTTACTTCTCATTCTACCTTTGCGCTGAAGGCTTGGGCTCTACTATTTTTCACAGCTCCACTTTCCTACTCATTTACGGGATTAATTATAGATAAGAGTCTCACAGACTTTCTTGCCTGGGCTGGATTAGAAACTTGATGCTCAACCTCAGTCTCTGAGGCAGCCAATATTATAGGCATGAACAGTAAATGCCTAGTTTCTGTAAGAGTGAAAGGTACTGATTTGAAGCCCAGTAAACAAAAACAAAACCAAAAAGACAGCATATAAGTATATTGAGAGACTATTAAATCAAACATAATTATATGTGGGCTTCTTGGAGAAGAAAATCAGAGAACAATTATCACTATTATCTTTTATGAATCTTTAAAATCAGAAATTAGTGTTGAAGGCATGGCTCAGTTGGTAGAACTTAGTGAGCGGAAAACAGTCAGATATTAAATTTGAGTCCCAGTGTTGGATCTTAAATAAACAAATTTGGAAAATAAATAAGAAATTGTTTCTTAAGAGTAAAATGCCTAAAGGTGACTCCTGTATGAGTTTATGGTTCAATGTCACTGCTACTGAGGAAAAACTGAAAATGCTCAGGAAGACAGAATTTTAGAATTAAGCAATGACCATATGCATAGCAGATCTTAGCACCTGTAATTCGATACTACATGAAGTGTATTATATTAATGACATAAAAACTGTTGTACACATTAATACTGCTCATAAAATATATTTTGCTTCATGCTCTATCTCTGAATAGTTGATTCATTTCTTTCCAAAATGCTACTAAATATATACAGTCTTTCAACAACAACTCCAAAAAATATACTTTATCACTTAAATTTAGAATATTATGTATTTTTGTCTATTTCGGAGAATCACAATAACTTTTATTTTGTTCTTTAACTATTTATTTTGGTGAGGCATATTTTTACAAAAAACGATGGGAGAACCCTTAGAAGATTACATGATTTAAATAAAAGTAACATAGCTGGGCACCAGTGGCTCATTCATATCCTAAAGAGGCTAAGATCTGAGAATTGTGGCTAATCAGACTGGGCAGGAAGGAACTTGCATTCCCTAAGCTCTAACTAATAACCAACAAAGATGAAAGTAGAGCTATGGCAAGTGGTAGAGCACTAGCCTCATGTAAAAACAAATCAAAACAAACAAAAAGAGGACTGGCACACACAAGAAAATCTAAGTGACAGGAATAGAGTTCTGAGAGCTTCTGGGTATCACCTCAACTTCCTAATGGGATATGCACATGGGAATTTAAAATATTTTTCATTTTTAAAAATAAATTAAAAATTTTAGTCACAATGAAGAATTTTCATATGGTCAAACAAGTACTAAATTGGGCAATGAGGATAGCTCATTTTATATTTTCATGAGCAGAAATACTTTGCAGTTGGATTTGAAAACACTATTATATTTTAATTTTGCCATGGCATCATTTTGATTCAAGTTAAAGTACTTGGCCTATGGAACATTAATGGATAAGATATGAAATCTCATCACAAATCTCCACAATTGAGAACTGATTCCTATTATGTGTAAATTCTTCATGCATGTCATTCAATGATAAAGTCCCGTAAGATACCTTCATTCACTCATAGACTTTCAAAAAAAACTAAGCAGTCTGCCTAGCATGGTGGACATCTCTAGTTTGGAATGTAACTTGCAAGATGGGAACAGAGCAACCGGAGGGGAGACTTCAGACCATGGCAACTCATTTTGGTTTAATTGATGTCCCTGATGAGAATGTTTATGTCAAAAGTTTCACCACCAAGGTTTCAAAGGTGATGCTGTAGGACAATCCCTTCCCCTCATCAGTTTTCAATAACTTAAGGATTTGTTTTCAGAGTATGACTATAAGATTAGGAGAATCAAAAAAATCTGAAGTATTCTAATACATTGGAATAAACTATTTTTCCATCCTATACACAGTTAGAGTGAGATTAAAAGAGATATTCTTAATTCTATAATAATGTCTAAGATACAACACAATTACTTTAAACATTTTTCTGGATCATCAAAGCTGTAATCTGAAAAGAAAATGTTCCTGAGGCAAAAGTTGAGAATTCTCACTCGTACCACACCCCCACCGCCAAAATTATTTTTTTGGTCATTCAAATTTATCAGTAGGTGGATGAGACTCTTATAGGTTTAAAATTAAAGCCATTTGTTTTCAATTTTTTTTATTTTGGGAAAAGGGACTAGGATATTAGAGATATTCAGTATTAAGACAGATAAATCATATCTAATATAGTAGAACATAGACTAATCATCACTGCTTTTGGAAAGCCTTGCTTTATTTCTAGAGATTCCTATACTTTCCTTCAAGGTATCTGTCTAGTATTCTCTTTTTTTTCTGGTACTTGGTTCTGAGCTGCTTTTATTCAAAGTTAGTGGTCCACCACTTGAATCACAACGCCACTTCCAGATTTTTCTGTGATTAGTAGGAGATAAGTGTCTCATGGACGGCAGGTGTGAGCCATCGGTGCTCAGGCATTCTCAGAAGTGGGGCTGTGAATATAAGTAGTAGAGCAGTAGCTTTGAGCAAAAGACCTCAGGTACAGGATCCAGGCCCTGAGTTCTAGCCATATATCTAGCAAAAATAAGAAAAAAGAAAAGAAAAAAGAGGTAGAATCTTTAAGACATGATCATGAAGGAGAACTCTGCCCTCATATACAGATGAGTTCATTATGCAAATAAACTTGTTGCAAAGTCAGTATAGTGTTACCCTCTCAGTCTCTCATTCATGCTTTTTTGCCTTTCTAATATTCTTCATGGGGAGACACAGCAAAAAGACCTCAGTTACATATTTGAACACCATGCTCCGGTGCTCTGTTTGACTCATTTCTTTGAGATAAGAATAACAGGTGGACCCATTGCAACAATGAGATGTACAAGTTGTTATGTCGAAAAACGAATTTATCAACTTTGGTAAAGGGTAGGGAGAGGATCGAGGGGGAAGGGAGAAATATGGGAAGGGATGGGAAGGGAAAAAACGAGGCAACAATGCTTGATAAGGAATGTACTCGTTATCTTGCCCATGTAATTGTAACCCCTCTGTATGGTATTTTCACAATAAAAACAAAAAACAAATATATATATATATATATATATATATATATATATATATGAATAAAAAATAATAACAAAGACAAGGTTTGTGGAGGGGAAGGGAAGAAACAAATGGTTTAAATAGGGATACAGCTGGACCCATTGCAACAATGAGATGTACAAGACATTACGTCGATAAACGAACTTTACAACTTTGGCGGGGGTGGGGGAGGTGATGGGACGGGAAACAAAGGAGGAGGCAAAAATGTCTGATAAGAAATATACTCATTACCTTGCCCATGTAAATGCAACCCCTCTGTATGGCATTTTCACAATTAAAAAAAAATAACAAAGACAAGGTTGATTTTGGCTACAAGTGCAAAAGGAACAGAATGTATTAATCAACGGTCAGAACACTGAACAAGAAACCTGTGTACAATGAAAAATACTTGCTCTCTCAGTGTTTTAGAGGTTAGGGGAGCTTATAGGTAAATAATTTCTCCTAGATACTTTAATTTAACACTTGCTACTACTGCTTTCATGGATCTTTTTGTACACAGCAAACCACAAGTGCAGTCACTGACTTAGAACTTTTCTAACTCCTTCTATTTTTAATTCATTAGGATTAAAGTGAAAGAAAATCCCCAGGTATTTGTTAAAGAGTGGTTCATAGCCTTACCTAATGACATGGGAGGCACTGGTGGACCCCAGAATAATGTGTACAGTCTTCTTATGATACACTCTGGAAACGTGTGGAAGTGGAAGGTGGTGCAGAACAAAGAGGAAGATTTAAACGATAAAAAGGAATAATTGAAAATAGACAATCTTTTACAAAATTACTTTATTACAAACTCAATTATTCATAGAAAAAAAGTAGCTTAAGAACCTTCAATTCATTGCAAAAAATCACAACGTATGAGGTAAGACAAAATATAGAAAAACTAGCCCTAAATATACTTCATCAAGAAAATGTACTCAATTTGCATCCATCTGTCCAGTGAGGAACATTTTTTTTTTGTCAGTTGTGGGACTCGGGATTCTGGGTCTGATTTGAGCTTTTCAGCTCAAGGCTAGCGCTCTACCACTTAAGCCACTGCACCACTTCCAGTTTTCTTACAGGTTTATTGCAGATAAGAGTCTCATGAACTTTCCTGCCTGAGATAGCTTTTAACTGCAATCCTCAGATCTCAGCCTCCTGAGGAGTTAGAATTACAACCAAGAGCCACTAGCGCTGGCTTGACATTGTTTTTCTTATCTGTCCTTTCGAAATTGTCAAGATTCTAACACTGTTGTAGCATTACTTAAGTATAAATATTATAACAACTAGAAATCGAAGAAGCTACTAATCCTACCTGTCAAGATAGATAGTGATAATTATTTCAAGTTATTGCTTAGCCATGTATCATCACTATTCAAATCTATTCTTAATTTGACAAGATTTGATTATAGACTGATTTTCCAAATTCACTATATTTTTAAGAAAATTTTTCTAGTGATATGTGTCAGTAAAGCATGCTTTAGATAAAATCGCTATACTGTATGGCTTAAAATACAAAATAATTTGTAAATATGGTTTTAGAACTCTAAAATCAATGACTGAACCAGGTCTGTCATTATTTTTATGTACCTCAGAAATTCATAGGAATTATTCTATACAATGTATCAGATTTCTCAAGCTAAGATATAGAATAAAGTATATGACTTGGATACCTAAAAATAAAGCAATATCATTTCTCCAAATACTTTGTTAGTGTTAGTCCTGAAAATTCACCTTATAATATCTTATTAACAGAAATACTTGTCGGGTACTGGTGGCTCACGCCTGTCATCCTAGCAACTCAGGAGGCTGAGATCTGACGATCGCGGTTCAAAGCCAGCCTGGGCAGGAGAGACCGTGAGACTCCTATCTCCAATAAACCACCAGAAAACCGGAAGTGGTGCTGTTACTCAAGTGGTAGAGCACTCGCCTAGAGCTGAAGAGCTGAGGGATAGCGCCCAGGCCCAGAGTTCAAGCCCTACGACCGACAAAAAAAAATACTTATCAATTTTGTGATGATACAGAGATATTTAAATCTATACAGTTTTCAGTTGTTTACTTCTCTGAAAGGTTCCCACACTTGTTCTCTTTTACATTTAAAGAAGATATATGTCATTTGGATATAGGTTCTAATTGAAAACTTAAAAAAATGTAAGGTAGATGCCAATGTCTCATTCCTGTAATCATAAGCTGATGAGATCATGGTTCTAATTCAGCCCAAGAAGGAAAGCTAATGAGATCTTATCTCTAATTAACCACCAAAAAGACAGAAGTGGGGCTGTGGCTCAAGTGGCAGAGAACTAGCCTTGAGCACAAAAGTTCACAGACATTGTCCAGGACCAAAATTCAAGCCCCGAAAATCTACCCCGTCATCAAACAGGGCTGGAATTCAGCTTAGCAGCTTAGCATGCATGAGTTTTGATCCTTAACACAAGAAAAGGAAGGGATTGAGTGAGAGAAGAGAGGAGAGAGAAAAGAAGAGGGAGAATAACTGTATATGGAAAAGAGGGTAGCTCTGCATAATAAATGATGTTCACTAGGGAACATGGTCATACAAACATTTTCTGTAAAGAAACAGAGTAAGTAAGTATGTCCAGGCCTTGGGAGCCACATGATATCCCATACGTTTTACATTCTGCTGTGGCAGTGTGACAGAGGACACAGATAGAAATAATATATTAAAACTTTACTAACATTAAATGAAACTTGAATTCTATTTTTATTTAAAATATGGCTAGGTAAACTGACTGTCTGAATTTTTAATTTCATGTAATTTTGCTTACGTTAAGTGTTGTCACTTACAGGTTTGTGGCTGGCTACTCAACTGAGTAGAACAAGTTTGGCCTCTGATGAAGTTTCTAGAGCACCTCCAAAGTCATCCAGGAACAGAAGCCATGGAACTCATTCAGTTTTTCAGTAGTCACATAAGAAACAGTAAAATAGGAAAATAAATAAAACCTATAATAAAAACCACCAAAAGAGCTTTAATCAAAATTCAGCATAATTATCAGATGTCATCATTCTGAGTATTACAGATGTGAACTACTCTCAGCTGTTTGTTAGTTTTTTTTAAATACCAAGACAGCAGTGTATTTTATATTAGACGCATCTCCTTCCTGCATTCAGCAGTCATTTATACCCAAGGACTACTGTAATGGATGAGGTACAACTAGCCCTACTTTGTAGTTTGCTAGGAACTACAAGGAGTCAGCTAGAATTCACCATAGGAAAACAAATCGATTAAATAGGGATATAGGTGGACCCATTGCAATAATGAGATGTAAAACCAACTTTACAACTTTGGTGCGGGGGGGGAGGGGGGGAGAGGATGGGAAGGCATGAGAAGGGGAAACAAAGGATGAGGCTACAATGCTTGATAAGAAATGTACTCATTATCTTGCCCATGTAATTGTAACCCCTCTGTACAGTATTTTCACAATAAAAAATTAAAAAAATAAAATAAATGAGGAAGCTGGGTACAGGTGGCTCACACATGTAATCCTAACTACTCATGAGACTGAGATGTGAGGATTGCAGTTCAAAGCCAGCCCAGGTAGGAAAGTTCATGAGATTCTTTTTATATTTTTACTTTCTTTTTCATTGTAAAAATACAATACAGAGAGTTTACAATTACATGGGCAATGTAATGAGTACATTTCTGATCAATTATTTTTGCATCCTCCTTTATTTCCCTTTACCATCTCTTCCCATCCACCCCAACCCAATACACCCCTCGCCCACTGCCAAAATTGTAAAGTTTGTTTGTTGACATAAAGACTTGTACATCTTATTGTTGCAATGGGTCCACCTGGATCCCTACTGAAACAATTTGTTTTTTCCCTTCCCCTCCACTAAGTATACCAGTATCAAATACAGTGAAAAAAGGGTTATACTGTGAGGGAAGAACATACAAAGCAACAAAGAAATAATCTTATGAATATGTTAGGAACAATCGCAAGAAACAAAAAATAAACATTTGAATCCTTATCTTGGGGTTCATTTCATCTAATATCAACTTATCTGTTTCTGCTTGTCTCAGATATATACTAGTTATTGCAAATAGGGGAAGCTTGGAACCAGTGTTTCCTTGGTCCTGGCTTACTTCACTTAATATAATTTTTTCCAAGACTTTCAATTTCCTAGCAAATGGGGCAATATCCTTCTTTTGATAGAGCAAAGAAATGTGGTATATGTACCACATTTTCTTGCTCCATTCATCTAGTGAGGAGCATCAGGGTTGGTTATACTTCTTAGCTATGGTAAAGAATGCTGCAATAAACATTGTTGTGCTGGTAGCTTTAGTGTGGTCTTGTTTGTGATCATTTGGGTAAATGCCCAAAAGTGGGATTGCTGGGTCATGGGGAAGCTCTATGTGGAGTCTGTTGTAGACCCTCCATACTGCTTTCCAAAGTGGTTGAACAAGTTTACACTCCCACCAACAATGCAGTAAGGTTCCCTTCTGTCCACATCCCCTCCAGCATCTGTTGTTATTAGAGTTCTTGATTATAGCCATTCTAACTGGAGTGAGGTGGTATCTCAATGTTCTTTTGATTTGCATATCTTTTATGGCTAGGGAGGTGAACGATTCTTCATGTGTCTACTGGACATCCTTCTTTCTTCTTCAGAGAAGTTCTCACTTCAAGATTTTAGTCCACTTATTAATTGGGCAGTTGATGCTTTGAGGATTTGTTGGAGGATTTAATTTTTTGAGTTCTAAGTATATTTTAGATAGGAGATCCTTGTCCGTTGTATGGCTAGTTTGGGCCTTCTATTGATCTTGCTAGCTAAGTCCTTTGCCAAGCAGAAGCTCTGCAATTTCATGCAATCCCATTTGTCCAACCTTTCTTTGATTTGTTTTGTTTCTGGGTCTCTATTAAGAAAATATTTTCCTGCACCAAGGAAACCTAGAGTTCCTCCTGTTCCATACTGTAATGTTTTCATTGTTTGCTTTGATACTGAGATCTTTGATCCATTTGGAGTTGATTCTGGTACAGGGTGACATATAAGAATCTAGCTTTAATTTTCTACAAATGATTAACCAATTTTGCTGGCACCATTTACAAAAGAGGCTGGCTTTCTTCCATTCTATTTTTTAGCTCCCTCATTAAAGATTAGATGGCTATAGTTCTGTTAGAACACTTATGTGTTCTCATTTCTATTCCATTGGTCCTGAGGTCTTTCCTTGTGCCTGGACCAAGCTGTATTGATTACTATGGCTTTGTAGTCGAGTTTCAAATTTGTTATTGATATTCTTACAACACTGTTCTTTCTATTCAGGATCGTTTTTGCTATTCGAGGTCTTTTATTGTTGTGTATGAATTTTTGGATTGTCTTTTCTATTTCCTTGAGAAATTAGGTTGGAATATTGATAGGAATCCTGTTGAATTGGAAGATAGCCTTGGGAAATATTGCCATTTTCACGATATTGCTTCTGCCAATCCAGGAGCATGGGAGTTTTTATCACTTTCTAAGTTCTATGTTGATTTCCTTCTACAGGTTTGTAAAGTTTTCATCATAGAGGTCCTTCAGTTCTTTGTTTATAGTTAAGTTCTAGGTATTTTATTATTTGTGGAGCTATTATGAACAGAGTTTCTTTCCTGATTTCAGCCACGCTTTTTTCAAGGTTAGCATACAGAAAAGCCATTGATTTTTGAGAGTAAATATTATACACTGTTACTTTGCCAAAGTTTTGAATCAGCTCGAGTAATTTGACAATGGAGTCGGTGGGATTCATTAAATACAAGATCATGTCATCTGCAAAGAGGGAGAGTTTTACTTCTTCTTTCCCTATTGGGATCTCTTTTATGTTTCCATCTTGTTTTATTGCTGAAGCTACGCATTCTAATATTAGATTGAAGAGATATGGAGAGGGTGGACATCCTTGTCTCATTTCTGAGTTAAGAGGAAATGGCTTGAGGTTTTCTCCATTAAGAATAATGCTGGGTATTTTATTTTTTGTGGGGCTATTACAAATGGAGTTGCATTCCTAATTTCAGCCCCACTTTTCTCATTGTTGGCATACAGAAAAGTCATTGATTTTTGAGGGTTAATTTTATACCCTGCTACTTGCCAAAGTTTTGAATCAGTTTGAGTAATTTGGGAGTGGAATCTATGGGATGCTTTAAGTACATGATCATGTCATCTGCAAAGAGGGAGAGTTTTATTTCTTTTTTCCCTATTTGGAACCCATTTATGTCTGCAACTTGTCTTATTGCTGTAGCTAGGCATTCTAATGCAAGGTTGAAGAGAAGGGAAGAGTGTGGACATGCTTGTATTGTACCTGAGTTAAGAGGAAATGGTTTAGTTTTTCACCATTAATTATAATGCTGGCTGTAGGTTTGTCATATACAGCCTTTATTGTATTGAGGAATGTTCCATGGATTCCTAATTTTTCCAGAACCTTCATCATAAAGGGGTGTTGGATCTTGTCGAATGCTTTTTCTGCATCTATTGAGATAACCATGTGGTTCTTATCCTTGCTCCTGTTGATGAGATGAATAATATTAATTGATTTACGTATATCGAACCAGCTTGGCATCCCTGAAATGAATCCTGTTTGATCATGGTGTATGATTTTTTGGATAAATTGTTGAAGTTGATTGGCCAAAATTTTGTTGAGAAGTTTTGTATCAATGTTCATCAAAGAAATGGGTCTATAGTTCTCTTTCTTTGATGAGTCCCTGCCTGGTTTTGGGATGACGGTTATGATGGCTTCATAGAATGTGTTCGGTAGTGAACTTTCTCTTACAATTTCATTGAAGATTTGGAGGAGTATTGGTGTGAGCTCAGCTTTGAAGCCCTTGTAGAATTCCGTTTTAGAACCATCTGGTCCTGGACTTTTCTTAGCTGAGAGGTCTCTTATTGCTGTTTCTATTTCAATGCTTGATATGGGCCTGTTAAGATGGTTTGACTCATCTTGGTTTAGTTTGGGCATGTCAATATTTTCTAAGAAAAGGTCCATTTCTGCCAAGTTCTCAAACTTATTAGCATAAAGTTTTGAGAAGTATTCCTTAAAATGTTCTGAATCTTGGTTGTTTCCCTGGTGATGTTTTCATTCTCCTCTCTGAGTTTATTTATTTAGGTGTGTTCTCTTCTTTTTCTGATAACATTTGCTAAGGGCCTGTCAATTTTTTTAATTTTTCGAAGAACCAACTCTTTGTTTTATTGATTCTTTCTATCGTTTTTTGGATTGTAATACACTTAATTCTGATTTAATTTTAATTATTTCTTTCCGTCTACTGGATTGGGGTTTATCTTGTTGTTCTTGTTCAAGGAGGTTCAGATGTCTCATTAAATTGTTGGTTTCAGTTCTCTCCAATTTGTTGTTGTAGGAACTCAGAACTCATTTTTGTTGAACAGCATGAACTTTTGAATTTCCTTTCTAATCTCTTCCTGGACCCACTTGTGATTCAGCAGTGTGTTTTCAGCCTCCATGGGTTACCAGACATTTTTTGGTGGCTTTTGGAGTTGAGATCTAATTTTATTCCCTTGTGGTCAGAAAGAATGCAAGGTATAGCTTCAATGTTTCTGAATTTGGACAAGTTGGCTTTGTGGCCTACAACTGGGTCTATTTTGTAAAATGTTCCATGTGCTGCTGAGAAAAAATGTGTATTCTGCTGCTGGGTGAATATTCAGTAGATGACTGTTAAATCTAGTTGATTTGTGCAGTTGTTTAGATCTTCAATAGCCATACAATGGACAAGGGTCTCATATCTAACATATATTTGGAACTCAAAAAATTAAATCCCCCAACAACAAATGCTCAAAGAAACAACTGCCCAATAAATAAGTCGGCTAATGACTTAAAGAGAAACTTCTCTGATGAAGAATGAAGAATGGCCAATATACACATGAAGAAATGCTCAACCTCCCTAGTCATAAAAGAAATGCAAATCAAAATAACATTGAGATACTACCTCACCCCAGTTAGAATGGCAAAAATCTAGAACTCTAATAACAACAGATGCTGGAAGTGATGTGGACAGTAGGAAACCTTACTTCGTTGTTGGTGGGAGTGTAAACTTGTTCAAACACTTTGGAAACTAGTATGGAGTTTCCTCAAAAACTCCATATAGGGTTCCCCTATGATCCAGCAGTCCCACTTTTGGGCATTTACCCAAATGTTTACAAACAAGACCACACTAAAGCTACCAGCACAAGTATGTTCATTGCAGCATTATTTACTATAGCTAAGCTATGAAACCAACCCAGATGCCCCTCAGTAGATGAATGGATCAAGAAAATGTGGTATATATACACAAAGGAATTCTATGCCTCCATCAGAAAGAATGACATTGCCCCATTTTTAGGGTATGGAAAGACTTGGAACAAATTATATTAAGTGAAGTAAGCCAAGCCCAAAGAAACATAGGTCCCATGATTTCCGTTATTTTCAATATCTAGTATATGTCTGAGTCAAGCAGAATAGGCCAGATAATGGGATGCTAGGAAAATGAACCCTAAGATATGTATTTTAAATATTTTTTTCCTTTCATGCATTTGTTTCTAACGCAATTATAAGATTATTTCTTTTTTGCTTTGTATGTCCCTCCCCCACAGTATAACCCCTGCTTTCACTGTATTTGATGGCGGTATAATTTGTGGAGGGGAAGGGGAAAACAAGTCGTTTAAATAAGGATATAGGTGGACCTTTTGCAATAATGAGAAGTACAAGTTGTCATGTCGAAAACGAACTTTACAACTTGGGGGGTGGAGGATTAGATGGGCAGGGAGGGAGGATGGGAAGAGATGGGAATGGTAAGCAAAGTAGAAGGCTACAATGCTTGATAAGAAATGTACTCACTATCTTGCCCATGTAATTGTAACCCCTCTGTACAGTATTTTCACAATAAAAAATACAAATTAAAAGAAAGAATAATGCTGGCTGTAGATTTGTCATATACTGCCTTTATTGTTTTGAGGAATGTTCCTTATATTCCTATGTTTTCCAGAACCCTCATCATAAAGGGGTGTTGGATCTTGTCGAATGCTTTTTCTGCATCTATTGAGATAACCATGTGCCTCTTATCCTTTCTTTGTTGATGTGAAGCTTTATATTGATTTGCATATATTGAACATGGTTTGCATCCCTGAAATCAATCCTGTTTGATCATGGTGTGTGATTTTTTGGATTAATGGTTGAAGTTGATTGTCAAAAATTTTGTTGAGAATTTTTGCATCAATGTTCATCAAAGAAATGGGTCTATAATCCTCTTTCTTTGATGAGTCCCTGCCGGGTTTGGGGATGTAGGTTATGATGGCTTCATAGAATGTGTTCGGTAGTGAACTTTGTCTTTCAATTTTATTGAAGATTTGGAGGAATATTAGTGTGAGCTCTGCTTTCATGGCCTTGTAGAATTCTGCTGTAAGTTCATCTGGTCCTGGGCTTTTCTTAAATGGGAGGTCTAATATTTTTGTTTCTATTTCAATGCTTGATATGGTTCTCTTAAGATGGTTTACCTCATCTTGGTTTAGTTTTGGCATTTCAATATTTGTGCCATGTTCTCAAACTTATTTCATAAAGGTTTGAAATATATTCCTTTATAATGTTCTGAATATTGGTGTTTCTGTGGTAATGTTCCCATTTTCATCTCTGAGTTTATTTATTTGGGTGTGTTTTCTTCTTTTCCTGATAAGATTTGCTAAGGGTCTGTAAATCATATTAATTTTTTCAAAGAATCAACTCTTTTTTATTCTTTTTCTGGTTTATTTGGAGTATAATTCTTGTAATTATTATTTAAATTAATTCTTTCCGTCTTCTGGATTGAGGTTTATATTGCTGATCTTTTTCAAGGAGTTTCTGATGTCTCATTAAGTTGTTGATTTCAGATGTCTCCAATTTGTTGATTTAGAAAATCAGCGCTGTAAACTTGCATCTGAGCACTGCCATTGCTGTGTTCCAGAGGGGGTGGTAATTTGTGTGTTAATTTGTTTTGATTACCATGAACATTTAAATTTCCTTTCTAATCTCTTCCATGAACAACTGGTGATTCAACAGTGTGTTGTTCAGCCTCCATATGCTACAGGACTTTCTTTGGTGGCTTTTCATGTTGAGTTCTAATTTTATTCCCTTGTGGTCTGAAAGAATGCAAGGTATATCTTCAATGTTTCTGAATTTTGACGTTTGCTTTGTGACCTAAAATGTGACCTATTTTTGAAAATGTTCCATGTGCTGCTGAGAAAAACATGTATTCTGGTGCTGTTTGGTGAAATATTCTGTAGATATTTGTTAAATCTAGTGTTTTTCTCTTTGACTGTTCTCAGCCTGATCACACAATTCCTTTATTGCTCTTTTTCTCTTCTCAACCTGCTCATACAATTCCTGTATCAATCTTTTAGTAACCTCCTCACACTGTCGAGATTCCGGTATTAATCATGGGTTTCCCTTCTCTCTCTCCCTATCACGCTCAAACTGAGTCCTTTTCAGGATTTCAGTCTTTTAATTCACCATGTTTACCAGTATTGTTCATAAAACTTTCTTTGAAACCTCCTCTGTATTATACATTCACTATTCTCACCTGATTGTCATAAGAGGGTGTAAAGATACATTGAATTGCCATTTTCTTGTGTTTTTCCAGCTTGTTCTGCCCACTTGGTATGAAAGTAACACCAATTTTGTGCTAGAACATTATTTTAAGGCAAGCATCAACCAAAGTCCTGTAGTTGCACAGTCAACATGGCTGCAAATACATTCTAGTTCAACAGACACAATCTATTCAACATCAAACAACTATGAATTAAGTAGATAAGAACAGCAAAGAAGAATTTGGCAAACCAGAAATTATTAGTTTTAGGGAGAATATGTGAAAAAATAGTATTAGAGGGATGTGGAAAGGTAAAAAGAGAGTGAATTTTACCAAGTCCTAATCTCAGAGAGGGAAATGGATTGGACAGAATGATAGGAGAGAGATTTTTTTTTAAAAAGGAAAAAAATGGACAAACAAAAATTTAAATTTAAAAAGTGAAATACAATAATTATTTAAGTTAAAAGAACTTATATTGAGAGAAGAAAAGGTTAGAATGAGAGGAATGGAGGGATAGAAAGGAGATATGAAAAACTAAAAATAAAAATTCTTAAAATTATTTACTTGAAAATTATATAGCTATAAAGATATAATACTGCCGTTAAAATTTTAAGCCTAAGAGGTTGTGAATTGAGTAATAAATTTATATATTAAGTATGTACACAATGGGAGAAATGGTCTAATAATCAGCGATGGTTATATATCTGGGGATGAGCAGAACAGCAATTAGTTCGCACAAAAAAAAGAAGAAGGAAAAAAATTGAAAAGACTAAAAAGGACCAAATGTTCAAAAGAGGTAAAAAAAAAGTACACACACACACATACACCTAAAATAAAAATTAGAGGGGGAAATAAAGATTCATAGAAAAAAATTTTAAAAATTAAAAAATTAAAAAAGGTACAAAAAGAGTTTTTTGATTTTTTTTTTGGGGGGGGGGAGTGGGAAGGTCCTGAATCTCCCCTGTGTCCATGACCAGTCTTTTGGTTTAGTCTTTGGTCTACTTGTGCTTTTTGCTTTTCCTGTGGCTTGAGTGGTTTGTCAAGTCAGTTTGTTTGAGCAGACAGAAAAATGCTCTGATTGATCAATCTAGTTGATTAATCTAGTGGTGAGAGTGGTGTGTTAAAATCCCCTACAATTACTGTCTTGGATTTATATGGGATTTGAGGGAAAGTAGAGTTTCTTTGATAAATTTGGGTGCTCCATTGTTTAGCGAATAGATATTTAGAATTGTAATATCCTCCTGAAGGAGAGATCCCTTAATTAGTATGTATCGACCTTCTTTATCTCTTCTCACGAATTTTAATTTGAAGTCTATTTTATCTGATATTAGGATTGCATCTCCCGCCTGTTTATGCGGGCCGTTTGCTTGGTAGAGTTTGTTCCAGCCTTTAACATTGTAAATGTGTTTGTTTTTATGGGCAAGATGTGAGTCCTGAAGGCAGAAGACTGAAGGATCTTCTTTTTTAATCCAACTAGACAGTCTATGTCGCTTAATTGGAGAGTTAAGTCCGTTAATGTTGAGAGAAAGGACTGAGAGGTATTTGTGAGTTACTGCCATCTTATCCACCTTCTTCAGGGCTGTGAAAACTAGGTTCTTCCTATGGTTCTTTGATTCTCAGTTTGGGTGCAGTTTCTTGGCCTTTATTGTGGTCTTGTTGGTTTTCTATGTGTAGGACGTCTTTAAGAATCTTTGGAGGGTTGGTTTGGTGGAGATACATTGTTTCAATTTTTCCTTGCTATGGAAGGTTTTTATTTGAGCTTCAGTTATGAAGGAGAGATTAGGTGGGTACAGTATTCTTGGTTGATAGTTGTTTGTTTTTAGGGCATGGCATACATCATTCCAGGCTCTTCTTGCTTTGTCTATGCTGAGAAATCTGTGGTGATTCCAATTGTTTTCCCTATATAGGCAATTGATCTTTTCTCCTTGACAGCTTTAATGATCTTTTCCTTCCTCTGAATTGCTCCTGTGTGGATTATAATGTGATGGTGGGATGTCCTATTCTGGTCTGGTCTATTTGGAGTTCTAAAGGCATCTTGTATCTGGTTAGGCCTATCTTTTTGCATTTTTGGGATGTTCTCTGCTAGGATCCTGTTAAACAAATATCTTAGACCATTAACTTCTGTTTATAGGAGCTCCTCTACAAACATTATCCTCACATTAGGCCTTCTGATGGTGTCTTCCAAGTGTTGAATAGATCTATCATATTTCTTGGACTTGTCTTGGATGGTTGTATGTTCTTTCTCTGTAATATTAGGCTGTATTCAATTCCAAGATTCGATCTTCTGCATGGTCTAACCTGCTGTCAAGAGTTTCAACTTTCTTTTTTTATTTCTTTTCCTTCTAATTGTCAGCTTTGATGGCTTCAAATTCTTTGTTGAACCTTTGTTTTAGATCTTGTATGAACTTCTTTCCTTCCTTAATTTGGTGTTGTGTTTATTCTCAAATCTCTTAGTTGATTGGTTTTTGTTTCCTTGGACTCCCATTCCTTCTGTTGGTTTCCATTCAGCATTCCCTTTTTGATCTCCCTGACTTCCTTCAGCTGTTTGTTAATGGATTACATGAATGCCTTTAGTGATCTTTGTGTATTCTCATCCTGTTCTCTCAGTTCCTGTATTACTCTTTGCTTAGCTTCCTCACGCTCATGCCATTCCTGTAGTTCTCCTTGAGTGTTTTCAGCCTGCTCATGCTATTCCTGCCTTTTCTCTTTGAGTATTCTCAAACTGTTCCAAAAATCCTGTATCAGTTTTTGAGTAGTTTCCTCACGCTCATGATATTCCTGTATATACCTTTGGATTGCCTCCTCTCTCTCCCTATCACGCTCATACAGAGTCCTTTGTAGGTTTTCAATCTTTTCCTGCATTGACCTTTTTTTTTGCCTCCTCTCTCTCCCTATCACGCTCATACAGATTCCTTTGTATGTTTAAGATCTTTTCATTTATCATGTTTGCCAGCAGTGTTTGTAGAGCTATTTGGGAATTCTCCTCTGGATTATTCATTATCTGTTCTGTTCCGTGATTATCATGAGTGGGAATTGAGATACAAGGACTTGCCATTTTTCTTGTGTTTTTCCGGCTTACTCTGCCCATTTGGGATGAAAATATCACGTTTTGTGAAAGAACATTACCTTAAGGCAAACATCAACCAGAGTCTGTATTTGCACAGTCAATATTCTGCAGATACAATCTAGTTCAACAGATACATCTATTCAACATCAAACAACGATATATTAATGTGCTACAAACAACAAAGAATTTGGTAAACCAGAAATTATTAGGGTTAGGGAGAGATGTGGGTAAAAAATAGGAATAGAATGATGTGGGAAAGCACAGGGAGAGTTAACTAAGTCCTAATCTCAAAGAAGGAAATAGTTTGGATAGGATGACAGTAGAGAGAGAGAAAAAAGAATAAAGAGAAAGGGAAAAAATAGAGACCAGAAAAAAAACAAAAGTTAAAATTAAAAATATTATGCATATAAGAAAACAAGATATTCAATGAAGAACATGAATATAATGAGAGAAGGGGAGGGATATAAAGGAGATGTGAAAAACTTAAAAATAAAAATACTTAAAATATTATATAGGTATAAAGAGGTAGTACTGCTATTAAAGAATTTAAGTCTAAGATGTTTCGAATTGAGTAATAAATTTGTAGATTAAGTGTGTACACAATGGGGGATAAGGTCTAATAATCAACTACTGGTTTATCTGAGGATATGCAGAACAACAATTAAGTCACATAAAGAAGAAAGAAAGAGAAGAAAAGGTGAAAAGGATAAGAAAGAAAGAAAAAAAGATCAGAAGTTCAGTAGAGGTAAACAAAAAAAAAATTAAAGAAAAAAAACAAACGTACACACACAAATACCCCTAAAATAAAAATTATAAGAGGAAAAAGAAGTTACTAGAAAACAATGTTTTTCAAAAAATTAAAAATTTAAAAAAAGTTTTGAAAAAAAATTTTTATAAAAGGTACAAAAAAACAAGAAAAAAAAAGTTCTTTGATTTTTTTGCGAGGGGTGGGGGAAATCCTGTATCCATAGCCAGCCTCTTGTTGGAGTCTCTGGTCAGCTTGTGGTATTTGATTTTCCTGTGGCTTGGTTGGTTTCTTGAGTCAGTTTGTTTGAACACGCAGAAAAATTCTTTGATTTACCCAGGATTTTGTGATCCTACTCCTAGGTTATTTCAATGGGAGGGAGATCTGCTTTGAGTATCATTAAATAAAGAGATGGCTTTTTCCTCAAGTTTGGAGGTGCTGTGTTGAGGCTAGGTTCTGGGTAGAGTTGAGGCCTTTCAGCAAACAGTAGCTTTTCCTGGGGGCTAGTTTGTGAGAAACTCACAGAGCCCAGCCTGGAGCTCTCAGGGTATATGTTTACAGAATTTCAATGGATTGTCAAGGCTGCTAAAGGGAGGGGTAGCCTCTGGTTCTGATTACCCAGTGAAGAAAGCCACTCCTGGGGCTGGCGCCCGAGCTGGGTGACTTTTCCCTGGGTGGAGCTGAGTCTAGCAGGTCACATCAGGTTCTTGTGACCTGCTAAATGACTCTAGTTTTCTTCCAAGGCCTCAGTTAGAGCTAGCAGCTCCGCCGAGCTTTGTCAGTATCCAAGATGAAGATCTCCGGTACTGGGGGGGTTGTGGCATCCCTCCTCTGTTCCCTGAGAAGGGGTGAGGACGTTAGGCTTCTACTCACGCCCGAGTCATGGTTCCTGGGTCGTCTCTGACCTGGGAACTGCAGGATGAAGATGTCTGTTCCTGTCGGTTCTTGCTGGTGTTGAGTAGAATCCACTCACCACCGCGACTGGCTCCTTTGTCCCAGACTCTCTGTGTTTCAGGTATGGCGGGTAAAGACGCCACTGCCACCACTGCTGCTGCAGTGGTGGCTGACGGCATATGCTCAGATCTGTCTCCTTGCCTGGATTTTCCCTCTCTGGCCTAACTATCTGTCCTGTGATAGCACACTTGGTGTGATTTTCTGGCTTGGGACTGTTCACTGGAACTCTAAAACTGCTATGTGAATGCTTTTTTAGCCTCCAGCTTCTCCTCCACCATCTTCCTGGAACTCCTCCCTGAGTCTATATTCTTAACTACGGGTTGTATGTTATTTGATCTTTGCACAAGTTTGTTAGTAGATACAGAACACAGGTCATGGTTTTTCTATTTCAAATGGGCCATAAGAGATAGCTGGGCATGGTATGATAAACCTGTAATTCCATCACTTGCCATGCTGAATCAGAAGCATATTAAGTACAAGGCTGTCCTGGCTATGTAGTGAGATGCCACCTCAGAAGAGCAGAAAGTAAATAGCTCCTGACTATATAAGCCTTGGCAATTACTTTCTCATCTTCTGTGTCTACAAAGAGAAGCCTAAGACTCTTCAAGGCCAAAGAGAACGTATGACCCAAAAGACTTATCCAAAATAACTGGATACCAACTGTGTCAACTCATTCTTGGGCCAATATAGTGTCACCCTGAGGCACTCTTGAATAGTTGGGTCCATGTTCCCTCATCTTCTTTTCAGAAAGCGCCAGTTCAAAATCATCATTCCTAGAAATTAAAAGACATCAGTGATATTAGGATTTCCATTCCAGTGTATTTACAAGTCAGTGAATGCTTAGACATTGGCAACTATAAAATTAATTGACTAGCAATTGGCGCACAGTACCTGAAGACACTAATAGTTCATAGTATATATTCTGTGAATTAGAACTTATTGTTTGCTACCATCGCTGCAGCAGGTGCAGTACCAGTTGGGGGATGGCAGCAGCATCCTTGGCTCTAGCCCCTTGACCTCCGGAGTGCATCATGGAACCCAGCAGCCCTTCACAAAGGATGGGAGAAAATGGGGCCACCATAGAATTCTAGGCACCGCTGGTGTGGCATGAGACCGTCACCTCACTTCTGCATCCTGGCTGGATTAGTCGGAACAGCCTACCTGTGTCACTACACTACACTACTGCTTCCAGTCTTGGTGGGTAGGGGCCATGTGCCTGTACTAACTCACTCCTGCTTCTGTTCTGGGTGAGTGGGGGCTTCATGCCCAGGTCACCTCACTCCTGCTTCCAGTCTAGGTGATGGGGGTCTTTGTGCCTGTGTTACCTCTCTCCTGTTTCCAGTCTGGGGGAGTGAGGGCCCAGTGTCTGTGTGACATCACTCTTGCTTCTTGTCTGCATGAGTAGGGGAGTAGGGGCTGTGGTGCGTGTGTCACCTCACCGCTGATTCTGGTCTGGGTGGGTAGGGGCCATGTGCCTGCACCACATCATTACTGCTTCCTGGCTGGATAAGTCGGGCCAGTGCCCTTCTCACCTCAATCGCGCTTCTGGTCTGTGTGAGTGGGAACCATGTGCCTACATTTCCTCAATCCTGCTTCAGGTCTAGGTGTGTGGGAATTGCGTGCCTGTCACCTCACTGCTGCTTTCGGTCTGGGTGAGTTGGGGAGTAGGGGCCATGTGTCTGCACCACCTCACTCCTTCTTCTGGTCTGGGCCAGTCCCATGGGCTCTGAGCTAATTACTCTCTCTAGATGTTGTTTACCAGCATGGACTGCAACCCATGCCAGAGGCTAGACTTTTCTAATTCTCATAGCAAAGCATGACATTAAGGGATTAGGATGGCACCTTGCTAGGTTTTAGAACTATGTTATAAAATTGTGTTTGTGTGAATATGCACTGGTCTTGAGCCTTGAACTCAGGGTCTGATATTTATTGCTGAGTTATTTGATCAAGGTAGAGCTCTACTGCTTGAGCCACAGCTCAACATATGTCATTTCTTGTGGCTAATTGGGGATAAATGTCTCCCAGATTCTCCTGTCTGGGCTGGCTTTGAACACTGGCCTCGAATCTCAGTAGTTAGGATTTACAGGTGTGAGCTACTGGTGCCTCTATATTTACTTGATTGCCGTACAGAGAGAACTGTGCTTGGCAAGTGTTCTGGAGTAAAAAGAATTGAACTCTTCCAATAAGCAGTGGTGAAAATATTCAGGTTCTAGCCCAACATTTATCTAATTCTACCAATTCAGGAAGGTGAAATATAAGAATTGCAAATAGCAATCAGTGTGTGGAGGACAGAGACCTTGAGACTATCTTTAACGAACTACCACAAACCCAGAAGTGGCACAGTAGATAAGTGGTAGAGCACCAAAACCAAACTTGAGCAAAAACGCTCAGGTACAGCACTCAGGCTGTGACTTCAAGTCCGATGACCACAAAAACAAAACAAAACAAGAAAAAAGACCTGGGTTCATCAGTAGAAGTTTATCATTATAAATACCGCTTTCCCATTATATTTAGCTCTGTCATGGGTACATGAATCTTAGGGTATTTAGAAACTTGGTTAAAAATAGAGGAAGCATTGTTTGTGTGTGTGTGTGTGTGTGTGTGTGTGTGTGCGCGCGCGCGTGAGCGCACGCGTGCATGTGCGGGTGCGTGTGTGCGTGTGTTTGCCATTTCTGAGGCTTGAACCTAAGGGCTTAATCTCTTGATTGGATTTTTTCCATCAAGGCTGGTACTCTGCCACTTGGTCCACAGTTCTACTTCCAGATTTTTTTAATTGTTATTTGGAGATAAGAGTTTTGCATACTTTTCTGCCTATGGAGGCCAATTCTGGAATGTGATTATTTTGAATCATGAAATAAAAAATGTATGTGCAGATAGCTCTACTATAAGGCTGACTTACATTTCTTCAGGTATATATGTAGGATTCCTTGGGTGGAACTTCCACACTGGTTTCTGTTGGGCCAGCACTGATTCACTTAATTGCCAACATTGTGTAGGGTATCTTTCCCTACGTCCTTGCAAGTATTTCTGTTTTCTTTTTTAATAAGCATTCTGATTATGCAGACATGGAACTTCAACATAGATTTGATTTGCATTTCCTTGATTAGTAAAATGTATTACATAGACACCTATCTGTTTTGGGGAACGATCTAGTGAATTCACTTGCCTATTTATTTATAAGATTATTTGTTCATAGAATATTTCATTTTTTAGTCTATACATTCTAGATATTAAGATTTCTTCTGTTACTCAAAAGGCAAGGGTTTAGGCTTATTTTACTTAATCTTAATAAAAGAAAATTTGTGAGCTTCAAATTATTTAATGATGGATTAAAAAATGATCAGAAGGATGTGGCTCACATAGGAGAGTGCCTGCCAACAAGTATAAGTTCTGAACTCAGACTTCAGTGTCTACAAAAAATTTAATATATTTTATTATTTTAAAACAGTAAAAGCTAATCAGCTACAATTTCTCAAATATGTAAAGTTAAATATTTCACTATCCTGCATGATAAAACTATTGCAATTTTTACCACACATTAACAATTTTAGTTTTTATTTTTTCCTTGATAATCATTCAAGCTAGCAAAACTGAAAAAACATACAACTTTGGCCAGGTGCTGGTGGCTCATGTGTCTATTTCTAGCTACTCAGGAGGCTGAGATCTGAGGACTGCAGTTCAAAGTCAGCCTGGGCAGCAAACTCCGTGAGGCTTATCTCTAAATAGCCATCAGAACAATAGAAGTAGTGCTGTGGCTCAAGTGTAGAGTGTTTCCTTGTGCTGAATAGCTGAGGGACTGCCCTCAGGCCCAGAGTTCAATCCCCACAACCAACAAAAAACAAAACAAAACAAAACAAAAATCCAAATGTGTTTAAAGAGGAAGAAGCTCCAAGTTTTTATTCAACTTTTTTTAAATGTTTGTGGCATTTCATTGGGTAGAAAGTGAACAGCTTATATATATCATTTTGATAAACTTGCTACTACGTGGTTGCTTTTCTCCCATTTATAATTTCATTCATCTAACATTGTTGAAGATGAAAAACCCATCAAGGACAAGACATTTGGCAAAACTGGTAAGTTCAAATGACTATTAATTTCTACTTTGGCAAAGAAGCTGTGATTTTCCTTCCCTCCCCAGGATTTGAACAATGAAAACAACTGTCTTGATTTTTCCCAAAAGTGAGGAAGACAGCTCATATTCAAATAATTAGAAGATAATGAAAAGAATGTTTAGGACACACAATATATTTAATTTTGAACCTTCCTTTCAAAAATCTTCCAAGAAACTTAGAAAACTTTGATTATAGATATTTATATCAAAGAGCTGACTGCAGGTGCCTCATACCTATAATTTGGTACTCAGAAGAATGAGATCTGGGATTGAGATTGGAGACAGAGTGGAAAAGCAGTAATTGCATGGATGTTCCCTACTGTTAGATCATATGTCTCTTCCTCCCATCCTCAATGTGAAGCTGTCTCCCCACATCACCATCCTTCTGATTCATTGACATCATCATTGTGATTTCTGGTTTTCTCCTTCAGCATGAAATTTGCATGGAGTAGGCCATTTGCAGCTGTATTCTCATCTGTTTCTCCAGTTGCCTACAACAGTGCCTGGTCCTTTGTGCTTAGTAGCCTTGTGAGGAGATGAACCTGCTCTGCTCATGTAATCTCAGAATTCAGTTAGGAAAGCTCATCCAGCTGTGGTCTTGTGGTTAATAGTAATATTTTTCTAATTATTTTTTTCCTCCTTGTGTATCTAAGTCCACATAAAGGTGAGATCAGTGGCTGACACCTATCCGTTGTGATGGCAAAGTTGGCTGTAACACCATAGAAGTTTATTGTGAAGCTGTAGGAAGACCCATCCACCAAAGCACCTAAAATGGCAGGCTTCCCAGTCCAGGAATACATTTAACAGCTCTATAATCAAACTTTCATTCACTCTCTGCTGGATTGAGACTTAGCATTTCCCTTTCCTATTTAAAATAAAGAAAAATTCAAGACATGCCTTTTCTGATATGTCATTGAATTATTGAATTGTGTCTCCAAACAAAAAATAAGAATGCCATTAGTGGAATGTAAATATAAGGCAAGGAAAAAAACAAGCATAAAAGTTCCTAGGGAAAAGATCAAAAGTGGCAGCTGTGCAAAATTTGGTTCTTAAAACAAGGATGGTCTTCTCACACCAGTAATCCTAGTATAATATAAGCTAATGAAAGTTTTCTTTTTGTGCCAGTCCAGGGGATGTAACTTGAAGCCAGAGCTCTGAGTTCTTTTGCTCAATGCAAGCAATTTACTACTTGATTCATACCTCTACTTCTACTATATTTAGTAATGTAGTGGAAATAAGAACTTCCTAGACTTTTCTGCCTGTGCTGGCTTCAAACTGTGATCCTTGCTGTCAGCCTCCTGAGTCAGATTACAGGTATGAGCCACCAGTACAAAGATAAAGTTATTTTTGTGAGATATAAAAATTTACTTATATGAGATATATAAAGGAACATAAACAAATGAAACATTAGAACAACAGAACTGAAACAAGTTATAAAAAGGACATAAAAAGATGAACACCAAGGCCCCAAGTTGAAGCCTCAGTACCAGCACAAAAGATATAAAGAAGTGTAGAAGAAGAGAAGGAATAGACAATGACAGAGTTTTAAATTAATCAATCACTGGTGGCTAACACATGTTGTATTAACTACATAGGAGGCTAAAGTCAGAAAATACCTTTTAAAGGCAAGCCCAAGAAGGATAGTCCATTGGCCATTTTTGTGTGAGCCAGTCATGAGGATTGAATTTGTTTTACTTTACTCAAGGCTGGAGTTCTATCAATCTCAGCTTATTGGTGGAATCACTATCAGCTAATTGGAGGTAAAGAGTCTCATGGAATTTTCTGTGTAGGCTGGCTTCAAACTGTGATCCACAGATTTCAGCTTCCTGATACATTCTGTGCTTTGCATGAGACTCTTATTTCCAATGAACCACCAAAAAGTAGAGAAAAAATCCTGGAGGTTGAGCTGTGGCTCTAATGGCAGAAATGAGACAATGATTTCTGGGACAGCACCCACACCTTGAGATCAAACTCCAGAACCAGCACACACAAGAATAAAATAAATAAATGAAAACAAAGGTATAAGAAGAAAAGGGAGAGCCAATTTCAGAGTTGAAAATGAACAAAACTGAGGTAGCTTACACTTGTTATTGTACTTACACAAGCGTCTCACATCTGAGGATCAGTGTTCAAGGCCAGCCAAGGCAGGGGAGCCCATGGACTCAACTTTAATTAGCCAACTACAGTTTTATTTAAAACGCTCCAAATTGTGCTGTGGCTTACACATTAGAGGGCTAGTATTAAAAATGTACTTGGATGGGGCTGGGAAGGTGACTGAGTGGGAGAGTGCTTGTCTTGCATGCACGAGGCTTGGGTTTAATTCCATAGCACCACATAAGCATGAAAAGCCGGAAGTGGCACTGTAGCACAAGTGGTACGGCTTTAGCCTCAAGCTGAAGAGCTGAAGGAAAGTTCCCAGGCCCAGAGTTCAGGCCCCACAACTGGCAATAATTAAATAAATATAAAAATAAGGATACAGCTGAACCCATTGCAACAATCAATGAGATGAATAAGACATTATGTTGAAAAAATTTTTACCACTTTGGTGCAGGGTGTCAGGGGGACAGCGGTAGGGTGGAGAGATGGAAAGGGATGGCAAGAGCAAACAAAGGAGGCAAAAATGCTTGATAAGAATATACTCATTACCTTGCTTATGTAATTAATTGTAAGCCCTCCGTACCGTATTTTCAAAATAAAAAGAAGAAAATAAAATAAGATAGACGAGAAAAAATTACTGGGACAATAGCTAGGCTCTGATTTATAGCCCCAAGCTGAGCATACCTATGGAAATAAAAAATAGAAATTAAAAATATATTGGAAAAATCCAATTAAATTTTCAAAATGAGCCCTGAGATTTTGTTTCATGTGTGTAATCCTACATTCTAAGATAGATGAAATTTGAGGGTTATGGTGTCTCATCATCAAATCACCAGCAAAAAAAAAAAAAAAAAAAAAAAAAAACAGAAAAAACAGAAGTGAAGCTGTGATTGGAGTTGTAAAGCACCAGCCTTGAGTGAGACAGCTATGAAACAGTGCCGTGGCTCAGAGATCCAGTCTCAGGATCACAAAAAATGGTAATAAGCAGAGAATCTGGGGCTGGTGACCCATGCCTGTAATTCTAGAACCTCAGGAGGCTGAAATATGGGGATCCAGTGCAAAGGCCAACCCCAGCAGGAAAGTCTAGCAAACAGTTTTTTCTGGTGCTAGAACTGTACTACGCCCAGGTTTTTGGCACTTAATTGGAGGTAAGGCTCTTAGACTTTCCATCTCAGGATGGCTTAGAACCATGATGATCAGACTTCAGCCTTCTGAAACAGGACAGTCCTTGCATGAGTTCTAGCTCCAACACCAGCACACACAAAACAATGAAATGAATAAAGGTAAAGAAGGGTAGAAGAAGAGAAGAACCAATAACCGTGGCTTCAATTAGCCAATCAACCAATCATTGGTGGCTCATAACTGTAATTCTAGTTACTCAGGAAGCTAAAATCTGAGGAAAATATTTAAAGGCCCAACGAACTAGGAAAGTTCATAAGACGTGTGTGTGTGTGTGTGTGTGTGTGTGTGTGTGTGTGTGTGTGTGTGTGTGTGTGTGTGTGTGTGAGTCCTGCTGCTTGAACTTGTACTTTTTTTTTTCAAGGCTCTACTAATCTCAGCTTTTAAGTGGTTATAATTGGAGATATCAGGGACTTTCCTGCCCAGACTGGTATAAACTTTGCTCCTGTTTGTAGCCTCATGAATCTGGTCTGGCTCTACATGATACTCATTTCTAATGAAAAGCAAAAACAAAAAAATAAAAACCTGGAATTTACTTGTAGTTCAACTGGCAGAACTGGGAAAAAGCACCCAGAGCCTGAGTTCTAGCTGCAGGACAAGCAGAGAAGAAATAAAAGAAAAGGAGGATACAAGTACAAAAAAAAAGTCAGTGACAGTGGTTGAAATGAATCTAAAATTGTTTGCTCACACATGGTATAAGAGGTACTCAGGAGCATGAAATCTAAGGATCACGCTTCATGACCAGCCCACGTAGGAGAGTTCATGAGACTCATAGATCTAATTTGCACCAAAAATAAGCTACAATTTGTACTTTGGCTCGTGCAGTTGAGTGGTAGTTTAAAACAGAAAGCTTGGAACAGCATCTAATCCCTAAGTTGAAATCCTATACACACATTTCAAAAAAACAAAAAAGCACAAACTAAAAATGATGGGTAAAGAGAAATGTAAAGTTTCAAGATGAGCATGCATTTTGGTTCATATGTTTATTCCTAGATATTCAAGGTTCAAAGAAAGACTGGCCAAAAAAGTACATGAAACTCATTCCCAACTACCCAGTGTAGATATGATTGTAGTTGTAAAGCATTGTATTTGGTGAAAAAGCTAAAAATTAACCTGTATGTTGTCCCAGAGATCAATTTCTAGTGCTAAAAAATTTGTAGGAGAAGAAAGGGCAACTGTATATTTAAACATAAGCCTGGTGCTTGGTGATAATGGCTGTACTCCTTCTCAAGAGGCAGAAATCTGAGGATCAAGTTTCAAGGTCAGCCAAGAAGCAAAGTCCCGGCAAGCTTGTGTATAGGTGTGTATATTTGTGTGTGTGTGTGTGTGTGTGTGTGTGTGTGTGTGTGTGTTTGTGTGTTTGTATGTGTGATGTGTGTGTTTCTGTACAATCCTTTGCCTAATGCCCTAGCATTCCCAGATTTTGGGTGTTGACTTGGAGATGAAAGTGTCATGGACTTTCCTGCCCATGCTGGCTTTGAAACATGGGCCTCAGATTTTAGCCACCTGATTTAGCTGGAAGTTGAGCTATGGCTTAAGTTGCAGAACTGGGGAAATATTTTCTGGGACGGCACCTAGATCCTGAATTCAAGCACCAGGACATGCACAGAAGAAAAAAGAAGAGTAGAAGTAACCAAGGAAGAGCGAGTGACAAAGGCTTAAATGAGTCAAGCATTGGTGGTTCATACATGTTCTATTAGCTATTCAAGAGGCTGAACTCTGAGGATGATGGTTCAGGCCAGCCCAGGCAGGAGAGTCCATGAAACTATTGTGTGTAATTAATCACCTCCCAAAAAAAGGCCAAAAATTATGGTGTGACTCATGTAATAGAGGATAGCATTGAATAAAAACTTCTAGGACAGAATAAGAACCCAATTTGTAGACCAGGAACAGCACACACATGCAAAAAAAAAAGAATAAAGCAAAGCAGGTAGAGGCAAGCAAATATTAAAATTTTTAAATGACACAAGGTTTGTTGGTCCTCTGAGGATTGTGGTATCAAGTCAGCCTGGGCATGAACATGCTTGAGATGCTTATTCCAGCTATCTAGCACAAAGCCCTGAGCTGGGCTCAAGGTGGTAAAGCAGCAGCCTTTAGTTAAAAAGCTCAGAAACAGTCTCCAGTGCCAGAGGTCAAGCTGCAGGACCACGAAAATTTACAAATAAAACACAATAAATAAAAAGGAGAGTGGAAAAAGAGAGACTGAAATCTGAGGATCACAGTACAAAGCTAACACAAGTAAGAAAATCCATAAGATTTTCTCTGTGTGTGTGCATCTCTGTGCCATCCTGTGGCTTGTATGTGCCATCCTTGAACTTGTGCTGGTTTGGTCAAGGCTAGAGCTCTACCACTCCCAGCTTTTCAGTGGTTAATTGGAGGTCATAATCTCATGGACTTTCTTTCCAAGGCTGGCTTGATTCATGATAGGCTTTGACTCAGACTATTATGTCCAATTAATTGTCAAAAAGAAAAGAAAAAAACCTTGGAATTGAGTTATGGCTCAAGTGGCAGAATTGGGCAATCACATTCTGGAATAGCAACCAGGTCATGAATTCAAGCCCCGGGAAAATCACAGAATAATTAAACAATAGGAGGGTAGAAGTGCAGAAGGAAGATCAAATGACAGAGGTTTAAATAAATCAAGCATTGGTAGCTCACTGATGTTCTATCAGCTACTCAGGAGGATGAAATCTTAGGACAGTTGAAGATCAGCCCAGGTAGAAGAATCCATGATACTCTTATGTCTCATTTGCCACCAAAAATATGCCACGAGCTGTGTTCTGGCACATGTGGTAGAATGCTAGTCTTAAACAGAAAGCTCTGGGACAACACACATGCCCTGGTGCTGAAGCCCTAGCATAGACACCTACAAAAAGAAAGAAAAAAAGAGTACAAATTATAAAAGATGGGAGAAAGTGAAAATAATTTCAAAATGAGCCACGGTTGTTGGTTTATTTGTGTATTCCTAGCTACTCAGAAAGTTGAAAAATGAGGATCACAGCTCAAAGCCAGCCTGGGGAGGAACATGCTGAAATTCTTTTCTCCAACTACCCAGCAAAAGCTGGAAATGAAGGTGTGATAGTAGTTGTAAATTACTGAAATTCCATGAAAAACCTGGGAAACAGTACCCAGGTATATAATTCAGCCCAAAGTTGGCCAAAAACAAAACTGAAAGAAGAGCAGAAATGACCATTTGAGATTTAAATATAAGCTTGGGTCTGATGGTTCCTGCTTATCATTTTAGCTATTCAAGAGGCTGAAGTCTGAAGATACCACTTAAAGGCCAGCCCAATCAGGAAAGTTCATGGGGCTTTTTTTCTTTGTGTGCCAACCTGTGGCTTGAATTCATGTAGGAGCTCTACCACTCCCAGCATCTTGGTAGTTGATGAAAAGAGTCTCATGGACTTTCCTGCCCAGGATGGCTTCAACTTCAATCCTCAGGTTTCAGCCTTCTATGTCTTTCTGGGCTTTACATGAGATTCTTATCTCCAATTAACCATCAAAAGGAAGAAAAATATAACCTGGTGATTGAGCTGTAGCTCCAATGGCAGAAATGAGAAAATAATTTATGGGACAGCACCCAGACCTTGATATTAACTTCAGGACCCACACACACAAAGAATAAAATAAATAAATGTAGAGAATATAGGAGAAGAAAGAGCCAATTTCAGAGTTTAAAATGAGCTAAGCATAGGTGGCAAACACCTTTGATGGTATCCACTTGGGAGACTCAAATCTGAGGATCACATTTGAAAGCCAGCCCAGGTAGGAGAATTCCTGGAATCAAATCTAAGTAGCTACTTATAACAAAACAAAACAAAATAGCCACAAGTTGTGCTGTAGCTCATGTCTTGGTGTGCTAGTCTTCAATTAAAACCTCTGGGGCTGCACCTGGGCTGATTTGTAGACCCAGGACCAGCATACATAGAAACAAAAATACAAATAAAAAGTTGTAAGAATTGCTGGGAATGTGGCTTAGTGCTACAGTGCTTGCCTAGCATGCTTAAATACCTGGCTTTGTTTCCTCAGTACCTCATAAATAGAAAAGACTGGAAGTGGCACTGTGGCTCAAGTAGTACAATTCTCACCTGGAGTAACAGAAGTTCAGGGACAGTGCCCAAGGCCTGGGCTAGGACTAGGAAAAAAAACGGTGTGAGAAAATCCAATTAAAATTTCAAAATGAGCCATGCATGAGTTTTTGCTCAATATGTGTAATCTTAGTGACTCACAAGCCTGAAATCTGAAGGAAGGTGGTTGTTTACAGCCAGCCTGGACAGGGAAGTGCCTAAGTCTCCAAATAGCCAGCAACAAACAGCAGAAATGAAGCTGTGGTTGTAGTTATAAAGCACCAGCCTTGAGAAAAACCTGTGAAACAGTGCCCTGGATCACAGATCAAGCCTCAGGATCACAATAAAAAATTAACTGGTTGGAAGTAGAGAACTTAAGGCTGTCGGCTCATGTCTGTAATTCTAGAAATGCAAGTCGCTAAAATTTAAGATCCTGTGTAAAGGCAAACCTAATCATGAAATTTCAGGAGACTGTTTTGTGTGTGGCGCCATACTGGGTATAGGTTTTTGTTGGTTGATTGGAAATAAGAGTTTCATGGATTTTCCTGTGCAGGCCGCTTTCAAACCATGATGGCCAGATTTCAGCCTCCTGAATCAGGCCAGGCCTTGCATGAGTTCGATCTCCAAGACCAAAAAACACAAAAATAATGAAATAAATGAAAAGAAGGATAGAAGAAGAGAAGAAAGAACAAGTAACAGAGGTGTCAATCAGCCAATCATTGGTGGCTCATATCTTTCATTCTACATACTCAGGCTGAAATTTAAGGATACTGTTTAAAGCTCAGTTCAGGTATAGGTGTTCATAAGATGTGTGTGTGTGTGTGTGTGTGTGTGTGTGTGTGTGTGTGTGTGTGTGTGTGTGTGTGCCAGTCCTGGTGCTTGAACTTGCACTATTTTGCTCCATTATAGACTACTCTCAGATTGTAGTGGTTAATTGGAGAAAAGAGTGTCATGGACTCTCCTCAATTTTCAGCCTCCTGAATCTGGCCTAGCTCTACATGATTCTCTTCTCTCCATTTAACCTCCCCCCAAAAGCAAAATGTTATGGTTGGTCCCATGTATGTCGTGAGACAGCATCTGAGCTTCAATTTCTACTCCTCGGACAAGCAAAAATGAAAAAATAATAAGAAAAGAAGGTGGAAGCAAGCACATATTAAAGATTTAAAATGACCCAAATGTTGCTGGTCATATGTGTAATCCTCACTACACAAGAGGCTGACAATTGAGGATTGCAGTGTCAAGTCAGCCTGGGAAAGAATGTGCTTGAGATTCTTATCTCCAGCTACACAGCACAAAGCCTTGAGCTGTTGCAGAGATGGTAAAGCACCACCCTTGAGTGTAAAATGTAAGATATAGGCCCCAGAATCAGAGGTCAAACCACAGAACCAATAAAATTTTCAGAAAGAGGATGAAGAGATATTGAAATATGAGAATCATTGTTCAACGCTAGCCCATGCAAGAAAGTCCATGAGGCTTTGTTTTCGCATCTGTGTACCATCCTGAGGCTTGAACTTATTCTGTTTTGTTCGAGGATAGAGCTCTACTACTCTCAGCTTTTCAGTGATTGATTGGAGCTAAGAGTCTCATGAGCTTTTCTGCCCTAGTAGGTTTGAACCATGATCCTCAGATTTTAGCCAAATAATTCGTGCTGGGCTTTGCATAAGACTCATCTATTAACTATCAAGAATTGAAGAAAACCTGGAATTGAGCTGTGACCCGAATGCAAACTGGAAAATCACTTTCTAGGACAGCACCCAGAGCTTTAGTTCAAGCACTAAGACAAAACAAGTATAGCCACATGGTACACTTTGGCTCATGTGGTAAGCCACTAGTCTTGAAGAGAAAGCTCTTGCATTGTATCCAGGCCCTGATTTGTAGCCCCAGGGCTAGCACATATACAAAAATTAAAAACAAGAAAAAATTTAAAAAGACAAAAGGGGGAAAACATATTAATATTTTCAAATACCGATGGGTTTGTGGTTAATGTGTATAATTGGAGCACCCCAGAAAGCTGAAATTTGAGGATCATGGTTTGAAGCCATTCTACCCAGAAATATATATTAGAAGTTTATGTCCAATAAGCAAAACTAAGCTAGAAGTGGAGCTGTGGTTGAAGTTGTATAACATCATCCTTGGGTCAAAAAGCTAAGAAACAGAAGGGCACTGGTGGCACTAGCCTGTAATCCTAGCTACTCAGGAAGCTGAGATATGAAGATCATTGTTCAAAGTCAACCGGAGTAGGAAAGTTCATGAGACTCTTATCTCCAGTAAACCACCAGAAAACTGGAAGTGGTTCTGTGGCTCCAGTGGTAGAGTGCTTGCTTTGAGCTGAAGAGCACAGGGACAGCACCCAAAGCCCAGAGCTTAAGCCCCAGGAACAACAAAAAGAAAAACAAAAACAGCAATATTAAAATAAGTCAGTGGTTGGTTGCTCGTGTCTGTAAATCCTAACTACCCAGGAGACTGAAATCTAAGGGCTGAAGTTCAAAGCCAGCCCAAGGAAAAAAGTCCATGAGACTTGTTCATGTAATTACCAGTACTAGAGCTTGAATTGCCCTGTTTTACTCAAGGCTATAGTTCTACTACCCACAGTTTTTTGGTGATTAATTGGAGATAAGAATCTCAGACTTTGCTGCTCAGACTGGCTTCAAACCAGGATCCTCAGATTTCAGCCTCCTTAGTTGTGCTGAGCATTGCATGAGACTTTTCAAATGAATGAAGCTGGAAGTTGAGCTGTGGCTCAATTGGCAGAACTAAGCAAAACCTCTGAGACAGTGGCCAGTCCTTACAGGCAGAAAAAAAACTTTTAAAAATAAATAATAGTAGGTGTAATATAGAAAAAAAATCAAAAACCATGTTTAATATGATGCTAAGGAAAATTATGTTTCTTTGTAAATGTGGCAAATGAGAAAGTACGAAGTTTCAAAATGACATACTGAGTAAAGGAAATAGGAAAAATTTTAAAGTTCATGTAAATATTAACTACAAGCTGACATGACCATATTATAATGTGATCAGAAACTTATCTCTCACTTGTAATTGCTTACAAATAATTGTCCCTGCACTTTCAGCATCTACCATGGGGATTTAGACATGACCTACCTATGCATCCTTGACTGTGTAAGGATCTTCCTGCTTTAGCCTCTTGAGTTAGAACTGCAGGCATTTCCCTCATTTTAATATACGAGGTTTCCTTTAAAACTCAAAATTAATATTCAAATAATGGATTTCCTGTAAAGAATAACTAAACATCAGAGATCCACGAGAGATCCTCAGAGGAATATAATCAAAACAGTAGAAAAGGACCTACCACTGAAGGTAGGTAACAGAAGGAAGATTTAGCATTTTTTGGATGTGTTGGAGGTTGAACACAGGGCCTCATACTTGATAGGTAAGTATAAAATTCAGTGAGATTAATTATATCCACACTGCATTGTAACAATTACCTCTATTTGTGAACTGTCTTTTAGATACTGATGGAATCCACACAATCATAGAGTAATGATAATTCCAATGTCCTGTCCCAGAAATTTTAATCTTACATTTTCTCTTATGAAATAGTTTAATCAATATGTTTCACATAAATAGTAGATTATTTTTGTATCCATCTGTGACAGATATATATTAATTGCAGCCTTTTTGTGGATAAGTCATAATCCATTTATGTATACCTAATATTTTATAAACTTGTTCATCTTATAGACACGCCAGGTATTTCCAACTTCTGACTATTCTGAACTTTGCTGTTATCATTGGTATATGAGCTATTAGTTTTTTTTCTTTTGTTGTTTTGGTTATGCAATGAGAAATGGAATTGCTGTGTAATGTGGAATTCTATGTTATGTTAGAAGAATGTGTCAAATTCTACCAAAATTTCTACATCACTTTTCATCAGCACAGAAATGTACAAATGGTCAATAAAATGTACAAAAGTATTTCAAATCTTCCACAACTGTGCCCTAAAGGATCATTTTTGTTTTTTACTTTTTACTTGTTATTTAGGCCATGCAGCCCTGGAACTATGTAGCATTGTCTAGAGCTGAAGTGAGAACAATACCAAATGCTACTGACCCAGCCTCCAAAAACATTTAATCTGGTAGTCATTTTTTTCTAGAGATAACTTTTAGTGATTTTATGCATTTTTACTCTTTTAAAATAAGGCTTTGAATTTTAAAATGACTTATATAAAGGTAACACCTATGTGTAGCTTCATTTTAATAAGATAAAAAGATATTTTTTATTTTATTTTATTTTTTGTTGGTCGTGGGGCTTGAACTCTGGGCTTGTGCGCTGTCCCTGTGCTCTTCATCTCAAGGCGAGTGCTATACTGCTTGAGCCACAGTGCTACTTCCTGTTTTCTAGTGGTTTATTGGAGATAAGAGTCTCACGAATGTTCCTCCGTGGGCTGGCTTTGAACCACAATCCTCAGATCTCAGCCTCCTGACTAGCTAGGATTATAGGTGTGAGCCACTGGCCCTCGGCTGAAAAATTATATTTACAAAATATATGAAAGCACAAAAAAAGGTTCCCAGCAGGAAAAATCTTACAATCACAGTCTGATGCTGACCCAAGCAAAATAGTACAATAAGAGCTTATTTAAAGTAAAATGAAGAGCAAGGGCTGGGGGCAGGGGTCAAGGGGTAGAGCACTTGCTTGCCCAGCACCAGCCTCTCAATCAAAACTGTAGTCCTGCCAAGGGATAAAATAAAGTATTAAAACTTAAGGAAATGTACAGACAATAGGATGATGCATGACATAGAGGTACACAGCTGTTAACCCTAAACTTGGGAGACTAGGCAGCAGAATTATGAAGTTGACTTGGCTACATGATGAGACTGCATCTTAAAGAATAACGGAATAAAATTCAACAAACTATATTTTTAAAGACTAGGGTGTAGTTCAAGAGTAATTCAAGTAGTTTTGTATATGGAAGGAATTGATACAATCCACAAAAATTACATGCTTTGATAACTACAACATTCAGTTTACACTGCAGTACAAGATGTCCCTTGGCTGGAATCCCTCCTGAGGAAACCTAAGGCAGTTGATTTACCTGTCTTCTTGGGGTTTTCTGGGCAAATAGGGTTTTCATTTCCATTTGTGGATCCCATTTACAACTCTTTCTTTTAGTAGACCACCTACAAATCTCTCCCATCTCAATAAGAGGCTTTCTGGCTTTCAAGTGAAGTTATCTTTGATATCTCTCAGCCCTCTCCTCCCCTTTGTCTTGAACTGCTCTGTTCCTGGGTCCACATTCAGCATCTTGTTCTGACAAGAGTGGTAACTATTTTGCTAGCCACCTCTATCCACTGCCATCTCCTCCTCAAATTAGTCTTTGGTATCAGTATGAGTTTGATCAGAGGGTAAAGCCAGCCACGGCTGGCTTTGAACCATGATCCTCAGATCTCAGACTCCTGAATAGTTAGGCTTACAAGTGTAAGCCAGCGACACCCAGCAATCATTTCTTTCTTCCAGGAAAATTTAAGTGGTGGAATAGCTCAGCAGCAAATACATTCGATAGCAACTGCCCCAGGGTGAACCAGATGCTCAGATCAAACCACTGACCTTGATATTGCCTTTGGTATCCAACAGGATGTTGTTGTACTTAATGTTTCAGTTTGTGATTCTGTTCTGGTATGGGCAGTGAACAGCACTTTCAATTTGTGTGAAGAGCCTCTTGGTTTCATCCTCATATAGGTGGCAGGATCTTCAGATCCACCCCAGGAGGTATCCCCTACTGGCCAATTCCATGATGAAATACACATACTCTTCCTTCTCCATCACCTGGTACAACCTGTTGATGTGTTTGTGCCATACCGTCTTAAAAATGACCACCTCATTCTTTAACTGATGACTGGAGGACTCTCCCTTCAGGAATATTTTAACTGCCACTTTCATGTGTGTGAGGCAAGGATGGGATAGCCTCACTTGTCCATTGGTACCATGGTTGATGAGCTCTTTCATCTTTTATTGTTTGATGATATCCTTCTTCAAGGATCTGGAGGAGGATTCTTTGTATTCTTCCATCCTTCTGCTATGATGGCAGGTAGCAAGTCTATCTAAAATTAACTAAATAAAATAATGGAAACCTCAGAAAAAAATAAAAAGAAACACCAAAATCCAAACGACAACTCACCTCCCCAACCAAAAAAATCACGAATTTAGCTTTGAGTCAGTCCAGCGGGTCACCAATCAAGAGCTCCTAGAGGTGTTAAAAGACATAGGTTGGAGCACATTGGCTTCATATATACCTTCCATGACATCTCAAAATGGAGCTATCACAGCCAGGCATAGTGACATCATAGAGGAAATGGACCAATCAAAGTCTGAGCCAGTGAGGTCAGAGAAAAAGTGGACCAATCATAGCTTGCCAGCATTGATACTCTAGCTTATAGTCTTCAAAGACTGTTGCTAAGACTCCATGTGGGCTTGTGGTTGCTCTGGTCACTATTATGCCATTCCTGAAACCACTACATCAGTGGTCAAAATCCTCTGACCTTCTGGAAAACTCCTGAGTCTCATAAATTGCATCCGTGGAGACACTAGACAATAGCCTCCATTCTTGATGGTCACCTTATCTTATATCTTGTTCCAGCAATGACAAAGCAAAAAGGACTCCATCCAACTCAAGGGTAGCTTTCCTACAACTTGCTCTTGAGGGGACAAGGTCCAGGCTGGCTTTTAGCCACAATCTTCACCTTCCTGAGTAGCTAAGATTATATTCCTGAACCATCGTTAGGTACTTAGCTCATCTCTCACATTTGGAGAAAGGATATATATTTGTTAGAAAGATTAATAGGGATATAGGTGGAACCATTGCAACAATGAGATATACAAGTCATTATGTCAAAAATGAACTTTAAAACTTTGGTGCGGGGTGGGGGGTAAGCAGGGAGAATTGGGTGGGGGGCAGGGGGAGGATGGGAAGGGATGGGAAGGGGAAACAAAGGAGGAGGCTACAATGCTTGATAAGAAATGTACTCATCTTGCCCATGTAATTGGAACCACTCTGTACAGTATTTTCACACTAAAAAAATAAAATAAAATAAGAAAGGTGGCTATTAGATATGTCCTATTAGCACCTTAAATTTGTTGCCCTTGCTAATAGTTAATCTAGTTTCTGATAAGAAATTGTCATAACATTGTTGAAGATCACTTGTGTGTGATGAGTTGTGTGTCTGTGCTTTGGGAGGTATTCTGTCTTTGACTGTTTAATTAGAATGGCTTAGTGTGGACCTGTGTACTTACATTAATTGACTTCTTTAAGCTGCTAGATTCCTGCATAGAAGGGTTCATTCTTTCAATCAAATTTGGGAACGTTTTGGTCATTATTCTGTCAAACACTATGTATTTCTTTTTTTCTCCCTGTACGTTATACATATATACATAATAAATTATACATACATTACATATTCACATTATATATGTGAATATACATATATGTCTACATATTTATTTTATATATACATATATTTATTTTTCACATAACTTCCACTTCTGTGATTGTTTATGTTAGGAAGTCTAGATTGATCCCAGCTACTCCGTCAGAGTTAGAGTTAGCAGTTTTCCTTTTTATTTCATGGTGAAAATATGCATTTCTCGGCAAGGATTTTGAAACCCAAATCAGAGATAGCCTAGAGTCTCTCTCTCTCTCTCTCTCTCTCTCTCTCTCTCTCTCTCTCTCTCTCTCTCTCTCTCTCTCTCTCTCTCTCTCTCTCTCTCTCTCTCTCTCTCTCTGTCTCTCTGTCTGTCTCCCTCTCTATCTCTCTCTGATTTCCTGCCTCTGTCAGGTCTCTGAGCACAGGGCCATTGCTTACCAAGTTTTTAGAGTGTGTACTGTGATCTTCTAGTGTGTGAACTGTCATGTTCTTCTTCAAAGGCCACCATGCCTGCACCAGGAAGAGGAGCTGCTCCAACGTCAGCCTGCTTGGGTGTGCCTGCCTCTGTCTTGATGTCAGAGCCCCCATAGCTACTGGGGTGGCCTCAGTAGATGCCCATGTGCCAGGACTGCTGACTGCTGACTGTGGGCGATACAAGCACAGGGTCTTTTTTTACCCAAGTAAGAGGTCTGCGTTGGATCATGGGGGCACTGCTCCATTGGTGACTGTGCTAGGAGCAAGACTTGGAGATGCAGAAGTCTCCCTGTGATCTGACTTCTGGAGCCCAAGAGATGCCTAAGGCTTCTCTGTGCACTTTTCAGAATATGTGGGCAAGTTCAGGAAGCAGAAACTACGCTCAGAGGCACCCTAAAGATAGGGTGGGCAATGGAGCTGGAAGAAGCAGGGCTGTCCAGGTTGGCAAGGGAACAAGGGATGAGGCTGGTAGGATAAACCTTGCTGGATGGCTTTGCAGGTTCAACTTGGGCCACCTGAATGCACAAGAAGCTGCCTACCATCTCAGCCAAAGAGTTTGGGGACAGCAGCTTTCCAAACTTGGAGATGAGTTTCCAGCTTATTAAAGGATACTTCGGTCAGTTTGGGTCTGGGAAGAGTGGTAGGCTTGCTGCTGGAGGGAGCAGATGACCCATCCAAGGCTTCTGGGGGATGGGAAGCCCCTGGAAATGGGCTCATGAATGGCTGGTCTGTCCTTCCCAAAGAGGACACCTCCAGCTTGTTTGACTATTTGCTTGGATAGGGGTGTCAGCCCTTGGGGACAGTGATATTAGGAGACAGTGTTGGTGAGATTATCCCAAAATTAAACCTAGCCTGTGGGAGCAAAAGAGTAAGGATTTCTGAACTGCCCATGGCAGGTGGAGTTGAGGTGATGGCTGCTTCTGTCTTGAATGGTCTTGAGGCTTTGTCACCAGAGGACAAGTGACTGGATGCTGGCATTGAGCCTGATTATTTTAGGAAATTTATCAGAGAGCCCTAATTGGCTTGTATACCATTCAACAGGGCTAATACTGGGTGGGAAGTTTGGGCTGTAAAGCTAGGCATCACAGCATGATACTTTTGAAGAGCTAAAGACACCTTCGGGCAGCTGTTGGAACTTTATGAGGTCTGAGTACATTATGTAATTAGGTGTGGTCCTCTGAGCTTCATTCTTGGGTTGCTATAGGGATGAACCCTCTCTCCCTGCTGTCAGTGCTCTCAGGATGTGGGCTGGTGTCTGGTGGGTAGAAAAGGGCAGTTGGTTTACCCCCTGAGACTCACTGTGAAAGACTACTGTTGGCAGGGAGGATTGTGTCATTGGGAGGTCTGTGTGTTCTTTGAATAAGGAAATCTATACACCTCAGAGCATATCTTGGCCTTCTCTCTGAACATTTGGTTTCTTTGGGATACTAGTGTCTGAAATACTTAACAGTTCTAAGGTTCCAGAGGCTGTCTTGATTTCCAACATGTCCAGGGCTTGTCCTTTTTCATCTTACACATCTCTAACTTCCATCCTTACTCGTGGTCTACTGAGCCCTTTGGCTCTGGCATAAATGAGAAAAGACAGGCAGGACTGTCTGGTTGCTAAGGAAAAGCATGTAGGGTTCTCTTGTTACATCGTTTCATTTTCTTTTCCAATGTTGGTAAATAAAGCCATCAGATTGAACGTCAGGAGCTGCCCAGGATCATTACTCCATCCCTTTTCCCTGCTCTTACCATACTGTCTTTCCATTTGAATTTATTTTTATTTTCAATTTTTGTATTGGTGATTGAATCTAGGGCTTCAATAAGGTGAGCTTAGTGATCTGCACTTATAATCTTAGCTTTTTGGGAGTCTGAGACTGCAAAAATTATGTTTTCAGGTCAACCCAGGCAGAATTCTGTGAGACCTTATCTGAACAGAGGAAGCTGTGCATAGTGGTGTGCACCTCTCATCCCAGCAATAGTTGCAGAGGAAAGTAAGATGACTGAAATCCAGTTGAATACCTGAGCAGGAAATGCGACCCTGTCTAAAAAACAGTGCAAAAATTACAGCTGTGGCTCAATATTAGAGTGTGTATCTAGAAAACATGAGGCCCTGAGTTCAAACCTCAGTATCATAAAAAGAAGAGAATCAGTTATGTCTGGTAAGCTTATCAAAAGTAGTCTTTTTAAAAAATGTGTATTGATATTCTGGCTTGAAATCTGGGCATTGACATTTTCCCTTAGTAAAAAATTTCACGTAAGATTAACTTTGTGTTTTTGCAGATGTGGGTTGACCCAGTGTAACAATAAGATGTTCAAAACACTTAGTTGAAAATGAACTTTACAAGTTTGGTGGGGGTGGGGGGGTGGGGAGGGTATTTGTGGATGTGGGAGGGAAGGGATGGTAGGTGGAAAACAAAGGAGGAGGCAACAATGCTCAATAGGAAATGTAATCAGTTCCTTGCTCATGTAACTGTAACCAACCCCTCTAACAAGGATTTTTAAAATAAAAAATACAAAAAAAGAGACTAAACTTATAGTATTGAGCCTCATCTCCACTTCGAGCTTTTGTGTGTGTGTGTGTGTGTGTGTGTGTGTGTGTGTGTGTGTGTGTGTGTGTGTCTGTGTCTGTGTCTGTGTCTGTGTCTGTGTCTGTGTCTGTGTCTGTGTCTCTGTGTGTTTGTGTGTGCATTATGCTTGAACTCCAGGACTGGGCACTGTCCATGAGCTCTTGTTCAAGGGTGGTCCTGTACCGCTTGGCCCATCACTCTCCTACTGGCTTTTTGTGGTGAATGAGATAAAAGTTTCATGGACTGTTCTTGCCCCAGAAATCTTTGAACCGAGATCCTCTGCTCTCAGACTCTTGAATGGCTAGGGATATGGGTGTGAATCATCAGTATATGGTAGGAGAAGTGTTCTTAAGCAGAAATAATGTGGATTGCTGGCCTTCTGCAATTTGTTGGAATGTTTTTTTTTTTCTTAGAAAAGAATTCCTTTACTGGGAGACCAGAGGTTACCCTGGATGCTAGGAAGGCAGAGGAAATGCAATTCCCTATCTCCAGAGGCAGTACCTTTGGCATGAAGGTTGTAAGACCCTCATCTTCCTTTATCAAAGCAGATATTTAAGCTAACCTGAAGGTAACACTGTTTTCTTCATCAGCATCGTCTTGGTTGCATTAAATAAGAAAATTACTTGATAACTCTCACGAAAGTTCACCAGAGAGAAGGGGGAATGAAGCTTTAAAGTGAAGCCTTAGACATGACAGGAATATACCAGAAGAACCAAGGAGAAATGAGAGTTCATAAATATTGATTTTTATTTAAATAAAATAAGGAGAATACATGAATATATGTTAGTACTGGCCAAGTGTGCTCAAAGCTTTCTAATAAACTAGCACTTAAAAGAGGTATTTTCCTGATGCAGGACTCCTCATATTACCTGTGTAGATACACTAATCCCTTCACTGTCCTCCCAAGGCAAGACACTTTTCCTGCAGCTCAGAGCAGAGCAACAAAGATTACATCCATCTATTACTGGGCAGTGGAAGACCAGTCTAACAGCTGGTGAAGTGTGTACAAGGTGCTTTGCTCCTATTTCCACCGAATTCTAGCCTTTGCTGTATAGAGTACACAGATCAGGGGAGATGCTTGGGAATACTGCTGGACCTACAAGTAAGTGAGTGTGTGTGTGTGTGTGTGTGTGTGTGTGTGTGTGTGTGTGTGTGTGTGTGTGTGTGTGTGTGTGTGTGTGTGATAGTACTCATATATCAGCATGGGGATTCTTTTGGGCCTTACAGATGGAGTTAACTCCTTCTTCCCCAAGTCTGTTGAAAAGATTTGTCTTTGACTGCCTGAGATGCAGCAGAGGAGGAAATGATTCTTGAATTTTCAACTGGTAGATCAGATGGGTCCTTCTATGTGCTCTGATTTATACTAATGCTAGTGTTAATACTAACCCATAACTGGTACTAATATCAGCTGGTCCTTTTTGGGTATTTTGGTACTAGTTAGTTTTTTTCACATGGGTTAAGCACACAATTCTCATAAGAATATTATGACATAATGTTAATTATAATGTGCTGTTCACACACACACACAAACACACACACACACACACACACACACACACACACACACACACACACACACACACACACACACACACCAATTTGGCAGCAGTCTTCATTATGTAAAGTGGACCATGAACTATAGAGAAGTTCAATGGAAGCCTCTCAGGGACCAGATCCTACAGCCAGCACCTTGGACAAGGGACTCACAGGAGTCTGACCAACAAGTTGGAGATGAAAATGATGTGGATCCCATGCCATGGTTGGCTACCTGCCTGATCTGGAGGGACCCAGGGTTTGCTACATCCTTGTGCTTGAAAGCGCCCGAGGTCTATCCCTGAGTTATTTGATCAAGGTAGAGCTCTACTGCTTGCATCACAGGTGAACATATGGATTTTTTGTGTTAATTGGGACTAAAAGTCCCCCAGATTTTCCTGCCCTGACTGGCTTTGAAGCACTACCCTCAGGTCTCAGACTTTTCAATAGCTAGGATTTACAGGTGTGAGCTACTGGCGCCTCTCTATTTGCTCGATTGCCATCCAGAGAGAATTGTGCTTGGCAAGTGTTCTGGAGTAAAAAGAATTGAACTTTTCCAATGAGCAGTGGTGAAAATAATCAGATTCTAGCCCGGCATTGGTGGATTGGGCCTCTAATTCTACCAATTCAGGAAGTTGAAATCTGAGAATTGCAGTTAGAAATCAGTGTGTAGATTTCTAATTCCTTGAGATTCTTTATCTCCAATGAACTACCACAAAACTGGAAGTGGCACTGTAGCTAAGTTGTAGAGCACGAACCTTGAGCTAAAAAGATCAGGGACAGCACTCAGGCTGTGAGTTCAAACCCAGTGACCATATAAATAAAACAAAACAAGAAAAAGAAATGGTGTTCTTCAATAGAATTTATCATTATAAATATTGCTTTCCCATTATATTTAGCTCTGTCATAGGTACATGGATATAAGGTGAATAAGAAGCTTGGCTAAAAAATATAGTAAGCATTGATTTTGTGTGTGTGTGTGTGTGTGTGTGTGTGTGTGTGTGTGTGTGTGTGTGTGTGTGTGTGTGTGTGTGTATTTGCCAGTTCTGAGAATTGAACCTAGGGCCTTAATCACTTGATTGGCTTTTTTTCATCAAGTCTGGTACTCTGCCACTTGGTGCACAGGTATAGTCCCAGATTTTTTTTATTGTTAATTGGCGATAATAGTTTTACACACTATTCTGCCTGTGGTGGCCAATTCTGGAATGTGATTATTTTGAATCCTGCTGAAAAAAATGTGTGTGCAGATAGCTCTACTGTAGGGATGATTTACATTTCTTCAGGAGTATATGTAGGATTTCTTGTGTGGAACTTCCACACTGATTTCTTTTGGGGCTACACTGTTTCACTTATTTGCCAATATTGTGTAGGGTACCTTCCCCACCACCTCCTTGTGAGTATTTCTGCTTTCTTTTTTGGTTTTATTGTGAAAATACTGTACAGAGGGGTTACAATTATATGGGAAAGGTAGTGAGTACATTTTTTATCAAGCATTGTTGCCTCATCCTTTGTTTCCACTTCCCATCCCTTCCCATCTCACACCCCCCGCCCATCTCATGCCCCCCTCGCCAAAGTTGTAAAGTTCATTATCCCACATGACTTGTATATCTCATTGTTGCAATGGGTCCACCCATATCCCAATTTAAACAATTTGTTTTTCCCTTCCCCTTCACAAATTATAACAACATCAAATTCAGTGAAAGCAAGGGTTATAACGTGGGGGAAAGACATACAAACCAACAAAGAAATCAACATATAAATAAGTTAGAAACAATAGAAAGAAAAAAAACATGTGCATCCTTATTTTGGGGTCATTTCACTTAACAACAACTTATCTGACCTTTTCTGTTTGTCTCATACATATACTAGTTGTTGTTAATAAGAAAACCATGGGACATATGTATTTTTGGGCCTGGTTTACTTCACTTAATATATTTTTTCCAAGTCTTTCCATTTCCTAACGAATGGGACAATGTCATTCTTTCTGATGGAGGCATAGAATTCCATTGTGTATATATACCACATTTTCTTTACCATTTATCTACTGAGGGGCATCTGGGTTTGTTCCAGATCTTAGTTATAGTAAATAATGCTGAAATAAACATAGTTGTGCTGGTAGCTTTAGTGTGGTCTTGTTTGTGATTATTTGGGTAAATGCCCAAAAGTGGGATTGCAGGGACATAGGGGAGATCTATGTGGAGTCTTTTCAGGAACTTTCACACTACTTTCCAAAGTGGTTGAACAAGTTTACATTACCACCAACAATGTAGTAAGGCTCCCTTCTGTCCACCTCCCCTCCAGGATCTGTTGTTATTAGAGTTCCTGATTTTAGCCATTCTAACTGGTGTTAGGTGGTATCTTAATGTTGTTTTGATTTGCATTTCTTTTATGGCTAGAGAGGTGGGGAATTCTTCATGTGTCTATTGGCCATCCTTCTTTCCTCTTCAGAGAAGTTTCTCTTTAAGTCTTTCGCCCACTTATTTATTGGGCAATTGTTTCTTTGAGGATTTGTTGTTGGAGGATTTAATTTTTTTAAATCCAGGTATATTTTAGATATGAAACTCTTGTCTGTTTTATATTCCAACCTCATCCTTCAAGGAAATAGAAGAGGCAATACAAAAATTCATATGGAACAATAAAAGTTCCTGAATAGCAAAAATGATCCTTAACAGAAAGAACAGTGCTGGGGGAATATCAATACTAAATTTTGAACTCCACTACAAAGCCATAGTAATCAAAACAGATTGGTACTGGCACAAGAACAGTCCTCGGAAACAATGGAATAGAATTGAAAAGGCAGACATGAACCTACAGACAAATAGCCATCTAATCTTCCATAAGGGAGCTAAAAAATAGAATGGAAGAAAGACAGCCTCTTCAGTGCTGGCAAAATTGTGCTGGCAAAATTGATTAATCATGTTTAGAAAACTAAAGTTAGATCCTTATCTATCACTCGGCACCAGAATGAAGTTCAAATGGATCAATGACCTTGGAGACAAAGCAGACCCTCTGAAAACATTACAGGATGGAATAGGAGTAACCCTAGGTCTCCTTGGCACAGGCTGAAATTTTCTTAATAGAGACCCAGAAACACAGCAAATCAAAGAAAGGTTGCACACATGGGATTACATGAAGTTGCAGAGCTTCTGCATGGCAAAGGACATAGCTAGCAAGATCAGGAGAAAGCCTACAGATTCACTAGCCATTCAACAGACAAGGGTCTCATATCTAAAATATACCTGTTTTTGTTTATAATAGGCATTCTGATTAGGCAGAGATGGAAGTTCAACATAGATTTTATTTACATTTCCTTGATTACTAAGCAAGTTGAATATTTTCAAATATTCCTTAGACACCTATATCTGTTTGGGGAACTATCTAGTCAATTCACTTGCCTATTTATTGATAAGATTATTTGTTCTTAGGATGTTTCATTTTTTTATGTCTATACATTCTTAATAATAGGATTTATTTTGTTACTCAAAATGCAGGAGTTTAGGCTTATTTTACTTATTCTTAACAAAAGATGCCTTATGAACTTCAAATTATTTAATAGATGATTGGTTAAAAAATGAGAACAAGGATGTGGTTCACACAGGAGGGTTCCTGTCAATAACTACATGTTCTGAACTCAGACTTCAGGGTATACAAAAAAGATATTCTTTATTTTAAAACAATAAAACCTAATCGGCTATATTTTCTCAAAATACGTAATTCTAAATATTTCACTATTCTTGGCGATAAAACTATTGCAAATTTTACAACAGATGAACAATTTTAGGTTCTAATCAGTCAAGCAAGCAAAACAAAAACATACAACTTTGGCCAGGTGCTGGTGGCTCATGTCTGTATTCCTAGCTAATCAGGAGGCTGAGATCTAAGGATTACAGTTCAAAATGAGCATGGGCAGGAACTCTGTGAGACTTATCTCCAAATAACATCCAGAAACCTATGGCTCAAGTGATAGAGTGCTTTTCTTGAGCTGAATAGCTGAGGCTCTGCCCCCAGGCCCAGAGTTCAAGCCCCACGACCAACAACAACAACAAAAAAAAACTTTATAGGACTACAGGTGATATATAAATTTACTCATATAAAATAGAAATAGCAACATAAACAAATAAAACTTTAGAACAACAAAACTGAATCAAGTTATATAAAAGACATAAAAAGACTAATAGCCTGAGTTCAAGCCTCAGGGCCAACACAAAAGAAATAAAGAAATGTAGAAGAAGGAAAGGAATAGACAGTGACAGAGTTTTGAATTAATCAATCACTGGTGTCTTACACAGGTTGTATTAGCTACATAGGAGGCTAAAGCCAGAAAATCACATTTTTTTTCTTTTTTTTATTGTGAAAATACTATACAGATGGGTTACAATTACATGGGCAAGATAATGAGTACATTTCTTATCAAGCATTGTAGCCTCCTCCTTTGTTTCCCCTTACCAACCCATACACCTCCCTGTACCCCCGCCAAATCCTCCTCGCCCGCACCAAAGTTGTAAAGTTCGTTTTTGACATAACAACTTGTACGTATCATTGTTGCAATGGGTCCACATGTATCCCTATTTAAATGATTAGTTTTTTCCCTTCCCCTCCACAAATTATAACAACATCAAATACAGTGAAAGTAGAGGTTATACCGTGGGGGAAGGACATAGAAGGGAACAAAGAAATAATCTTATAAATGTGTTAGAAACAATCACATGAAAGAAAAAAATATTTGAATACATATCTTAGGGTTCAATTCCTAACATCAACTTATCTGACCATTTCTGCTTGTCTCAGACATATACTAGTAATTGCAAATAAAGGAAATCATGGGACCTATGTTTCTTTGGGCCTGGCTTACTTCACTTAATTTAATTTTTTCCAAGTCTTTCCATGTCCTAACAAATGGGGAAATGTCATTCTTTCTGATGGAGGCACAGAATTCCATTGTGTATATATACCACATTTTCTTGATCCATTTGGAGTTGATTCTAGTTCACGGTGATATATAAGGATCTAGCATTAGTTTTCTACACGTGATTAACCAATTTTGCCAGCACAATTTACTGAAGAGGGTGTATTTCTTCCATTCTGTTTTTTTAGCTTCCTTATTGAAGATTAGATGGCGATAGGTCTGTAGGTTCATTTCAAGGTTTTCAATTCTATTCCATTGGTCCTGAAGTTTATTCTTGTGCCAGTACCAAGCTGTTTTGATTACTATGGCTTTGTAGTAGAGTTTGAAATTTGGTATTGTATTCTTCCAGCATTTTTCTTTCTTTTGGGGATCGTTTTTGCTATTTGGGGTCTTTTATGGTTCCATATGAATTTTTGGATTACCTCTTCTATTTCCTTGAAGAATGAGGTTGGGATATAGATAGGTATTGTTATGTCAAGGTCGCAGGATCCCCACCAAGAAGACCACCGAGAGTCAGACTCTATGGCTGTTTTATTTAAATGGGCTGCAGCTCGGGCCTCGTCCTACACTCCGACACAGCAGAGCCCCGGAGGAAAGCCCCAAGATAAGTATTTGCAGGTCTTATAAGGGCACACAACCAGGTGGTTTAGCACCACGTGTTGCTCTGCTCTGAAACAAGCAACAAATGGTCACTGCTTCAAATACTCTAAACTTTCATTCCCCCCTCCTTGACTTCTGGTCCTGAGCCCCAATCTTATGGCTCTGGCCCAAAACTAAACTCCAACAGCTCTTGATCTTGAACGAGTAAACCAATAACAATCATTCCATGTTTCTTTTCTTGAGGCATATGTGGATTGGCTGAGTAGGATGCTTGGAGACTTCTCATGTTTCCCCATGGTCGTCCAGGGCAAAGGGGTCAGCCGGTCTGGCATGGGAGCAGTGGATTCAAGCAGCAATGCCGTCCACCTTAAGGGCAGTAGGTGTAACCAATAGCACCATGTAAGGTCCCTTCCACAGTGGTTCCCAGGGATCTCAAGTTGTGCCTTCAAACAAACACCCTGACGCTGGTTTAAACAAATGGGAGGTAGGAATAGAAGCAGAATCATATAATGCTCTAAGCTGGGGCCACATACTCTTATGCACCAGCTGTAAATAGTCAAGCTTACACAGAAATTCACTATCATCCAATTCAGCAAGCAGTTCAGTCTGAAGGCTAGGGATAATGGGTGGAGGGTGTCCATACATTATTTCAAAAGGAGTAAAGCCAAGCCGATAGGGTGAATTTCTTATTCTAAACAAGGCAAAAGGAAGGAGCAATACCCAGTCTGCGCCAGTCTCCAAGGCCAATTTAGTTAAGGTCTCCTTTAGAGTCTTATTCATTCTTTCTACCAGCCCTGATCTTTCCCCAGTGCCACAGCTATTCCCTGACTTACTTTTGAAACGAAGGCGGGTCCATTGTCCCACCCGATGGTGGATGGGAAGCCATACGAGGGTACGATTTCTCCCAGGGTCTTTTTAGCCAGGAAGTTCGTGGTCTCATGCTTTGTTGGGTAGGCTTCAACCCATCCTGAAAAGGTGTCTACAAAAACTAGCAAATATTTATATCCAAATTTTCCAGTTTTAATTTCTGTGAAGTCTACTTCCCAATACACACCTGGCCTATCTCCACAGAGGCGAGCTCCTTTTGTAACCTGTTGATTGGGGGTATTGCTGAGCTGAAAGGCTTTACAATTTTTAACAATGTCCTCAATATGTTGATTTCCTTGCCTAACTTTCCTCTGAGTGTCAGAGCAAGTCTTGCAATCTTCGGGTTTCCATGTGAGAAACCCGATGGATTCTCTTAAGAATCCCTTTGCCCAATCTTTGTGGCAAGATAAGTTTCCCCTCACCATTTTTCCACCAGTCTTTTTTTCCTTCTCTGTCCAGGGGTTTATAGGCCATGGGAATTTTCTTTATCCACTCCAAGTCTTCTTGGGAGTACTGAGGCTCAGGAGTCAAAGTTCATGGCCCTGGGTCTACTAAAGTCAGTACTTCCACGCTGGACTGGAGGGCTGCCTCCTTAGCGGCCTGATTGGCCAAGTTTTTTCCTTTGGTTATAGAATCAGTTTCCTTTTGATGGCCAGGACAGTGCATAATGGCAATATTTGCTGGTTCCCATATGGCCCGGATGAGGTTTAAAATTTCTTGTTTGTTTTTAACATTATTTTCCCTCAGCTGTCAGCAGCCCCCTCTCTTCGTAAATGGCTCCATGGACATACACAGTGGCAAAAGCATACCGACTGCCCGTGTAAATATGTAGTCTATTCCCTTTTCCCATTTGTAGGGCTTTTGTTAGTGCCACTAGTTCTGCTCTTTTTGCAGACGTTCTCTGGAGGAGAGCTTCTGCCCACACTATCTCAGTGTGACTGCTGCCCCTGCGTACCTTTTACCATCTCAAATGAAACTGCTGCCATCTGTGAACCAGGTATGCTCAGCATGCGATAGTGGCGAGTCCAACAATTCTAGCCTCTTTTCCTTGGCCTAGTCTCTCTTTTCATGCTCAATTTCATGTTCTCTCTATTTCCTTTTCTGTCTTTGCTCCGGTCTCTCTCTTATTGTAAACCTTTTCTGCCGTGGCTACTAGACCCCTAATAGACTTTTCACCAAATCTGTCTAGAGCCTGCAACTTTCGCTTTATGTTTGGTGCAGCTTGATTTGTATAGGCAAACATAATCATCTGAGCGACTCCTGGTTCTCAAGATCATATGGGGTATATTGACTAAAAGCTTCCATAAGCCACTCAAGATATTCTGCCGGACATTCACTTCCTCCCTGTCTTACATCATAAACCTTGGCCATAGTAATAGGTTTGTGAGCCGCTGCCTTGAGACCTGCCAACAGAGCCTGGTGGTAGATGAGGAGTCGCTCCTTACCTTCAACCATATTGTAGTCCCATGTTGGTTGGATCTCAGGAAAATAGGCAGCGATCAGGGCAGGATCCACAATGGGCGCTCCTGTTGGGATAGGGATATGTTTCCGGGCCACCTCTCGGATACCATCTCTCTCTTCGGTGGTATAAAGGACCTGTAAATAAATGCTGACTGTAATCATCCCAAGTGGGCTGATGAGTAAAGAGAATAATTTCAAGCAAACAAATTAAATCCTGAGGTTTCGCAGAAAAGGGGGCATTTTGGGTGAGCCAATTGTATAGATCACTAGTAGAAAATGGCCAGTATTGGAGTTGCTGTTGACCATCTGCATGCACAGGACCTACAGCTCTTAAGGCAAAAACAGCTGCAATAAAAGGGGTGTTGATACCATGGCATCGTCGAGTGACCGGCCCCTCAGAAATTTTAAGGGCAGGTGCCGAGGGTTCTATAGCTCCCTCCTCCTCTTGATCATTCTCAGATTCTGCAAAAGGAACCTGGGAGTATGGGAGAGGAAACATTTCTTCCAAGTTATCACCCTGAAAAACCGGGAGGTACAATTTCTTTTCCTCTATCTTAGTTTCTTTATGTAAGTCTAGGAGGCCAGATGGAGTGGTGCCCATGTTTTCCAGTCCCATCAGTCTTATAGTCAAAAAAACAAACAAACAAACAATAAACAGTACAAACAAAACACATACAGGCCTGACAGTTATGAAAAAAAGCTTCACACGGCGGGGTTCCAATAACCCTCCCCACCCACACAGCGGGGATCCTCCCGCCCCACACGGTGTGGTTGCAAAGACCCCAGCTCCACACAGTAGGGTTACCCCGGCCCCACAAGAGGATCTGGGGCATCTCCCAGTTCCTCCAGGTTTATAGAGCAAGCCTGTCCCCTTCGACAACCCTTTAGGTATCGGAGCGGCCATCCTCACAAGGGAAAACAAAAGCAAAACAGACAAATGACAGGACAAGACAAATTAACAAAGAAAGCACAGTTTTACCTTTGGAGTCTGAAGTCTCGGGGGTCTTTGCGGGTATCCTGGATGAGCCCCCACTAATGTTATGCCAAGTTCGCAGGACAACCACCAAGAAGACCACCAATAGTCAGACTCTACAGCTGTTTTATTTAAATGATGGGCTGCAGCTAAGGCCTTGACCTATGCTCTAACACAGAGAAGCCCAGGAGGAGAGCCCCAAGCTAAGGATTTGCAGGTCTTATAAGGGCACACAACCAGGTGGTTTAGCACTACGTGTTGCTCTACTCTGAAACAAGCAACAAAAGTTCACTGCCTTACATATTCTAACCTTTGAGGTATCACATTGAATTTGTAGATAGCCTTGGGAAGTATTGCCATTTTTAAGATGATGATCGTTCTACACCAGGAGAATGGGGGTTTTTTGCCACTTTCTAAGTTCTGTTTTGATTTCCTATTTTAAGTTTTTAAAGTTTTCCTCATAGAGGTCCTTCAATTCTTTGGTTAATTCCTAGGTATTTTATTTTTTGTGGGGCTATTACAAATGGGGTTGCTTTCCGAATTTCAGGCACACTTCTCTCATTGTTGGCATACAGAAAAGCCATTGATTTTGGGGGGTCTAATTTTATACCCTGATACTTTGCCAAAGCTTTGAATCAGCTGGAGAAATTTGGGAGTGGAGTCTATGTGATTCTTTAAATAGAAGATAATGTCATCTGCAAAGAGAGAGAGTTTTACTTCTTCTTTCCCTATTTGGATCCCCTTTATGTTTGCATCTTGTCTTATTGTTGTACCTAAGCATTCTAATACCAGATTGAAGAGCAGGGGAGAGAGTGGACATCCTTGTCTCATTTGTGAGTAAAGAGGAAATGGCTGTAGTTTTTCACAATTAAGTATAATGCTGGCTGTAGGTTTGTCAGCCTTTATTTTATTGAGGACTGTTCCATGGATTCCTAATTTTTCCAGAACCTTCACCATAAAGGGGTGTTGGATCTTGTCAAATGCTTGTTCTGCATCTATCGAGATAACCATGTAGTTCTCATCCTTGCTCCTGTTGATGTGATGAATAATATTAACTGATTTGCATATATTGAAACAGTTTTGCATCCCTGAAATGAATCCTGTTTGATCAGGATGTATGATTTTTTGGATAAATTGTTGAAGTCGATTGGCCAAAATTTTGCTGAGAAGTTTTACATCAATGTTCACCAAAGAAATAGGTCTATAGAACTCTTTCTTTGATGAGTCCCTGCCTGGTTTTGAGATGAGGGTCATGATGGCTTCATAGAATAAGTTCAGTAGTGAAATTTCTCTTTCAATTTCATTGAAGAGTTGGAGGAGTATTGGTGTGAGCTCTGCTTTGAAGGCCTTGTAGAATTCTGTTGTAAAGGCAACTGATCCTAGGCTTTTCTTAGATGGGAAGTGTCTTATTGCTATTTCTATTTCAATGCTTGATATGGTTCTGTTCAGATGATTAAACTTATCTTGGTTTAGTCCCGGCATGCAAATATTTGCTAGGAAAAGGTTCATTTCTGCCAATTTCTCAAACTTATTAGCATAAAGTTTTGAGAAGAATTCCCATGATGTTCTGAATCTTGGATGTTTCTGTGGTGATGTTTTCATTCCCATCTCTGAGTTTATTTGTTTGGGTGTGTTCTCTTCTTTTTCTGATAAGATTTGCTAAGGATCTGTCCATTTCTTTCGAAGAACAAACTCTGTTTTGTTGATACTTCCTATGTTTGTTTTTTTTTTTGAATTCTAATACATTTAATTCTGATTTAATTTTAATTATTTCTTTCCATCTACTGGATTGGGGTTTATCTTGCTGCTTTTTATAAAGGAGTCTCAGATGTCTCATTAAATTGTTGGTTTCAGATCTCTCCAATTTGTTGATGTAGGAGCTCAGAGCTATATACTTGCCCATGAGTACTGCTTTTGCTGTGTCCCAGAGGAGCTGGTATTTTTTTTTGTTCATTTTTGTTGAATATCATGAACATTTGAATTTCCTTTCTAATCTCTTCCATGACCCACTGGTGCTTCAAGAGTGTGTTGTTCAGCCTCCATGTGTTACAGGATTTTCTTTGGTGGCTTTTGGTGTTGAGTATTAATTTTCTTCCCTTTCGGTCTGAGAGAATGAGAAGTAAAACTTCAATGTTTCTGAATTTGGACAAGTTTGTTTTGTGTCCTAAAATGTGGTCTATTTTGGAAAATGTTCCATGTGCTGCTGAGAAAAAACGTTTATTCTGATGCTGCTGGGTGAAATATTCATTAGATGTCTGTTAAATATAGTTGATCTATGCAGTTGTTTAGATCTGTGGTTTTTCTGTTGAGTTTTGGTCGAGTTGATCTATCTAGTGCGGAAAGTAGTGTGTTAAAGTACCCAACAATTAATGCCTTTGGATCTATGTGGGATTTGAGGGAAAGTAGTGTTTCGTGGATAAATTTGGGTTCTCTGTTGTTTGGTGAATAGATATTTGGAATTGTAATATCCTCCTGAAGGAGAGATCCTTTAATCAGTATGTAGCGACCTTCTTTAACTCTTCTCACAAATTTTAATTTGAAGTCTATTTTATCTGATATTAGGATTGCAACTCCTGCCTGTTTATTGTGGCCGTTTGCTTGGTAGGTTTTGTTCCAGACTTTCAAACTGAAAATATGTTTGTGTTTATGGGCAAGATGTGACTCCTGAAGGCACCTGATTGAAAGATCATGCTTTTTAGTCCAACGAGACAGTCTCTGTCACTTAATTGGAGAGTTAAGACCGTTAATGTTGAGAGACAGGTGTTTGGGAGTTCCTGCCGTTTTATGCACCTTCTTGGGGGCTGGGAAAACTGTGTTCTTCCTATGGTTCTTGGATTCTCAGTTTGGGTGCAGTTTCTTGGCCTTTATTATGTTCTTGTTGGTTTTCTATGTGTAGGACATCTTTAAGAATCTTTTGTAGGGCTGGTTGAGATACCTGTACTTGTCATTTTTCTTGTGTTTTTCTGGATTGCCCTGCCCATTTGCGATGAAAGTAAACCAGTTTTGTCCTAGCACACTATTTTAAGGCAAACATCAACCAAAGTGTGTAATTGCACAGTCAATAGTCTGCAGATACAATCTAGTTAAACAGATATACCTATTCAACATCAGACAAGTATGTATTAATGGGCTACGAACCACAAAGAAGAAATTGGCAAACAGAAATTATTAGGTTTAGGGAGAGATGTGGATAAAAATAGAATAGAGGGATGTGGAAAGGCAGAGGGTGAGTTAACTAAGTCTTAATCTCAAAGTGGGAAAAAGGTTGGATAGAATGATAACAGAGGAAGAGGAAAAAAAGAAGAGAAAGCGAAGAGACAAGAAAAAATACAAAAACAAATATTAATAATTAAGAAGTGCAACACTTAAGAAGTATACAAATTTGAAAACAATATCCAGAGATGAATGTGGATAGAATAAGAGCAGGGGAGGGATAGAAAGGAGCTGTGGCGAACTTAAAAATAAAAATGCTTAAAATATAAAAAGAGGTAGTAGTGCTATTAAGAAATTTATGTCTAGGCAGTTTTCAATTGAGTAATAAATTTCTGGACTAAGTGTGTACAAAATGGGGCTAAGATCTAATAATCAACTACGGGTACATCTGAAGATGAGCAAAACAGGAATTAAGTCTTGCAAAGAATAATGAAAGAAAAAAAGTGAAAAGAATGAGAAGGAAAGAAAAAAAGGATCAAATGATCAGTAAAGCTAAACAAAAAAAAATTAAAGAAAAAAAAGTACACACACATATACCCCTAAAATAGAAATTATAAGAGGAAGAAAAAAGTTAACAGAAAACAAAAAAAATTATAGTTAAAATTAAAATTTAAAAAAACTTGTAGAAAAGTAATTTTTTAATAAAAGGTACAAAAAAGAGTTCTTTAAATTTCTTCTGAGGATGGGACGATCCAGGATCTCCCTTGTGTCTGTAACCAGTCTCTTGTTGGAGTCTCTAGTCTGCTTGAGGTGTTTGATATTACTGTAGCTTGGATGGTTTCTTAAGTCAGTTTGATCAGGCAGAAAAATGCTTTGATTTATCAAGGATTTTGTGATCCTCCTTCCAGGCTACTTCAATGGGAGAGAGATCTGCTTTGAGTATCATAAAAGAGGGACATGGCTGTTTCCTCCAGTTTGGATATGCTGTGATGAGTCTAGGTTCTGGGTACAGTTGAAGCCTTTCAGCAGTGTCATCCTTGAAAAGCTAGCTTCTGAGAAACTCACATAGCCCAGCCTGGAGCCATTCTCAGAGTTTATTTTTACTGAATTTCAATTGATTGTCAAGGCTGCTGTAGGAAGGGGCAGCCTCTGGCTCTGTTTACCCAGTGAAGAAAGCCACTCCTGGGGCTGGCGGCCCAAGCTGGTTGACTTTTCCCTGGGGGGAGCTGAGCCTGGAAGGTCAGGTTAGGTTCCTGTGACCTGCTAAATGACTCTTGTTTTTGTTTTTGTTTTTTTCCAAGGCCTGATTTGGAGTTAGCTGCTCAGCCAGTCCTTTGTCAGTATCAAAGATGGAGATTTCCAGTAGAGGGAGGGAGGGGTGGCCTTCCCTCCTCTTCTCCCTGAGAAGAAGTGAGGATGTCAGGCTTCTACTCATGCTGGAGTCTTGGTTCCTGGGTCGTCTCTGGTCTGTGAACTGCAGGATGAAGATGTGTGCTCCTTGTCATTTCTTGCTGGTTTTGAGTAGAATCTGCTTGCCCACCACATCTGGCACCTTTGTACCTGACTATCTGTGTTGCAGGTATCGTGGCTACGGCTGCCACCACCGCCACAGCCTCGGCTACAGGCAAGTACTCAGATCTGTCTCCTTGCCTCAATTTTCTCTCTCTGGCCTAACTCTCTATACCGTGATGGCACACTTGTTTGATTCTCTGGCATAGGACTGTTCACTGGAACATTAAAACTGCTTTGTATGTAGAGCTTGTTTAGCCTCCAGCTGCTCCTTTGCCATCTTCATGGAACTCATCAGAAAATAACATTTAAAGGCAAGCCCAAGCAGCAAAGTACATGGGACATTTTTTTCTGTGCGTGACGAGTGGAATTTGTTCTACTTTACTCAAGGCTAGTGTTCTATTACTCTCAGCTCATTAGTGGGATCACTACCAGCTAATTGGTGGTAAAGAGTTACATGGAATTTCCTGTGTAGACTGACTTCAAACTGTGATCCTCAGATTTCAGCTTACTGATTCATTCTGTGATTTTCATGAGACTCTTATCTCCAATGAACCACCAAAAAGAAGAAGAAGAAAAAAAAAACACCTGGAGGTTGAGCTGTAGCTCCAATGGCGGAAATGAGACAATGATTTCTGGGACAGCACCCACACCTTGCGATCAAGCTCCAGAACCAGCACACATAAGAATAAAATAAATAAATGAGAACAAAAATAGAAGAAGAAAAGGGAGAGCCAATTTCAGAGTTGAAAATGAGCAATACTGAGGTAGCTTACACTTGTTATTGTACTTACTCAAGGGTCTCACATCTGAGAATCAATGTTCAAAGCCAGCCAAGGAATGGGAGTGCATGGACTCAACTCTATTAGCCAACTACAGTTTTTTTTTAAAGCTCCAAATTGTGCTGTGGCTCACTTATTAGAGGGCTAGTATTAAAAGTGTACTGGGTTGGTACTGGGAAGGTGATTCAAGGGGGGAGTGCTTGGCATGCATGCATGAGGCCCTGGGTTCAATTCCTCACCAACACATAAGCAGTAAAAGCAAGAAGTGGCACTGTAGCACACATGGTAGGGCTCTAGCTTCAAGCTGAAGAGCTGAGGGAAAGCACCCAGGCCCAGAGTTCAGGCCCCTCGACCAGCAAAAAAAAAAAAAAAAAAAGGATCTGGGACAATACCTAGGCTCTGATTTATAGCTACAAGCCCAGCATACATACGGAAATAAAAAGTAGAAAATAAAGAAATGTGTAAGAAAATCCAATTAAATTTTCAAAATGAGTCATGAGTTTTTGGATTTTTAGTGTAATCCTAAATACTAAGATACATACAGTGTTATGGTCTCTTATCACCAAGTCACCAGCAAAACAAACAAATATGAAAACAGAAGTGAAGCTGTAATTGGAATTGTAAATCACCAGCCTTGAATGAGAAAGCTATGAAACAGTGTCCTGGCCCAGAGATCCAGCCTCAGGGTCACAAAAATGTTAATAAGAAGAGAACCTGGGGCTGGTGACTTATGCCTGTAATTCTAGAACTTCAGGAAGCAGAAATATGGGTATCCACTGTAAAGGCCAACTCAAGCAGGAAAGTCCAGAAGACAGTTGTTTGTTGGCCATGCTGGTGCTACAACTGTAGTACTCCACAATTTTGGCAGTAATGGGATGTAAGGATCTTAGACTTTCCTGCTCAGCCTGGCTTTGAACCATGATGGTCAGATTTTAGCCTCCTGAAACAGGCCATGCCTTGCATGAGTTCTGGCTCCAGCACCAGCGCACTCACAAAAAATGAAATGAATACATGCAAAGAAGACGTGAAGATAAGAAGAACCAATAACTATGGGCTGCAATGAGCCAATCAGCCCATCACTGGTGGCTCATGACTCAAATTCTTGTTACTCAGGAGAGTAAAATCTGGATAATATTTAAGGGCCAGACCAAGTAGGAAAGTCCCAACGACTTGTGTGTGTGTATGTCTGTGTGTGAGTCCTGTTGCTTGAACTTGTACTGTTTTGCTCAAAGCTCTACTAATCTCAGCTTTTTAGTGGTTATAATTGGAGATATCATGTACTTTCCTGCCCAGGCTGGCACCAACTTTCATTCTCAGATTTCAGCCTCATAAATCTGGTCGGGCTCTACATTATATTCATTTCTAATTAAACACCAAAACAGAAAAAAATCCTGGAGTTTAACTGTGGTTCAACTGGCAGAACTGGGAAAAAATTTCTGGAACAGCACCCAGACCCTGAGTTCAAGCTGGAGAACAAACAGAAGAAATAAAAAGAGGATAGAAGTACAAAAGAAAGAGTCAGTGACAGAGGTTGAAATGAATCAAACATTGGTTCCTCACACATGTTATACAAGGTACTCAGGAGAATTAAATCTAAGATTCACGGTTTATGACTGGCCCAGGCAGGAGAGTCCATGAGACTTATATGTCTAATTTGCCAGCAAAAATAAGCTACAATTTGTACTTTGGCTCATTCGGTTGAGTGCTAGTCTCAAATAGAAAGTTTGGGTCAGCACCTAAGCTCTGAGTTGAAGTCCTAGACATGCATTGCAAAACAAACAAACCAAAAAAAGAAAAACCCACTCATTTAAAAATGACGGGATAAAGAGAAAACTAAGATTTAAAAATGAGCCATGGATTTGGTTCCCGTGTGTATTCCTATCCATTCTAGGTTCAAAGCTAGACTGGGCAGGAAAGTACATGAAACTGTTAACCCCATCTACCCAACCAAAAGCTGGATGTGCCGATATGATTGTAGATACAAACTACTGTGTTTGGTGCAAAAGCTAATTTAAAAAACTGCTGACCCAGAGTTCAATTCTTAGTGCTAAAAATTGTAGGAGAAGAGAAGAAAGGCCAATTGTAAATTTAAATATAAGCCTGGTGCTTATTGATCATGGATGTAGTTGATCCATGGGTGCAGAAATATTGAGATCAAGTTTCCAGCCAACCCAAAAAGCAAAGTCCAGGGGACTTTGTGTGTTTATGTGTGAAAGTTTGTGTGTGTGTGTGTGTGTGTGTGTGTGTGTGTGTGTGTGTGTGTGTGTGTGTGTGTTTCTGTGTATGTGTGTGTTTCTGTAGTATCTTTTGCTTAGTGCCCTAGCATTCCCAGCTTTTGGGTGTTGACTTGGAGATGAGTGTCATGGACTTTCCTGCCCAGGCTGGCTTTGAAACATGATCCTCAGATTTCAGTCACCTGATTGAGCTGGACGTTGAGCTATGGCTCAAATTGCAGAACTGGGCAAATGTTTTCTGGGACTGCACCCAGACCCTCAGTTCAAGCCCCAGGACATGCATAGAAGAAATGAGTAGAAGTAACCAAGGAAGAGCAAGTGACAAAGCCTTAAATGAATCATGCATCGGTGGCTCATACATGTTTTACTAGCTATTCAAGAGCCTGAAATCTGAGGACGATGGTTCATGGCCAGCCCAGGCAGGAGAGTCCATGACTCTTGTCTGTAATTAAATAACACCCACCCAAAAAGTGCCAAAAATTTATACTGTTTCTCATGTAATAGAGGATATGCTTGAATAAAAACTTCTAGGACAGAATATGAGCCCCAATTTGTAGAACCAGGAACAGCAGCACATGCAAAAAATAAAAAGTAAACAAAGAAGTTAGTGGCAAGCACATATTAATGTTTTAAAATGACACAAGGGTTGTTGGTCCTGTGTATAATCCTAACTACACAAGAATTCGACATCTGAGGATTGTGGTATCAAGTCAGCCTGGGTAGGAACGTGCTTGAAATGGTTATCCCAGATATCTAGCACAAAGCCCTGAGCCGGACCTGATGTGGTAAAGCAACAGCCTTCAGTTAAAATCTAAGAAACAGTCCCCAGAGGCAGAGGTCAAGCTGCAGGGCAACTAAATATTACAAATAACAAACAATCAATGCAAAGGAGAGTGGAAGTAGAGAGACTGAAATCTGAGGATCAACAATTCAAAGTTAATGCATGCAAGAAAATCCATGAGACATTTTGTGTATGTGTGCATCTGTGTGCCATCTTGCAGCTTGTGTGTGAGCCTCCTTGAACTTGTGCTATTTTGCACAAGGACAGAGCTCTACCACTCCAAGATTTTCAGTGGTTAATTGGAGGTCACGGTCTCATGAACTTTCCTTCTCAGCCTGGCTTGATTCATGCTAGGCTTTCCTCAGACTCTTATCTCCAATTAATTGTCAAAAAGCAAAAAAAAAAAAAAAAAAAAAAGCCTGGGAATTAAGTTATGGCTCAATTGGCAGAATTGGGCAATCAGTTTCTGGGACAGCAACCAGGCCATGAGTTCAAGCTCAGGACAATCACAGAAGAATTAAAGAAAAAGAGGCTAGAAGTGCAGAAGGAAGATCCAATGACAGAGGTTTAAATAAATCAAGCATTGGTAGCTCACCAATGTTCTATCGGCTACTCAGGAGGATGAAATCTGAGGATCACCATTGAAGGCCAGCTCAGGTAGGAGAATCGATGAGACCCTTATGTCTCATTTGTCACCAAAAATATGACACTAGCTGTGCTCTGGTTCATGTGGTATATTCCTAGTCTTAAACAGAAAGCTCTTTTACAGCACACAGGCCCTGGTGCTGAGGTCCCAGCACAAAAATATACAAAAACAAAGAAAAAAGAGCACAAATTATGAAAGATGAGAGAGAGAGAAAATTATCATTTCAAAATGAGTCATGGGTTGCTGGTTTATTTGTGCATACTGAGGAAGTTGAAATATGAGGATCACAACTCAAAGCCAGCCTGGCTAGGAAAGTGATTGAAATTCTTATCTTCAACTACCAAGCAAAAGCTGGAAATGAAGGTGTGATAGTAGTTGTAAAGTACTGAAATTTGGTGAAGCCCTGGAAGTAGTTTCCTGGTCCAGAATTCAGCCCAAAGTCGACCAAAAACAAAACTGAAAGAAGAGAAGAAATGACCATTTGAGATTTAAAAAATAAGCCTGGCGCTGGTGGTTCATGTTTATAATTTTAGCTCTCAGGTGGCTGAAGTTTGAAGATAGTATTTAAAGGCCAGTCCAAACAGGAAAGGCCATGAGTTTTTTTTTTTTTCTGTGTGTGCTTGAATTTGTGTAGGAGCTCTACCACTCTCAGAATCTTTGTAGTTGATAAAAAGAATCTCATGAACTTTCCTGCTCAGGTTGACTTCAAACTATGATACTCACATTTCAGCCTCCCAAGTCTTGCTGGGCTTTACATGAGACTCTTATCTCCAAAAGGAAGAAAAATTAAAATGAGAAAATAATTTCTGAAAAAGCACCCAGACCTTGATATTAACTTCAGGGCTAACATACATACAAAGAATAAAATAAATAAATGTGGAGGAGGGTGGGAGAAGAAAGAGCCAATTTCAGAGTTTAAAATGAGTTAGGCGTAGGTGGCACACACCTGTGATAGTAGCTACTCAGGAGGCTCAAATCTGAGGATCACAGTTGAAAGCCAGCCCAGATAGGAGAATTCATATACTCAACTCTAAGTAGCTACTTAAAACCAAATAACATAAAAAACAATAGCCACAGTTGTGCGGTGGCTCATGTTTTCATTGCTAGTCTTGAGTAAACACCTCAGGGATAGCACCTGGGCTAATTTGTAGACCCAGGAGCAGCATATTAAAGGAAATAAAAATGCAAATAAAAAATGTAAGAATGGCAGGAAATATGGATTAGAGTGCTTGCCCAGCATGTTTGAATTCCTGGGTCTGTTTCCTCAGTACCTCATAAATAGAAAAGCCTGAAAGTGGCACTATGGCTCAATAAATAGAGTCCTCACCTTCAGTAAAAGAAGCTCAGGAACAGTGCCCAAGCCCTGATTTCAAGCCTCAAGGCTAGGGAAACAAAGAAAAAAAGGTGTGAGAAAATTTAATTAAAGTTTAAAAATTATCCATGAATATTTGTTTGATATGTTTAGTCTTAGTGATTCAGAAAGCTGAAATCTAAAGGTTGTTGTTCGTAGCCAACCTGGGCAGGGAAGTGCCTAAGTATACAACTAATCAGCAAAAAAAAATCCAGAAATGAGGATGTGCTTGTAGTTGGAAAGCACCAGCCTTGAGGAAAAACCTATGAAATAGTGCCCTGGCTCAGAGATCCAGCCTCAGGATTTCAATAAGCGAATTAAGTGATTGGAATTAGAGAACCTTGGACTGTTGGCTCATGTAATTCTAGAAATGCAGGAGACTGAAATATAAGATCCAGTGTAAAGGCAAACCCAGTCAAGAAATTCCAGGAGACTGTTTTCTGTGTGGTGGCCACACTGGAGGTAGGATTTTGTTGATTGAATGGAAATGAGTTTCATGGACTTTCTTGCTCAGGCTGCTTTCAAACTATGGTGGACAGATTTGAGCCTCGTGTATCAAGCCAGGCCCATTATGAGTTCAAGCTCCAGGACGAACAAACACAAAAATAATTAAATAAATGAAAAGAAGGGTAGAAGAAGAGAAAAAAGAGGCAGTACCAGAGGTTTCAATGAACCAATCATTGGTGGCTCATATCTGTGATTCTAGCTACTCAGGCTGAAATTTGAGGATATTGTTTAAAGCTCAGCTCAGTTATATGAGTACATAAGATCTCTCTCTCTGTAACTGTCTTTCTTTGTCTCCCTCTGTCTCTCTCTCTCTGTGCCAATCCTGGTGTTTGAACTTGTACTATTTTCTTCAAAGGCCTACTTACTTTCAGATTTTTAGTGGTTAATTGAAGAAAAGAGTGTTAAGGACTTTCCTCAATTTTCAGTTTCCTGAATCTAGCTTAGCTCTACATGAGTCTCTTACCTCCAATTAACTTCCCCCAAAAAGCCAAATGTTATGGTTATTCCCATATATGCACTGAGACAGCATCTGAGCTGCAAATTTTACTCATAGGACAAGCAAAAATGAAGACAATAAGAAAAGAAGGTGGAAGCACGCACATATGAAAGTTTTAAAATGACACAAATGTTGCTGGCCATGTGTGTAATCCTTACTATACAAGAGGCTGACTTCTAAGGATTGCAGTGTCAAATCAGCCTGGGCAGGAATATGCTTGAGACTCATCTTCAGCCACACAACACAAAACCTTGAGCTATGGCTGAGGTTGTAAAAGCACCAGCCTTGAGTGGAAATGGTAAGATACAGGCCCCAGAGTCAGAGGTCAAGCCAGAGGACCAATAAAATTTTCAAAGAAGAGAAGATGAAGAGGAGCTGAAATTTGAGGATAATGGTTCAAAAATAGCCCATGCAACAAAGTCCATGAGCCTTTCTCTGTGTGCTGTCCTATGGCTTGAACTTGTGCTATTTTGTACAATGATAAAGCTCCACCACTCCCAGCTTTTCATTGATTAATTAGAGCTTAGAGTCTCATGGACTTTCCTGCCCTGGATGGCTTTGAACCATGATCCTCAGATTTCAAAAAACTGATTCATGCTGGCCTTTGCATAAGACTCATCTCCTATTAGCTACCAAGAATTAAAAAAGAAAACGAGTTGAGCTGTGACTCAAGTGGCAAACTGGGCAATCAATTTCTAGGACAGCACTCAGGGCCTTATTTCAAGCACCAAGACAAAACAAGTATAGCCACAAGTTATATTTTGGCTCATGTGGTAAGCCACTAGTCTTGCAGAAAAAGCTCGGTATTGTATCCATCCCTGATTTGTAGCCCCAGGACTAGCACTTCCTCCTGAGGGGACAAGTTCCAGGGTGGCTTTGAGCCACCACCCTCACAATTCACCTTCCTGAGTAGTTAGGATTATAGGCCTGAGCCATCGGTAGGTACTTAGCACATCTCTTACATTTGGAGGAAGTATATTTGTTAGAAAGGTGGGTTTTAGATATGTCCTTGTAACACTTTAAATTTTTTGTCCTTACTGTCTAATAGTGAATCTAGTTTCTGATGAGAAATTTGTCTTAATATCATTGAAGATGATTTGTGTGTGATGAGTTGTGTCTTTGTACTTTGGGATGTTTTCTGTTTTTGTTTAATTAGAATGTGTCAATTCATACCTGTGTAATTATGTTAATTGACTTTTTTGATCTGATAGATTCCTGCATAGAAGGGTTCATGCTTTCAATCAAAATTGGGAAGGTATTGGTTTTTATTCCTTCAAATCTCTGTATACATATATGCATTATGCATGATATATTCACATTGTATATGTGAATATATATATATGCCTACATGTTTATATTATATATACATTTATATACATATATAGTTTCACATAGCTCCCACTTTTGTGATTGTTTATGGTAGGAAGTTTAGATTGATCTTAGCTACTTCATCAGAGTTAGAGTTTGAAGTTCTCCTCTTTATTTCTTGATAAAAATATGCATTACTCAGCAAGGATATTGAAATAAGTATAAAGCACACATAGCTTCTCTCTCTCTCTTTCTGTCTCTCTCTGTCTCTGTCTCTGTCTCTCTCTGTCTCTGTCTGTCTGTCTGTCTGTCTGTCTGTCTGTCTGTCTGTCTGTCTGTCTGTCTCTCTCTCTCTCTCTCTCTCTCTCTCTCTCTCTCTCTCTCTCTCTCTCTCTCTCTCTCTCTCTCTCTCTCTCTCTCTCTCATTTCCTGCCTCAGTCAGGTCTCTGATCACAGGGACATTGCTTGTTGGGTTCTTCTAGTGTGCTGTGATCTTCTGCAGTGTCATATTGTGCTTCAAAGGCCACCAAGCTTGCACCTGTAAGAGGAGCTTCTCAAAGGCAGCCTGCATGCGTGCACCTTCCTGCTTCTGTCTTGATGTCAGAGCCCCACAGCTACATGGGGTGGCCTTAGCAGATGCCCCTGTGCCAGGACTACTGACTGGTGACTGTGCCAGCACAAGCACAGCCTCTTTTTATTACACATCAGAGGTCTGCGTTGGAACCTGGGGGTATTACCTGGTTGGTGGCTATGCTTGGAGCAAGGCTGGGGTCTGCAGAAGCCTCACTGTGGCCTGACTTCTGGGGCACAACAAATGCCAAGGGTTTCTCTGGGCTCTTTTCAGAACACATGGGCAGATTCAGGAGCAGAATCTGAGATCAGGGGGGCCCCTAAACACAGGGTGGGCAATGGAGCTGGGTGGGGCAGGGCTCTCCAGGTTGGCAGGGGGCAGATGATGAGCTTATATTAGTAGACTGCTGGCTCCAAAAAAAACTAGACTTGCTTGCTATCCAGAAATATCCCTCTAAATCTGGTTGCACCAGAGAGTTCCATGCTGGTGGGAGGAAACTGCTGAAGACTGCAGTAGATGGACCAGGAGTACTTGGTGCTCTTTGTGGGCAATTCAATTCTGGTCTGGCAGGGGGAATCTGAAGTTTCCATAATATTGCAGATCCAGGGAAGCAAGAGCCCAAGCAGACATGAGGCTTGGCCAGCTGCACACTGGGCACGCTGGTAGGTGAATCCTTGCTGCATGGCTTTGCAGAGTCCCCTGGCCCACCTGCCAGCACAAGAACCTGCCTAGCATCTCCTCAACCATAGAACTTGGAGACAGCAGCTCTCACAAAATGGACATGCAGTGTCCATCTGGCTAGACGCTGCTGTGTTCAGTGCAAGTATGGGAGGAGTGGTAGGCCTGCTGGTGGAGGGAGCAGATGCCCTTTCCAAGGCATCTGGGGGAAGAGGAGCCCCTGGATATGGGCTCATGGTAAGGCTAGTCTGTCCTGTCCAAAGACAACACCTCCAGCTTGTATGACTGTTTGGTTGGATGAGGGAGTCACCCTTTGGGGGCAGTGATATTAGGAGACAGTGTTGGTGAGATTATCCCAAAATTAAACCAACTTTTGAGCAAGCAAAAGAGTAAGTCTTGTTGAACTGCCCATGGCAGGTGGAGTTGAGGTCATGGCTGCTTCTGTCTTGAATGACCCCGAGGCTTTGTCACCAAAAGACATGTGACTGGATGCTGGCATGGAGTCCGATGGTTTTAGGAAATTTATCAGAGAGCCCCACTTGGCTTGTAAGTCACTCAATAGGGCTAACACTGGGTGCAGAGTTTGGGCTTCAGAGCTAGGCATCACAAATTGATCTTTTTTTAATTTTAGTTTTTTTATTGTGAAAATAGTGTACAGAGGGGTTACAATTACATGGGCAAGATAGTGAGTACATTTCTAATCAAGCATTGTAGCCTCCTCCTTTGTTTACCCTTCCCATCCCTTCCCATCCTCCCTCCCCCTCCACCAACCCTCCCCCCCCAAGTTGTAAAGTTCATTTTCGACATGACAACTTGTACTTCTCATGGTTGAAATAGGTCCAACTGTATCCTTATATAAACGACTTGTTTTTGATCTTTTTGAAGGGCTGCGGACACCATCTGGAAGCTGTTGGACATTTAGGAAGTGTGAGTACATCATGAGATAAGTGTGGGACTCTGAGCTTCATCCATTGTTTGCAATAGGGCTGAGCCCTTCAACCCATATTGTCCTGGGGCCCTCAGGGTGTGGGCTGGTTTCTGGCAGTGAGAAAAGTTTAATTTGTCCTCTATTCTCTGAGCCTCACTAGGAAGTTGTATTATTGGCAGGGATGATTCTGTCATTGGGAGGTCTGTGTGTTCTCTGAGTAAGGGAATCTACAGATCTCAGAGCACATCTAGACTTTCTCTCTGAATATTTAGTTTCTGTAAAAGACTGGTCTCTGAAAGGCCTAAGTGTTTAAGGTTTCAGATGCTTTATAGGTTTCCAGACATATCCAGGGCTTGTTCTTTTTTATCTTTCAATGATAGCTTTAATTTCCTCCTTTAGTCATGGTCTATTGACCCCTTTTACTCTGGCATAAATGAGGGAAGACAGGCAGGGCTGTTGTGTTGCTAAGAAAAGCAGACAGGGCTGCCTTGTTGCTGAGAAAAAGCAGGCAGGCCTGTCTTGTTACATAGTTTCATTTTATTACCTGATGTTGGTAAATAAAACCTCCAGATTGGACTTCAGGAGCTGCCCATGATCATTGTTCCATTCCTTTCCCCTGCTCTTACCATATTGCCTTTCTATTTAAATTCATTTTTACTTTTAATTTTTGTCAGAAACAAAGAGGCAATTAAAAATCTATATGTAATGTTAATTTTTATTCTTGAATAACTAAAATACATGAAGAACATGTCAATTAAAGCAGCATAAAATGACAGATGGCGTGAGCTTGATGACTGTCCCTCTACTCTGTCTCTCTTGCTCTACATTGGGTGACCACTGCGACTAAATAGTAATGTATCCCTGCATCTAAACTAAATGTGCACAAAGAACAGGCTATTAAAAAGAGACTTGCACACAGCTATCCAAGTCCCTCAAACTTCTATCTTAGTAGGAGGCCAAATTTCCATTCACACCATGTAGATTCAAACATCTACACTCAGGGTCACAGACCTGAACCAAGTCTGTGGTGGAACCAGGACTGAAGGAGAAGGGAGGACTAAGGGAGAAGTCTGAAATAGCTAAAAATCTGCCCTTTGCCTTTGCCACTAAGTCACAGTATCAGATATGAGGACCAAGGAGTTACACAGGCCTGTTAGTGGTTACTAGACTGGGTTTTAAATTTTGTAATTCCAAGTTTCTTTTCAGATCAAATATTGGGCCTGCACAACAGCAGCCCATGAGGAAGTGATGTCCAGAACTTGTGCGAGTGTCTCAGACTATTTGAATTTGTTTTTACGGAATTGTCTTTTTGCATACAATCCACACCTATGGCCAAATAGAGGCTTTCTTACAGCTAGCTGACTGAAGGCACAACACTGGAACTAGTTCTGCAGACTTGTTCTGGAATATGGCTGTTTCAGTCTTAGATTTAGAACTCCAGTCTTTCTCCCCCCCTCTTCCTCCTCCCTCTCTATCATTCAATAAACAATTCAAATAATCATTTCTTGAACAAAACCTTGGAAAATTGTCATAACATTAAACCATAGTATCCACCCTTCATGTCTGGCCATTTTGTTAACACAAGTTGAGAACAAGCAAGAAAATCTGTAAATGCACATACAGATGCACACACCACACCCACACCTATACCAGATAGACACATACATACAGAAACACAAAAAAATCACAGCACATTTAAACCTTGTTTTTTTTTTAATACTTTAAATACACCAAAACATTTGATGCCGTCAGGAAATCACTAGCTCCCCCCCCCACATGCACCACACACACATACACACACAGATACACAGACATAGACACACACAGACCCACACACACACAGACACCCCCCCACACTGCCAGTACTGGAGCTTGAATGCAAATGTGGGTAATATCCCTGAGATTTTGTAATGAAAGATACCATTTTACTCATTTGCACCACAGCTCTACTTGTGACTTTTTGGTTGCCAATTGGAGATAAAAAAAATCACATGGACTTTCTACACAAGTTGACTCCAAACCTTAATACGCACATCTCAGTCTCCAGACTGATTGAACAACTTACATTCTCACCAGCAGTGATAGAGCTCCTTTTGCCACATCCATGACAGCATTTGTTACTAATCACATTAAAATGTTTTTATTGTCCTTCCTTACTGCAGTGAGGTGGAATTACAGTGTTGTTTTTGTTTACATTTCCTTTATGTTCAGAGATATTGAACATTTCTTCTTGTGTTGATTGGCCTTAATTACTTATTCTGAGAAGTTTGTCTTTAGGTCATTACCTCATTTATTAATTGGGATGTTATTTCAGGGTTTATTGGGGGCAATTTTTGTGCTATCTATATATTTTTTCCTATTAGGATCTCGTTTGATGAACAGCTCATGAAATTCTTCTCCCATTCCATGGGTTTTGTATTTAGCTTGGTATGTTCTTTGTCAGGCAGAAACTTAAGTTTCATGCAATCCCGTTTATCCAGTCTTTCTTGGATTTCTTGTGATCCTGGATCTTTAGTTAGAAAATTTCGACCTGTGTTGTAGGAGTCATAGTGTTTCCCCTGCCAGTTCTTGTAATATTTTCATGGTTTCTGGCCTTATATTGATGGCTTGGCATATGTGGACAGCATTAATTTAATCTGCCTACAATTCCTTGGTTCACAGACACAGCAAAGTTGTACCCTTTCTAAGTAAGATGAGGTGTTTCATGATGGTTTGGAAAGGGGATGTCTACTCAGCAGTGTGAATATGGAAATCACAGGAGGTAGGCTCAGGCATAATTATTTTTAATTACATTTTTAATTGTAAGTACAATTAATCCTAATCTGTGACACTTTTTTCATCATCTCCCCCATCTCAGAAACAGCTCCTTCCCCTCAATTTTCCTAGTTTCATTGGATATGCATTGAAAATTGTGACTTCATTCACCTCCTACCCATCTTTCAAGTGCCAGTTTCCTCATTTACATTTTATTGTACTGTTGGAATTTCTAAAGAATTACACCATTTAAATTCTTTCCAACATATACTGTACTTCATGAAATATATTTAGGTGTACGTGCATACAATACTTTGTATATTTTCATATAGACCAAGCTTCCACAATTGAGAGAAAACATGCATCCTGACTTCACAAAAATTTTTCCAGTTCATCAATTTCTTTATAAATGATGCAATATTCTAATTGATGAGTAACGTTACTCTGTATATATATTTTTTTCTTGATTCATTCATCTATTGAAGCTATTTGTGCAATATAAATAACTTGACAATGAACATAGATATGTAGGTGGCCTTACTTTATCCTGATTTTTAGTCTTTTGGATAAATGCCCAAGAATGGTAGTACTGAACCACAAGGTAGGTATAGTTGTTTTGTGGGTTTTTTCAGTGTAGTTAAACAAGATAACATTCCCACCAACAATATTTTATAATCAATCTTAAATGAGATGGAAAAAGAGAAGCAAGTCAAGAGATTCTGTTTTTAGTGTTGTTATTGTTTCTGTTCGGTTGTGGGACCTGAACTCTGGGCCAGGGCACTGACCCTCAGCTCCTCAGCTCAAGGATAGAGCTCACTACCACTTGAGCCACACCACCACTTCCAGCTTTTTCTGTTTATGTGGTGCTGAGGAATCAAACCCAGGGCCTCGTGCTTGCAAGGCAAGCACTCTATCACTGAGCCGCCTTCCTAGCCCATCTCAAGTGTATTGGTTCGCATTTCCTTTATGGCCAGAGATATTGAACATTTTTATGACTACTGGACAAGTTTATTTCTTCTGAGACGTCTCTACTTAGCTTGTTTGCCCATCTGTAATTGAGTTGTTAATTCTTTGCTAGTATAATTATTGAGCTCTTTGTACATTCTGACATAGACCTGGCAAAGATCTCTCCATCCACAGGCTCTCTTTAGCTTGCTAATGATGTGCTTTGCCATGCAGAAACTTCTTAGTTTGGCACAATCCCATTTGTGAATTATCTCTTTGAGTCCAACCATTATTGATGGTGAACTCTATATTCATGCTCAGTGGGAGACAAGGTTAGCAAGACTTATATTCTTGAAACACTTCTTTCTAGAGGTCAGTGATGGACATGAATGGTTTCCCCATTTATACAGGAGGAGGAGGAGGAGGAGGAGGAGGAGGAGGAGGAGGAGGAGGAGGAGGAGGAGGAGGAGGAGGAGGAGGAAGAAGAAGAAGAAGAAGAAGAAGAAGAAGAAGAAGAAGAAGAAGAAGAAGAAGAAGAAGAAGAAGAAGAAGGAGAAGGAGAAGGAGAAGGAGAAGGAGAAGGAGAAGGAGAAGGAGAAGGAGAAGGAGAAGGAGAAGGAGAAGGAGAAGGAGAAAAAGAAGAAGGAGAAGAAGGAGAAGAAGGAGAAGGAGAAGGAGAAGGAGAAGAAGAAAGAAGAAGAAGAAGAAGAAGAAGAAGAAGAAGAAGAAGAAGAAGAAGAAGAAGAAGAAGAAGAAGAAGAAGAAGAAGAAGAAGAAGAAGAAGCAGAAGCAGAAGAAGCAGAAGAAGCAGCAGAAGAAGAAGCAGAAGCAGAAGCAGAAGCAGAAGCAGAAGAAGCAGAAGAAGCAGAAGAAGCAGAAGCAGAAGCAGAAGCAGAAGCAGAAGCAGAAGCAGAAGAAGAAGAAGAAGAAGAAGAAGAAGAAGAAGAAGAAGAAGAAGAAGAAGAAGAAGAAGAAGAAGAAGAAGAAGAAGAAGAAGAAGAAGAAGAAGAAGAAGAAGAAGAAGAAGAAGCAGAAGAAGAAGCAGCAGAAGAAGCAGCAGAAGAAGCAGCAGAAGAAGCAGAAGAAGGAGGAGGAGGAGGAGGAGGAGGAGGAGGAGGAGGAGGAGGAGGAGGAGGAGGAGGAGGAGGAGGAGGAGGAGGAGGAGAAGGAGGAGGAGGAGGAGGAGGAGGAGGAGGAGAAGGAGGAGGAGAAGGAGAGAAGGAGAGAAGGAGGAGGAGAAGGAGGAGGAGAAGGAGGAGGAGAAGGAGGAGGAGAAGGAGGAGGAGAAGGAGGAGGAGAAGGAGGAGGAGAAGGAGGAGCAGAAGGAGGAGGAGAAGGAGGAGGAGAAGGAGGAGGAGAAGGAGGAGAAAAAAAGAAGAAGAAGAAGAAGAAGAAGAAGAAGAAGAAGAAGAAGAAGAAGAAGAAGAAGAAGAAGAAGAAGAACAACAACAACAACAACAACAACAACAACAACAACAACAACAACAACAACAACAACAACAAGATCACAGAAAATTGCATAAGTTTGCAATGGAAGGAAAATATTGTGATTTGTGAGCAAGATGGCATGGTAGTCTACATAAAAATTCAAACATGTTTACAGTTTTACACTTTTACATTCTTTCAATTAGTTGGTTACACACGAAGTCTAATAATGAAGAAATAAAAACATCTTGTACATCTCAAACAAACTTCAAATTTAAGTGGTTAGAGTGTAGTTGTGGAGATGGGAGGAAAGGAATTGTAGGGGAAAAACAAAGGAGGAGGCAACAATGCTTGATAAGAAATGTACTCATTACCTTGCTCTTGTAACTGGAACCCCTCCATAAAGTTTTTTATAATAAAAATTTGTTTAAAAATAATAAAATAAAAAATAAAAAAAATCTATGCAGGGAATTTGAAACTTAGTGGTCGAGTATTCACCTAATATCTGTGAAGTGTCCTTGTTATATCACCTGCAAAATACAAAATAGACCAAAAACTTTAAAAAATGATACAGGAAGGAAAATAAAGCACAGGGGTTGGGGCTAGTAAGTGGTTTACTTCCAAAGAAGAAGTAGCAACAGATAATTTTGGGGGTACATATTTGAAATCCAAACATGCTTTCTTTCGTGGTTCACGTGTTCAAGGCTAGTCAGCTAAAAAAAAAAGCACAACAAAAAACGAGGAAGAGGGACATGACAGAAGAAATAATAATCTGAAATAAATTAAACTTCATTTGGATGGTGGGAAGAAGTCTCTCAGCTCTGTTATTTCCTTTTAAGTAAGTTTCTAGCCTTTTGACCATGTGAGAATGCAGCAACAAGGGAACACATTAAAGGCCTGGTGAAACTGACCTCTCAGCGCATTGAATTTTCTTGGTTCTAGATCATGTCCTTCAGAATTTCTGTTGAGTACACATAAGTTTCTCTAAGCTATTGGGACCTTGTCTTAAGGAGTTTTGTTATAGCATCACAATGGAATTGAAATAAACAGCTATACCTCTTTCTCTAAAGGAAGACTCATGGATTTGGCAGTAGGAGAGTTCAAACGGAGGACCTCCAATTGTCTAGGTAGGGGTTCTACCACCTAAGTTCCCTACTCCAGCCCTTGTTCTTCACTTTGAACTTATCAACACATTGCCTTATGGATTTCAAGGATTCTGAAGTAAACTATCTCACAGGAAACTATTATGAGAAATGATGATGCTCTATTTTTTCTCACTCCTATAGATGTTAATAACCCACTTCATGGTGATGTATGGCATAGGGCATTTTGCTACAGTATCAGATGATTCTGAAGCAATACCACTATCCTTTTGAAATTAGTCATTCTACATTTAAAGAAAAATACATTGAATATCTTGAGTTAACTGATGAGTTCTTTAAAAGCCAAAAGTTAGAGCAGCTTTTCAGATTATGGATGCCATGAAGTACCCTATTGGATTTAATTTCTGAGTGAGAAAACAGCTGTTTTCCATTATCCACCTAAGTATAAAATTTACTGGGACTTATTTTCTTTGCATTTTAATGTAAATGACAAAAGTGCCCATTTTTTTGACTTTATAAGGGGACTCTTAGTATTACATAATTAAATAGTTGTCAAAATTCACTGAGCTGAATAGAGAACATAATTTATATTAAAGTAGTAATTTCTTGCCATTAATACATGGATGTATTTTATTAGTAAATACTGAAAAGGAAAAAAAAAGTATTTCTACAGAAGATTCATCCTGGCAATAGTCACTTTACAGTAGGCTGGTACTACTTGCCTACTTTCAACCACATGCTATTGTTGAATGTGATATTGTTTTAGATCTACTCAAGAGCTATGGGCCTCATCTTGGATTCCATTAAAAACACACCAAAGTTCATACTGATATTACAACTTTTTAAAGATCAAAAATTATTTATTATATGATACCAAAACACTAAATCAAGTCCATAACAAATAAGGACTTTAATATTATTTTAAGCAGTTGTGCAAGAAGGTTCTAATTCAACAAAGAGGGACACCTCTTATACTTTAACAACTTCTTTGAATTTTCTCTTTATTGTCAAGAAAAGTTTCCAATTGAACTCTTCGTTATGTGTCCCCTGCATCTAGGAATACATAGGATTCCACTTTGTTTTTAGATTGTTGGAGCAAGTTCCAAGACTTGCACATATAGTGAATAGAAGCCACTGGTTGATGTATGCTCCTGCACATGCCCACTGTTCTGGCAGGAGCAGATATAAGGACATGGATACTACTCAAGGACAAAATATTTGGGAGCAACCCTAGGACCTTGAAGCCAACAAGGACAGAATGCACTTTCTGATAGACTTGAAGTTCCTGCAACTCTGCCATGGCAGCACCAGTGGCATCACTCTCTGCACCTCACATCCCTGTGGAAACCTTGGCAACAGTCCTCCAGGCACAAGACAAGAAGATCCAGTGGGTTCATTCCAAGCTGTGATTGGTCCATTGCAACCATTGTGAGTGGTCTCTGTAGTCCATTACATTGCTGAGAGTTCCTAGTGACCTGCTGGACTGAGTGCTACATTGACAGTTTCCTTTAGGTTATTGCTCTGGGGTTTTTATTTTCTTAGCTAAGTTTAGGTAGATTTACTCCTTGGCATCTTCGCAGAAAGATGGAAGAACATAATGAATTATCCTCAAGCTCTTCAGAGAAGGAGATTTTCACTGAACAAGACAGTTTGAAGGTGATCATTAGCTATGGCAGGAGGAGATTTTCCCTGAACAATATACCATGAAGGAGGAAATCATTGACTATGGAAGCTATGGATATGTAAATTTGGCCTAGCACCACCTCGTAGTCAATAAGGTTGTAGTGAAAATAATCCTGAAGATGAGATTTCAACAATTGTTAAATCAAAAATAAGATGGACAGGCAGGGAAGGTGGCTCAGTGGTAGATGTTTGCCTTACATAAATGAGGCCCTGGGTTCGATTCCTCAGCACCACATAAACAGAAAGAGTTGGAAGTGGTGCTGTAGCTCAAGTGGTAGAGCAGTAGACATAACCTGAAGAGTTCAGTGACAGTGCCCAGGCCCAGAGATCAAGCCCCAGGACCCACAAAAAATGTTTAAATGAGATGGACATTATTAAGATTTTCCATCACCCACACATGATCAGGTCATATCAGGTGAGGGAAATGTATGAGCACAAATACTTGGTAGTGGAACTGGCCATCCAGAGACCTCCTTAGACAAATGTGAAAATCATACCGCCTATTCAAGAATGAAGTCAGGAGTTTATTCAAACAGATTGTGAGGACTGTGCATTACTTTAATGAAACTGAAAATGACTGAAACATTAAATCCAATAACATCGTGTTGGATGACAAAGGCAATGTGAAGTTCAATGACTTTGGCATGAGCATAAGGATTTCCCAAGGGTAGTTGCTGAAGGACGTATTTGGTACCATAATTTTGTCCCTATAAAATAGTGCTTCCATGAAAATTACAATGGCTGCAAAGTAGATAGCTGGTGCTTGGGAGTCCTCATTTATATTCTACAGGGATGACAAATATCCCATTTGAAAGTATGAATTTTAACCAGATACAGGTAATTGTCATGGAGGCCACGTACATTTCTCCATTCATCTGTCTCCAAAAGAACAAAATATCATCTTGAAATGGTAAACTGCAGAGCCAAAGCAGAGGCATAGTATAGAACAAACAATGGAGATCAGCTCAACCAAATTGAGGGATATTTCCTATGTCCTGATAAGCCACTATGTAATGAGCTAAACCCTATTATTCTTGCACTCTTGTGTGACATGAGGTACAGCCTGCCTGATACACACAAATCTATATTGGACAGGACATTCGATGATATCATGGTCATCTATGTTTTGATTTTAAAAAGTCTTAAAATAGAATGACAGCAGTGAAATTAAATCAGTGCCTTCAATTGTTGCAGTGTGCCCAACTCCTGCAGATAAATAGTATGTATATATCTCACAAATATATTACATATTAAATATATGTCTAAAACTTATTTTATACAAAATTAGGGGACAGTGTTATTAGATTTATCCTTGAAAAAAAGATTAACAAAAAATTAAAGATTGCTCACTTTGGCAGTACATATACAAAAATTGGAACGATACAGAGATTAGCATGGACCTTGTGCAAGGATGACTTGAATATTTGTGAAGCATTCCTGATTTTAAAAAATAAATAAATAAAGACAAATAGAGATCCCAGTTTGAAGTGTGAAAGTAAGTGGAAGGCCCATAAATTCAAATCCTAGTACTGGCCCATAATCATACATTGAATTAATTTTTGTATGTCTTTTATTATAAAAAAAATACTGTGCAGAGGGGTTACAATTAAATGAGTAAGGTAATTTCCTATCAAGTATATTTCCTATCAAGCATTGTTGCCTCCTCCTTTGTTTTTCCACTACCATTCCTTCTCTCCCACCTCCACGAGTATTCTCCCCACCTCCGAAGTTCTAATGTTTGTTTTCAACGTAGGGTCTTGTACATTGCATTTTTACAATGGGTCAACCTGTATCCCTATTTAAGCATTTTGTGTTTTCCCTTACCCTCTCCAAATTAGAAAAATGTATATACAAGATGCAGGATACCAGAATCAAATGCAGTGAAAACAGGAGTTATACCATGGGGGAGGTACATACAAAGCAACAAAGAAATCAATTTATAAATATGTTGGAAACTATCACAAGAAAGAAAAAAAATATCTTGGGGTTCATTTCGCCTAACATCAACTTGTCTAAAAATTTCTGCTTTTCTCAGACATATACTAGTTATTGCAAATAAGAGAAACCATGGGATCTATGTTTCTTTGGGTATGGCTTATTTCACTTAATATAATTTGTTCCAAGTCTTTCCATTTCCTAACAAATGGGACAAAGAAATTCTATGGAGGCATGGAATTGTGTATATATACCACGTTTCCTTGATCCATTCATCAACTGAAGGGTATCTGGGTTGGTTCCGTATCATAGTTATGGTAAATAATTCTGCAATAAACATAGTCTTGCTGGTAGCATTAGTATGATCTTGTTTGTGAACATTTCGGTAAATGCCCAAAAGTGGTAGTTCTGGGTCATAGGGCAGCTCTATGTGGAGTCTTCTGAGAACCTCCATAATCTTTCCAAAGTGGTTGAACACGTTTACACTCCCACAACAATACAGTAAGTTTTCCTTCTATCCACATCCCCTCCAGCATCTGTTGTTATTAGAGTTCTTGATTATAGCCATTCTAACTGTGGTGAGATGGTATTTCTGTTCTTTTTATTTGCATTTCTTTTATGGCTAGGGAGGTTGAGCATTTCTTCATGTGTCTATTGGCCATCCTTCTTTTCTCTTCAGAGAAGTTTCTTTTTGAATCTTTAACCCACTTATTTATGGAGAAGTGGTTTCTTTGAGGATTGGTTGTTGGGAGATTTAATTTTTTGAGTTACAGGTATATTTTAGATATGAGACCCTTGTCTGTTTAATGGCTAGTGAAGATCTTTTCCCAATCCATAGGCTTTCTATTGATCTTGTTAACTATGTCCTTTGCCATGTAGAAGCTCTGCAATTTCATGCAATCCCATTTGTCCAACCTTTCTTTGATTTGTTGTGTTTCTGGGTCTCCATTAAAAAAAAATTCGGCCTGTGCCAAGGAGACCTAGGGTTTCTCCTATTCCATCCTATTCCATCAGAGTGTCTGCTTTGACTCAGATGGCTTTGATCCATTTGGAGTTGATTCTGGTGCAGATTGATATATAAGGATCTAGCTTAATTTTCTACAAGTGATTAACCAATTTTGCCAGCACAATTTACTTAAGAGGCTTGCTTCCATTCTATTTTTTTAGCTCCCTTATCGAAGATTAGGTAGCTATATGTCTGTACGTTCATTTCTGCCTTTTCAACTCTATTCCATTGTTCCTGATGTCCGTTCTTGTGCCAGTACCAAGCTGTTTTAATTACGATGGCTTTGTAGTAGAGTTTGAAATTTGATATTGATATTCCTTCATCACTGTTCTTTATGATAAGGATTTTTTTTCTATTCTGGGTTTTTTATTGTTCTATATGAATTTTTGGATAGCCTCTTTAATTCGTTGAAGAAAGGGGTTGGAATATTTATAGGTATTGCATTAAATTGGTAGAAAGCCTTGGAAAGTATTGCCATTTTCACGATGTTGATCTTTCCAATCCAGGAACATGGGGGGTTTTACCACTTTGTAAGTTCTGTTTTGATTTCCCTTTTCAGGTTTTTAAAGTTTTCATTATAGAGGTCCTGCCCTTCTTTGGTTAAATTAATTCCTAGATATTTTTTGGGGGTGCTGTTATGAATGTAGTTGATTTCCTGATTTCAACCACGCTTTTCTCATTATTGGCATACAGAAAAGCCATTAATTTTTGATGGTTATTTTTATACCCTGCTCCTTTGCCAAATTTTAAATCAGCTTGAGTAATTTTGGTGATTTGCTTTTCTTTTATAGCTAGAAATGTTGAGCATTTCTTCATGTGTCTATTGGCCATCTTCTTTCCTCTTCAGAGAAGTTTCTCTTTAAGTCTTTAGCCCACTTATTTATTGCGCAGTTGTTTTTTTGAGGATTTGTTGTTGGAGGATTTATTTTTGTGAGTTCCAAGCACATTTTAGATATGAGGTCCTTGTCTGTTGTATTGCTAATCTTCTCCTAATCGGTGGGCTTTCTATGGATTTTGCAAGTTATGTCCTTTGCCATGCACAAGCTCTGCAGTTTCATGAAATCCCATTTGTGCAACCTTTCTATGATTTGTTGTGTTTCTGGGTCTCTATTAAGGAAATTTTGACCTGTGCCAAGGAGACCTAGTGTTTCTCCTATTCTTTCCAGTACTGTTTTCAGGGTGTCTGCTTTGACTCTGAGGTTGACAATTACTTTTGTAAACCGGAACTTGTTTGTTTTTTTCCATCTTTTGTGTTCATAGGAGTGTCTGTGTTATGTGTAAACAAGCTGTTCTACAAGGTATCTTTCAGGGTGATAGAGTAGTTATTATATGGCTATATGTATTTTATAATGACATAGAGCTTTCTCGTGACTTACCTACATAAATCTTTTAATGTTATTTAAGGGCCAAGAAGAATGCCAAACTTACATTTTTGTGCCTATCTCCATCCTATTTCTCCCTATTGTCTAGTGGTTTATATAACACTCAGCATAACTGAAACTGGCACATGGAACAGACATGGACTTGATGGATCTTGACTATGAGATGGCGCCAAATACAGGAAATATCAGAATCAATGAGATCGAAGCAGTTGTCCAAGGTGCCTAGTTGTATTAACGTCCTTGGCTTCCAATGGTCTCACCTGCCTCTGTCAGAAGCCTGTTAGTGGTCTGTCACCATCAAAGCTCATACTGAAGTTTAACTATTCAATGTAGCAGTGTCAGGAAGTAGAACCTTTAAAAGATGTTTCAGTCATAAATGGATAAATATTATCTCATCAACTCTCAAGGGACTAACGTTATCACTGTTATGAGTTGTTAAAAGCAACCTATGCCCCTTACTCCCTGTCATTCTAGCACATACCATGATGCTGAGATCCTCTGTGATATGATGCACCTACAGGGCCTTGTCCCATGTGCTACCATGCTATATAGACTATTCAGCTACTACTATTAGGCTTGAAATAGACCTTATATTCCTCATGAAGTATACAGCTTAATTGATTTTAAACAATGACAAAATGGACTGAGATTTTATTCTTTTTGTCTTTTTCATGGAAGTGAGGATTAAACTGAGGGCCTTAAACTTACTAGGCACATAAATTGCCACTTGTGCCTACATGCACCCAACTCTTTTTCTTTCTTTTTCAGTTTGCTTTTAATATAGGATCTTGTGCTAACTTCACCCAAGTCATCCTCAGTACCCCATACTCCTATACCTCTACCTCTTGATATCTGGGATTACATGACTGTGACACCACAGTTTGCCCATTAGACCATACTACTCTTTAGGGGAAAGAGATACAGATTCCTGAGACGTTTATGTGGGTTTGTGTGTCTGCTTGTGTGCTTGTGTGTGTGTGTGTGTGTGTGTATCCACGTGAACTGTTCTTGATGATTTACTTAGTACTGAGGGTGAATTTTCCTTAAGAATCTGTATTCTTAATTCATTCCACTGAAAAAGAAATATTTCTCTGTGTACTAATGGCTCATAACTATAATTCTAGCTCTTCAGAATGCTGAGATTTTGGGATAACATTATTAATATTATCCCAGGTGTTATCCCAATGTTATGCCAGGTGAGCCAGGAAAAGTCCATGAGACTCTTATCTCCATTTCCTCACCAGAAAAGTCAGAAATGGGGCTGTGGTTTAAGTAATAGAGTAATATTCTTGAGGAAAAAAATAGGAATAGCACCTAGGCTCTTATCAATGCTCAGGACCCATACATAATATCCAGATAGCACTTGTGCTATTACAATGAGCTCTTGTGCTATTGCAAGTCACAATTAAGTCTGATGGATTCTCTCTACAGGCCAGTTGCAGTAAAAAAATTTTTTTTTGTAGTGCTCGCTTTGGCAGCACATATACTAAAATTGGAACAATACAGAGATTAGCATGGTCCCTGCACAAGGATGACATGCAAATATGTGAAGCGTTCCATATTTTTTTTTTAAATCTTGTATTACTTCATGAGGTATGTTCTTTCTGGACCATCTTTATGCCTAATTTTTCTCTCTGGAATGATATTGAAATAGAGAAAATATTCAGTGAGGAATTTGGTTTCTGGATCCCTCCCTCATTCATTATTGACATGTTCTCTCTTTTTATTTTTTGGCAGTCCTGGAGCATGAACTCAGGGCCTGCACAGTGTCACTGAGCTTCTTTTTTGCACAAGTCTTGCACCCTTTGACCTGAGCCACAGGGCAACTTCTGGCTTTTTCTGTTTATGTGGTACTGAGTAATTGAACCCAGGGCTACATGCATGCTAGACAAGCACTGTACCACTAAACTACATTCCAAGCCCCATGTTCTCCTTTTTAACATATGTCTAACATATTTAGCTCTGTCCCATCTCTGAAGCCACGGCTACTGCTCTTGAATGTATCCTCAATTTAACTCCTAATTGTGTTTCATTTCCTATAACTGCCGAAATATTTTCCACTCCACCCAAGGAACTATCTTTCATTTTCTTAAATTTCACACTTCATTGGTTAATGTCAAACAATAACTCAACATTACCAGTGTCTGAAATTGAGGACACTTAGAATAATAAATAGCTTTTTCCAATGTTTTTCTTTTTTTTTTCAACTCTGGGGATTCAACTCTGGTCTCTGTGCAATCCTTTGCCGCGGATGGGGTTCTGTCGGGACGACGGAGGACACCTAGGGGAGGAACTGGAATAGGTGGGGAGATGGCAAACAGACAACTCACACACAAGAGGAGTGGATGCTGAGTGCGATTTAATGCAGAGAATAACAGACTTTTATAGCAAAAATCTCCATAAGAAAGGGCAAAAGGTTACATAATCTTGCTGCAGGGCTTCATTCTTGGGCGGTCACCAGCTGGTCGCCTGAAAGGGCAAAAGGTTACACAACCTTGCTTCAGGGCTTCATTCTTGGGTGGTCACCAGCTGGTTGCCTGATAAGCACTTGTTTCCGGCTTATCTCTAAGAAATATAATGGGTTTTGATGTTTGTCACCAACTAACCATTACCTTATTTCTATAGAGGCCTTAACTGTCCCATAAGATCTTTTCTGTTCTTTCTTTAATAGTAAACACCAAGGAGACTTAGATTTAGCAAGTATCTTAGTAAATGAAAGAGAGTAATAAGAAGTTCTTTCTCCTAAGTAGTTATCTCAGCAATTGCCATACATTCTTTCTGTTCTAGCCGCACCTACAGCTTCTTGTAAATCTCTTACAAACAATTCCTTCTGCTGAGATGACATCGTGAAACCCCAATACTTTTATATTTAATTATGACTTGTCTACTAAACTCCATAAGAGGGGTTTCAGGGTAGCACTTAACTCTGGTGAGTTAGTCATATTTTTAAGACACTCATGAGATATTTGAGTCGTCAGCACTCTTAAGAAAGAGCTTTGAATAGGGGAACGTTGACAATGAGTAAGTACAATGAACAGCAGAAACAGTAAAAGATTAATAGGCACTCCTATACAGTGAGGAAAAGAAAGGCAGAAACACATCTTTCCCAGGGGCTTGCCAGCCTTTTTCCAGGAGTAGGCCTCTTAGAAGCCCTATTCTCTGAGGTAGACTTCGGTGAAGTCCCAAAACTCAGAGATAGGTCTCTGAAGCCCCTGTCTTAGGTCTGATAGATGGTTTCCCATGCTAAGCAGACTCCACTGGAGTTGGCGTGGCAATCCTTCAGCTCTTCAGCTAAAAGTGAGTGCTCTACCAGTTGAGCTACATTACTACTTCCATCTTTCTGAGTGGTTAATTGGAGATAAACCTTTCATTCCCAGGCTGCCTTTGAACTGGGAGCCTCAGATCTCATCCTCCAGATAGCTAGGATTACAGGAATGAGCCACCAGTGCGCAGATAATAAATAGCTTTTTTGGGGGTGGGAGGGGGTCCGGTCATGGACCTAAATTCTGGGCCTGGGCGCTGTCCCTCATCTCTTCAGCTCAAGGCTAGCACTGTACCACTTGAGCCACAATGCCACTTCCGGCTTTTTTTCTGCTTATGTGGTGCTGAGGAATCGAACCCAGGGCCTCATGCATGCAAGGCCAGCGCTCTACCACTGAGCCACCTTCCCAGCCCCAATAAATAGCTTTTTATGTGTATCAGGTGATACACAACAACTCAGACCCTTAGGAAGTCTTTTATCTTCCAGTCTGGCAGGATGTAATCCCACTATATGCTCCGGTAAATAACAAAATTAAACAGATTCTACAAATGTAATTAGTTCCCACAAGAGTTGGTATGAGTTACTTCCAAGGTGTGAGTGCAAATTAAGGCCTTTCTAGAAGTCAGTGATGCAAACAGAATGAAGCAAACATTAAGGAGAATATGTTTATCAAGAAAGTATGGAGGTGCCTAGGAGCTGACAACAGTGGCTGTATGATAGGAGACCAGAAAGCAGAAACCACAGTCTCACCGCCACAGAACCTAAACCCTACTAGGCATCCCGTAAGCTTGTAAGAGATCCCCACATTCTGTGAGAGACTATAGGGTAGTGGCCCCTGCTAGAAACTGAGCAGCTACTATAGACAAACCACACCCACGTTACCAGCCCAATCTTATATCCTACAATAGTTTGTATTCAGTGGCCAAACAAATAAATTTGTGAAATTTGCCACATAACATGACAAAATAAATGCATATCTCAGAATGCTGGTGCCTTACACCTGTAATCCCAGCTACATAGGAGGCTGAAATCTGAGGATCCAGATTCAAAGGGATCCCAAGCAGCAATGTCTGTGATATTCATTTTGCCAATAAATATCTAAAACCTGGAAATGGTAATATGGCTTAAGTTGCTGTTCACTATTGAGCCATGGTTCTCCTTTTAGCTCTCTTTCAATTATTTTCATAACTTTTAATTTTCTTTACAACGAATGACATATTTTTTGTTAGATAGTTCTTAGTGTGCTTTTATTGGATTGCTTTGGTATGAACAACTCGGGATTGAACTCATACCTCATTTATGGGAAGAAAGAAATCTACCACCTAAGTCACAATTCAGTTATGGCAGTTTTTTGTTTGTTTGTTTGTTTTTCTTGGTCTTGGGGATTGACTTCTGGGCCTGGGTGCTATCCCTAAGATCTTCAGCTCAAGGCTAATGCTCTACCACTTTAGCTACAGTGCCACTTCCAGTTTTCTGTGTGGTTCCGTGGAGATAAGAGTCTCATCGACTTTTTCTTCCTGGGCTAGCTTTGAATTGTGATCCTCAGATCTCAGCCTCCTGATTAGTTAGGATTTTATTTGTGAGCCACCACCACCCGGCTATGGTAGTTTTTTTTTGTTTTTCTTTTTGTTTTTTAGGAATTTGAATTTCTTATTTTTGTCCTAATTTAATTTAATACTTTATTTTTTTAATCCCAGGGAATTGAGTATAGGACCCTTTATATGTATGTATGTGCATGCTTCTGTGTACATATGTGCCAATACTGAGGCTTGAATTGCTATAACTTTTTCCAAGCAAGGCTGATACTATACCACTTGAATCACACCTTCAGTATTTTTATTGCTGCTTAGTTGAAGGTAAGAATCTCTGATTTGCTACTTTGAAGGCTTAGTTTTTGGATGACAGTTAAGAGCCAAACTGTGAGGTCTCCTTACCACTTCCCTCTAATATCTACTTAGGAAAAGCTGGAAGTGTCACTGTGGCTCAAGAGGTAGAGCACTAGCCTTAATGAAAAGTAACTCATATACAGTGCCTAGGCCTGACTTAAACCCTGGGTCCTGCAGATTAAACAAATAAACTCTGAATTGTCTGACAAGTCAAGTTTTAAAACATGATCTTATAGATCTCAGCCTCTGAAATTGCTAGATTTACAGGTTTGAGCCTTTAGTAATGGTGATAGTTTTCTATTATTATTTACAGATGCTTTAAAAAACACATCATGTAGCTAACAGTGGCTCATGGTTATAGTCCTTGATATTATGGATACTGAGAACCTTGATGTGATGTTGGGCCTAATGATAGAATGTCTATGAGTCTTATCTCTAATTAACAACCAAAAGGTTGGATGTAGAACTGTGGCACAAGTTTTAAAGTCATAACCTTGAGCAGAAAAATTTTAGGGACATTGTTCAGGCAATGCATGCAAATCCCAAGATCAGCACAAAAATTAAAATAAATAGAACATAAAATAATCCTAGGTATGGCTAGTGACAGTTTGCCTAGTTTTCCTAAAATTCTTAGTTTGATAGTCACCACAAAGATAACTGGACAAACCAACAAAATATGTATCCATAGCCAGATGAAACTTTTGCTTAGAAATCTGCACTAATTATATTTTAAAAAACATTTCTTACACTCTTTAATTTAGAAAATTAGCCCCAAAATAATGCCAGTTGAAGAGAAATTGTATGTGATGACTACTTCAGAAATAATATATTTTTTAGTTTTTTAAAAGGAGATGTCACGGATGTCACGGATTTATCACCATATATATATATATATATATATATATATATATATATATATATATATAATTAGTAAATAAATTTCAACTAAATATAAACTTCATTGTCCTCTAAATTGAAGTGTTGACCTATATTTTATATCAGAATGAGCATTTACTCGTCTCATTTTTAAAAGTCAATTTATATTTTCTATTCAAATTTTATACAAAAAAAATGTGTTTGTTGTTCTAGGAAAGTTCTCCAAAAGTTAATGTAGAGCAGTATGTAGGGCCATTTTGAGATTAACTAGGAATTCTGAGCCATGAAAAACTAAAGTTTTAAAAGTTGAAATAAATACATGTCAGAGAGTTAGAAACAAAACTTGGGATAGACTTTCAAACCCTTTCAATACATTTGGCTGGGTAGATGGTGCTACAGTTGGTAATTTTGCTTCACTCAAAAATTCTTGGTGAGGTTTTTGTGTGTAAGAAGAAAATCCCTTTGTTTCGTATTTATGAACTTCATGTTAAAACTTTAGCAATGGACCTTCTGTGGCCCCTTTTTAACTGGAAGTATTTCAAAATTTTTAAGACCTCAAAATCCTTTTGTACTCTCAGCCAGGCTGTTTTGAACTATTTACTTTCAAATTTATTAACATAATCCATTTATCATTGTAGGGAGGAGAATCCTATGCTAAATAAAGTCTACTTGCTAGAGTTGTTTGTAAGTAATGAAGCATTGAGTATTTTGGATTTAGCCTGTGTAGAGTAGACTGGATTGAGATGACATTTCCATGATTTATAGGTAAAATCACCCTCTTCCACTAGAGGTGCAGGATCAAATGAGTGATGGGTATTGGTTTAAGGTTTCTTTTATTTTACTATGTATGAATCTTCCATCATATATATATATATATATATATATATATATATATATATATATATATATATATATGGCTTGAATCTTCCTGATATGTTGTTTTATAAACATTTGGTTTTACATGATGTGAATTATAGTTTTTTAAATTAAATAAGCAGGACATTTGGCCTTAATCATGTAATAATTTGATTAATTTTAAGAGGAAAAAATATCATCAGAATTAAATTAAGTTATCATCATTCAAAAATAAATATTGAAAGGATATAAAGCAGAAGAATTTATGGGGTGCTTAATATATTCTGCCTTTCTTCTTTATAAGGTTTGTTGTGACCTGATGGTAATAGATTTGCAATGGGTAAAAGTGTTGTTGGTCACTTAGAGTTGTTACTTCAGCAAATGTATGAGAATGTCTGATGATGTTGAACCCTAGGTTTCTGAGAGGAAAAACACAGATATAAGTCCTCTAAGATGCTGACTAAAATGAATGAAATTCACACTGCATTAATAGGAGGGGAGGGCACCATTTTGTTTGCTGTCTTCAACAGCCAAATGCATTTTTCTCTGTAGGTGATTATCAGCAAAGAGGAGATTGTAGACAGACTCAATTCGTAGATCCTATTCAATGAAGAGAATAAGGAGATGTCTGGATGGCTGGTGCAGACGAACAACAATTCTACATACAACAGACAGCATTATTGAAGAAAGGCTTAAGAAGTTTCAGATGGTGAGCCAGCAGTGTCCAGGCAGGTGTAGTTTGAACACCCTTCTCACTGCTGAGAATCTCATGTTACAGGCAAGTTTCCTATAAGGGTTGAAGGGAACCGTTGATTCTTCTGCATTGGCAAGTCTGATAGGAGAAGGGGCTTGTGTCTCCTGAAGTATCTTGGTGTCCTCAGGCCCCTGAAGGAGTCTAGTTATTGCAAAAGAATAGAGGTCATTTATGATTAAATTGATGTTTTCAGGTAGTCACTCGGCCTCAGATGTAATGTAGGTCAGTAACATATGTAACAAGAATTCATGTAGTTAAATGAAACTGAGTTATATCCACTTGTGAATTAGAAGTAAAATTAGAAGTAGATTAGAGGATATCCATGAGAGAAATCAGTGGGGGTGTTGTATCAAGAAAGTAAGAACAAACCATATTTTGAATTTGTTTAGTGAGCACTTCTTGACTTTCCAACCTTTCCCTGTGAAATTGCATTAACTCTCACATATGATAAGAATTTCTCAATGACAAAACTCTATAAGACGCATCCCATGTTTGTGGCTAAGAAATAAATGCTTTGGGGGCCAGGCACTAACGGCTCAATCCTATAATCTTAACTATTCAGAAGTCTGCAAACTGAAGATTGAAGTTCAAATCCAGTCCAGACAAAAATCTCCCTTTAGTTCTCCAAAACCATGGAAATGTAGCTTTACCTCAAGTTATAGAGTACCTGCCTTAACAGAAAAAGCTAAAACACAGTGTCTAGGCCTTGAGTTCATATTCTCATAGTGGAACAAATAAAAAGTAGAAAAGAAAAATGGAATAATAATGGATCTTCCTATTTTCATAACTTACCAGGACCACATGGAATTAATAATCCTTTTAAGTGAAAAGAAGGCCCAGTTGAAGCAAATGAGTAAACAGTTAAAAAGGGCCAGCAGCAAGACAAGAGACTTCAAGAGGGATGACAAGCTTAGCAACAAAATCAAGAGCATTCATCTTCAAGAAACCACACCTCTGTAATCCCATATACACCTTTGATTATTCTCATCACTATGACCATCCTCTAACGTTGGCTACACTTATCCACTAGAGTCATCGAACACAGCGTATCCTTTGTGACATTTCATGGATAAAGTTGCTTGTCCTCATTGTCATCAGTCTTTCAGAAACTTTAGTGAAGAGCATGTTCTTCCATTTTGCTTGTATATGATAGCATCCTGTTCTATTTTTCAGCAAAGAAACTGTGGCTAGCAGGCTTGAGAATGGTTACATTCAGAGGTTCTTCAGTTTCACATTTTTCTTTCCTTTCTTGGTAGGTGAGTTGGAATAAGAAAAAAATTATGCAGTATGTTTTATTTAAATGAAAAGATTTATTTGAAAATACTACAAGTTATCATTCTTTAAATATATTTTAATTCAAATATAATAGGGCTAGTTTTAATGCTGCATGCCTTTAAACCTAACTGTTTAGAAGGCTGAAATCTGAGGATTGTAGTTTCACGACAGACAAGGTAAAATGGACCATGATACTCTTATCTACAACTAAAAATCAAAAAGCTAAACAAGGAGCTGTGGCTCAAATGGAAGAATGTCAACCTTGAGCAAAAAGGAAAACCAAAAGAAACTAGGCCCTGAATTTAATTCCTAGTACTAGCACATATATGTTTGTGTGTGTGTATATTATATATATATGCATATATATGCACATATATTCTATATGCATGCATATATAGGCATATATGTGTGTCAATATATATAAATTGTATATGCATATGTATGTATATATAATTTTTTAATAAATTATTAGCAAGTGTCAACTATATACAAGCAAACATTTAGTGTTGCTCTTAAAAACAGATTCATATGCAATTATGAACCCCTGTGATTTATAGGAGCCAACATAAAAAGAAACGTAAACCAACAGATTAGGATATTAATAGAATGATTTTTGTTATAGAATAGCCTGTATGCACAAGATTGGGCAAATGATATTTAGTCATTTTCCAAAACATTGAAAGCAAAAGCATAATAGTACAAGAAATCACATTTAGACATGGACTATGCCTCTCAGTGGACAGGTAGATCAGGAAAATATGATAGCAATATGCATATAGATATACATGTATGCGTATACATTCATATATATATGCATATATATACATACATACGTACACACGTACATGCACAACAGAATTTTATTTATCCATTCAAAAGAATGATAATGAATCATTTGCAAAGAAAGGAAATAAATTGGGGAAAATCATGCTAAATGAAGTAAGGGAAGAAAGCCAAACCCAGATAGACAAATGAGATATGTTTTCTGTTATATAGGAAGTTAAGCGTAATATAGATCAATACAATATGCACACTTTGTGGTGGAATGCAACTATACACCTAGGTATGAACTGAAATATGGTTAGTTCAGAGAATAATTCAAATAATGTAATTCCTTAGAATAGCTAACTCACATTCCAATAAAATAAACACTATGAATCAAGTACTCAGAGGTACGGATGGAGTCAAGGTGGGAAGAAATAGATAAATGAAGCAATAAAGTGGAGTGAAATGCAGTGCTCTAACTTAATGCATATCCTACCAAATGAAGAAACTTGAGGAAAAGGTGGGAGTGAGAGTGCTGGGGAAAATTATGAAAGAGGTGAGATTGTACTCATGTACTCATAATGAATGTCAACTCCTGTGTACAAGTTGAAATCAAAATGAAATTAAAAAATCCAATACTCAGTATGCTCAGTGATGATGATTCTCTGAACAACTAACAAACAATAAAGAGTTCAAGCAAATGAGTAGCAGAAAGGGAAATGATGTTCGGCTGAAGAAGAAGTTTAAGAAAAGAGGGGGCAGATTAATGAAAAGAGGAAGGGATGTCAAATATAATCATTATATTAATGATATCAATGTAAAAATTGAACCATGTAACTTGGAAGATGGGTAGTTTGGGGAAAGATGGGTAGATTCATGGAACACTAATCAAGATGCATTGTACTTATAAACAAACTCATTGAATTGAAACCACTTTGCACAATGATAAATACAAATGAGTAAAAAAGACAAAAAATAAATTTGTGCTTCATTTTTTGTAGCACAAGTAGTAAATCGTAAGTTATAATTTGGATAAAAAGTAAAGTTAAATTAGCTACATGACAAAATAAGAAACGAAATGTCTTGTGGGTAACATTGTCTTTGGAAATATCCGTGCCTCATAATATACTTTTCAAAATATCAATATTCTGATTATTTTGATTTTTTTGAAAATAAAGTGATCTGTGAACTTTCAGACACTATTATCATAATGCCTAATGATACATAATTTAGCTAGAGTTGATAAGATAATCATTGTTACTTATCTTATATTGTAAAATATAAGGAACTTTTATGATACCACTACATTATAACACAGATACTGAAGTTTCCTTCTTTAAATTGCTCCACAGGATATGGTTACATATAACGTGATACAAGTCCCAAAATCACAAATATAAGTAAAATTCCTTAGAAGGAAATGGTAGGAGGACAATTATTATCTAACACAATAAATGTCAGCCATGGACTTCCTGAAAGAGAATCATAGACAAATCTGTTTGTTTTACCAGGCTTCTAGTGCCAAACACGAAGTGTTGAAAAGACCCATATGGCAAACTACTTCTCAAAGTGAGATCACTATATAGGCAGACCCTCCAAGACTTCTACATGGAAGAGACTATTTCTGACCCAATGCTCTTATTTTTTTTTTTACCAAAGAAACAGTTCCTTTAGTAATTTATGTTTTTTGAATTTAGATAATGAATCAACATTTTTCACAAAATTAAATTTGAAATATCTTTGATCGGTTTTTCCATGCTTAAAACTAGCAATACAATAAATAATAGTTGCCACAATTTGGAACTTTTCTGCATCAATGGAAAAACAATCTGGATAATATAGATTCTAGAAAGAACCAAAGGAATCCAAAGATATATCTATTTTCCACAGAATTGTTCAAGTGGAATGAAGGCCAACATAGTTTCTTTAAATTAAGAATTAGTCTAATGTCTGCACACCAACAGTTAACAAATGTTTATTCCAAACTTAGTGATTGTACAATAGGTAGACTTTGTAGACTTTCTTATTTTTGAAAGAAAAAATCTACTAGAGTGAGACACAGGAACCTTAAGAAGACTTGCAGATAAAGCACATAGTGTGTTAGAAGAAGACACCATGGTAGAAAAATGAAACTTCCTTTTTGTTGGTCACGAGGCATGAACTAAGGGCCTGAGTACTGTCACTCAGCCCTCTACCACTTTGGGACAGAGTACCACTTCTGTTTTTTTGTTGATTAACTAGAGACAAATCTCATAGACTTTCTTCCCAAGCTAGCTTAGAACCACAATTCTCAGATCTCAGCTTCATGACTAGCTAGGATTATAGATGTGAGCCACCAGTATCCACCACCCCACAAAATGAAACTTTTCAGCTTCTTGTGAGTTCAATTTTCAGTGGCCAGGAAAGACCTCCTAGAATGGTGCTTGACACTAAAGAATTAAAACTACAGAATGAGCAACCAGGAAGTTGTCTGTTAGTAAAGATGCAAGTATGAAAGGGTGCTACTAATTTCAGTTTTTTTTTCAATCTGATTGACCTTCAGTACAAATCTGATCTTGTTGTCACCTCTTGGAAGGAGCAGAGTCTGGGCCTATGCTACTTCAAATGTAAGAGACTAGAAAAAGAATACCCTATGGTACACAAGTAGTTGAATGCAGGAAAGAAGCAACATATTCCCTGCAGGGGAAGGCATGGGAGAGATAAAGGCCTAGAGAAAAAACTGGTGGTCACAACATTTAACCCCTTCTCCTCCAAGGAACTGACCTCCCACATAGTGGCAGTGACATAATTCACCTAGTGCATTATCTGATATGAAGGAAGGTGTCATGTCTCACTAAACAACACAATTGTAGTCAAAGAAAGGGAAATTCTTTTGTGTTGCTCTTAGGCCCAGTCTCAGTTAATCTCCACATTAGACTTTGTCCAGTTTCTATTCTTACTACAAGGTCCCTAATCAGGAGGAATGTGTGATCTCCTGGATTCCCATTGGCTCTTTGGGAACTGAGACCACTTTCAATTTTAAATCTGTTCCTTCTGTCAAGGCTGTGGTGGTTGGTTGGAAAGCTCATCCTCTGAAATGTGCTCTAATACAAAATCTCTTCAGAGAAAGTCAAGGAATGACAGATTCTGCCTGAATTTCTACATTTCCAAAGAGGTCAATTAATATCTGATTCTGAAGCTCAGGTGGAAGTCCTTCAATAGTTCCTCTGAGCTGGAGTGAAAGTTAGCACAGACTCCAAGTCATACTCACATTTCTCCAGCTCTTTTTCATGACCCGAAAGATCACAGGAGTTGAGTTCAGAAACAAGGAAAAATGAGACTAGCAGAAGAATCCTGGGCAGGGGGAGGAATTAGACACCGTGAAAATGAGGTCAGAAAATCTCCTAGGATCACTCATATCATTCAGGAATCACATAATAAGATTAGGGAATAAAAGTAATAAATTACTACCTAATTAGTAACTCTACTTCACTGACTACAAGTGTTCTGTAAAAAGGTAGGTGACCTGGACTATGTTGATTAGGAAAAGAGAGCAAATTGTTTCATCACTAAGTTCTAGTAAATATCTTCATCCATAGCACAGATTGTTCTTACTTTCTACTTCTCTGATACTTTTCTTTGCTGGATTCTAAAAATGACCTTTGAAAGTGTTAACATCTTCAGATGTAATTACATTTTATTTTAATACATTTGTTATGAAATATAACAAATTATGGGGAAAATCTTTCTATGGGACATTTTCTTCAATGCCCTATTTATTTGATGTTATTGTTATTTTTTATAGTTTCATTTTTAAACCTTGAGCAAAATGTTTTGTTAAATTAACACTAATTAGTTGCACATTTTTCGTATTTTTCCTTGTTTATAAATGTGAAAATATATCTTGATCAGCACCCCATATGTTTTCTTCATTTTCTTTCCTCCTTTTCCACACAAACTCAGATATATTCAATCAATCACATCAACAATTTTGGCCATACTCTCTCTTTTTCACATTTCTGATCCTTCTGTGAATTTTTACTATTACATATACAAAAGACAGATACTGATTTGTCTTCTCATAAACATTTTAAGTGTATTTTATGAATTGGAATGTGTCTTCATTGTACACCAATATGAATTTACTTCATTCAAATTGGCCATGCAGATGAATGTTTTTATAACCTTCATCCACCTTCTATCATTCAACAGTTTTTGATGAGTCTTATTTTATAACTTCTTCATTCAACTTTTCAAAATAATTTGTTATTAAACTTCTAGCATTATCTTTTTTTCTCAATTGTTGCCTTCTTAAAATTGCTTCAAATTATAAACTACATATGATGGTCCTGTATGTGTTCACTGATATATTTAACTTTTAGTCTAATATTCACCTATTACAGGATATCTTTTTTTGGGGGGGGTGCGGTCGTGGGGCCTGAACTCTGGACCTGGGCGCTGTCCTTCAGCTCTTCAGCTCAAGGCTAGCGCTCTACCACTTGTGCCACAGCGCCACTTCCGGCTTTTTACTTTTTGCTTATGTGGTGCTGAGGAATCGAACCCAGGGCCTCAGGCATGTAAGACAAGCGCTCTACCACTCAGCCACCTTCCTAACCCCTTACAGGATATCTTTAACCTGTAGTAACTACTTTGAAAATCAATATTGACGTTCCTCACAAAAGAAAAAAACACAATGCCAGAAAAGCCCATGAAAATAGTATTAGGTGCATATCCAAAAATACTTTGCAATGTAACAGTAGAAGCATTAACTTCTCTTATATTCCAGAATATGTTTATAGCTATGAATAGCCCATTCTGTTTATTCCTTTTACTGGTACACCTAGGTTGATTGCAGATCTTGGTTGTTATGAATACTGCTGCCATTAACATGGATGTTCATGTTGAATCATATTCCTTCATATGTATCCAAGTTACTGTAAAGGTCATTAAAATATGTGGGGTTGTTTTTGGTATTGTGTAAACTTCCACTCTGAGCTACATATGAGTTGTATTCGGTTACAATGCCACACAACCTCTCCAGCATTTGTGTTTATTTGTTTGAGTGGCTATAAGTATTTTAATGTGTAAGATGGGATCTCAGTGACTTTTGGGTATGTATTTCCTATGTGGATAAGAATTTCAAATATTTTATTTATTTATTAAACATTAACATTTGTACTTCATTCCTGATCAGTGTCTTTTTTGGTATTTGATCAATTTTTAAGTTTTATAATTTGTGATTTTTTTCCTATTCCAATTATTAACATTAGTTAAAAAATTTATTTCAGTGGTCCACAATTTACTAAAATCTAGTGATTGTACATTTATAACACTGGTTTTGTCTTTGTTTACACCCAGGCAATTATTTCAATAAAGATGTTGAACTTCTTTCACTAGAAATGTAGATTGAAAGGATAGTATCTCATATTAGTGCTAAGATAACCTCAAAATTAACAGTCACAGACTAAGACCAAACAGTTTGGCTAAGTAACACATTAACACAGCACAAATTGCATTTAAAGAGATCAAAGAGCTTCATAAAAGATGTTTAAAAAGTCACCACTTTCATGAAGCAAATGCTGAAGTTCACACGCAGACCATAGGAATCTGATCATCAGGAAGATCAAGGGACAAAAGTATACAAAGGGACAACTTTAGAACGTTTACTAAGGTTTGGTGGAGGGGGGAAAAAACCTCTAGATACCAAAACTCAGTGCTGAAGGAAAGAAGTGTTTTATTCCTAACCTCTGCTCTGTCTGACTCTCTCACGTCACACACACACACACACACACACACACACACACACACACACACACACACCTCTTGTACACATAGAAACCTAGGCGCAGCTGTATCTTGGACAATGAAGATTTTTTCTTCTTCCACTGAGATAATCAAATGTGATGATGCAGTTGGCTCCACAGCCACCCCACACTTGAGCAGGATGAGGGATAGGATACCTTAGACTGCAGCATAGCCTTGTGAATCCCAGGCTTTGTGTGTAAGAATGCAGTTCATGGTCCTGTAGGCATGGGTGGTCAAGCTGAAACAGGGGTACACTTGACCTGGAGGATGGCACACCATAAGCCTTGCATGCATGGTGAACCAGGTTTGAGAAGCCATATGAGCATCTATGTAATGACCTCTCAATGGCATGGAGTTGACACTGTACTTGGATATGGCAGGAGACCAGAGGACAGCTGGAATCCAGAAGGTGTTAGAGGCACCAGAGTGAATGAGCCTTTCTGTGGAAACCCCTAGAGCAAGCTAAGGAAGTTCCCCGCCCACATGTGACAGCCACCATGCTGGTCCCCAGAGGACTCACCTGGTCTTGTCCATGGTTCAGTCCTGATCTACAGCTGGAACATCCCCGGTGGCCCTTGTCCTGAGTGGGCTGAAACAGCATTGGCAAGGCATGTTTCCTTCACCCCAAAGTGCATGACCTCCCTGCTGCTGCTCCATGAGGGCAGGCTGAAGCTGGGCAGGCCGTATCTGGTGCCCAGTGCAAAACCAGTCATAGGCTGAGCCCACAGCAGTGGAGCTGGCCCTCATAAACTGCCAGGGGCATCGAGAGAGTCATCACTGCAGCTTGAGTCCTGTGGCCTCCACCCTTCACGCCCCCAGAGTTTGCCTCCAAGTCCTCCCCTTTATTGTTGAAATTCTTCATCCACTGGTTCTCTCATTTCTCATTGTCTACTTTGGCAGGACTTGAGACTCCTTCCTCTCCTCATGAGGTTTCCAGGCCCCAGGGGATCTGCCCCAACCATCCCAATTCACAGACACTCCCGAGAAGCTAGCCAACATAGGGGTGGCTGCTGTCAGAGAAGCTGATCTTCCCCCTTCCTTCCTCCCCTCACCAGCCTCTGCCAGGGCCTACCTTCCACTCCCCACCACCCCCAGTCCCAACCCCAGTGCAGCCTCACCTGCAACCTATATTCCCCTCCCCATCACCCCCAGCTCCAACCCTAGTGCAGTATCCCCAATGTCCTACCCTCCTCTCCCAACCCCCAACCCCAACTCCAACTCCAATATGGCCAGTTCTCTGGGGAACACAACCACGTGGCCCATGTGGCATAAAGGGTGCCACCGTGTGCAGCTGGCTGAGAGCTGGAGGCAGCATAGGTCTCTCTGATCAGTGTCTTTCACTTTACTTACTCATGTATTCATTGTATTAATTTAGTACTTAATTTTTGGATCTTATATCATTTCATTAATCCTTTGCAGAATAGCTGTAGAAATATAGTCCCAAAATTCAGATTGTCTTTTTTTAAATTATTTCCAGATTCAGAGATGTTTTAGGTAGTTATAATAATCATGAACTCTCACTTCCATAGCAGAGTGCTATTAAGAAAATGATTGCTTATGCATCTGTTATTAATTATTTACAATACTTAAAACTTTTAAAATTTCAAATATTACAGGAAGAACTTGGTTCATGATGAGTGGATGTTTGTGAGTAGGTTGAGCTGTTACATACATTGTGTGTGTGTGTGTGTGTGTATGTGTAGGGAAGTGTACATGTATTATTGAAACGGATACAGATGATGAGTGCTGTTCTGAAATTGTTTCCTTTTTCTGAGATATACATTGTGGTGTTTCTTTGTTGTTGGTAGGCTCTGACTACTTGCCTTTGCCTGATGTTCACTTTCCACCTCAATTTTTCAATAAAAGTTTCTTATTTCTTATTGAGCATACAGGGCTGTGGTACTAGATTGTCTTTAGTCTGCCATCAATGATCATATTTTCCGCTTTAAAAATTAACAATCAATATACATTTTACTTCCTGGTTGATTTTCCCCTCTAACTTGCATTTATAAATAAGTATTAGAAGAGTTTTGAGCTCAGTATTCATAATGAAAAACCATTTTGAATTCTCTTGTTAGCACCAAGATCTTGAATTTCTTTTGTGGTTTTAGTATAAAATACCCTCCTTTGTGATTTTGGCATAAGGAGACAAACAATTCCAAAAGTTTTATTCGTTAAAATATCAGATAATTCATAATTTTGAATATGTCTAGTGGCAAAATGAATGTACTTGCTCAATAGATTTGCTTAATAAATCAATGCACAAAAGTACCACTCATAGCGGCTGAGAAGGTGACTCAGTGGTAGACTGCTTACCTTGCAAGCATGAGGCCCTGGGTTGGATTCCTCAGCACCATGTAAGCAGAAAAAGCCACAAGTTGTGCTGTGACTCAAGTAGTAGAGCACTAGCCTTTAGCTGAAATGCTGAGAGACAGTGACTAGGCCCAGAGTTCACCAACAAAAACAAAAAATAAATAAATAAAACTCATAATCAAGGACATTAATTTCAAAGGTTCATTATCATAATACCTAGTGGCAGGGTGCCAAGACATATTGGACCTCTGTCACAAAGCTTTAAGAAGGAATTCAACACCTGACAAGTACTGAAAACAAAAAGTAAAAAAATAGCTCTGCCAAGAACATAGATAATCTGCACTCAAACAGAAAGTTACTAAGAATGGAATACTTTTTATAATATTTCTTAAGAGATTCTGGCTGTATATTAATTATCATATAAAGTAACCTTTAAAAGCTCCATAGGTGGATCTGAGTCTTAAGGGCCTCTATCGAAAACTGGAGAAGAAAATTGTCAACCTGGATTTTAAAAATTGTTATTGTTAAGGAAGTGTACACATGGGTCACCATTTTGTAAATCAGGTAATGAGTTCATTTCTTTTTGGACAGTCTCATCACTTCCTTTGCACTCTCTCTCTCTCTCTGTTTTTTCTCCTGTCCCTGTCCACAAGTGGTATAAGTTCATTGTCAACATAATATCTACAGAGAACCACTGCTGCATTTGCTCCCCTGTCCTCCTTGAGTTTCTGTGGCCCCCTCACTACCCATAAATGGATAAATAAGAACAGAAAAATCCCTCTTGTTTCCAATCGCTGGGATTCATTTCAATATAAACATCAGTAGTATTATGAGAGTTTCAATCTCTGTCCACACATCCCAAACACTTGTACTTCATGCAACCAGTCATAACTCCCACCAGATTCTATGTTCTACAAAGTAGTTCTTTTCACTTTCTGAGATTCAGAAAGATTAAGTAACTTACTGGAAATACTGGGCTGGCCATTGAAGCTCACTCATAGCTTATATACTTCAGAGAGTGAGATCTGAAAATCATACTTTGAAACCAACCTAGATTGGCATATCCATTACATGTTTATCTCCATTTAACCAGCAGAATTGTGTGTTTCAAGTGGTAGAGTTAGAATGCCACGAGTCTTGAATGGGAAACCTAAAGGATAGTGCCAATATGTTGTTTTTAAAGAACCAATGCGGTCCCATACAAAATCTGACACCACAAACACACACACACACACACACACACACACACACACACACACACACACACACACACTTGAAAAAAAAGTTAGTAACGAAATCCATATAGTTTTTTATATATGTTTTAGTATTGCTTTAGTGAGATTTGACTTGGTTTTCTCTACTGATGGGCCACAATTTGAAAACTGTTTAAATGACTAGCATGTCCATGCTCAGAGAAATATTCTCCAATTTGTCTTCCTCCTTTTCCAGCAATGATAAGTTGTCTCTCTTTGGCCCAGTTTCCTCTTTTGGGACTCAATATCTTAGAATTTTCAGGCTTAATAACCAGGATCAGCTTTTTCTCTCTCTGTTCATTTCTAGCTCTCTCTCTGTTCGTTTCTAGCTCTCTGCTCTCTCTCCCTTTTCTAGCTCTTTCCTCTCTTTCCCAGCTCTCTCTCTTTCCCAGTCACGTGGAGTGCCAACCTTGCCTGGTCCCAGCAGGTCTACTGAATAAACCTACCCCTTACCTGAATACCACGTGCGTGCTGGTGCTGTTCTTACTCGGCTACCTCTTTTTAAAACCTAACATAAAGGTTTTCAATAACCAGGATCATAGGTGGCAACTACTGTACTGGACGGTATCTGCCTTGGGGAGTGTTCAAAGTTCACCATTCAGGTTATTAGCACTCACCCATGATCACTCTGTGCTCAGAATTGGGAACTTCTTAGTTGCAGTAATTCAGGAGAAGCACTGTGTTCTACTTCATATTTTTTATTTAAGAGAAGCTTCCATATATTGTCTACTTTAAGCATTGTGTGATGAGAAAGATTGCCTCTAGGAGACAGAAGCACTGTACTAACTGTTCCGCTCAGAACACAGGAGGAAGGAAAAGAAGTTCTGAAAAAGTCATATAGCCTAAACATTGAGCTCTTAGGAACTCAGGCTATCTGTTATCTTACTTTCAACCCAAAAAGTCAGAGCCTGAAAGGGCTTGTAAGCTCCATTTATATTCCTGATCATGGGGCTCCTTTCCCCTCAGTCCTTCTGACCCTTTGTTTAGGGTTTGACAGTGTCTCTTTCTTTCTTGTTACTTCATTGCATATTAAGCACACCCAACCATGGGTTTCCATTGTCCTAGTAGATGTTTTACATTCCAGGACCTTCCTTCCAGGGAACTCTCTTCTTGTGCCTTCATATGCATAGGTCCACAGAAGTGAGTGACTCACAGAATGTGGAACATAGTTGCTCAATGATAATCAACTCAGAGACACAGGCAGGTTGAGTTTGGAGCCTTTCTGAGAGACCTTAGCCTAGGCACTGTAGGCAACATTGACAGCAATTCCTCAGAGCAATACCACTGACAGAAAGTAAGCCCTGACTAGTCATTAGTCCTTGACAGTTCTACTTAGGGGTGTGAACAAATGACCATGCCCTTAGGGTATTGCACAGTACACCAATCACTGAAGTCATCTTGAGCCTAGGAGAAAAATCTCCCTTTGTATAGCAGTACACATAAGAAGTAGATGATGCCCCACACTCAAATGCTCCAGGAGAACAGAGTGTATGAGTGTCTACACAATTGGGGAATCAGATTCTGAGGGGTGGGAAGGGAAGATTTCAGATATTGCACTATAAAGTAATTATAAGTTTTTGAATTGCTAACCCAACTTCCTTGCTGATCCTTACATTTTGTTTCAGGAAGTGGTGGAATATTTATGATCACAAAATGGAGTTTTTAACCCCATGCCCAAACTCTAGGTGACCTTGTTAGATCTTCCCACATGCCACTTATGCCAAATAAAGAGATGTGGTGGAGGTCAGGAAAGGACATTGATTAGATGTCAGCCATGACAAGACAACACCTTAGTGCAACTTCAGAACACTAAGCAATACTCACCTACATTTGTATTCACCCATGTCATTAGGTCTGAGTTGTATCTAGGAGTCCTCAGTACCTTCAGAAAAGGAAGATCTAGGACAGAACCCAAGATTGGTCTGGCATTTTGGACATAAACTAACTTGTTTGATGGAAACCCTGTGTACTGTCCTATAAATCTGTGCATTTACCTTACTACATTTGATTCATATCCCCTCACTAAATTATCTATGATTGGTTCGGTTGCTGCCATAGCAGCTGTCTGGTGGCTCCATTTTGATTTCACTTTATTCTACTGAACCAGTAATGAAGATGGAGAGACTGACCACAGCACATTTGCATGTTTCTCAATGAGCAGTGATTGGCTGGGGAGTATTTAGGATGCTCCCCATGTTCTTAGTTGCCTAGTAACACCTTGGATTCCAGAATCAATGTTGATAAACAGATACAGAAGTTACATGTAGCTTGCTGTGCCGGATTCACACCTAGATAGGCAGATGAGAAATTGGAAGGGTTTGGTTTGAAAGCCACAGGTTGATACAAAGCAGAAATGAAAGGATGTGGAGCTGAAGTAAGCTACCTGGTAGGAAAAGGAGAGATAGTTAAAGGTGATGATTACCTAGAGGAGACAGAGAAAGTTTGAAGCAACATTTGGACCTGTAGATCAAAGTAACACATCTGAGGTAGAAAAGTCTGGCTTTCCAGAGCCACAGAAGTTGGAAGGGCAGAAGCAAGTGTTCTTGCCCATTTCAAGGGAGATCCCAGAATGTTAGGGTAAGAACTGGTAGTTTCACAGGGCACTGCTGCTGAGCACTACACAGATCCCTTGCTACCATGATAATTGACCTTGGAGATGAGCAGTGAGATCTGTAAAAGCTGATTGCGGCTCACAATGTGGAGCTTGTTCTGCAGCATTGTGGAGTGTGGTCTCTCAGGATGCTCAGGGAAAAGATCCGAAAACCAGTGTCAACGATTGCAATCTATTTGGAGTAGACATTTATGGATGGAACATGCCTGAACCCAACATGCCGATAGTGAGCTGCTAGCAGTAGTTCCCTAAAGATCTAACAGCCAAACTGGAGAGGGAAACACTGAGCTCTGCACCACATCAGTCTACCATGCCAATTGCTTTATGCTAGTACTGGCTACCCAGTTTGCACACTCACGACCTTTTTAACCTGATTGTGCCACCCTAATCCCTCACAATTTTACTCTTTCACGTTCTCTTTTCCTCCTTGTCCCTACTAAACTGTCTGGATATCCCAATCCTTGCAAAGCTGTTGGTGCCACTGCCACTCAGTGATTACAGTCACAGTTCCCCTTTCCCTGGTATCCTATTCTCTGCTACTCTACTCTGTTACTCATAATTCATAACACCATGGTTCCAGCCACCTCGTCCCTGGCAACCTTGTTGCTGATACCCCCTTCCCTAACAAAGCAAGGGAAGAATGGGCACAGCCAGTCGACTTGGGTACTACTGTCTTCTTACAGGCCTATTGGGACAAGTTATTCCTCATGAAGGACTAACTGGAGGTGAAAATGAAAGAGGTTAATCAGAGGTGACTAAAATCTAGAGACATCAACATGTCACTGGTTGTTAGAAAAAGAAGGGCCCGAGGTGAATATTAATGGGAAAATAAAATTTTACAAAGAATTTTGGGACTGATGCAGTGGATTTGGCTTATTCTCTTCTACTAGTTATCTGAATTATTTTATGACATAGATATGCAATTGTTTTGCATTTTAAAAATTACATGAAATTGCACATTTATGTGGTACTTATATTAATTTATGGAATAGTTACATAAAATCACGTTAATAATATTCAATATTTTATGCTATATGATATGCTCACCAATCTGCCTTTGTCAATATGAATTGAGCTCTCTATCAATAAATGGAATCTCATTGTCAAATACTAGAAGGAGATTACTGATGCTAGTACCAAAATGAAAGCTAGAACAGGAAAATTGAATAAAGCTACATGTTTGAAGGGAGGGTTCAGTGGTAAGGGTTATGATGAAAGAGAAATTCTTCACCATGTAATCTGGGAAGAATAGAATGTGTTTTGTTGAAATACTAGTGTTTTAACCTTAGAAAGCAGAACATTATCTTTATTTTGCTTTTTGGAAACTTTTTTATGATTGGCTTACAAAAAATTATCAGTATGACTGAAAATTCACTAATGTGAATGGTCAGATTATCATTATACTCAAAGCTGTCTTTAGAGACAGGCAGGTTATATTCCTTTGCTATTAAATTAATGGAGTAGTCTTACTTTGGAATGGACAGATAACCCATGACACTTGTTCCAAAACAAGAAAGATACTGGAGAAACAAAAAGAAGAAGGAGACCCAAGGCTGCTGAAATGAGCATATTTCCCATTTGGACTTAAAAGGGTTTTTTTTTTTGTACAAACAATAAGAATTTCATCTTCATATTATAATTCCAAAATCTGTGTGCTACAGAATAGCTTTTAAATGTAATATTTAATGCTGTTGGATTACTTGAAGACAAAGTTATACAGAAAACCTTAAATTCCAGAAAAATTGCAATGCTCCAACAAACAACTAGATGAAATATAATTTAAAAATTCAGCCGGTTGTGGGAAGATGGTGTTGCTCTCACAGGTAACCCCATTAAGTGTCTCTGACCAAAAGAAGGTCTAGTGCTACAGCCACACTTTACCTCAAGAAATCCACTCCAATCAAACTCTAAACACCTAAAGGCTTTTTCTACTACAAGAGGACTATCCTAGCAGGCAAATAAGAAAAGGCAAAAGAGAAAGAGTGAACGGGACCACTGTGGAGCACCTGCACCACATGCCATGATGCTTTGGGACTTTCTGCAGACTTTAAGCAGAGGAGTGCAGCCTTTAAGCAGAGGAGCACCCAAAAGCTGAAGAAAGTGCTCAATACTATACCTATGGAATGTTAGGAGGGAATCTGATGAAGATCTCCGAGTTGGTGAATGCCTCCTCTAACCTGTCCCCCACCTAGAAGGGCTATGGGGAAGGAGTTAACTTAGTAATACCGCCACCATTACAATTGCCAGAAATTGGCACCATCGGGTAAGCCCCCCAAATCAGCCCAACCTGCAGCACTGGCAGGATCCCCATGGGCCCCCTGCAACCCTGCACAAGGCCTCCAGGAAACCAGAGCTGTAGCCAATCCATCGTTCTATGCTCTAATGGCCAACTGCTCTGGCTATTGGGCTTTCTGCTGAGACCTGCTCCCTGGCTGCTGTCACCCTGCACAGACCCCAGGCTCTCAGCTGCTTCACCACCAAGCTTCTGTATGCATCTCTGCCAACACACCTAGCAGCCACAGGCAGAAATCACCAAGACTGCCCTCCAGTGTCTGCCACCTTCCACTACATCTGCCGCAGACCAGCATGGCTACCCCCGCAGTCCACACCAGCCTGCTGCAACAACCTCTACCCAGTCCTCCCAGTGCCAGGGCTCCCCACACCACCACATAGGAGAGAGACCCTTCAGCATCAGCAAAACCATCCCCCACCTGGACCTGCTAACACCCAGACCCTCTGATTGAGAACCATCTTATTCACCATACCACAGGCTCTGTGGTGCAGCACACCACCAGCTACAGATCTTGTGAGTAACACAACTGGATCCACGCTCTGTGAGTGGTAATTTTCTGAGGGATCCCAAAGCCCCCTGACATAAGCCCACTTCCAAAAGGGATGGATCACATCAAAACTGAGCACAGACATAAGCTCTGTTCCTAAGGCTCCTGTGGCTACCTGGCAAAGCCTAGGAACCCAACTCCAGGCTTATGATAGCAGTCTACAACACTGAAACCCTCCAAACTCCCTGCCACCAGGCCTGAGAATGGAAATCTAGATAGCAGGCACCCTCCCCAATCAAAAAGACATCTGCGGTTCCGGGAAGATGGCGGAGGAGAAGCTGGAATCTGAACAGGCTCTCGCATAGAAAACAGTTTTAGAGTTCCAGTGAACATTGCTAAGCCAGAGAATCACACCAAGTGTGCCATCACAGGACAGAGAGTTAGACAAGAGAGGGGAAGCCAAGACAAGGGGACACATTTGAGCACCTGCCAGCAGCCGCCGCGGTGGCGGCAGGGTTGCAGCGGCGACCGCAGCCACGGCCATACCTGAGCGCTCACAGAGAGTTTGGGACCAAGGAGCCAGACGCAGCGGGCAAGAGGATTCTACTCAACACCAGCAAGAACCGACAAGGAGTGGACATCTTCATCCTGCAGTTTGCAGACCAGAGACGACCCAGGATACAAGACTCGGCGTGAGTATAAGCCTGACGTCCTCACTCCTTCTCAGGGAGCAGAGGAGGGAAGGCCACCCCTACCCCCCCAGCACCGGTGATCTCCATCTTGCATACCGACAAAGGTCGGAGGAGCTGCTAGCTCCAACTCAGGCCTTGGAATAAAACGAGTCATTTAGCAGGTCACAAGAACTTAACGGCAAAGAGACCTGCCAGACTCAGCTCCATCTAGGGAAAAGTCACCCAGCTCAGGCACCAGCCATTGGAGTGGCTTTCCGCACTGGGTAACCAGAACCAGAGGCTGCCCCTCCCTCTATCAGCCTCCACAATCAATTGAAAAACAGAAACCCTGAGAATGGCTCCAGGCTGGGCTCTGTGAGTTTTTCACAAAATAGACCCAGGGAAAAGCTACTGTTTTTTGAAAGGCCTCAAATCTACCAGAACCTAGCCTCATCACCCCTCTTTTGTGATTCTCAAAGCAGATCACCCTTCCATTAACCTAACCTGGGAAGGGGATCTCAAAATTTTGGGTAAAGGAGAACATTTTTCTGCCTGTTCGAACCAACTGACTTAAGAAACCAATCAAGCCACAGGACCTCAAGCTGACCAGAGACTCCAACAAGAGGCTGGTTACAGACAAAAGGGAGATACAGGATTCTTCCCACTCCTCACAAAAAAAATCAAAAAAAAATCAAAGAACTTTTTTTTTCTTCTTATTCTTTTCTTTTTTCTTTTTTTTTGTACCCTATATATATAATTTTTTTCCTTTTCTAAAACTTTTATTAATCTTTAATTTTTGTCTTTTTTGAAAAAATAATTGTTTTCCAGTAACTTTTTTTCCCTCTTATAATTTTTATTTTAGGAATACGTGAATGTGCGTTTTCCTTTCCTTTCTTGTCTTCTTTCTCTTTTTCTTTCTTTCTTAACTATCTTTTTGGTTTTGTCTAGCTCTACTGAACTTCTGATCTTTTTTTTTCTCCTTTTCTTATCCTTTTCACCTTTTCCTCTCTTTTGTACCTCTGTAAGTGACTTAACTCTTGTCCTGCACATCCTCAGATAAACCCATAGTTAACTAGTAGACCCTATCCTCCATTGTGTACACACTTAATCCACAAATTTATTACTCAATCCAAAACCTCTGAGACTTAAATTCCTTAATAGCAGTACTACCTCTTTATACCTATATATTTTAAGCATTTTTTTAAGTTTTTCACATCTCCTCTATCTCCCTCCTGTTTTCTCAATATATTCACATTCCTCTCTAAATAGATGGTCTTTCAATCTCCATAACTATATTAATTTTTACATTTCTATTTTTTCTGGTCTCTTTTCATTTCCCTTTCCCTTTCTTCTTTTTCTCTCTTTCTCTACTTGGATCCTACCCAACCTATTTCCTGCATTGAGATTAGGACATAGTTAACCCTCCCTGTGCCTCCCCACACCAATCTACTCCTATTTTTTACCCACATCTCTCCCTAACCCTAATAATTTCTGGTTTTCCAAATTCTTCTCTGCGGTTCGAAGCCCATTAACATATAGTTGTTTGATGTTGAATAGATATATCTGTTGAACTAGATTGTATCTGTGGACTATAGACTGTATAAATGCAAACGTTGGTTGATGGTTGCCTTAAGATAGTGTCCTACCACAAAACTGGTGCTATTTTCATCTCAAATGGGCAGAGTAAGCCGGAAAAACACAAGAAAAATGGCAAATCCGGGTATCTCAATTCCCAATCTTGATAATCAGGGGTCAGATCAGATAATGAACAATCTAGAGGAGAGTTCCCAAATAACTCTACAAACACTGGTGGCAAACATGATAGATGAGAAGTTAGACAACTTACAAAGGACTCTGTATGAGTGTGATAGGGAGAGAGAGGAGGCATCCAACACATTCATACAGGAATATCATAAGCATGAGGAAGCTACTCAAAAAGTGATACAGGATTTGCGTGAACAACTTGAGAATACTCAAAGAGAAAGGGAGGAATGGCGCGAGCAGGCTGAGAACACTCAAAGAGAACTGCAGGAATCCCACGAACGGGAGTAAAGAGAACTGCAGGAATCCCACAAACGGGAGGAAGCTAATCAAAGAGTAATTCACGAATTGAGAGACCAGGTAGAGAATACACAAAGATCACTAAAGGCATTCATGGAATCCATTAACAAAGAGCTGAAGGAAGTCAGGGAGACCACAAAGGGAATGCTGAATGGAACCCAACAGAAGGAATGGGAGTCCAAAGAAACCATAACCAATCAACTAAGTGATTTGAGAACAAACACTGAACACCAAATTAAGGAAGTAAAGAAATTCATACAAGACCTAAAACAGAGCTTCAACAAAGAACTTGAAGCCATCAAAGCTGACCAATTAGAAGGAAAAGAGATAAAAAACAAAGTAGAGAGCCTTGACAGCAGGTTAGACCATGCAGAAGATTGAATCTCAGGGATTGAAGAAAGCCTAGATATTATAGAGAAAGAACATACAACCATCCAAGACAAGCCCAAGAAATATGATAGATATATCCAACACTTAGAAGACATCATAAGAAGCCCTAATCTAAGGACAATGGCTGTAGAGGAGCACCTAGAAACAGAAGTTAATGGTATAGGAAATTTGTTTAACAGGATCCTTGCAGAGAACTTCTCAAACATACAAAATATAGGCCTATTCAGATACAAGAAGCTTTTATAACCCCAAATAGACCAGACCAGAATAGGACATCACACCGTCACATTATAATCCACCCAGGATCAACTCAGACCAAGGAAAAGATCCTTAAAGCTGTCAAGGAGAAAAGGTTAATCACCTATAAAGGGAAACCAATTAGAATCACCTCAGATTTCTCAGCAGAGACAATCAAAGCAAGAAGAGGCTGGAATGATGTCTGCCATGCCCTAAAAACAAACAATTATCAACCAAGAATACTGTACCCAGCTAAACTCTCCTTCATAACTGAAGGCCAAATGAAAAACTTCCATAGCAAAGAAAAATTGAAACAATACATCTCCACCAAACCAGCCCTAAAAAAGATTCTTAAAGATGTCCTACACATAGAAAACCAACAAGACTGCAACAAAGGCCAAGAAACTGCACCCAAACTGAGAATCCAAGAACAATTGGAAAAACCCAGTTTTCGCAGCCTCCAAGAAGGTGGATAACATGGCAGTTACTCCCAAATACCTCTTAGTCCTATCTCTTAACGTTATCGGACTGAACTCTCCAATTCAGCGACATAGACTGTCTAGTTGGATTAAAAAACAAGACCCTTCTATCTGTTGCCTGCAGGAGTCACATCTTGCCTGTAAAAACTAAAACATTTTCAATGTTGAAGGCTGGAACAAAATGTACCCAGCAAACGGCCCCCATAAACAGGCGGGAGTTACAATCCTAATATCAGATAAAATATACTTCAAATTCAAATTCGTGAGAAGAGATAAAGAGGTCTCTACACACTAATTAAAGGATCTCTCCTTCAGGAGGATATTACAATTCTAAATATCTATTCGCCAAACAATGGAGCACCCAAATTTATCAAAGAAACACTACTTTCCCTCAAATCCCATATAGATATAAAGACATTAATTGTTGGGGATTTTAACACACAACTCTCCCCACTAAATAGACCAACTCGGCAAAAACTCAACAGAGAAACCGCAGATCTAAACAGCTGCATAGATGAACTAGACTTAACAGACATCTACCGAACATTTCACTCAGCAGCATCAGAATACACGTTTTTCTCAGCAGCACATGGAACGTATTCTAAAATAGACCACATTTTAGGCCACAAAGCAAACTTGTCTAAATTCAGAAACATTGAAGTTATACCTTGCATCCTCTCTGACCACAAGGGAATAAAATTAGAACTCAACACCAAAAACCACCAAAGAAATTCCGGTATCACATGGAGGCTGAACAACACACTGCTGAATCATGAGTGGGTCATGGAAGAGATTAGAAAGGAAATTCAAATGTTCATGCTATTCAACAAAAATGAACACACAAATTACCAGCTCATCTGGGACACAGCAAAGGCAGTACTCAGAGGCAAATTTATAGCTCTGAGCTCCTACATCAACAAATTGGAGAGATCTAAAACTAACAATTTAATGACACATCTAAACCTCCTTGAAAAAGAGCAGCAAGATAAACCCCAATCCAGTAGACGGAAAGAAATAATCAAAATTAAATCAGAATTAAATGAATTAGAATGCAAAAAACTATAGAAAGAATCAACAAAACAAAGGGTTGGTTCTTCGAAAAACTTAACAAAATTGACAGACCCTTAGCAAATCTCATCAGAAAAAGAAGAGAAAACACCCAAATTAATAAACTCAGAGATGAGAATGGAAACATCACCACGGAAACAACCAAGATTCAGAACATTATAAGGGAATACTTCTCAAAACTTTATGCTAATAACTTTGAGAACTTGACAGAAATGGACCTTTTCCTAGCAAATATTGACATGCCAAAACTAAACCAAGATGAGTTAAACCAGCTTAACAGGCCCATATCAAGCATTGAAATAGAAACAGCAATAAGAAAGAGACCTCCCAGCTAAGAAAAGTCCAGGACCAGATGGTTTTACAACGGAATTTTATAAGGCCTTCAAAGCATAGCTTACACCAATACTCCTCCAACTCTTCAATGAAATTGAAAGAGAAAGCTCACTACCGAACACATTCTATCAAGCCATCATAACGCTCATCCCAAAACTAGGCAGGGACTCATCAAAGAAAGAGAACTATAGACCCATTTCTTTGATGAACATTGATGCAAAACTTCTCAACAAAATTTTGGCCAATCGACTTCAACAATTCATCCAAAAAATCATACACCATGATCAAACAGGATTTATTTCAGGGATGCAAAGCTGGTTCAATATACGCAAATCAATTAATATTATTCATCACATCAACAGGAGCAAGAATAAGAACCACATGGTTATCTCAATAGATGCAGAAAAAGCATTTGACAAGATCCAACACCCCTTTATGTTGAAGGTTTTGGAAAAATTAGGAATCCATGGAACATTCCTCAATACAATAAACGCTGTATATGACAAACCTACAGCCAGCATTATACTCAATGGTGAAAAACTAAAGCCATTTCCTCTTAACTCAGGAAGAAGACAAGGATGCCCACTCTCTTCACTTCTCTTCAATCTAGTATTAGAATACCTAGCTACAGCAATAAGACAAGATGCAGACATAAAGGGGATCCAAATAGGGAAAGAAGAAATAAAACTCTTCCTCTTTGAGATGACATGATCTTGTATTTAAAGAATCCCATAGACTCCACTCCCAAATTACTCAAGCTCATTCAAAACTTTGGCAAAGTAGCAGGTTAAAAAATTAACCCCCCAAAATTAATGGATTTTCTATATGCCAACAATGAGAAAATTGTGGCTGAATTATGAAAGCAACTCCATTTGTAATAGCCCCCCAAAAATAAAATACCTAGGAATTAACTTAACTAAAGAAGTGAAGGACATCTATGATGAAAACTTTAAAATCTTAAAAAAGGAAATCAACACAGAACTTATAAAAATGTCAAAACCGACCATGCTCCTGGATTGGAAAGATTAACATCGTGAAAATGGCAATACTTCCCAAGGCTATCTACAAATTCAAGGCAATACCTATCAAAATTCCAACCTCATTCTTCAAGGAAATAGAAGAGGCAATCCAAAAATTCCTATGGAACAATAAAAGACCGGGAATATCCAAAACGCTCCTCAATGGAAAGAACACTGCTGGAGGAATATCAATACCAAATTTCAAACTCTACTATAAAGCCATAGTAATCAAAAAAGCTTGGTATTGGCAGAAGAACAGACCTCAGGAAAAATGGAATAGAATTGAAAACCCAGAAATGAACCTACAGACCCAGCGCCATCTAATCTTCAATAAGGGAGCTAAAACAATAGAATGGAAGAAAGACAACCTCTTCATTAAATGGTGCTGGCAAAATTGGTTAACTACATGTAGAAAACTTAAGCTAGATCCTTATATATCACCCTGCACCAGAATCAACTCCAAATGGATCAAAGACCTTGAATTCAAAGCAGACATTACGGGATGGATTAGGAGAAACCCTAGGTCTCCTTGGCTCAGGCCGAAATTTTCTGAATAGAGACCCGGAAACACAACAAATCAAAGAAAAGCTGGACAAATGGGATTGCATAACGTTGCAGAGCTTCTGCATGGCAAATGACATAGCTAGCAAGATCAATAGAAAGCCCATGGATTGGGAGAAGATCTTTACTAGCCATACAACGGACAAGGGTCTCTTATCTAAAATATACTTGGAACTCAAAAATTAAACCCCCCAACAACAAATCCTCAAAGAAACAACTGCCCAATAAATAAGTGGGCGAAAGATTTAAAGAGAAACTTCTATGAAGAAGAAAAAAGGATGTCCAATAGACACATGAAGAAATGTTCAACATCCCTAGCCATAAAAGAAATGCAAATCAAAACAACATTGAGATATCACCTCACTCCAGTTAAACGGTAAAAATCAAGAACTCTAACAACAACAGTTGCTGGAGGGGATGTGGACAGAAAGGAACCTTAATTCATTGTTGGTGGGAATGTAAACTTGTTCAACCACTTTGGACAGCAGTATGGAGGTTTCTCCAAAGAGTTCACATAGAACTCCCCTATGACACAGCAATCCCACTTTTGGGCATTTACCCAAATGTTTACAAACAAGACCACATTAAAGCTACCAGCACTACTATGTTTATTGAAGCATTATTTACCATAGCTAAGATATGGAACCAACCCAGATGCCCCTCAGTAGATGAATGGATCAAGAAAATGTGGTATATATACACAATGGAATTCTATGCCTCCATCAGAAATAATTACATTGCCCCATTTGTTAGGAAATTCAAATACTTGGAAAAATTATATTAAGTGAAGTAAGCCAGGCCCAAAGAAACCTAGGTCCCATGGTTTCCCTTATTTGTAATATCTAGTATATGTATGAGTCAATCGGAAAAGGTCAGATAATGTGATGTCAGGAAAATGAACCCTTAGATGTGTATTTTAATGTTTTTTCTTTCATGCATGTGTTTCTAACGCACTTATAAGATTATCTCTTTGTTGCTTTGTATGTCCCTCTCCCACAGTATAACCCTTGCTTTCAATATATTTGATGTCAGTATAACTTGTGGAGGAGATGGGGAAAAACCAGTTGTTTAAGGATACAGGTGAACCTGTTGCAACAATGAGAAGTACAAGTTGTCATGTCCAAAAAGAGCTTTACAAAGTCGGTGCGGGGGGGGGGAGAAGCGGGGGCAAGGAGAAAGATTGGGATGGGGGGAGGGGGGAGGCTGGGAAGGGATGTGAAGGGTAAACAAAGGAGGAGGCTGCAATGCATGGTAAGAAATATATGCATTATCCTGCCCATGTAATTGTAACTCCTCTGTACAATATGTTCACAAATAAAATAAAATTAAATAAAAGAAAAAAGACATCTGGTCCCAACTAAGCCACAATGAAAGTGGACTACAGCAAGGCATACGAGGTTCCATCAGGAATCTGCTCTGAGGACTACATGGAGATTAGAGCTCCCCCAAAGAACCTGAAAAATCCATTCTTTAGTATTATCTTCTTGCTTTGGTTTTGCTTTGTTAGTTGTTATGCCTGATCATTTGTTGTTCATTTGTATTTCTATGTGTTACTTATGTGTATTGTGAGTTAGGATTTGCTATTCCACTTAAAGTTTCTATTTTTCATTATTATTTGGTTTCCTCTTCAACTTTCCATCTTGCTAATTTTTAAGTTTTTTTCCTTTCTTTTCTTCTCACTCCCACTTCACCTCTTTTTCTCTACCTTATACTACTACTCCATCAAGGCTACCCTGTCTAGTTCTATACACAAATAAGGCCTCCTTCTATGAGAGTAAAAAATAATTACAAGAGTTAACTTAGATTAAGCCACTTTCCAATAATATCTGGATGATCTTTTTCTTATCTCAGCAAGTCTCCTCTATATATAAGAAAAAGAATATATATATATATATATATATATATATATTCTTTTTCTTATCTTCATCTTGATCTCTAAGCTAGTTGCTACATAAGCTTTCTTGGAATTATTTAAACTTTTTACACTCAGTAACAAGTATTTATTCTCCTCCTAGTACATATACCCTTCCCAAAGCTGTTCTTACCCCTCTACTATCATTATACCCAAGTTCTCTCCTGAACTTAAATTTGTATCTCTCCAATCCTAATCCTTCACTTCTCCATCTGATCCAGCCCATTGATCCCTAATGATTTATATCTGACCCAACTTACAGTTGGTTCTATATTTGAATACAAAATTGGTTCCATTTGCCAACTTTGAGTACAAGGGGCCCATTTTGTTAACTTTAAGGAGCAAACTACTTATTAGTCAAACCTATATTGTCTCAAAAGTTACAACTATATGAAATCTCGACCCCAAAGCTAAAATATCCCTCTGCAGGAAAGGAAAAAGAGTTAAACAGGAAAACATCTAACCTTACCTCTGAAACCCTAAGATCTACAAATCTACACGACACCAGGTTGGCTCTGGTCCTAAAAGACTGTCCTGTTGTACCAGTGTGGTTCTTGTCTCCAAATGGGTAGAACTAACTGCAGAAACACAAGGAAAAGAGTAAATAAACAAATCACACCACCATCTCCACATAAACAAGCTACATAGCAGTCCCAGAATGACTTAGAAGATAATGATCAAAATATATTAAATGCATGGCTGGTAAACCTGCTGAATAAAAAATTGGACACCCTACATGGGGTTATCAGTGAATGCGAAGAGGCCAAACAGAAGTTAGTAGATGACTTCATGGCCTCCACAAATAAAAAGATAGAGGAACTCCAGCAGAGGGAGAAAGAATCTAATTAAAAGGTAGGAACTCAGATTAAGGAGTGGAAAAAGAAGTCAGATAATCAACTCCAGGAGTTAAGGTAATCTATTCAAGGCTTGAAAGAAAATCTTAATTAGAAGCTGGGCACCATTAAGAAAGACCAGCAAGAAGGAAAGTAGTTAAACACCAAAGTAAAATGTCTTCAACATAGAATGGAAGAGGACAAAGAAAGAATATCAGTAGCTGAAGACAGTTTGGACTCCATAGAGAAAGAGCACACAATTATTCATAACAAAATTAAGAATCATGACAGATCACTGCAGGAAATACAGGATACATTCAGAAAGCCTAATATGATAATAATAGGATTACAAGAGGGCTTGGAGAGGCCAATGGATTAGGAAATGCATTCAGCAGTATCCTAGCAGATAACTTCCAAAATATAAAAAGGACAGGCCTGTCCACATACAAGAAGCTTTTAGAAAACCTAATAGACCAGAACAGAACAAGTCATCCCACCCCCACATTATAATCCATAACCGCTCATTAGCCACTAAAGAAAGAATTCTTAAAGCTGCCAGGGAGAAGAGAACAATCACATATAAAGGTAACCCAATCAGAATTACCTCAGATTTCACAGAAGATACTATAAAAGCAAGAATGTCCTGGAAAGAGGTCTGCCATGCGTTAAAGTCAAATAACTACCAACCAAGAATAATCTACACAGCTAACCTCTCATTCACAACAGGACAAATAAAAACCTTCCACAGCAAGGAATATCTGACGCAATATATCGCTACCAAACCAGCTCTTCAAAAATCCTCAAAGACATTCTAAATATAGAAAACCAACAAGAACAGAATATATGCAATGAAGCAGTCCACAGAGAAATATGAAATCACAACAAGACCAGCCAAGGCACAGCTTCCCCCCCACCAAATGAATAAAATGGTAAGGACAAACACCTCTCAGTCCTAACCCTCAATACTAATGAATGGTCTTAACTCTAATGAAGCAACATATATTGTCCAGTTGGATTAAAAAGCAAGATCCTTCTATCTGCTGTCTTCAAGAGACACACCTGGCCCACAAAAATAAACATATTCAGAAACTGAAAGGCTGGAATAAAATATATCAAGCAAATGGACCCCATAAACAGGCAGGACTTGCAATCCTAATATCAGATAAATAGACTTCAAATTAAAATCAATGAGAACTGATAAAGAAGGTCACTACATACTAATTAAGGGATCTCTCCTTCAGGAGGATATTATGATCCTAAATATCTACTCACCAAATAACAGAGCACCAAAACTTATCCAAGAAACACTACTTTTATTCCAATCTCACATAGATCCAAAGACATTAATTTTGGGGGACTTTATCTCTCCTCACTAGAGAGATCAACCCGTCAAAAACTCAAGAGAAGAACATCGGATCTTAAAATCTGTATAGATCAACAAGACTTAACAGATATTTAACAAATATGTCACCCAGCAGCATCAGATTAAACCTTCTTCTCAGCAGCACATGGGACATTCTCCAAAATAGACCATATTCTAGGCCAAAAAGCAAATCTGTCCAAATTTAAAAACATTGAAATTATGCCCTGCATTCTATCAGACCACAAGGGAATAAAATTAGAATTCAACATCAAAAACCACCAAAGGAAAAACAGTAAAAACTGAAGGCTGAACGACACACTCTTGAACCACCAGAGGGTATTGGAAGAGATTAGAAAGGTAACTCAACTGTTCATGATATTCAACAAAAATGAACACACATATTACCAGCTCCTCTGGGACACAGCAAAGGCAGTACTCAGAGGCAAGTTTATAGCTCTGAGTTCCTGCATTAACAAATTGAAAAGATCTGAAACTAACAACTTAATGAGGCACCTAAAGCTCCTTGAAAAATAAAAACAAGAAGCTAAACCCAAATCCAGTAGATGGGAACAAATAATTAAAATTAAATCCAAATTAAATAAATTATATTTTTTAAAACTATAGAAAGAATTGACAAAACAAAGATTTGGTTCTTCGAAAAAATTAAGAGAATTGACAGACCCTTAGCAAATCTTATGAGAAAAAAGGAGCACACACCCAAATAAACAAACTCAAAGATGAGAATGGAAACACCACTACAGAAACAGCCAAGATTCAGAATATACTAAGGGCATATTTCTCAAAATTTTAGGCTAGTAAGTTTGAGAATCTGAAAGGTATGGACAAATTTCTAGCAAATATTGACATGCCCTAACTAAACCAAGATGATTTAAGCCAACATAACAGACCCATATCAAGCATCGAAATAGAAGCAGCAATAAAAGACCCCCAACCTTTGCCAGGCACCAGTGGCTCACACCTATAATCCTAGCTACTGAGGAGGCTGAGATCTGAGGATCACAGTTCAAAGTCAGCCCCTCCATAAAAGTCCGTCAGACTTTTATCTCCAATAAAACACTAGAAAAAAAACAGAAGTGGCACTGTGGCTCAAGTGGTAGAACTCTTGCCTTGAGCTGAAGAGCGCAGGGACAGCGCCCAGGCCCAGAGTTCAAGCCCCATGACCGACAAGAAAAAGACCTCCCACCAAAGAAAAGTCCAGGACTGGATGTATTTACATCTGGATTCTACAAGGCCTTCAAAGGAGAACTCACACCAATACTCCTCGATCTCTTCAATGACATTAAAAGCAAAACATCCCTATCACACTCTTTTTATGAATTCAGCATCATCCTCATCCCAAAACCAGGCAGGGACTCATCAAAGAAAGAGCACTATAGACCCCTTTCTTTGATGAATTTCAATGCAAAACTTCTCAATAAAATCTTGGCCAATCGATTTCAACAACTCATCAAAAAGTCATACACCAAGATCAAACAGAATTCATTTCAGTGATGCAAAGGTGGTTCAATATAAACAAAATAATTAATATAATTCATCATATCAACAAGAGCAAGAATAAGAACCACATGATTATCTCAATAGATAAGGAAAATACTTTGACAAGATCCAACACACATTTATGATGAAGGCTCTGGTAAAACTAGGAATTCATGGAACATTCCTCAATACAATAAAGGCTGTATTTGACAAACCTACAGCCAGAATTACACTTAATGGTGAAAGGTTAAAACCATTTCCTCTAAATTCAGGGAACAATACAAGGATGTCTACTTTCTCCAGTCCTCTTCAACCTAGTATTAGAATGCTTAGCTAGGGCAATAAGAGAAGATGCTGATATAAAGGGGATCCAAATAGGGAAAAATGAAATAAAACTCTCCCTCTTTGCAGAAGACATGATCTTCTATTTAAAGAAACTAATAGAAAAAAACCTAATAGATTCAACTTCCAATTACTTGAGCTGATCGGAAATGTTTGCAAAAAAGCAAGGTATAAAATTAACCCTCAGAAGTCAATAGCTTTCCTGTATTACAATAATGAGAATAGCACAGCTGAAATTAGGTAAACAACCGCTTTTGCAATAGCCCCACAAAAAAAAATACTTAGGAGTTAAGTTAACAAAAGAGATGAAGGATCTGTATGAGAAAAACTTTAAAAACCTGAAAAAAGAAATTAAATGAGAACTAAGCAAGTGGGAAAACCTCCCATGCTCCTGGATTGGGAGGATTACCATCGTGAAAATGGCAATACTGCCAAAGGCTATCTACAAATTCAATGCGATACCTATCAATATCCCAGCTTTATTCTTCAATGAAATAGAAGAAGAAACCCAAAAATTGTTTCCCTTATTTGCAATATCTAGTATATGTATGAGTCAAGCGGAAGAGGTCAGATAATGTGATATTAGGAAAATGAACCCTTAGATATGTATTTTAATGCTTTTTTATTTCATGCATTTGTTTCTAATGCATTTATAAGATTATCTCTTTGTTGCTTTGTATGTCCCTCTCCCACAGTATAACCCCTGCTTTCACTATATTTGATGTCAGTATAACTAGTGGAGGAGATGGGGAAAAACAAGTCGTTTAAGGATACAGGTGGACCTGTTGCAACAATGAGAAGTACAAGTTGTCATGTCGAAATGAGCTTTAAAACGTTGGTGGGGGGGAGGGGAGGGGGAGGATTTTGTGGAGGGGTAGGGGGGAGGCTGGGAAGGGATGTGAAGGGTAAACAAAGGAGGCTGCAATGCTTGATAAGAAATGTACGCATTATCCTGCCCATGTAATTGTAACCCCTCTGTACAGTATGTTCACACAAAAAAATTAAATTAAATTAAAAATAAATAAATAAATTCTAAGCTAAAAAAAAAAAGACACTGAATAGCAAAAACAATCCTTAATTGAAAAAGCAGCACTGGAGGAATATCAATTCCAAATTTCAAAACTCTACTACAAAGCTATAGTAATCAAAACAGCTTGGTACTGGCACAAGAACAGAACCGAGGACGTATAGTTTAGGACTAAAGTCCCAGAAATGAACCCACATACCGATGGCTACCTAATTTTTGATAAGGTGCTAAAGAAATGCAATGGAAAGAAAAAAGAGACTTCAGTAAATGGTGTTTGCAAAATTGTTTAAAAACTTGCAGAAAACTAAAGCTAGGACTGTATATAACACCCTGCACCAGAATCAACTCCAAATGGATCAAAGACCTGGAAAGAAAAGCAGATTCCATGGAAACATGACAGGAAGGAATAGGAGAAACTCTAGGGTTCCTTGGCACAGGCCAAATGTTTCTTAATAGAGACCCAGAAGCAAAACAAATCAAAGAAAGGTTGGGAAAATGGTATTGCATGTAACAGCAGAGCTTCTGCAAAGCAAAGGACATAGCTAGCAAGATCAACAGAAAGCCCATGGATTGGGGGAAAATCTTCACTAAACAAACAATAGACAAGGGTCTCATGTCTAAAATATACTTAGAACTAAAAAACTAAATCTCCTAATGACAAATCCTCAAACAATTAACAAATTAGCCCAATTAACAAATGGGCTAAAGACTTACAGAGAGACTTCTCTGAAGAAGAAATAAGAATAGCCAATAGACACATGATGAAATGCTCAGCTTCCCTAGCCATAAATGAATTGCAAATCAAGACAAAGCTGAGATTCCACTTCACACCAGTTAGAATGGCTATAATCAGAAAATCTAGTCACAGATGCTGGAGGCAATATGGCTTGAAGGGAACCCTACTGTATAATTGGTGGGAGTGTAATCTTGTTGAACCACGCTGGAAAGCAGTATGGAGGTTCCTCAAATGACTCCACATTGCCACGAGCTGGTGGCTCACGCCTGTAATACTAGCTACTCAGGAGGCTGAGATCTGAGTATCGCGGTTCAAAGCCAGACTAGGCAGGAAAGAACATGAGACTCCTACCTCCAATAAACCATTAGAAAACTGGAAGTGGCACTGTAGCTCAAGTGGTAGAGCGCTCACCTGGAGCTGAAGAGCTGAGGGACAGCGTCCAGGCCCAGAGTTCAAGCCCCACAACCGAAAAAATAAAACAACAAAAAAAAAAAACCAAAAAAACAACTCCACCTAGAGCTCTATTATGATCCAGAAATACCACTTTTGGGCATTTACCCAAATGATCACAGACAAGATAATACCAAATCTACCAGCACAATCATGTTTATCACAGCATTATTTACCACATCTAAAATAGGGAACCAACCCAGATGCCCCTCAGTAGATGAATATATCAAGAAAATATGGTGGGCTGGGAAGGAGGCTCAGTGGTAGAGCGCTTGCCTTGCATGCATGAGGCCTTGGGTTTGATTCCTCAGCCCCACATAAGCAGAAAGAAAAAAAGCCAGAAGTGGCGCTGTGGCTCAAGTAGTAGAGCGAGCACTAGCCTGGAGCTGAAGAGCTGAGGGAGAGCACCCAGGCTCAGAGTTCAGGCCCCACGCCGGACCCAAAAAAGAAAAAAAGAAAAAGAAAATGCCGTATAAATATATATAATTGAATGCAATGCCTCCCTCAGATAGAATGACATTGTCTCAGTTGTTACGAACTGGAAAAACTTGCAAAAAATTATCTCAAGTGAAGTAAGCCAGGCCCAATGAAACATAGTTCCCATGCTTTCCTTTGTTTACAATGACTAGTACATGTCCATTAAAAGCAGAGAAGTTCAAAGGCTATGTACATAAGACCACATAAGAAAATGTTAAGCAAAATGTACCCCAAGACAGGAACACAGTGTTTTTTAAAATCTTTCTTGCTAGTGTTTTTTAATGTACTTAAAATGCACTATGTGAAACTTTTGTTTCTTTTGTATGTTCTTGCCCCATGGCATAACCCCTTTTTTCACTGGATTTGATGCTGGTGTTCTGGGGGAGTGGAAGTGATATTGGGGAATGCGGAAATGAGGATGCAGGCTGACCCATTGTGATGACAAGTTGTACAAGACAATATGTTAAAAATGAACTTTACAATGTGTGGGGGGGTAGGCAAGAGGTGTTGGGGAGGTGGGGAGGGAAGTGATAGTAGAGGGAAAACAAAGGAGGAGGTAACAATGCTTGCTAGGGAATGTACACATTACCCTATTTATGTAATTGTAACACCTCTGTACATTTTTACCATATATATGTATATGCATATATATTCATATATATATATATTAAAGAAAATGAACCTCACAACTTTGATGGGGGAGGGGGTGTAGTTGTGAAGGTTGGAGGGAAGAGGTGGTAGGGGGAAAACAAAGGATGAGACAACAATGCTCAATAGGAAATGTAGTCACTACCTTGCTCATGTAACTGTACCCCCTATGTACAACATTTTTGCAATAAAAAACTTACAAAAAATAACTCATGTTCCAAAGCAAGCCCTAGCAGGGAAGTCTTTCAGACACTGATGTCCAACTAATCACCAAAAAACAGGAAAGTGGCACTGTGGCTCAAGTGGTTGAGAGCTTGGCTTGAGCTGAAGTTCAAGTCCAACGACCAATAAAAAGAAAAAAAAACTGAAAGTATCAAACAACCTGAAGATGTTGTCAAGAATAATGAGTGCAGCATTATGCAATTACATGGTTTAGTCACTTGCAGCCTAGTTTACCAGGGGAGATGGTGGGTGGTTTGTGTTTGTATCAAAAGCTGCAAAATTATTTTGTTTTTTCTCAAGGAGGGAGGAAGGTAGGAATGGAGGAGGGGAGAAAGAGTTTGGTGGCCTTTTGGTTCAGTGATTGCATTCTGGAGTCAAATTCACAGAAATTCCACTTGTAATCCTACTTGCACGGCCAACAAAGAAGTCATGCCATGCAAGTGGCCTGTGTCCTGTTTTTGGCCAGGTCACAACCACCACTGGGTAATCCAAGTGCAACTTTAGGAACAAGATGCCTTGAAGACACCTGAACCACTGGGAAGGTGGACCTAACCACAGCCAGAAAAGACAGAAAGTGCCATGCTGAGGGAAGGACTGGAGATATAGACTGGGCAGAGATGTTTTTGTGATTCTCATTTTGTAATATCACTTTGATTCTATAAAATAAACAATAGATTTTAACTTTCTTCCCTCCCTTTGGATAAAGCTTACAAAAACACTGTCTCTAGCTCCTAAGACACTTAGCTCTCAGGTCTGGCCAATCATTTCCAAGATAGTGAATTACTTAATTGAATTTTGAACACATAAAACATGCATATAAAACTAGCATATTTTGATCTTATGAGAAAACAGCCTTGTTCCTCTCTGGTGTTATGACTAGTGTGATAATGCTCACTCAGGTTTATATCACTGTGCAATTATTGTTCCATTTGTTTAGTAAACAGTTTTTCAGGACAGGAGAACTGTGAAGGGAGAATATGGGATACAAATTTTATCTGTACTTCTTGTGGCCTGGCAATAGCTTCTCAGACTGTTTGCAAGAGGAAACATGACTTCATATAGGCCAAATAAAGAAAAAGATACACATCTGCCACAGAAGCAGTGCCACAGAAGGACAAATGAGAAAACTCATCCAGGCTCAGAGCAAAGCAACAGGATGGGTTCTTCAGGTGCGTGAAAATTTATGAACATTGTCTTTCTTACCATGGAGAGATCATTCAATGCTGGCATTTACAATATGTTCCAGGACTCATATCTGTTTATGTCTGTTTCCTCTGAAGCATATTTGATAATGACAGAAAGGAGAATGTTACAATGGCACCTAGTTATTTTTCTGCACGAGATTTCATCTCTCTCCCGAAATAAGTTAGGGTTGTAACGAATGACTTGGATTTCCTGAGAGAAATTCATGTTTATTTCTTGTTTATATTAAGGTTATTAAATGAATAGATTAAATTTGTAAGATGTTATTATAACAAATATGAAATAATGATTTTTAGGTTACTAGTAGGCACCCAGTTTCCTTTTAGATAGAAAATATTTGGCTGGCCTCCAACTAAAATCTTTACATCTCAGCCTCCAGAGTACCTAGGATTGTAGGAATCAGTCACCTTTCCTGGCTGAGACAAATATTTTTGGTAAGGAAAATCACTGTGATATGGAACATGAGTCATGAAGAATGTAGACTAAAATGGAATATTTTGAAAACATTAACAAAGCTGAACTTACAAATTTGCCGGCTTCAGTGAGGAGAAAAATGAGAAAGAAGTTATAGAGGCAGACAATCAGAGACTAAAGAGAAGTTAGTGAATATTTCTTTGTTAGCATAGCTGCGGAAGATTTCGTTTAAAAAATTCAGCTTGATGTAGTGGTACATGCCTACAATTTTAACTACTTAAGAGCTAGAAACTGGAAAATATCAGAGGTTTGCTGTTGGTATGGTAAAAATATAATACTGGGACTTCAATATTTAAAACAAACTGGTGCCACAGAAGTTGGGGGATCAAGGTTTGAGGCCAGTCTAGATAGTTAACATGAAACTATCTGAAAAGCAATCTAAAACTCAACGAAGTGCTAGGTGTATGGATCAAGAGCAATTATCCAGGAAGTTTGAGGTCCTGAGTTCAATCCCTTCTCCTGAGAAAAAGAGACAAGAAAAAGGAAAAAGATTATGATACAATTTTCAAGATATTTTCTATGCAATTTTTGGGCTACAATTTCCTTCTTCAATTGCCTTAAAGCTTTTGTGAAGTCATTTACACAAATGAATACCATCATTTGGGGAAATCACAGGAAATTCTTTGCAACGAGTTTTGTAACAGAACAACTCTCTAAATCCAAGTTCAATGACCTGAAAATGAGAGGTAATGGTTTCATGAAAATGCACTTCATAGCTGTGTCAGAATGTGAAGAAGGATTTTGTTGATTTTATATTCATTTTTAAAATTAGGGTAAAATACTTTGGTATTTGGGATATACTTTTAAGCAAGGTTTTAAGCAAATAAAATTATGGTTGAGATTTTTATAAAAGCTATAAGACAACTGTTTCATAGCTTTTTATAGAAGCTATTCAACAATTGTTGGATAAATCCCAAGAATGCCAATGTATGTTCTGTATCATCTGATGGTGTTACATATTTCATCATGTAGGGTTAGGAGAATATTATCTTCATTTTCCAAATACAGAAATGAAGGCAAGAGGAGACTTGATGTGTTTCTGAAGGCTGATGTGTAGATGACAATTAAGACTAAGCAGAAACTAGAATCCATGGCTCAAATTCAATTCATGACTTACAAAGCCCGTGACTATACTAATACCTAAAACTTTTGTGCTAACTAGGTGACATTGGACATATTTTTTAGAGTTGTCATGTGTTGCTTTTTTTCTGTGAACAGTTAATAATATTGGTGTTTTCTAGAATTAAAGAATATACCTTTTGTAAGGTGTTATTCAATAGAACATGAAACAAGAATTCCATGAATTCTGAAGTTCATTATGCATTTTTCTTAAAATTATTATTGGAAGCATCATGATAGTGAAATTATTTACATTCCTTCCATTCCAGAAAGCATTATCTGAACACATTTGAGAAGAATTTCTACAACAGTCTTTTAATGTATGAGTTTTGGATGTGCTTATTTGCCTTCTCTCTGTTTCTTCTTAATTGGGTTATTTATTGGCATATTCGTGTGTTAAAGAGTTCTTTATATATTATGAATAAAAGCTATTTCTCAAGAACTTTATATTTTTTTCATTATATTAGCAAATATGCCTGCTATATGTTTGAATACAAATGGATGACATCTTTACCTGATTTCAGAGCAACTGGGATAACTTTCATTCTTATGCAGTACTCTTTATCAGGTCGACAAAGTTCCCATATAATAATTTTGACAAATTTTTACCATTCTGCTATTTTGAAAAGGGTAGATTTATTTTAGGGTCTCAGCATGGAATTGCCCTGTGACCTGTCTCCTCTACAGCATCGAACCCCTGTTTGCAAACTGCCGATGATACTAGAAGCAAATTTTTGCTTGTTAGGACTATCAAATTTTTGGCCTAGGTACTCATGATGCTTTGCCAGGAAACAAATCCACACATAGAAATTAGATCATCACAACTCTTTGAATTGGCATTAGCAATACATAGTTGTATTCTTGATATGAAATATCTTAATATAAAATAGTTTGTCACAAAGCATAGTTTGTGACAGAATAAACATAAGTATATCACCTAGAATCTGGGTATGATTAGTAAACTCTAGAGAATTTTCTCATACTTTCAGACTTTTCATAAACATAAATAATAGAAGCCAAATGAAGTGGTTTATACCTATACTCCTAGCTACTCTGAAAATGAAAGTGTGCATAGTCACAGTTCAACCTCAACCTGGAAATCATACAAGAGACCTCCATTTCAATCAATAAAAGCTGGGTGTGCCAATGTGTGGCTGTCATCCTACCTACGTTGGACATAAAACTATGAAGTTCACTATCCAGGTATCCTGGGAATAAACCAATGCAAAATTCTGTCTCAAAAACAATCAAAGCAAAGATTGCTGGATGTACCGTGATTCAAGTGGTAAGGTGCCTCCCTGGCAAATGCCAGGGTCTGAATTTGAATCCAAGTACTTACCAAAAAAAATAAAAGTAAACAATCTGAAATAATTCTCAAAATAACTACTCACTTAGTGTAATTATCATATGTATTCTCCAAATAATCTTGTAGTGAAGGCAGAGAATTAAATAAGCCAGATCAATATAAAACTCGAGAATCATAGAATGGCTAAGATGTCAGCTTTCCGATCATTCAATGTCTGGATCTTACTGTTCTTAGATCCACAATCTTATGGAAAAAGAAAAAAGAATGTATAAGTACAATACATTTATTTACACCCTTCATCCAGTTTCACATATCGAAATTCTATCTCAAATGTAATGTTACAGAAGTTGTGTGTACGTGGATGGTAATTAAGTCATGGAAGCAAAACTTCATGAATGGGAATTAAATAAACAAAACCAAATAAATTTCACTCCTGGTCTTTAATATAAGGCATTACTCAGAAATAAAATATCCTGACTATGCTGGCATTGTAATCTTGGACCTACAGGCTCCAGAATGCAGAAATAAATTTGTTGTTTATAAGCAATTCAGTTTCTGGAAATTTGTCAACATAGTCAAAAGGACTGACAGTAAGCCAGCTGAAAAGGACTGTTGTGGCTTCTTTCTTTTCTTTTCTTTTCTTCCTTCCTTCCTTCCTTTCTTTCCTTCCTTCCTTCCTCCTTCCCTCCCTCCCTCTCTCCCTCCCTCCCTTCTTTCCTTCTTTCTTTCTTTCCTTCCTTCTTTCTTTCTTTCTTTCTTTCTTTCTTTCTTTCTTTCTTTCTTTTTTTCCTTCCTTCCTTCCTTCCTTCCTTCCTTCCTTCCTTCCTTCCTTCCTTCCTTCCTTCCTTCCTTCCTTCCTTCCTTCTTTCTTTCTTTCTTTCTTTCTTTCTTTCTTTCTTTCTTTCTTTCTTTCTTTCTTTCTTTCTTTTGTTCTGGGGCCTAAAATCTGGACCTGGACACTGTCCCCCAGTTCTTCATCTGTAGATCAACGCTTTAACACTTGAGCCTAAGCCCCACTTCCGGCTTTTTCCGCTTATGTTGTGCTGAGGAATCGAACCCAGGGCCTCATGCATGCAGGGCAAGCACTCTACCACTGAGCCACCTTCCCAGCGCCAGTTTTTCTATTTTATTTTTCCATCTTTCCAGAGTTTCTCTGATATTGAAAAACGTTAAAGCTCCATAGAGAAATGTTTTAAAACTGCCCTTTTGTCCAACTGTGACTTCACAAATTTTGGAGTGTAAGGAATGACATCAAGTACCCTAGAGAACTAAGACAGGATATTTCATCATCTTACACTTTGCTCATCAGCACCTAGTGCAAATTTACACTATATAAACAAATCAACTAATGGTAGTTAAAATAAATTTGAAAATGCGTAGCCAGAAAACACGTTATGAACATTCTTTCACTGTAGTCTCATGGGATGCCATGTCCAAAATAGGAAACTGAGGATAAAAGAGAGATTGCAAAACTGGTATATTGGTTCATTGAAATTCAGAGTAACCTATATCCATACTTAGGCTAACATACCATGCGCATTTATTTTTCTGCAGAAATAAAAGGGTCACAGAACTTTGTTTAAATTTCTAGACTCTTATATGCTACCATGATATCTCTATCCTGATTACTTTACTGCTGCCTCCAAGTCATATCAGCTGAAGTTGATACATCTGTACCCACTCAACTAAAAACAGCTGACACTTTGGCAAATGTACTTTTAAAATCTCCCATGCAGTTATAATGTGTAATTAACATTATGAAATCCTGGGCTAGAAAATAAAACTTCTAGCCGGGCACCAGTGGCTCAAGACAGTAATATTAGCTATTCAGGAGGCTGAGATCTGAGGATCATGAATCAAAGCCAGCCTGAGCAGGCAAGTCCATGAGATTCTTATCTCCAATAAGCCACTAGAAAACAGAAGTGGCACTGTGGCTCAAGCGGTACAGCACTTGCCTTGAGCTGAAGAGCTCAGGGACAGCGCCCAAGCCCAGAGTTCAACTCCATGACCGACCAAAAAAGAAAAGAGAGAGAGAGAGAATAAAACTTCTATGATGATGCTAAGACCACCTAACAAATCTTTCTTGGTCTCTTTCCTTCCTTCATTTTTAGTGCTGGGGATGAACCGAGAGCCCTATGCATATTAAGAAAGTCCCATAATACCCAGCTATATGGCCATTTCCATCTCTTCAATTTCACTCCCCAACTCACTTCTACTTTGTTCCTGATACTTTACATTCCTTAGTCATAGTATTTCGAGATTACCGAAATTCCCAAGCTTTTCATCATTTTACAGAATATTTGTTTTCTCCCTTCCTATGTATCAAGACACTGTGCAAGAAGGATTTTTTTCAACTCCCCAGGCAAAGTTCATGGTTCATCAACAGGTTTTATTTTACCATGCATATCATTATAATATTACATTTATAATAACAATTCACTTAAATAATTGTTTCTCTTCTTCAGACTATTAGTAGATCCATGTTCAATCCTAGCTTTCATATAAACAGGAATAGACTTTTTCTTGTCTTATTTTACTCTTTTGGACTCGGTTCAAATTTTCCAGATTTTGTAGACTTGTTTTTTCTGCATGAATAATTTTCAGGACATTTCTGCATATTTTTTATAATAAAATCAAGAGATTTCCAGCCAAAGAAAAGAACTCAGAATTCTAGAGGTTAATGACTGTACTCTGGGTTCCTGTGCACTTGGTACTGCATTTGGAACCTTGGTGCTACAAAAATAGACAATCTATACTGAAAGTTGCTTTCTTTTAGGTCTCCCATTTTCAGCCCTATGAAACATTTAAGGTGTATAGCAAGTTCACTGTGGTAGTGTGAGCTTGTTATCATTAAAAAATATTTTTATTGTAAAAATACTGTATAAAGGGGTTACAGTTAAATGAGGAAGGTAATTAGTACATTTCCTGTTGAGCATTGTTACCCCATCCTTGGTTTTCCTACTACATTTCCTTCCCTCCTTAATTCCCCAACTCTTTCGTCTCCATACCCAAAAGTTGTGAAGTTCATTTTCAACATAGTGTATTGTACATTTCATTGTTACAGTTGGTCAACTACTATCGTTGTTTCACCTTTTTGTTAGCCTTCCCCTCCCCAAATTAGAAAAATGTTTTTAGAAGATGCAGGAACCTGGAATCAAATACAGTAACAACAGAGGATATATGAGTTGGTAATCTTTAGTCTTCAAATTCCAAAACAAAAATAAGCAATGAAAGAAAAAATTTGTTCATAAGGGTAATCGCAGCCTCCCGATTGATGCTCTGATTCTACCATTAAAATAAAATCTTGTTAGAATCAAGTTCTGATCCAGGCTAAAATGCAAATACCCGTGGAAATGATGTCATTAAGTTAGTATTATTTACATATGCCTTCCTATTAATGAAATACCATGGAAAAGGTTTTTACAAAAACTGTATGATAGCAAGAGGGATTTCTGACAAAGGCATTATAGTGGGTAAGGTGTGTAAAAGTTTCACAACTGGAACTGAATGCTGGAAAAAGAATAACTTCACAGGGAGGAGTAACTTACTGTTTTAGATGAGCCACGTTAAGATGGATCATTATGTAAGAAGAAATTTTTATTTAGTTCTAACTAGCAGATACTTATCTATTTATAAAAAAAATGAATACCATAATGAAAAATCCAAAAGAACTTTGATGATACATTTAATATTTTGAAGACAACAAATATTTTCAGTGATAGAGATAGTTCAATTAATTATGGAATTTATAAACATTGGATTCCCCTATAATCATTATAAGTGATGTTCTTAGAACAGTATGAAATTTCAAAGATGATATTGGTTAGAAAATATATGTATGATGCAATGAGATGAAAAGTCAAAGTATAAAGTAGGCTCACACCTGTAATCATACCTACTCACAAGGGTGAGATTTGAGGATCATGGTTCAAAGTCAGCCCCTGGGGGAAAATCCATTTAACCACCAAAATGCCGGAAATGGAGATGTTAATAGCATTGAAGGACAAAAAGCAGAGAATAATGTGCAAGCCCTGAATTCAAACTCCAATTTTGGCAATAAACAAATCAATAATCATACAAATATATGTACCCAAATTGTAGGCAAATATATATATAAATATATATATATATGCATATATATGCATATATGCAAGGCAGAGGGATAAAACCGTGGTGTTTCAAGATTCACATTGTGGAGCTCTAGGATGGGAACTGCGCAAACATTTACTTAAAGGAAATCAAAAGTGAAAATATGTTGGAAATGATCTGTACAACTTGGGCGGCTGGATTGGGAGAGCCAGGGAAAGAAGAAGAAAAATGAGGGAGGGTGTAACAAGTTACACAAGAAATGTTATCACTGCCTTACTTATGTAACTGGAACCCCTCTGTACATAACCTGGAAAATAATATTAAAATTACAGAAAACAATGGTTTTATTTATGATGTTATATTTAAAAGTATATTTAAAAATTATAATCATGTTTTAAATTTCTAATGCATTGTCCCACTCTACTGGATTATACTGGAATATAGGAAGAATTACTTAGACATGAGTCCATGAGCAAGGACACCAATAAAAATTCCACAAATAAATGTCAACATGAACCAAAGGGTCCTAACCATAATACCTTACTTCTACAGCAAATCACACAATCCCCCAAATCCAAATAATTAATCATTTAAAGGCAAATGGTGAATCAACTTCTCCATTTGTAGAAATACATACTTGCAACAAGGATGGAAAAGGCACCGAGACCCAAAGTTAATGACACACAATTTTGAGGAAGATTCCACACATAAAAGAATGTGTCCCACCCATTTTTTTTTATTTTTTTATTGTGAAAATACTGTACAGAGGGGTTGCAATTACATGGGCAACATAATGAGTACATTTCTTATCAAGCATTGTAGCCTCCTCCTTTGTTTCCCCTCTAAATCTGGTTAAGCCAGTTATCTTTGTCATACTAATAAAAAAGCACAAAAAAAGCTAACTGTGAGATTCAAAACGATTGCCTGAGAACAGGTGTTCATTGTGACAGCACAGCAACACCAGTGCGAATTACTTTGTCTCTCTTTCCTTGTCTTATTCCCACCTCATTCTTGAATTCTGAAGGTCAGACTCTGGGGAGCCAGTTCTCTTAGTTCCAGAAATTAATGAAAGGGTACAGGTGCTTGGAGATACAATTTCTTTACATAGCTCTTGGATTTTCATTCTAACTTAGTGAGTACTAATGGGACTATAAAACATGAGAACGTCATAAGTTTTCTACTAATTTTTAAAATGTCTTCTGTAAGAAGAATCAAAATTAACGAAAGAAACAACTCAGACCAAGGGTATACCCTATTCCGTCCTGTAATGTTTTCAGAATGTCTACTTTGACTCCAAGTTCTTTGATAAATTTGGAGTTGATTGAATAATATTGTCCCATTTGTTAGTAAATGGAAAGACTTGGAAAAAAATTATATTAAGTGAAGTAAGCCAGGACCAAAGAAACATAGGTCCCATGGTTTCCCTTATTTGCAATAACTAGTATAAGTCTCAGACAAGCTGAAACGCTCAAATAAGTTGATGTTAGGTGAAATGAACCCAAAATAAGTATTCAAATACTTTTTGCTTTCATGCTATTGTTTGTGACATACGTATAAGATTATTTCTTTGTTGCTTTGTATGTTCCTTCCCCATGGTATAATCCCTATTTTCATGTATTTGATGTTGGTATAATCTGTGGAGGGGAAGGGGAAAAATGTTTAATAGGCAACAATGAGATGTACAAGTCGTTATGTCGAAAAACGACTTTACAGTTTTGGCGTGGGGGGTGGCAAAGGGGCTGAGAGGGGGGAGATGAGAAAGGATCATAAGGGGAAACAAAGGATGAGGCAGCAATGCTTGATAAGAAATGCACTCATTACCTTGCTCATATAATTTTAAACCCTCTGTACGGTATTTTCACAATAAAAAATGTAAAAAAAAACTCAGAAACCATATAAAGGTATTTGTGGTGTATTGATACCAGGAAAAATTAAAATGTCATTTGTAAATACCAAATGACATTTACAAAGCACAAACCATAATTCTTCTGTGAGCTAATGTGATGATTACACATTTATACTTTCCAACAAAATCACCATTGAGAATACCACAGCCAGTTCCAATCACAGAAGCAAAGCTGCAAAGAATTGCTAAAATTTTCACCTATTCATTCCTAGAATTGAGAGGGTTGATTTTACTGACATTGACTGTTTGATCCTCTTTCTCCTCACAAATAAATGCGCCATGTAGAACAATTTATATCTATATCTTAACCTCATGGGTGCCTGGTCTTTCTGGTCTGATCTTCCATCTGAGTACCAACTATGGAGCATATGTAGTTTATGAACATGGACCATTCCTTAACAAGCAGAAACACACTCTAAAACAATTGTAACAAAAACATCTATGATAATGCAAATATTCTATATATGCGTTGTCTAACAGACTAGCCACTGGCTATATGTGGCTACTGAATTTCAAATGTGAATAGTATCTGAGAAATTAATCCTTCCAATTTCAGTTAAATGAAATTTGAAATAATGACATTCATCTACTGTGTTAACTAGACAGTGTAGTAGAGTAGTTTTCAAATAAGGAAGTTGAAGTTTTCACAATAGTGGTGATAAAACATAATCCAAGTGAAGAAGGTTCAATTGGATACTAACTACATGCCTGTGAATTATCTGAGCTTTTCTGTCTTATAGAATTCAGTCATCACTCACCTAGTTTGACAGCTGGGAGCAAAGGGGTAGGAGATATAAACAAGCTACTTGGGATACTGACAATTGCTCCTTGAAGATGAGGGTTGTGCATGAATCTTTTCTATATTTTGTAGGCCGCAAAGTGTGTAGAATCCTCTAGGTAGAAAAATAATGTTTGTTTTCCTTATTTCAAAGAGTTGCTCTGTTTATCAAAATGGGAGAGAAGTCAGACTGAATTCTATAAATATACAAACAATATAGAGAAAATTTGCTACATTCTATTCGTTGATATGCTCTGGAATGAACTTTGGTTCTTTGCACATACTCTGTAAATATTTACACAATAAAAAACAGAAATGTAATTCTTTACTACTGTTAAAATACATAGAATATCTTCTCTAAAATATATTCGGAGACCTATTTTTCCTTAATTTCTTCCACATCTCCATTAAGAAATGGCTCTGTGAGAAAAGCTTCCAGATGTGTAAAATTTGAACTCCATCTATTTCTTTTATTGAGTTGTACTCTAGATAGGATTGCAAACCCTATTTCATCTTAAGGCTTAGGGCTAGAAAAAGAATAAATATTCTCAACAAATTGTCATGCCTCATTTTTAAGGAGAGCTATGTATTTATTAGGAGAAATATGTATCCGTCTTGATAGCTAGGAACCTTCAAGAAACAAAAGAAAAAGAACAATTTTATTGCATTGTCAAGTATGTGCATATCTTCAAGTGAACACCAGCTGCTCTATATTCTGTAGTATATTTGCAAGAATATTTTTACAAGTTATTTCTAAGCTATTGTCATCCTCCAGAGTAAAGTTCATGGATGCATATTTCTCATTATATAAAGTGCAGTTGCTCAAAGTCAGAACCCATTTTTTGTGTAGGTTTCACATGGCTATCTTTGCTTCACTCAGTGGCACTGAGGCCTGGAAGATTCACTTCAAATATATAAATACACACACACACACACACACACACACACACAAATATCTCACTGGCTTTCACTATTGCTTTAAAAATTAAGTCTTTTTTGTCTCTAACCCAAGAGCATCATAAATAGTCTAGCATCCATGAAAATGATAAGTTCATTATTAACTTGCAAGTAGGTTATATCTCTAGCTTCACACAATTCTAAATACTCATATGAAGAAAAATATACATCTAGAGTTTGGGTGAGCTTTTATATTATGAAGCTCTCAATTTTCATCTTATTTGCATGGAATAGGCAGCAATGCTCAATAGGTAATGTACTCATTATCTTGCTCACGTAACTGAATCACCTTTACAGTATTCTTACAATCAAAAACAAACAAAAAGGAAAAAAAAGAAAGTGGATGTCATGTGTTTCCATTAGAACTAACTAAATTTAGTGGCTGTAATTTTCTACAGGTTTTAAGGACCTAATAAGTTGTGGATATGCTCCAAGACCTTTACTAAAAGCTGAGGGATAGAGATCCAAAAGTGGAAGTAGATAGGTGACCAGAGCATAATTATGTAGCTTTAGTTCACTGTTACAATAACAGGAGTGCAAATCAATATGATTTGTAGTTACAGTACCAGAAGACATATTGGAAACTGACATCAGGAAGGGTCATTAATTGTAGGAAAACAAATCAGGATGCACCAAAGGATGCAATCAACAGTGTCCAAAAAACAACACAGAATGGGATAAAGTCATTGCAAGCAAATATTTAACAAGTGGTTCACATAAAGAATATATAAAGAACATCATCCCAACAACAAAACACAACCTGATTTTACAATGTGCAAAGAACTCAGATGTTTCTCCAAAGAAGAAAAAACTTTTAACAAGCCCACGAAGGTGTTTAACATCACTAATCACCAGGAAAGTGTAAGTCAAAATAATGAAGAAAATTACCACTTAATATGAATTAGGTAGGATAACTACAAGAAAATAAAGTAACACTGTTGACAATAGTGTGATAAAATTGAAACTTCTCTATGGGAAACAGTAGAGCATCTTTTCAAACAATTTAAAACAGGATTATTCATACCTGTCATCCTAACCACTCAGGACAGGAGGCTGAAATCCAAGGATCTCGGTTCAAAGCCAATCTGGGCAGAAAACTGGAAGTGGGTCTGTGGTTTAAATTGGTAAAACGCTACCCTTGAGGAAAAGTTCAGGGACAGTGACCCTGCTATGAGTTCAATGCATATGAAAGAAAATCCATAAAGAAAGAAAAGAGAATTGTCATATGATCCAATGACTCCATTTCTGGGCATATACTCCAAAGATCTAGAAACAAGGTCTGGAAGAGATCTTTGTACACTCACATTCATTTTGTACAATACTCAAAACATGAAGGCAATCCAAGTGGCCATCAACCAATGAATAGCTAAAGCAAATGTGGTTTATACATACAGTGGTATATCATTTCAGCTTTAAAAAGAATTATGTTGTGACAGATGCTATATTATGGATGAATCCCTGGGACACTGTCCTAAGTGAAATAAACCAGTCATAAAAAGATAAAATATTACATGATTCTACTTATGTCAGTTACATAGAACAGTCAAATTGATAGAGAGGAAGCAAAATCGAATTTAATGCATATCTTGAAGCAGAGGAGGGTTGAAAATTGTTTTAATTAATATAGAATTTGAATCGTGAAGGATGAAAAGAGTGTGGTCATTGATCTTATAAAATATTGTAAATGTACTTACTACGATTATGTTGTATTCTTAAAATGATTAAGATAATAAAACCTGGGAGAGGAGAAGGAGAATGATGAAGGGTAAGTAAAATGAAGGTACATTGTATGCCTATGTGGATAAATATACCAAAATGAAATTGTGCTAATACACAGTTTAAAAAAGATAAAACTTTTAATTGTTTGCATTTGACCACAATTATTGAAAAAAAAACAACTACAACAGTCTGCGAAACAATTTAAATTTCCAGCATTCAATAAACCTGGGTTCAAAACTATATCTCACTTATGTGTGGGAGGTTGTTTTATTAAACATGTTCTTATTATTATCTTTAAGTAGTTGTACAAACAAGTTCGCATTCTATAAAACAGTATATGAATACAAGGTGTCTGACAATATTATCACACATCCCTCCCAACCCAACCCTTCTGCCACTTTTAAAAAATTGAAATAAGTGATTACATAATATTCATATATTTCACAGTATTGTGGAATCATGATTCTTAAAGTCAGAAATATATTTTAACCATCACAAGGAAAATTATCATTATCATAGTCTATAAAGTTTGTGAATTCTATGAGCTTTGACAATACCAAGTACTTCTTCCATATTAGGTGATGTTTACATTTCTTGCCTTTTGCTTAGTGTAGACGATTCCCTCTTTCCCTCTTGTTCCTCCCTTCCTATCACTGTCTTTGTATTGTGTAGTTCTTTTCCTTCTATGACCAGTGGAGCTCATGAGCCTCTCTGTTGTGTGTTGTTCTGTTTCCCACTCATTGGGTTCCTCCTCCTGGCTTCTCTCCATTGAGTGCAGATTCTTTTCTAATGTAATGAGAGCACATTCAGAGAAACCACCCCTTTTGTAGAAAATAGATCGTCAATTTTCCGTAATTTGTATGTTATCATACATATTTTCAATATATAATAGCATTTGTAGCATATGAGATATATTTCTTCTTTTTCATATGCTTAAAAGTAGTTTCTAGTTGCACATAAAATGCATCAACTATTCCCTATAGAAAATAGTAAAACATTACACATGAGGTCTAGAGCCCTTGATGTACATAGAAAAAACATCTCAGGTGCCTACCATAATATGCACCATTCCCTTCCAAATCAATAGATTTAACTGAAGTCCAGGCTAAGTAAAATAGTGATAACATTTCACAACAGTGATAGTATTTAGATAATACATATAAAAATGTTATCTGATAGCATCTAGGATATTGCTTTAAGGACAGTCCACACATATTCTGTATTTCTTTATTTCCTTATTTCTGTTCCTTCACCTCACTTCTTGGAACTTGGAAGTGATTACTGGCAATTTAGGGGTCACTTTGGGCCAAGACAGTGAGGGCTATATCCTAATGCTGGAGTATGCCTGTATCTTCGTGGAATCTTCATGCCTGTACTGTCTTCCCCTGGAATTTTAACAGATAAGAAACTAAGCCATTACTAGTTACATTGTGATGATCATTTGAGTTCTCCTGACCTTAAGATACTTACATTGTGGATTGATATGCACTCACAGAAAATACATAGTATTGCATACACACACACACACACACACACACACACACACACAATCCTTTAAGTAGTTGTACAAAGGGTCATCATTCAACAAGTCATTTAATAAATACAATGCAGCTTGATCGATATCACTTCTTGTATCAGTTTTCTTTCATTTATTCATTAAAATGTCATTACCAGTTATATACTGAACATACTGTTCTGCTACTAAGAACTTGCTTCATCTGGAGTTTAGATTCCTAAGTACCTGCTTTCAGATGGACAAATATGATCTTCGCCCTGAATGCAGGTCAGAATGTACCTTCACGAGAAATTACTTCCCACAACAAAATATAGGTCTCTGAAGATAATACGAGCACTCGGGGAATGGGGACTCCTACTTCAACTGACTTTAGAAATACAGTACAGTTATTTCTCTGCCCTAGATTTGCTAAAGGTATCTTACCATGTTGGCTCAAAGCAGAACTGAATTTGCCTTCTGTAAGTAGAAATCAAATTGCATTCAAGGTAAGTGTGCAAGTTTAACTCAATGGGCTTTGCTGCTTTAAACAGCAATTTAGACATCCAATCTCTTTGTCAGCATAGTGTTTCATGGGACCCCATAAAGTACAGTGCCCTGTGAGTAACAAATGGAGATGTGCTACTCAGAGGGAGTTAAACCTCTTCAGTTGGGTAGTTATGGATAAAATGTGATGATTGGAACTGGTTCCAACATGGCAGGCATGAATGACACAGCAAAAAATACACAACTTTTTCCCATCAATCTTTAGGTGCTAACACATGCGCTGTTACTGACTATGGTCTGGGGAGTGTCCCTCTACCTCCCATCCAATCAACAGTGTTTTCTGCACTTGTGCTCTGAGTTGGGGTATCCAATAAGGAAAATTCCACAGTCATGGTTTATGCTCTAATACTGGGAAACCAATTATGAGACCCAATGTAGCACAAGCCCATCCATAGACCAATCAATTCAGGAACATGCCCTCAGGGGCAGAGACAAAGTGTTCTACATATACCTGAGGGATGTGATTCCCTTCTGACCAGCTCTTGTTCCCCCTTTTTGCTAAGGAGTCTGTCTCACTGCTCTGTTTTCATTTTGATGAAGAATCTGTTTCATTGCTTTGTTATTGCTATGAAGGAAACGTGCTTTAAAAACATTTCTGCTCTTGAATTCTTAAAAGAAAACATACCTGAGACATAGACAATACTGCTGTTCTGAAGATGCTGGGGAGAGGGAAGCATTGGCCTTCAGCTTTGAGACTTGATTTAGAATTCGATAATTTAGGTGCTGTGGTTTTAAATTAATCTGAACCAGGCTAATGACTGTATTTTCTCGTCTTCTTACTAGAATCGCTAAAGGAATTAGAAATGAGATGTATGAGACATTATGTCAAAAAAAAAGAACTTTACAAATGTGGCTCAGGAGGAAGAGTGGTGGTGGGAGGAGGGAGATGGGAAGGGACGGTAAGGGGAAACAAAAGAGGGGCAAAAAAAGAAAAAAAGAATTAGGAAAAAACAAAACAAAAACCACAAGAACCCAGTACTAGTCTAGCAAAGGGTCAAGAAATTATCAGCTTTCCTTTTGTTCATGCATGAAGCTAACAATGAAAATTTAATGTAGCCAACTAGCATCATTAAGGTATTAAATTCTGTAGAATGTGGTTTCTTCTCTTATATTTATTCCGAGAGGATATGCTTTCTTCACTAACTAGATCTTGTTCACTGACTTTTGCTTTGTTAAAAACTGTTTAAGTCTTTAAAAGGGAATTGAAGACTGCCAGGCAGGAGGGATTTAGTGTAAGATGTGGGAAGTGTTCGCATACTATGCATCTAGAGGGCTAGAAAACAGGTTGATCTGCTCACTACCTCAAGCAATTCATAAAGTGTCTTGCATTTTCTAAAACCTAAATCCAAAGTTTCACCTTCTCCTTCCCACCAAGAATTCTCCCTCAGGCCTCTTCCTACCATAGTGTCTTGGCAGCTTATAACTGCTTTGCCTCAGAAATGTGGCATCAGAAGTGTGCCCTGTGGTCAGGCAAGCAGCTGGGATCTGGCTGATTCATCTATGGCTCTGTAAATGCTGCAGCCTAATCTGTGCCCTGTGCTCAGGGTTCAATATGTGTGATTAAGTCCATAGCTAGGTGCCTCTAGAGAGAGTAGGCTTTCCTCTTTCTATTAGCGGTAGGAGCAAAAGTACCAGACAGGTTCTTTATAATGAACCAGCCACACACAGCTGTTGGTTTCATTACAACTTGTTGAGGTGAGTTAGCCTAAGGGAGCCAAGGCAATATGTGAATAAGGTGTTTTCAACTGGAAGCTCATAAGCCTCTGTTCCAAAGAGGAAGCTGCTGATAATAAATTCTGTCTGGGAATGGACTGTGTAGGAGTTAGAATCTTTTTCTCTGCAAGTGATTGCTTGAGAGAGAGCATTAACTAAGCATAGCCATCATCTTATAAAAAGCTATTTTAACTAAAGTATATCCTGTAACTAAAATCTTTCTAGGTACATAGTTTAACACATAGGCATAGTTTAACTCATAGAACACAAGCTTAGAAAGACTTTTCTAACTATTTCTGGCCTGGTTGTCTTGGTTTAGTGAATTTCTCTGAAACTGCTATTCCCTTTCAAACTAGCCAGCTGAGCTTCCAAAGAGCCAATTGAGCAAGATTGTGAACACAAGTTCTGATCAATACCAGAAGTAGAAACTCATTAGGGGTAAAACATACATCCTACTCAGACTTCCTACTCAGAGTGGTTGCTTAATTGGCTTCCTGCCATTAACATGTCCTTTAACAGAACTAAACTTTGCTGTGCTAAGTTCCTTTCAACTTACTGGTCTTTCTTGGGGTATTGGCTTATGCTATGGGAGTATTCCCAATATCTGGGATATTGTCCAGGATCCTTGTTATACAAGGGGGATGGGGGGAGCCCTTCAGGAGGAGACACAATTGCCTTGTTGACATAGCTCAAGGTTGGGTTAAACAGCACTCGTTGTGGTTAATGATGGAAAGTGTATCAGCAATATTAAGAAAGGGCGCAAGGAACACTCCAATAAAACGTAACCTCATGAATTGGCCATGAGTGGAAAAATTGGACTAGAGCATATTACCTTGTTGGTTTGGAAATTTCATGGGCTGAGTGAGCCTTAGGCACAAGGAGAACTTCAGTCTTGATGTTTATTTTCATTCTCTGGCCCAAGAATAAAAATCTGAGAATTGGAGGAAGTCATCTTTGAGAAATCTCCAGTAAAGGGAGAATTGAATATGAGAGGGGTGCACAAGAAACTTACAATAGGGAGGATTAACTGCACCAAAAACTGAAATCACAAGAGACCTGCTAAAATGGAGAAAAAGAATTATAGCCCTAAGGAGCCAAAGAAAAATGATCCAGGGACCTACTTCTGATAATCCACTGGGAGAATGGTGAAAAAGATCTGAGAACACTATTAAATAATGGATGATATTTGTTATTGAGCTCCATAATGTGCACTTGTCCAAAAAATTTGTTATGCATATGTACTTGCAAGTGTGTGTTTTAAATCTTATATCCTGAAAGGGGAACTCAAAAAAGTCCTACTCACTAAAGAACTTCAGCTGCCCACTTTGACTCTGAAGCCTGGATTGTTCCTCTAGCTGATCCAAGGGTGTATGGTATTGGAACCTGTTTCTGAAGCAGACTCTCTGGGTAAACTTAAAATTCAAATTCAAATCTGGGTGCCAGTGGCATGCACCTACATTCCTAGCTACTCAGGATCTGAGGATTGTGGTTCAAATCCAGCCAGAGCAGGAAAGTCCTTGATAGTCTTATCTCCAATTAACCACCAGAAATCTGAAATTGGCGCTAGGCTCAATTAGTAAGGCTTTCTTTCACCTTGAGCTGAAGAGCTCAGGGACAGCACCCAGTCCCAGATTTCAAGTCCTATGACCAACAAAAAACAATGCTTGGGTGAAATGGATTAAATATTCTGCCCACCATTACAGTTAAGATTGTGTGGGACAGAAACCAGAAAAACAAGTGGTCCACTTTCCACTGTGATGAACCTCAGACCCCCAAGGCATGGAATGCATTATCTGTCGGTCAAACACAGCCTGGGGAAACTTGTAAGACTGTGCTGTTGCTGTTCACAAAAGTAAGGATCTGAGACAAAAACCCTATCTTCCCAAGGCCAACAATACCTCTTGCCTTTCTATGTAGGGGGACAACTGGCATTTGTGGGAAACTTATCAAGATGCAGTGAAGGCCGAATCTGTGAAGAGATGAGTAGTAAGCACTAAGCATAGCCAGAGGAAATGTCCAATGGTATTGTGGAAGACCAGTGTTGATGATGTTCCTGGCCAACTAGAGTAATACCTGTGCTTTGGTTCAATTGGCCTTCCCTTTCACCATAACACTTCATCCACCTGTCCATTCTCAAACATTTTATATTAGTTAGGAGAGACCCCTTCCCTAGAAGGTCATTCATATTTCATATTTAAAAGGTACTATTCAGGATCCTCCCAAAATTTCCAAAAAGTTAAAAGCCAGAACTGAGATAGCAGCTTATGAATCAGTTTTATTCTGATAATTAGTATAAATAAAATATAGTTTGGGGGCTGAGAATATGGCTTAGTTTTTAAATTGTTTGCCTCACATGTATAAAGCCCTGGGTTTTATTCCTCAGCACCACATAAACAGAATAGGGTGGAAGTGGCACTGTGGCTCAACTGTAGAGTGCTAGCCTTGAGTAAAAGAAGCTCCGGGAGCTCCAGGATTGACAAAAATAAAATGTAAAGTAGAATAAGATCAACAGAGGTTTGTTAATTATACCTAAAGATTTTTTATGATTTTTATTGTGAAAATATTGTACAGAGGAGTTACAATTACATGGGCAAGATAATGAGTACATTTCTTATCAACCATTGTTGCTTCCTCCTTCGTTTCCCCTTCCTATCCCTTCTCATCTTCCCCCACGTCAGCCCCCATAGTGCCCCCTTTCACCCCTCCCCCCACCAAAGTTGTAAAGTTTGTTTTCGACATAACGACTTGTACATCTCATTGGGGCAATGGGTCCACCTGTATCCCTATTTAAACGATTTTGTTGCCTTACCCTCCACAAATTATAACAACATCAAATACAGTGAAAGCACGGGTTATATCATGGGGGAGGGACATACAAAGCAACAAAGAAATCATATTATAAATATGTTAGAAACAATCACATGAATGAAAAAAACATTTGAATCCTTATTTTGGGGTTCATTTCACCTAACATCAACTTATCTGACCCTTTTGTTTGTCTCAGACATATATTAGTTATTGCAAATAAGGGAAACCATGGGGGCTATGGTTCTTTGGGACTGACTCACTTCACTTAAAAGATTTTTTTAAATCCATAAACTAAATGCTCTAGTAGGGTTGGAAAATTAATTTTAGAAACATTATCTGAAAAAAAATCAGATGAAGGACTGAGAAGGTGGCTCAGCGTTAGAGTGTTTGCCTTGCATGCATGAGTCCCTGGGTTCGATTCCTCTGCAGCACGTATGCAGAAAAAGCCAGAATTGGTGCTGTGGCTCATGTGGTAGAGTGCTATCCTTGAGTTGAAGAGATGAGGAACACTGTCCAGGCCCAGATTTCAGGCCTCACAACCCCCAAAACAAAGAAAAAAGAAAAAGAAAAAAACAAGGGCAAGTGTGACTCATGCCTCTAATCCTAGCTACTCAGGAGGCTAAGATCTGAGGATGGAAGTTCAAAGCTAGGCCAGGCAGGTAAAGTCCATGAGACTCTTACTGCCAATAAACCAATCAGAAAACCAGAAATGTTGCTCTGGCTCAAGTGATAGAGCACTCTCTTTGAGCTGAAAGCTGTGGGACAGCACTCACGCTTAGAGTTCAGCCCCAAGACCAACCAAAAAAAATGCAAGCTATTCCTAAAGGGTTTCCTACCAAGAGGGACAGAGGGTTTCCTACTAAGTGGGAGGGAGTTTTTGGGGTTTCTGTCTAGCAGAAATGCAAGTTTCCCTTCTAGTGGGGAGGGGGATTGCCTTCTAGTAAGGAGGGTGTTAATGATCAAATTGGTCAAAAACATTATCCAGTCTCTTAATGTCCAGATAAGTGTTTAATATTTGTCAGGTATTGACTTGTGAAAACATCCGGCTTGGGCAACTCCAGTGTTAATGCCCTAAAAGTGAACTTGCTTAGTTCCAGGGCCTCAATGGACCCTCAAGTTAATCCTACGGTATGATTGCAACTTCAGTCATGGAGTAGACACTCTATGTATGCCTTCCAATTTTGAGTCTACCCAGATTGAAATTATTACTGGATAAGCGAGGTAAATACCGTGATCATTCTGTCCACATACTGAGTACTGCTATGACTATGTGGCAGGGAGGCCACACAAGAGGTCCTCTTTGTGCTGTCATGGAGCTCAGACCCCATGGGCATGAAATTCATGATAGGTCAGCAAAATGTGATTTGAGACAACTTGGAATACGCTGTTGCTCTTCTCAAAAGCAAAAGTCTTTTTCAAAAACCCCTGAAACTGAATGCCTCCATTCTTTCAAGGTCAGTCTATACCTCGGGAAAATTTGACATTTCTGGAAAACTTACCTGGATGTAGTGAAGGCCAACCCTTTGAGATGAGCAGTAAGTACTAAGCATAGACAAGGTAATGTATGGTGGCATTGAAGAAGACCACTATTGGAGATGTTACTGGCCAACTGTAGTGGAATCTGTGCTTTGGTTCAGTTGGCCAACCCACACTTGAGCATTCTCAAACACCTTACATTAAGTAAGGAGAGATTTCATAATTAGGGGGTGATTCAAACTTTATATTTACAACTATGCTATTTAGGGGCCCCTGAAAATCTCCCAAAGAGCTTAAAGCTAGAAACCAGACACAGCAATTCAAATTAGTTGTATTCTGTTAATCTCCACAATGTATGTTCTCCACAATCGAATTATTCCAATATGTGCTTTTATTCATCTTCAGGGTTTGTTAATTGGAAATGCCACCAAGGAAAAATAAGTAGGAGCCACTGGTAGGATTATATTGGAAAAAATTGGTCTAAATAAAATACTTGACCAGATAAGATGAAGATAAGTGAAACGAACCTCAAGATAGGGATACAAGTGATTTTTTCTTACTTCCTCTTGTTTCTAACATATTATAATGTTCCATATGATTTTTGTTTCTTTGTATCCCCCACCCCATGGTATAAGCCCTGTTTCCACTGTGTTTGAGGTTGGTGCCCTACATCTTGTATATACAGTTCTCTAATTTGGGGAGGGAAAGGGGAAAAAACAAAATGCTTAAATAGGGATAGAGTTTGACCCATTCTAACAATGAGATGCACAAGACAATATTGAAAAACAAACTTTACAATTTAGGCAGGGGTGGGAGGGAGTGTTTAGTGTAGTTGTGGAGCTGGAAGGTTAAGGATGGTACAGGCAAAACAAAGGACGTTGAAACAATGCTTCATTGGAAAAGTACACTTTACCTTGCTCATGTAAATAACCCCTCTGTACAGTATTTTTACAAAAAAAAACCTGTTAAAAACAATAAATATACTTGAAAGGGAATCTGTGTGGTGGTTGGAGGCCAGTGCTACAGAACATCTTACAAGTATTGAATTCTGGCAAACAAGTTACCAAAAAAACTGAGATGAAGCTGAGTGTAATCCTAGATGCTCAGGTAGCTGAGTTCTGAGGAGCTGTGTTTGAAGCCAAACAAAGCAGGAAATATGAGACTTTATTTCCAATTACCTTGCAAAAAGATACTACTGGAGTTGTGGCTAAAATGGTAGCCTTGAGAAAAAATGCTTTGGGACAATGCTCAGAGCATGAGACCAAACACAAGATCAGCCCACAGTCAGTTAAAAAAAAAAAAGTTTGTGTGTCTCTGTGTTGTGGCAGACCTGTTACTAGTTTCATGATGGAACAAACATTTTAAAAATGAGTCATGGTGTCAATATTTACCTCTTTAGTAATTGTTTTCAGAATAATGTGTGGATGTGTGCTTTATCTCTTGTTTAAGTTTTGTTGTGATTGAAAAACTGCCTTAACCAAACACTAACCAAACACTTTTTAACTGAAAATATCATATTTGATACTGCTGAACAGGAAAGTTAGTGCTTTCTAGGTCAGAAGAAAAGAAAGTAAAATCACATAGGATAATTGTAGAAGTTAAATCATGAAGTGCTTTACTAATATAAGCACTGCCCTAGTAAAGATAGTCACAACCTTATCAATGCTATATTAGAGAAGTGCTAGAGGCAAGAGACATGGAACTATTCGTAGAACACCAGCTTGGTAAAAGTTGGTTATTTTTTTTTTTTTACTATGGACAGGTTTTCTGGATTTGGTTGATTATTAAAGCTTTTGACTAGTTTGAAAGGGGTCAAAAGTTTGAGCCATCATGAAAGATGATCTCAAATTTCAAATTCGTGGGAACCAGTGGTGGGCTGCGTATCCAGTGTGCTTTTTCAACTTGGGCATGCGAAAGACAGGATGCCTTCTGCAGGAGTAAATTTTGCCTTGCTAAGTTGGTGTTCGTAGGATACATTAATTTCCCCCGGTATTTCCAACACAGATCTTCCATGCCATTCATGAAGGATCCTAGGAGCCCTCTAGAGGAGAGACATCCAGTTGCCCTATTAAGCCAACCTCCAGGATGGGCTAAACCTGCCAACCTTTGTTGCTGACAATGGACCTAAGATGTAGAGTTAATCCACAACATCAGGAAGAGGCCCAAACATGTACCCTCAGAGCAAGCAATCTAATGCATTGGTCATAGTAGAAAAAAATGAAACTATTAATATTGCTTTGGTAGTTGTGTGTTTGCAGGGACTGTGTATGAGAGAAGTGTCTTAGATTCAAGATCTTCAATCCTTTGTTTCTAAGAGTCTTGATCTACAACTTCATTTGTCCAGCTGAGAAGAATGAAAAGTTGGAGATGGAGTCAGCTCTGAGAAAATTCTCTAGTAAGGGAGTTGAGAAAAGCAGTGAATAAGAAACTCAGTCTGAAGGGCAAAACGCACCAAAAATTTTTATTCCCATTACAGCATGTCTCTGTGAATTAAGAATTCTAAACCTAAGAATTCTAAACCTAGGAAGCCCAAGAAAATTGAAGCTAAGTATGCTCCATCAGACATTCTTAATATTCTCGTCTTTTAGGGAGAATGTGGAGAAAGATATGAAAATATGCGTTAAGCCTGATTTTTATTTTTGTGCTCTAATTTTAATGTGCATTTGGTAAACTAAATCCTCTATATGCCTGTTTCTGTGTAAATATCTTCAGAAGGATCTGTTACAGACATTCAGTAATTAACCGACTTAGTAGCAAAAGGCTCTTGAAATTTGGTTATTTACAATGTTCCAGCTCTAAAAAGTTCTTTTTATGACTATTGATAAAAAAAACTTCATATAGGATTACTTTTTCCTGAATATTTTATTTAAAAGGATGTTATTTAAGTTTGAAGGTTTTAAAGACCAGCAAATAGGGGAAACATAGGAATGATGAGTACATGCTTTTGGAATAGTTATGTAATAATAGTTATGTAATAAACAATCTTTTTTTTTAATTTAATTTTATTTTATTTGAGAAGATACTGTACAGAGGGGTTACAATTACAGTGGCAGGATAATGCATACATTTCTTACCAAGCATTGCAGCCTCATCCTTTGTTTACCCTTCACCTCCCTTCCCAGCCTCCCCCCTCCCCCCTACCCAAAAGCAGTATGGAGGTTCCTCAAAAGACTTCACATAGATCTCCCCTATGATCCAGCAATCCCACTTTTGGGCATATACCCAAATGTATACAAACAAGACCACACTAAAGCTACCAGCACAACTATGTTTATTGCAGCATTATTTACCATAGCTAAGATATGGAACCAACCCAGATGCCCCTCAGTAGATGAATGGATCAAGAAAACGTGGTATATATAAACAATCTTATATAAACAATATAAGATTGTTTCAAGGGCTGGGAAATTAGCTCAGTGGTAGTGTTTGTCATGCATACATAACGTACTGGGTCCGATTCCTCAACACCACATGAGCAGAAAAAGCAGAAATGGTGTTGTGGCTCAAGTGGTAGAGCACTAATCTTGAGCTGAAGGGCTGAGGGGTAGTGACCAGGCCCAGAATTCAGGCCCCACGACTGAAAAAAAATGTTTCAAACAGCCTTGGGTGAGGAATGTGGGTGGTGGGAGGGATGGTTTACCATCTAAGCAATTGTGTAAAGCCAACAAAAATTTTAATGTGAGGGCTGATGTCATATTTTATCAAGCATGACTGTCAAACTTAGAGAGGGAGAAAAGTTCAGCCTGGACATGTGAGAACCTTCCTTTTTATAAAGATAAACTCTCTGTTTATACCCTGGATCTTCCAGGGTAATTGAAGAGGTGAGAACCACATGACCTCAGTTGAGCCAGTCCCACTACTTAATCAGTGAGCTCAAAACCACCAACTATTATGAGCAATGTTTGGTCATTAAAGGACAAATAGAATCCAAAAGCAACTTTATTATTTAAGTCCTAGAAAGATGCCTGGTATTGCAAAGGACTAGTGTTGAAGACATTACTGGCCAACTGGGTTGGAAACTGCACTTTGGTTCAATGTACACCCATTGCATTCAAGCTGTTTGGACTGGCCAGGTTAATAAAATCCTAACACTAGGTAAGGAGAAAGATCTTATCCCCAGAGGGTTTCCAACCCTCATATTTACATAGATGCTATTGGGGTCTCCCAAAGAGTTCCTAACCAAAACCTGCTATTTGATTTCTAGCTTTAAATTGGTAATACCTATAAAATGTAGGTTTTGTTACACATAAATAGATTGGACTCGATTTCTTATCACCAGAGCCTTATATTTATACACAATCAAGGCAATAACAGAACAACTAAATGCCACTAGTAGGATGGCATGGAAAGGATAGATCTAGATATACTAGCTGGAAAGTGAATTGTGTCTGTGGTGATAAGAAACCAATATTGCACAAAGGTCTTACAAAGATTGAAGACTGGCAATAGGTAAAACATTTACTAGCTTGTTGATTAATACTTTGAAAGACAAAGGAATGCTGCAGTCCATATTTGCCTCTAGTACTTGTTTTCATAGTAATGCCTGTGTTTGTTTTGTAAACTGCCCTCATTCATACAGCAAACAACACCCATTTCTTAAATATTCTCCCTTTGGATACTGCTGAATCGGAATGTCTATTAAAGCTGACTAGGTTTGAAGAAAAGTTAAAAGAAGGGAGAACTGTAGGAGTTAGAATCTGCCAAAATGCTTGACATATAAACTGCCTTTTAAAGGATAGCTGCTCTCTTACCAGAAGTTAAGATTGCTTTTCTGACAAACGTTGGCCAGATGTACTGGTTTTGTCTAGTTTGAAAGTTTGAGCAAGAAAGATTATGATCCCGAGGTTGTGATCAGTGAGAACCAATGGTTGACGGCCTAATCAACATGCTTGTTTGGGTTCCAGCCAGTAGCACTTTCTTCTCCAGAAGTAAATTATGCCTTGCTGGGTATCTTTCGAGTTGGGATATGAGATGTCATATAGGAGAAAACACCAAGATATTTCCAACAACTGCTCTGGTGCACTTAACTCCTTATTTGGGATAGCTTTGGAAAAGCACAAGCTAATACTATACAAAGTGTACTTTTAAAATAGAATTTGTTCACTCTTCCCATTCTTTATGGCCACTCTCACACTTTTTTTTAATTTTATTTTATTTGTGAACATACTATACAGTGGAGTTACAATTACATGGGCAAGATAATGCATACATTTCTTACCAAGCATTGCAGCCTCCTCCTTTGTTTACCATTCACCTCACTTCCCAGCCTCCCCACTCCCCCCAATCCTTCCCCCTCCCTCCCCGCCCACCAACATTGTAAAGCTCCTTTTTGCCATTACAATTTGTATTTCTCATTGTTGCAACAGGTCCACCTGAATCCTTAAATGACTTGTTTTTCCCCATCTCCTCCATAAGTTATACTGACATCAAATATATTGAAAGCAGGGGTTATACTGTGGGGGAGGGACATAAAAAGCAACAAAGAAATAAACTTATAAATGTGTTAGAAACACATGCATGAAAGAAAAAAATCATTAAAATACCTACCTAAGGATTCATTTTCATAACATCACAATATCTGACTTTTTCCGCTTGACTCATACATATACTAGATATTGCAAATAAGGGAAACCATGGGACCTGTGTTTCTTTGTGTCTGGCTTACTTCACTTAATATAATTTTTTCAAAGTTTTTCCATTTCCAAACAAATAGGGCAATGTCATTCTTTCGGATGGAGGCATAGAATTCCATGGTGTATATATACCACATTTTCTTAATCCATTCATCTACTGAAGGGCATCTGGGTTGGTTCCATATCTTAGCTATGGTAAATAATGCTGCAATAAACATAGTTGTGCTGGTAGCTTTAGTGTGGTCTTGTTTGTAAACATTTGGGTAAATGCCCAAAAGTGGGATTGCTGGGTCATAGGGGAGCTCTATGTGAAGTCTTTTGAGGAACCTCCATACTGCTTTCCAAAGTGGTTGAACAAGTTTACATTCCCACCAACAATGAAGTAAGGTTCCTTTCTGTCCACATCCCCTCCAGCATCAGTTGTTGTTAGAGTTCTTGATTTTTGCCGTTCTAGCTGGAGTGAGGTGATATCTCAATGTTGTTTTGATTTGCATTTCTTTTATGGCTAGGGATGTTGAACATTTCTTCATGTGTCTATTGGCCATCCTTCTTTCTTCTTCAGAGAAGCTTCTCTTTAAGCCTTTCGCCCACTTATTTATTGGGCAGTTGTTTCTTTGAGGATTTGTTGTTGGGTGGTTTAATTTTTTGAGTTCCAAGTATATTTTAGATATGAGACACTTGTCCGTTGTATGGCTAGTAAAGATCTTCTCCCAATCGGTGTGCTTTCTATTGATCTTGCTAGATATGTCCTTTGCCATGCAGAAGCTCTGCAACCGTATGCAATCCCATTTGTCCAACCTTTCTTTGATTTGTTGTGCTTCCGGGTCTCTATTCAGAAAATTTCGGCCTGAGCCAAGGAGACCTAGGGTTTCTCCTATTCCATCCTGTAATATTTTCAGAGTGTCTGCTTTGAGTTCAAGGCCTTTGATCCATTTGGAGTTGATTCTGGTGCAGGGTGATATATAAGGATCTAGCTTAAGTTTTCTACATGTAGTTAACCAATTTTGCCAGCACCATTTACTGAAGAGGCTGTCTTTCTTCCATTTTATTGTTTTAGCTCCCTTATGGAAGATTAGATGGCGCTGGGTCTGTAGGTTCATTTCTGGGTTTTCAATTCTATTCCATTGTTCCTGAGGTCTGTTCTTATGCCAATACCAAGCTTTTTTGATAACTATGGTTTTATAGTAGAGTTTGAAATTTGGTATTGGTATTCCTACAGCAGTGTGCTTTCTGTTGAGGAGCGTTTTTGCTATTCGGGGTCTTTGTTGTTCCATACGAATTTTTGGATTGCCTCTTCTATTTCCTTGAAGAATGAGGTTGGAATATTGATATATATCACATTAAATTATTTGTAGATAGCCTTGGGAAGTATTGCCATTTTCACGATGTTAATCTTTCCAATCCAGGAGCATGGGAGGTTTTGCCATTTTTTAAGTTCTGAGTTGATTTTCTTTTACAAGATTTTAAAGTTTTCATCATAGAGGTCCTTCCCTTCTTTGGTTAAGTTAATTCCTAGGTATGTTATTTTTTGTGGGGCTATTACAAATGGAGTTGCTTTCCTAATTTCAGCCACTCTTTCCTCATTGTTGGCATACAGAAAATCCATTGATTTTGGGGGGTTAATTTTATAACCTGCTACTTTGCCAAAGTTTTGAATCAGCTTGAGTAATTTGGGAGTGGAGTCTATGGGATTCTTTAAATATAAGATCATGTCATCTGCAAAGAGGGAGAGCTTTATTTCTTCTTTCCCTATTTGGATCCCCTTTATGTCTGCATCTTTTCTTATTGCTGTAACTAGATATTCTAATACTAGATTGAAGAGAAGTGGAGAGAGTGGACATCCTTGTCTTGTTCCTGAGTTCACAGGAAATGGCTTTAGTTTTTCACCATTAAGTATAATACTGGCTGTAGGTTTGTCATATACAGCCTTTATTGTATTGAGGAATGTTCCATGGATTCCTAATTTTTCCAAAACCTTCATCATAAAGGGGTGTTGGATCTTGTCGAATGCTTCTTCTGCATCTATTGAGATAACCATGTGGTTCTTATTCTTGCTCCTGTTGATGTGATGAATAATATTAATTGATTTGCATATATTGAACCAGCTTTTCATCCCTGAAATGAATCCTGTTTGATCGTGGTGTATGATTTTTTGGATGAATTGTTGAAGTCTATTCGCCAAAATTTTGTTGAGAAGTTTTGCATCAATGTTCATCAAAGAATGGGTCTATAGTTCTCTTTCTTTGATGAGTCCCTGCCTGGTTTTGGGATGAGCGTTATGATGGCTTCATAGAATGTGTTAGGTAGTGAACTTTCTCTTACAATTTCATTGAAGAGTTGGAGGAGTATTGGTGTAAGCTATGCTTTGAAGGCCTTGTAAAATTCCGCTGTAAAACCATCTGGTCCTGGACTTTTCTTAGCTGGGAGGTCTCTTTCTTATTGCTCTTTTTATTTCAATACTTGATATGGGCCTGTTAAGCTGGTTTAACTCATCTTGGTTTAGTTTTGGCATGTCAATATTTGCTAGGAAAAGGTCCATTTCTGTCAAGTTCTCATAGTTATTAGCATAAAGTTTTGAGAAGTATTCAATTATAATGTTCTGAATCTTGGTTGTTTCCGTGGTGATCTTTCCATTCTTATCTCTGAGTTTATTAATTTGGGTGTGTTCTCTTCTTTTTCTGGTAAGATTTGCTAAGGGTCTGTCAATTTTGTTGAGTTTTTCGAAGAACCAACTCTTTGTTTTGTTGATACTTTCTATAGTTTTTTTGGATTCTAATTCATTTAATTCTGATTTAATTTTAATTATTTCTTTCTGTCTACTGGATTGGGGTTTATCTTGCTGCTCTTTTGCAAGGAGGATTCACTGTGTCCTTAAATTTTCAGTTTCAGATCTCTCCAATTTGTTGATGCAGGAGCTCAGAGATATAAACTTGCCTGTGAGTACTGCCTTTGCTGTGTCCCAGAGGAGGTGGTAATTTGTGTGTTCATTTTTGTTGAATAGCATGAACATTTGAATTTCCTTTCTAATCTCTTCCATGACCCACTCATGATTCAGCATTGTGTTGCTCAGCCTCCATGTGATACCGGACTTTCTTTGGTGGCTTTTGGTGTTGAGTTCTAATTTTATTCCCTTGTGGTCAGAGAGAATGCAAGGTATAAATTCAATGTTTCTGAACTTAGACAAGTTTGCTTTGTGGCCTAAAATGTGGTCTATTTTAGAAAATGTTCCATGTGCTGCTGAGAAAAATGTGTATTCTGATGTTGTTGGGTGAAATATTCGGTAGATGTCTGTTAAGTCTAGTTCATCTATGCAGCTGTTTAGATCTGCGGTCTCTCTGTTGAGTTTTTGCCGAGTTCATCTATCTACTTGGGTGAGTGGTGTGTTAAAATCCCCAACAATAATGTCTTTGGATCTATATGGGATTTGAGGGAAAGTAGTGTTTCTTTGATGAATTTGGTTTCTCCATTGTTTGGCGAATAGATATTTAGAATTGTAATATCCTCCTGAAGGAGAGATCCTTTTATCTCTTCTCACGAATTTGAATTTGAAGTCTATTTTATCTGATATTAGGATTGCAACTCCCGCCTGTTTATGAGAGCAGTTTGCTTGGTAGATTTTGTTCCAGCCTTTAATATGGAAAATCTCTTTGTTTTTACGGGCAAGATGTGACTCCTGAAGGCAGCAGATAGAAAGGTCTTTTTTTTTAATCCAACTACACAGTCTATGTCACTTAATTGGAGAGTTCACTCCGTTAACGTTAAGAGATAAGACTGAGAGGTATTAGGGAGTTCCTGCCATGTTATCCACCTTCTTGAGGGCTGCGAAAACTGGGTTCTTCTTTTGGTTCTTGGGTTCTCAGTTTGGGTGCGGTTTCTTGGCCTTTAATGTGGTCTTGTTGGTTTTCTATGTGTGGGACATCTTTAACAATCTTTTGTAGGGCTGGTTTGGTGGAGATGTATTGTTTCAATTTTTCTTTGCTATGTAAGGTTTTTATTTGGCCTTCAGTTATGAAGGAGAGTTTAGCTGGGTACAGTATTCTTGGTTGATAGTTGTTTGTTTGTAGGTCGTGGCATACATCATTCCACCCTCTTCTTGCTTTGATTGTCTCTGCTGAGAAATCTGAGGTGATTCTAATTGGTTTCCCTTTGTAGGTGATTAACCTTTTCTCCCTGACAGCTTTAAGGATCTTTTCCTTGGTCTGAGTTGATCCTGTGTGGATTATAATGTGATGGTGGGATGTCCTATCCTGGTCTGATCTATTTGTGGTTCTAAAAGCTTCTTGTATCTGAATAGGCCTATCTTTTTGTATGTTTGGGAAGTTCTCTGCTAGGATCCTGTTAAACAAATTTCCTATACCATTAACTTCTGTTTCTAGGTGCTCCTCTACAGCCATTATCCTTAGATTAGGCTGTCTGATGGTGTCTTCCAAGTTTTGGATATATCTATCATATTTCTTGGACTTGTCTTGGATGGTTGTATGTTCTTTCTCTATAATATCTAGGCTTTCTTCAATCCCTGAGTTTCGATCTTCTGCATGGTCTAACCTGCTGTCAAGACTCTCTACTTTGTTTTTTTCCCATTTCCTTCTAGTTGGTCAGCTTTGATGGCTTCAAATTCTTTGTTGAATTTCTGTTTTAGGTCTTGTATGAATTTCTTTATTTCCTTAATTTGATGTTCAGTGTTTATTCTTAAATCACTTAGTTGATTGGTTATGGTTTCTTTGGACTCCCATTCCTTCTGTTGGGTTCCATTCAGCATTCCCTTTGTGGTCTCCCTGACTTCCTTTAGCTCTTTGTTAATGGATTCCATGAATGCCTTAAGTGATCTTTGTGTATTGTCATCCTGCTCTCTCAATTCCTGTATTACTCTTTGATTAGCTTCCTCCCGTTCGAGGGATTCCTGCAGTTCTCTTTGAGTGTTCTCAGCCTGCTCACCCAAATCCTGTATCAGTTTTTGAGTAGCTCCCTCACGCTGATGATATTCCTGTATACGTTTTCGGGGTGCCTCCTCTCTCTCCCTATCACTCTCATACAGAGTCTTTTGTATGTTTTCAAACTTTTCATTTATCATGTTTGCCAGCAGTATTTGTAGAGCTATTTGGGAACTCTCCTCTGGATTATTCATTATCTGTTCTGTCCCCTGGATTTGCCATTTTTCTTGTGTTTTGCAGGCTTACTCTGCCCATTTGGGATGAAAATAGCACCAGTTTTGTGCTAGAACACTATCTTAAGGCTACCATCAACCAACGTATGAATTTGTACAGTCAATAGTTTACAGATACAATCTAGTTCAACAGATACATCTATTCAACATCAAACAACTATATGTTAATGGGCTTCGAACCGCAGAGAAGAATTTGGAAAACCAGAAATTATTAGGGTTAGGGAGAGATGTGAGTAAAAAATAGGAATAGATTGGTGTGGGGAAGCACAGGGAGAGTTAACTATGTCCTAATCTCAAAGCAGGAAATAGGTTGGGTAGGATGCAAGTAGAGAGAGAGTGGAAAAAGAAGAAAGGGAAAGGGAAATGAAAAGAGACCAGAAAAAATAGACAAGTAAAAATTACTGATATTATGGAGATTAAAGAACATCTATTTAGAGAGGAACGTGAGTATATTGAGAGATTGGGGGGACATAGAGGAGATGTGAAAGACTTAAAAAATGCTTAAATTGTAATATAGGTATAAAGAGGTAGTACTTCTATTAAGGAATTTAAGTCTCAGAGGTTTTGAATTGAGTAATAAATTTGTGGATTAAGTGTGTACACAATGGGGGATAGGGTCTACTAGTTAACTACGGTTTGTCTGAGGATGTGCAGGACAAGAGTTAAGTCATATAAAGAAGAACAAAGAGAGGAAAAGGTGAAAAGTCTAAGGAAGGGAGAATAAAAAGATCAGAAGTTCAGTAGAGCTAAACCAAAAACAAAAAGATATTTAAAAAGAAGAAAAAAAAGAGAAAGAAGACAAGAAAAGAAAGAAAAACGCACCTTCACGTACCCCAAAAATAAAAATTATAAGAGGAAAAAAAAGTTACTGGAAAACAATTATTTTTTCAAAAAAGTCAAAAATTAAAGATTAATAAAAGTTTTAGAAAAGCAAAAAAATTTTTTTCTTATATATTAGGAACCAAAAAAAAAAAAAAAAAAAAAAGAAAGAAAAAGAAGAGGAAAGAAAAAAAACGTTCTTTGATTTTTTGGGGAGGGGTGGGAAAAATCTTGTATCTCCCTTGTGTCTGTAGCCAGCCTCTTGTTGGCGTCTCTGGTCAGCTTGAGGTCCTGTGGCTTGATTGGTTTCTTAAGTCAGATTGTTCTAACAGGCAGAAAAATGCTCTGCTTTACCCAAAATTTTGAGATCCCCTTCCCAGATTAGTTTAATGGGAGGGTGATCTGGTTTGAGAATCACAAATGAGGGGAATGCAGTGATGAGACTAGGTTCTGGGTAGAGTTGAGGCCTTTCAACAAACAGAAGCTTTTCCCTGGGGCTATTTTGTGAAAACCTCACAGAGCCCAGCCTGGAGCCATTCTCAGCGTTTCTGTTTTTCAATAAATTGTGGAGGCTGATAGAGGGAGGGGCAGCCTCTGGCTCTGGTTACCCAGTGCGGAAAGCCACTCCTATGGTTGGCACCCGAGCTGGGTGACTTTTCCCTGGATGGAGCTGATTCTGGCAGGTCACGCCGCCGTTAAGTTCTTATGACATGCTAAATGACTCGTTTTATTCCAAGCCTGAGCTGGAGCTCACAGCTCCGCCAAGCTTTGTCGGTATCCAAGATGGAGATCACCGGTGCTGGGGGGGGAGGGGTGGCCTTCCCTCCTCTGCTCCCTGAGAGCCTTCCCTCCTCTGCTCCCTGAGAAGGAGTGAGGACGTCGGGCTTGTACTCACGCCAAGTCTTGTATCCTGAGTCGTCTCTGGTCTGCAAACTGCAGGATGAAGATGTCCGCTCCTTGTCGATTCTTGCTGGTGTTGAGTAGAATCCACTCACCTGCTGCATCTGGCTCCTTCGTCCCGGACTCTGTGGCTCAGTTATAGTGCCCTGCAGTCACCGCCGCGACTGCTGCTGCCACCGCAGCGACTGCTGGCAAGCGCTCAGATGTGTCTCTTTGCCTTGATTTCCCATCTCTTGCCTAACCCTCTGTCCTGTGATGGCACACTTGGTGTGGTTCTCTGGCTTAGGGCTGTTCACTGGAACTCTAAAACTGCTTTCTATGTGAGAGCTTGTTCAGATTTCAGATTCGCCTCCGCCATCTTCCTGGAAATCCCCACTCTCACACTTTATATAATGCATCTTCATCTCCATCACTTTCACTTTTCCTGTTCTCCATCTAGCTGCTTCTTGCTCCAGTCTCAGAGTGTTCTTGTTTGCCTTTTTCTTTTGCATAAATGATCGTAAGCAAAATACCTTCACAAAATAGAATATAGACTGTGCTAACATGGTTCAAAAGTCTTAAAAAGCAAGAAGCACCATGTTAACTCAGTGCATATCTTCTAACTTTTCTGTTTTCATTCTTTTCCATGATGAGCCTGCTTTTAATTCTCAAGTGTTTGTGTTTTTATTTTTGTTTTTTAATTTTCTGTATAAGCTTTGAATCATAAGCATCTCCCATTACTTATTCTGAAAATGTAGGCACCCATTGGTGATGAGCCTGCTGGTTAGTGAGCAAGGTCAGGATTTTTTTTGTTTGTTTGTTTTTGGTTTATTTTGGTCATTGGTGGGGCTTGAACTCTGGGCCTGGGTGATGTCCTTCAGTTCTTCATCTCAAGGCTAGAACTCTACCACTTGTGTCACAGAACTACTTTTGGTTTTCTTGTGGTTTTTTTTATTGGAGATAAGGAAGGGTCAGTCTCATGGAGTTTCCTGCCTTGGCTGGCTTTGAACCCGGTCCTCAAAATCTCAGCCTCCTGAGTAACTAGGATTACCCATTTGAGCCACCAGTATTCAGAGGTAGTTTTTATTTCATTGGAGCTTTCATTCAGGTTATCAGATTTTTATCTGATTCTCCCTCTGCAATCTGCTTTTCCCTCTGCAATCCTTCCTGGAATACAACTAAGCAGTGGCAGAGAAAATAGTCAAATGCCATGTTCACTCAGTCAGGCAGACGGATTTGCTGCACTTAACCCCTTTGATGCACTTAATTCTGGCTCAAATCCTAGCCTATTTCCTAGCTTGGTGTGCTTAATCCTAGCTACTCAGGAGCTGGACCTCTGCTTCTGGACCTCTGCTTCTGGACCTCTTCCTTTAGTTCAAGGTACCATGCACTGGCCATCCTCAGCCGTGCCAGTGTATTGGCATAGGTGACATCGCCAAGATTTGTCATAGGCCTGTCCAGTCCTTATGTCAGAGGTCTACATAAGCACACATTTTCCACTATTTACTTTTTTTTTACTTTGATCTCTGTTTTGTTTTGCTTTGTGCCACTGCAGGAGCTTGAACTCAGAGCACAGTCCTTTCCCTTTCTCCTAAAAGCCAGTACTTTACTATTGAACCACAGCTTCACTTCAGGCCTTTTGGTAGTTCATGGAGGTAAGTGTCTCACGAACTATCCTAAGCTCTCCTACCTCACCTCTGAAGAGCTAAAATGACAGGTAAAAGCCCCTGGAGCCAGGCACTGGTGGTTCACACCTGTAATCCTAGATACTCAGGAGGCTGAGTTCTGAGGATCGCGGTTCAAAGCCAGCCCGGACAAGAAAGTCTGCGGGATTCTCATCTCCAGGTCACCACCAGAAAACCGGAAGTGGGTCAAGTGGTTGAGCACTAGCCTGGAGCTGAAGAGCTGAGGGACACCACCCAGGCCCAGGGTTCAAGCCTCATGCCCGACAAAAAGAAAAAAAAGCCCCTGAGGCCTGGCTATCTTTTCTATGTTCATCAATATGTCTGTCTCTTCACATAACCATTAACCCAGGTAACTTTCAAATTCATCTTTACAAATTTCATTTCATAAATATTTGGTAGGATTCATCAAGAAGTCAAATGTGTGCCACAGTTCTTCTGTTTTTAAAAGGATGTCATGCATTAGTAATTAAAGCCACCCAGATGTTCTGAAATTTCTGAAGTCAGTTTTTGTAACCTCTAGATATTTTTCCATGGTGTTTAATATTTGGAGCTATTGGTGTTGTTTGTAGGATACTCAATGCTGGTATGTCGTTCTTCATTCCCGTTCTTCGTACTAGTTTTTCTTAATCTCTTTCTTGTTTTTGATAATGAGCTTATCTTGGGCCTTGCTAACTATTTACACCACCTTTTGATCCCTACCACCTGCCTAACTAGGGCTTGAACTTATGAACTGAGTGCTGTCCCTCAGCTTCTTCATTCAAGGATAGCACTCTACCACTTGGTCCAGAGCTCCACTTCATGCTTTCTGTGGTTAATTAGATATGAGTCATTGATTTTCCTGCTAAGTCTGGTGTCAAACATGTCATATCTTAGCCTCCTGAGTATCTAGGATTGCAGGCACAAGCCACTGCCACCCAGCTACAAAGTCCTATTCATGACAGTGCCCATATAGAGATGTTGTTTAAACAAAGGAGGAGGCTGCAATGCTTGGTAAGAAATGTATGCATTATCCTGCCCATGTAATTGTAGCCCCTCTGTACAGTATGTTCTCAAATAAAATAAAATTAAATTAAAAAAAAACAACAACCGCAGATGGGGGCCTTTAAGTCTGAAACTTCAGGTGTTCATTGGGAATCATCCCTCATGCAGTGGGCATAGGGGTCTAGCCCTACTCATTGCCTCCAATCCCAGACCCAATAGGCAGCGAGAGGCTTTGGAGGTTACCACTGAAGTCAAAAGTGTCTGTGTGAGAGGCCCTATGTATTCCTGGTTTGTGCAGTTCCTGAGGAGTGAAGGGGAAGTAGACCCAGAATGTGGAAAGTAGTTGACCGTGCTGTGACCAGGCATGTGTTCCTAGGATGGACACAGGATCACTAGGTCCAGCAGACACAACCTGAATGTCCTTAGCATGGCTGATGTGCATGGTCTGTGGTACCAAACTGACAGCTGACAGCACTGTCCCCTCAGAAGGGTGGCCCAAGGAATACAACACAGGAAGAGTGGGGATGGAATGGAGCTATTTCCAGGAAGCCAGGTGGTATCTTGGAGGCTGAGGTGTGTCCATGAATCATGGGTGGCCACTCAGTTGCACACAGGCATGCCTCAGAAAAGCACTTGCCACTATCCCTCCCACCACTATTACTTCCTCTTTCCCTTTCCCACTTGAAGGTGTTATACCCAAGTCCCAGAGACCCTCCGACGACTACCGAGAGAAAAGGCAACCCGAACTGCAAAATGCAAGGTTTATTCAACAAGCCAAGGCTCAGGCCACGTCCTGTACCCCCAGACGCAGCAGAGGAAGGAAGGGGGCCCCCGAGCAACAGCACAGCTGGGCCTATAAAGGCAAAAAACACAAAATTACAGCAATGCTATGGTTTAGGGACAAGTTCTATTCTGATTGGTCAGGACCAGGTGTCTGCTTGAGCCATCAAGGCAGACAACTCTTGTGGTTAATCTTCTGCTGACTGGGTCGCGAAACCATCCTGTTCTCGGGTGTTCTGTAATCTTTAAATAACAGTTCTCAAAAATTTTGCACAAACATATTATTGTTCATCTCATTTTTGCAACCTTTGCAACATTAACTAGGAACAGGAATTAAAGACTGAAACTAGTCAACTTTTGAAGCTATCACAATATGGCCTTAGTTTGGTTCTGACATTCCCCCCTTGAGTTTTGGCACAGTTATCAATCTTGATGACATTACATCTCAGTTTCAACATCAGATGTGTTTACAGGAGTATAGGTGTGTTGTACCATTAATTCAATAGTCTCCAATCTTTCCCTTATATATTGTAACAATCTATTTAGCAAGCAAGGCCCAACAGTATGCAATAGCAGTAATATAAGCAAGGGTCCAATTAACGTAGAAATTAAGGTAGTTACCCAAGGAGAAAAATTAAACCATGATTCAAACTATCTCTGTCAAGACTCTCATTTTTTCTTTCGTTCTTCTAATCCTTCCTTAACTTTTGTTATGTTATTTTTCACTACCCCTGACTGATTTACATAAAACAGCATTCTTCTCCTAATGCAGCTCATAGTCCACCTTGTTGTAAAACTAGTAAGTCTAGTCCTCTTCTATTCTGTAAGGCCACCTCTGTTAAAGAAGTTAAGGAATCTTGCAAGCGGGAAATCGAGCTTTCTATTCTTTTAATATCTTCATCTATTGATTCCCTCAAGGCTAAATAATGCTGTTCCTGTCTTGTTAATGCCGCTATTCCTGTTCCTAACCTTCCAATGCTTGCACCTAACAGCAGTCTAATTGTAATAGCTGTGAAAGGCTCTTTTTTATATCTATCTTCCTTAAATTTGGAACTTCATATAAATCTTAAAATTCCTCATTACATTATAATATTTATATGCACACAACTAGTTAGTCCAGATTGATTACACACCCAGCATGTGTTGCTAGGAGGGATCAAATATTTCATCTGTTCGTTCCCCTTCTCAGGCAGTTTTATGGTTTTGTTGCAAATCCAATTCATATCCTGAGGTACTTCACCTATGCAGATCCCTTGACCTGTAACTCGGCCCATTGTTAATCCAACTTGACTAGTCCATCTGCACTCGTTTTTGTTCACAGTCCTGGTTACATTACCTACCACTGCTATCCCCTCATAATAAGATGGTACAGTGTCATAGCATAGCCAACAAGAGATAGTTAATTCTGAGTTAGAGGCATTTAATAATGCAAAGGAACCTATAACCAATTCTATTAGTGGATTTTTATTCAATGCTAGTACTATGTTCACTGGTTCTACTTTTCTGGGGGTTGCTGCCCTACTAATGTAGGGTGTTACTCTGTAACTATAGGGCTAGTTAGTTTTCAGGTTGGGGTGGTACACGTGGGGCTTTCTTGGGCCAAATAAGCTGAATAACCTGGTTAGGGCCCACCGGGGCTATTCTAATGACTTCTTGTCTAAGGTTTATTCTAAAAATTAATCCATGGTCATAATCATCCTTTTGTAGCCTCAGTCCCCATGTCCTCCCTTGGGCCCAAACATAAAATTGTTTCCCTTTCTCAGTAAACATAATAGTTAGAGGATTACACCAGAATTGTTTGCACGGTCCATCTAGAATTGCTCCACAAATTTTTTCACCCTGATAAGTCCCTTTTCTAGCCATAGTAATAAGGTCTCAGTTAGAGGATGGCTTCCAATGTCCATCTCCTGGGGCTTCACAACCCCATTCTTTGCAAAAATAGTCTTGTTCATAACCGCACCTTTTGCAAGATCTGGGCTCCTCCCATACCTATGACACACATAGATAGGCCATCTCCCTAAGTAATATCTTCTCGCTGAGGTGGCACATCCTTCTGGCCTATTGTCTAGCCCATGTGAGTTACAATGTCTTTTTGTTGCTGTAAAAGTTGTTTGGCCATTGTATTCAGGCAGTTTGCTAGGGTCATAATGGTGGGAATATCCCAACTCCCAATTGCTAAATCACATAAGTCTGTTGTTAAGTCTGGCCACCAGGTATTAAGTGGGGCTTCTGTTGTTGCCACAGGGATAGGTTTGCCCCGTTTAGGATTCACCAGCCAAGTTAGTTGGTAAGGGGCATGAGGGTTAATTCCCTTTACCACAGTACTTATCAATAGTAGAAACAGTCCTTGGACAATCTTCTGATCTTGTTGTTGGGTGATCTGATCTTGTTGTTGTTGGTTGTTTGGGTGAGGCACACCTTCCCATGCTGACACTGAAGATGCTGCTGGCTCCTCCTCCTCAGGATTGAAGAGATCAGCTAGATTGGCATGGGTGTGGTGGATCCACGCAGTTACTCCGTGTACCTTTAAAGCTGTGGGAGTGGTCAGAATCACCATATATGGCCCTTTCCAACTAGGCTCCAGTGCCTTGGGTGATGCCTCCTGACCAGGACCCAATCCCCAGGCCTGAAAGAGTGAGGATTGGGTATAGAAGCAGATTCGTAAATGGCTTTTATCTTAGGCCAGATTTCTCCATGCACCTTCTGCAAGAATGGAACAGTTGTTAAGTCTCCATCACCCAGCTCCTACAATAATTCCGATTGGAGGCTAAGGATCATTGGGGGTGCATTGCCATACATGATCTCAAAGGGAGTCAATCCTAACTGGTAAGGAGAGTTCCTAACTCTGAACAGGGCCAAGGGAAGAAGGGTCACCCAATCTGCGCCAGTCTCCAAGGCTAATTTAGTCAAGGTGTCTTTTAGTGTCCGATTCATTCTTTCAACCTGTCCTGAACTCTGGGGTCTATAAGCACAGTGCAATTCCAATCTGTCCCCAGTGCAGTGGCTATTCCCTGACTTACCTTGGATACAAAGGCTGGTCCATTGTCCAACCCTATTACTGCTGGAAACCCATACCTTGGGAGAATTTCCTGTACAATCTTCTTGGCCACTATTCCTGCAGTCTCTTGCTTGGTTGGAAAAGCCTCAGTCCATCCTGAAAAGATGTCTACAAACACTAGTAAATACTTGTAACCAAACTTTCCTTTCTTAAGTTCAGTGAAAGCCACCTCCCAGTACGTTCCCGGCCTAGTCACCCTTATTCAACTTCCATTAACTTTTTTTCCCCTTCTGGCATTAGTAAGCTGACATGCTCTACATTTTTTAACAATGTCTTCTATTAGTCCATTTCCTTCTCTTATCTTGATCTTCCAGCCTCTTAGCAAGTCCTGCATCCTCCTGATTCCCATGTGTGAGGCACGGTGAATTCTTTTTAACATCTGTAGTCTTAGAACTCGAGGAATTAACATTTTTTAGTTAGCTATGCACCACCATCCATCTAGGTTTTGGGCCATAGGAAGTTTTGATGCCCATTCCTCTTCTTCTTTAGTCTAGTCTGCCTGTACTGGTAGCATTCTAGGTCCAGGATGTATGTGTCTGTCCTCCAAGGTGATTAATTTCCCAGCTGCTGCTTGTCTAGAAGTCTGATCGGCCAGTCTGTTGCCTTTCACTGTCTTGGTGTCCCCTTTTTGATGTCCTGGACAGTGCATGATGGCCAACCGTGCCGGGTCCCACACAACTCTAAGCAGTCCCAAAAATCTGTTCCTTATTTTTAATAGTTTTTCCCTCTGCTGTTAGCAGGACTCTTTCTTCATATATAGCTTCATGTATATGGGCTGTTGCAAAAGCGTAACTACTGTCTGTATAGACATTCAGTCTTTTCCCTCCAGCCATGTTTAAGGCTTTTGTTAATGCCACTAGCTCTGCTCGCTGGGCTGAGGTCCCTCTGGGCAATGCTTCTTCCCAAACTGCCTGATCTTCCTGGTCACTGCAGCTCCCACACACTTGTGTCTATCCCTGATGAAACTGCTTCCATCGGTGTACAGTGTCAGGTCAGGATTCTGCAGTGGTTGGTCTTGCAGGTCTGCTCTGGTCTCAAGAACATGAGCTAGTATTTCCTCACACTGATGTAGCAGCTTCTCATAGTCAGGATCTGGCAGTAGAGTAGCTGGGTTGAGGAAAGTTGGCATGCAAAAGGTTACATGTCCTGGGTTGAGCTGGAGAGCCTGATAATGGGTCATCCTGGCATTGCTCATCCAACTATCAGGTGGTTGCTTAAGAACTCCTTCCAGAGCATGGGGAGTGGCCACAGTCAGGGGCTATCTCAGCATTATCTTAGTGGCATCTTTAACCAGGAGAGCCACTGCTGTTATTATTCATAAGCACAGTGGCCATCCGGTTGCCACAGAGTCCAGCCTTTTTGATAAATAGGCTACAGGCCTTTTCCATGGTCCTAGCTTCTGGGTTAGCACCGCCTTAGCCACTCCCTCCTTTTCATCCACAAAAAAGGGTAAAAGGTTTAGATACACCTGGCAAGGCCAATGCTGGAGCCTGCAAGAGGAGTCACTACAGAAGTTCAAAGGCCTGCTATTGTGTTAGTTTTGTGGCCTCATACAGGGGAGGGCTATTTCTGCAAAGCGTGGTATCCACACTCTGCAGAATCCTGCAGTCGCCATAAACAACTTCACTTGCTTTGGAGTTTTTGTAGTTGGTATCTTTAACACAGTCTCTTTTCTTGCCTCAGTCAGCCACCTCTGCCCATGTCTGAGGATATATCCCAAATACTGAACTTCTGGTTTACAAAGCTGGGCTTTTTTGGCCGATGCCCGATACCCAAGCTCTCCCAGAGTTTGTAACAGATTGGCAGTTCATTCTCTGCATTCTAATTCGGTCTTAGTGGCTATCAGTAGATCATCAACATACTGCAACAGACTCACCCCTGGGTTCCTTTCCTGATATTCACGTAGGTCTTCATGAAGTGCTTCATAAAACAGAGTAGGGAAAGTTTTGAATCTCTGGAGAAGTCTAGTCTACGTTAGCTGTCCGCTGACGCCTCCCTCAGGATCATACCACTCAAATGCAAACAATACCTGACTTTTAAGGGCCAGGGGAAGGCTGAAAAAAGCTTCTTTTAAGTCCAAGACTGAATACCATTTCCTGTCCAGAGGTAAGGAACTCAGCAAAGCATAAGGGTTTGGCATGGTTAAATGAATGTCCATTACTCTTTTATTTACTTCTCTCAGATCCTGAACTGGCCTATAATCGAAGCTGTTGGGCTTCTGAATGTGCAGTAAAGGTGTGTTCCAGGCTGATTGAGTCTGTATGAGGAGTCCTTTTATCAACCTCCGTATATGTGGAATTATGCCTTTTCAGGCATCAATGGACATAGGATATTGCTTTATTTAAACTGCATCTGCTACTGATTTCAGCTCCACAAAAATAGGAGGCATATGCTGTGCCCACCCCATTCCTCCTGTTTCTGTCCTGGCTTTCAGGTATTCTCTCAACCATAATTCAACCTCAGACTCAATTTTCTTGGGGGATTCAGTCTGATGAATTCTATATTCCTCTGTTTGGGCACAAGTCACTAACACTTTCATTGGTTCTCCTGCTTCATTTAGAACCTTCATTCCTCCTCGAGTAAATTGGATTTGGGCTGTCACTTTTGACAAGAGGTCTTTACCTAGAAGAGGATATGGGCAGTCTGGAATAACTAGGAAGGAATGTGTCACTCTGCCATTTCCTAAGTCCACTGTCCTGTTTGTAGTCCAATCATAAGTTTTGATACCAGTGGCACCTTATATTATAGCTTTCTTATTTTTTATTTTTCCCTTGTCAGCCCATAATACTGAGTTTTAAGCCCCTGTATCAACCAGGAACGTCACAAGTTTCCCTTCCACTCTTAAGGTTATCCTAGGCTCAGGCAAGGGTTCCAAGCCCCGTCCCCCTCAGTCGCTGTCTTCGTCTAATTCTCTGGCTGCTAGGACTTGGGGACTTTTGGGTGGAAAGTACTTTTCGTTCCTGGTTTTCTTGTCTTCCTGTTTCTTAAAGGGACACTCATGGGCCCAATGCCCTTATTCTTTACAATATGCACACTGGTTTTGCCCCAGTCTCAGCCTGGGTTTTGGAAATCATTTCCATTCCTTCTGGGTCTCCAGGGTCCCCTTGCCACGACATGAGTCACAGCCAGAATCTCCTTCAATTCCTTCCTATGTACTGCCTGTTGTTGTTGCAGGACCCAGGTGAGATTCTTTTCTTGTTCTTTTTCTCTCTCTTTTCTTTCCACTTCTCTTTCCCTTTCCTTCCTTTCCTCTTTCTGCTCTGGAGTTTCTCTCTTATTGTACACCTTATCTGCCATGGCAACTAATTCCCTCACATTTCTTTCTCCTAATCTCTGTAATGACTGTAATTTTCTCTTTATGTCCAGGGCAGCCTGATTTATGTATGAAAACATAAGCATTTGAGCAGAATCGGGAGTGTTCAAATCATAAAGGTTATATTGTGAAAAAACTCCCTGTAATCTCTCTGGGTATGCCGCCGGACTTTCTTCTAGTCCTTGTCTTAACATCATAGACTTTAGCCATATTAGTAGGTCGGTGTGCAGCTGCCTTGAGACCCTCCAACAGAACCTGGCGATAGACTAGGAGACCCTCCCTACCTTTGGCTACATTAAAAAAAACTAACAGAAGTATAACATCAGGGAATAAAATAGCTCAATATCTAGTTCAAAAATACATACTATGTTGTCCTCCATCAGCTATTGAAATAACCAAACTTCTGCTATTACTAACCAATAGCACTTGTACAGTTTATAAAGTCATAGAATGAGATGCTTTCAGAGATGGAAGGGATTTTTTGTTTGATTTTGTTTTGGATATGTGTTCATGAGATAACTTACTAGGGGCAACAATAAACACATAACCTCAGAAGAAAAGTTATAGCTGTTAGTCTCTGCATCTACCCCATGCATCTACCTTCACCTCTTCCTCCTCCTCCCTGAAATATCTGAGTACTGTTCTAGATACTGGCCATACAAGTGATGAAAGTAGGCAAAGTCTTGACATTTTGATGGAAAGTTAGGCAAATATAAAGAAGAAATTTGCTGTTTGGGGTGTACAGTTCCTGTTATGTGCACTCAATCTGAGCCCACGCTACTAGGTCCCTTTTCAGAGAAACCACAACAAAAGCTCCCCTAATTGGTCTGGATTTACTGTTTCCATCCAGACTATGAGTTTCTAGCGGGCAGAAATATTGCTAAGCTTTCTACAATGCTTATCAGGCTATATAACCACAGGAGAAAGCACAAAATCTCTAAGGCTCATGGCTACTTGTTTGGTCCTGAAACTCCTATTATCATCAAAAGCCATTCTGCAGGTATGTTTGATGATATAAACATTAGTTAATTGATATGCAGGAAAAACTTGTTGCAGGGAGGGTATGAAATAGTAAATGTCTATAATCCCAATCAGCAGAAAGTCATGAGTTCAAGGACACTCTGGACTGCTTAGAAGTCAACCTTGGCTTATACAGGGAGACCTTATGCTCAAGAACCCAAAGGAAAGAAAAAATAGAATAAAACAAGAGCTATTGCAGCCGGGATTTCTTGGGGAAAGGGCAGTCACACAAATAGAATTTGGAGCCAGACATTTGAGATCAATGCGAGGATAAAGAAGATTGATAATTGATAATAACAGAGTACAAGAGGGTAGAGTCAATGCCTGACTTCATTTTTAAAAATGTTTAGACCTCAGGTATGACACAGACTAAAAGGCCCTTTCAACTTGGCAACTTAATGATTAAAAGATTGACCATTTGATTAATAGGACTTGAGTGATTTATGGCAATCCTTCAACAAATAACTGAAGACCCTACTAAATATCGGGCACTCTGAGGGACTCTGTATGACATCTGGTTGAGGACTAAATCTAGAACTCATTTGAGCAAACCTGTTCTGATTCTGATGGTGTCCAGAGGTCAGAAAACAGATGAATGCCCGCCATTATGAATATCATCTGTGTTAACCCTATTATCATTGGACTGCAAATGTAATATCCAGTGCCTCAGGCAAATAGAAATCTCTTGGAGTAGTGGTCAGTTGGAGCCTCCTATTTTCCACCCAAAACTCATTAGTTTTGTCAGAGATAGCCACATTTTCTCAGCAAGATATGAGAAATTGTTTTCTACAGAACCCAAACATCTCACAGAGAAAAGACCTCAAGAAGTAAATACCCCTCACATTTCTCCTAAGTCAGCACAACCAATCTTCTTAAAATGCAAACATACATGCACACAAAAAGCTCTGGATGAACCCTCTCAGTGGTATCCATGCTTAAATATAAGCAGATAACCAAAGAAGATTGATGTAAGAGAAAAGACTTGCACAACAACAGAAAAAGACAAGACGGGAAAAATATACTTTGGAGGGGACAGAGGTGAGAGGAGAGAGGAACATACACTATTCAGGAAGATGAAAAACTGAAAGAGAAAAACAAAATTTGTCCTTATTAGCCTGTGAGAGAGAGCAGCCAGAGACCCTGAATCCATAAAATTTAAATATGATTCTATTAAAGGAGTCATAACAAAGCTGAAAGAACTCTTGGAAAATAAGGATGTGATTGGAGAAATAAAAACCTAAGGATCATAAGACAGAGTAGAAGATAATCAAGCAAATATAAATACATAAAAGACTAAACAATGGATAACAAGGAAGAAAATACTAGAAAGACAGATAATTCATCCATAAATTCCAGCACCTGTGTAATAGGAAGTCTAATAAAGAAATGGGGGAAGAATAGAAAGGCAGTAATCACAGAATACTTTCTAATCTTTCCTATAAGGAAATAACCTGAGTTTCCATAGTGAGAGGCTCAGCCCAAGCTAAGTTGTAATTACAAGCTCACGCCTGTAATACTAGGTACCCAGGAGACTGAGGTGTGAGGATCATTGTTCAAAGCCAACCTGGTCAGCAAAATTCCTGTGAGCCTTTTATCTCTAAAACTCAAAAACTCAGAAATGGTGCTGTGGCCCAAGTGGTAGAGCAGTAGCTGTGAACACAAAAACGTTCTGGGACAGTGTCCAGGCCCTGAGCTCAAGCCCCACAACAGAGAACAACAACAAAAAGATCAGTACAGGATAAAACAGACTTAAGTCAAGACTAGTGCTCAACGATGAATGATCAAAGAAATTTCCGATTTCTCCAGATGAAGAGCAAAATATACAAATGTTGTTTTTGGTGGTGATGGTATTTTTGATTTTTTCTTCTTCTGTGAGCTGAGTAAAGAAAGGGCCCAAAAAGGGAGGAAGGGAGAATAAACAAATGAACTCATGTTATTCAGTAGAAACTATGTGGAAAATGACTTATATAACTTGTGGGCAGGGAAGGCAGGGGGAAACAGAGAAAGTAAAGGAAGGGGTGACAGTTTCCAAAAGAAGAAATGTACTCATTACTTGACTTATGAAATGGTAGGCCCTCTGTACAACACATTAAAATTATATTAAAATATATCAACAATAAATTACATTAAAATTATATTTAAATTTTTGTATTAAAATTTAAATTATATTAAAATTAAAATAATATGTAAAAATCTAAAAATTCCCCTATAGAAAAAAAAACCACATGAATACATACCAATGCTCACTCAATAGAACTTCATGAAACTTTGAAGAAAATGAAACCAGGCCTTTTAAATGAGAAGAGAAAATAATTTCTAACCCAGAGTCCTCTTCCCAAGTCAAAGGTCAATGAAGTGCAGAGATTAAACCAGTAATATTTCAGAAAACAGTTTTCCTTTCAATGTTTGTTCCTGTGTGTCTATTCTGAGAAAACTCCCCAAAGAAGCTCTTCACTATGGTCAATAGACACATGAAGAAATGCTCAATTTCTCTAGCATTCAAAGAAGAGCTAATAAAAACAACATTGAGATTCCACCTCACCCCACTTAGAATGGCTAGAATCAAGAAAGCTAATAACAACAGATGCTGGAGGGGATGTGGACAGAAGGAAAGCCTACTGCATTATTGGTGAGAGTGGAAACTTGTTCAACGACTTTTGGAAAGTAGTATGGAGGTTCCTCAAAAGACTCCACATAGAGCTCCCCTATGACCCATTAATCCCACTTTTGGGGCCCAAATGATCACAAACAAGACTACACTAAAGCTACCAGCACAATTATGTTTATCTCAGCTAAGGTATGGAACCAACTCAGATGCCCTCGGTAGATGGATGGATCAAGAAAACGTGGTATATATATATACAATGAAATTCTATGCCTCCATCAGAAAGAATGATATTGCCCCATTTGTTAGGAAATGGAAAGACTTGTAAAAAATTATTAAGTGAAGTAAGCCAGGCCTAAAGAAACATAGGTCCCATGCTTTCTCTTATTTGCAATAACTGGTATGTGTCTAGGACACGCAGCAAAGGTTAAAAGCTCTGTACATATGACCATAAGATGATGTTAAGCAAAATGAACACCTAGATAGACAGTGTTTTTTTTTCTTTCTAGCAATTGTTTTTAACATATTTATAATGTAGTATGTGGGTATTTTTGATTCTTTGGTATGTTCCTTTCCCATGGTATAACCCCTGTTTTCACTGTATTTGATTCTAGTGTCCTGATTCTTGTATATACATTTTTCTAATTTGGGGAGGGGAAGGGAAAAAACAAGATGCTTAAATAGGGATAGAGGTTGGCTCATTGTAACAATGACATGTACAAGACACTATGTTGAAAACAAACTTTACAACTTCAGGCACGGAGGAGGGGAGTGGGGAGAGGAGTTGGGGAGGTGGGGAGCAAAAAAACCATAGGGGAAAAACAAAGGGGGGATAACAACGCTCGATAAGAAATGTACTCATTACCTTACTCAAGCAACTGTAACCTCTGTACAGTAACCCCTCTGTACAGTATCTTTACAATAAAAAATATATTTTATAAAAACAAGCTCTTCACCAAGATGAAAAGAGCAAAAAAGCAAGGTGATGGACATGAGGTTCAGTTGGGGAAAAGAAGAGAAGGAATTCACAAAGATGACAACAGGAGAGACCCCAATAGGAGAGCAGACAGAAAACACAGAGAGAAACAGGGACATATACAGGTTCAAACAAGTCAGAAACTCAACAGGTCATAGCTCCAAAAAAATGTTCTAGAACATTTCCAGAAAGTATGCTCTTGAATGGGTTCAAGAATAGGCACTGGAATAGTCTCCAGGATTGGGTCTGGAACATATTCTAGAATCTATTGTACAATGTTTTCTACAATCAGTTGTACACTCAATATGTCTGAAAATAGTGAAGAGAAATTAGAAAACATAAGGACAGTATGGCTGATGGAGGCATATTTTCATATTTAATTTAAATTTCTTAATTATATTCAATTTTAAATTACATATGTATATAATTTATACATAAATTTTATGTATACATTTACTTATATATTTATATAATTGTATATAATTTATGTATGCATATACATGAGCATATATTATATCATACATTATATTATACATATATTGCATTATAATTACATTAAATTATATAAATATATATGTATTTATACACAAATTATATACATATATGTAGAGGCAAGTCCACAGAAAATCAAGTTAGAATCATGTCTTTGTGGCTTAGCAAAGAATGACATTCACCTAAAGTAAGCTTCCAATATTCATGCAATCACCTATGTAATACTCACAGGAATGATTCAAATGATGAAGATGGGATTTGTGCATTAAAGGGGAATTGGGGATGACCAATAACCCCTATTTCTCTTTAGTGGAGCATGTGTGCCAGAACTGGGACTTGAACTCGGGGCCTGGACCCTGACCCTGAGCTTTTGTGCTCAAGGCTAGCACTCTACGATGTGAGTCACAGCTCCACTTCTAGCTTTTTGGTGTTTAACAGGAGATAAGAGTTTCACGGACTTCTTTTCTGCCTGAGTTGGCATTGAACCATGATCCTCAGATCTCCAGCCTCCTGAGTATCAAGGACTTACAGGTGTGAGTCACCAGTGCCCAGCTGACACACCCTTTTAAAGGTACAAAATTGAAATTATTGATTACTATATATACTCAATTATCCTTGAAAGAAGTATTTGATTCTGTAAACTTTTATTCAAAATGAAAAACTATCCAGGCACTGGTGGCTCATATATTTAATCCTAGAGACTCAGAAGGCTGAGATCTGAGGATCTTAATCTGAAGCAAGAAGAAGCTGGAAGCGGAGCTGCGTCTCAAGTGGTCAAACTAGGCTTGAGCAAAAGAAGCTCAGGGACAGCACCCAGGCCCTAAATTCAACCTCCAGGACAGGCACAAAAATATTTAAAACCATATTTAGATGCATGGAACTGAATGCCCTAAATTTAAGCCCAAGGAAAGGCACAAAATATATTTAAAAATACATTTAGGTGCATGGAACTGAATATGAAGCTTATATATAAACCCCACCATCTAGAGCCAAGTGATTTTTGACCATGCCCATAAAAGACAGGCAGGTACTGGAAAAGTTACAATCTTTTCAATACATGAGACTGGAGAAATTAGATATCTTGCGTGCAGATGAATAAAATCAGATCCCTACCTCTAGCAGTTTTAAAAGAAGAAATCAACTCAAATGGATCCATGATTTAAATAAAGATTTGAAACTGTGTGATTATGATGTTTATATGTATTTCAATCAGGTAATACTTTATTTTCCTCACACATTTTCTTTTGAGACTAGGACTCAAATTTGGTATCTGATGTTTTTGCTCATTGGCTGGTGCTCTATCACCTGAGCCATGCCTCCAACCCCAAACACCATTGCTCTATGACAATTGCAAATTAGGGACAAGTACTGGGAAAAGCAGATTAGCACATTACTTACAGGAACTCACAAAGGATCAAGGCCATCACAGGCCAAGTCCCTATAGAATAATGAGATGGGATTGTTTTTACAAACAAATGACTCTCACACTCTTACCTTTCCTTCTGGCCTCCTCAATTAGAGCCAAGCAGCTTTTGGTTACATTCATATAGGTGGACTTTCTTCTCTAAAACCTTTTTCTTATTAGACAACTTAAAAAATAAAAATAATCCAGCTGCTGGTAGCTCACACCTGTAATCCTAGCTATTCAGGAGGCTGAGATATGAGGATTGAGGTACAAAGCCAGCCCACGAAGGAATGTTTCCGAGACTCTTATCTCCAATAAACCATCAGAAAACTGGAAGTGGTATTGTGGCTCAAAGTGATAGATAGCTAACCTTGAGCTGAATAGCTCAGGGACAGTGCCCAGGCTCTGAGTTCAAGCTCCACGACTCACAAAAAAAACAAAAAGCAAAAGTACCTTTATGAGTACACAGATGAACAATAACACTTTCACTAAGCTCCCTTCAAAAAAAGGACAGAATACAAACATATATAGTAGCACAAAAGAATTTTTTAAATGAAGTTGTAAGTCATTTTTAGAGATAACAGGATATTCCTTCCACATACTAGAAAATGGGTTTTGCAAGATTGGCCAAAAGAAGGAAAATTGTAAGGAAAAAATAGTCTCATACAGTAGGATGCTTCAGAAGACAATATGGAAACAGCTATAACAAATTAAATCACATTTCTGAATCAGCAGTTTCTTCACTAAGCATTTAGCCTAAAGTATGCCAAGGAAATTGTAGAGCTGAATATAAAGCAACCAGAAAAGAAAAAAAAACCCACAAGCATCTGTCAATATCAAACGGGGCTAGACACCTGTGGCTCACACCTGTAATTCCAGCTACTCTGGAAGCTGAGATCAGAAGATCAAAATTTGAAGCCAACCCAGTCAGGAATGTCTGTGAGATCTTATCTCCAATTAACCAACAAAAAGTAGAAGTGGAGCTATGGCTCAAGTGGTAGTGCTAGACCCCAGTACTGACACACACACACAGAGCCATTGGGTTGCATCATTAAGTATTGCACATCCCTACAATATTATCCTGAACAATCTTTAAAAAGAATAAATTCAACATATCGCACTGGCACAGAAAGGCTTCTAAGATAAATGGTTTAGCTAAGAAAATCAAGTTTCTACAAAGAACACCCTCATATTTTTTTACGTGTCCCCAAACTGCTTTCCAGAAAGGAAAAGCTGTCACTTTGGAGAGAGGCTAGAGCTCAGGAGGAAGAACTTTGGTTGGCTGCTATTTGGTTTTGTGCTGTTGGATGAACTCCGGGCCTCATATATATTAGACAAATGCTTTACCATAAAGCTATACTTCCAGCCTTTGCTTGGTTTCTAAGCCTTTTGAAATGTATTTTTTTTGCGGGGGGGGGTCCGGTCTGGAGCCTGAACTCTGGGCCTGGGCGCTGTCCCTCAGCTCTTCAGCTCAAGGCTAGCACTCTACCACTTGAGCCACAGCACCACTTCCGGCTTTTTTCTTTTTGCTTATGTGGTGCTGAGGAATCAAACCCAGGGCCTCATGCATGCAAGGCAAGCGCTCTACCACTGAGCCACATTCCCAGTCCCCTTCTAAGCCTTTTGAAAGGTTTAGTGGCCCACCATAACTAAGGATCATTTCTTTATTTTTTTATTTTTTGGGGGGTGGGGTCCGGTCATGGGGCCTGAACTCTGGGGCCTGGGCGCTGTCCCTCAGCTCTTCAGCTCAAGGCTAGCACTCTACCACTTGAGCCATAGCGCCACTTCCTACTTTTTTCTTTTTGCTTATGTGGTGCTGAGGAATAGAACCCAGGGCTTCAGTCATGCAAGGCAAGCGTTCTACCACTGAGCCAACTTCCAAGCCCTCATTTATTTATTTTTAAATCACCAATTGTAAAGAGAGAGATCATGCATGAAAAGCAATGGATTAGTTCTGGCTCCAAGGATGAAAATGGCTTTCTGAACTTTTATTCAAAAATTAGCAAGAAGCTGTGTGCCGAGTCATGCCTATAATCCTAGCTACTCAGGAGGCTGAGATCTGAGAATCCTGGGCACACAAATCTGGGAGGCTGTTATTTCCAATTAAGCAGCACAAGAAAGTACAGGTATGGATAAAGTGGTAGAACACCAGCCTGGAGCAACAAAGTTGAACAAGAGCAAGCAGAAGGTTCTAAGTTCAAGTTTCAGTACTGGCATGCGAGTGCGTGCGGGCGTGCACGTGCGCATGCATGCGCACACACACACAGACCCACAGACACACAGACACACAGACACACACACACACATGGTTAGCAGCAATCTCGAAACTAAACTTTCAGACTCTTGCTGACTACCCTGGAGGAATGGTAGCACTTGTTTCTTCTCATCTTTTAGAAGAGGTCAAGGACTATTGGCTGCTACCAGTAGCTAGGCATCAGCAACTTGCTCAATACATGCATTAACAAATGGGAGTTGAATGAGGAAATGCCTGCCAAACGTGCCAGAAGGAGGTGACCGCCCTTCCCTGAGGGAGCTAAGACCCTCTGTCCCCCAGAGAAGTGACACCTCACCCCTGAATCCTCATCTGGGACGAAGGTGACTGTCGCACTGACTCCATTATCTGGCATGATGGATGAGGAGGGTCGGAACATAAACAGAAGGCTTCTGCAGTGGTGGCTTCTATTGTCTTTCTGAACACATCGTGCAGCTGGCTGGCTGTCAGGTGCAGGGCCCAGGAATTTGTGATAATCCCTAAGCAGAAGCAACCTCTACAAGGCTGGTTTGGCAATAGCCCAGGGACCAGAGCCAAATTCTCACTCTCCTTGAAGCTGTAGCTCCTCCTGCACCAAAGCAGAAGAAGGAAGAGGCCCTAGAGTCTCTTTCTCTCATGGGACCTGAATATATCACTGTTGTTGACACAATGTCCACCTGGGCGACCCAGATAGCTTCACCAGGCTCAGCCCTGCCAAGAGATACACAGGGATTTGCCACCCATCTCAAGATGCCAAAATTCATGTTTCCAACAACCAGGCAGAGCTCTGCAGCTGATATGGCAGTCCAGGAAGAACAAGTATGACTGATGGAGCCCATGAGGCATGAGTCTATTCCCCAGCTTTGCTGTTTGTCAGTGAGTTAATCTTGGACAAGCTGCTTAATCTGTGTCTCCATTTCTTAACAATAAATTGACAAGTGTGTGTATGTGTATGTGTGTGTGTGTGTGTAAGTGCATGTGTGTGTATGTGTGTGTGCATCTGACAGTCTTAGAGCTTGAACTCTGGACCTAGGCACTGCTCCTGAGTTTTCTTGCAGATCAAGGTTGGTGCTGTACATAAAGCTCTTTATTTTTGGTGGTTAATTGGAGATAAGAGGCTCTCAGATTTGTCTGCCCAAGCTGGCTTCAAACCATGATCCTCAGATCTCAGCTAGAATTGTAAGTATAAGCCACTGGCCCACAGTTTGGCAATTTTTATAAAAGACAACTGCTTTGATCATAGGCTTGTTGTGAGAAAGGAAGGAGATAGGCCATTTGTTGAGGCCACTGTGTAACAGGCAGTTCAGGAAGTAAAATGGGATCCTATTTATGATCAAAGAGATTGCATCTGGTGATCATATCACACATGGCTTCTTGAAAGGGTAAGGGATTGGGAAGAAGATGGCTAAAACATTCTTCACCAAATGGAGGTGGCCAGGAATGAACAAAAGGAACCACAGAAACAGGAGAAAAGGAAGAAGTGGTAACCATAGTCTGGCACCAGTGGCACATGTCTGTAATCCTAGCTACATGGGAGGCTGAGATCTGAGGAGAGATCTGAGATCTGAGATCTCATCATTCAAGCTCAGCCTGGGCAGGAAAATGTATGAAACTCTTTTTGTCATTTAAGCACCAAACACATACACACACACACTCACACACACTCACACACACACACACACACACACACACACACATACACACACACACACACACACACACACACACACACACACACCAGAGGTAGAGCTGTGGCTCAAGTTATAGACAGCACTCTGAGACAACACTCAGGCCCTGAGTTCAAGCCCCAAAACCAGCACCAAGAAGAAAAAAGAGAGAGAGAGAAACAGAACCATGCCCAGAGATGATGTGTGGTTTATGGGTCAGCAGGAAAACTATTGAACAGAGAACTGAAGAAGATGCTTGTCTTAGAGTCTCTGAGTACCAGCAGAGCAATCCAACACTGCACTTCTGAAAAAGTCACTTGACAATACCTTGCTTAGCACAGGGGACAGAAGACGCTAACAGAGCTAAAAACAAGAAATCAACATCCCTGGCTCTTTCTCCCTCCTTTCTTCTCCAACCCTGCACTTCTTAGCTAAACCACCAGCTGCCCACAGAGGCTGATTCTCTAGAGAGATGTATGCATTCTATGGCTGTATCTAAAAAAATGTCCCCGGGTGTATTCATTTCACCTGTCTCTCCATGGTGAGTGGGGAGCCAGACAGTTCTTTGCTTCCCAAATTAACATGCGCTGCTACACTGGATTTGGCCACCAGGGGCGCTGTTCGCTGAGAGCCCTGCCCACAGAATTTCCACAGGCCACTCAAGTACCTTCCCTGGGCCTTTGGCTTCCCTACCCCAAAAACTCAGCATGAAGGAATGATTGTCAGTCCACATTCTCTACAACCAGATGCTTTCACCATTATTGACCATATTCCAACCACCTCATCTATTAGGATCCCGTCCATCTTTCTACCATTTCTCTCACATTTCTTTTTTTCTTTTTTGGCCCGGTCGTGGGGCCTGAACTCTGGGCCTGGGCGCTGTCCCTCAGCTCTTCAGCTCAAGGCTAGCACTCTACCACTTGAGCCACAGCGCCACTTCCGGCTTTTTCATTTGGCTTATGTGGTGCTGAGGAATCAAACCCAGGGCCTCAGGTATGCAAGGCAAGCACTCTACCACTGAGTCACCTTCCCAGCCCCTCACATTTCTATGACCTTTTTAATTACAAAGAAATCAATAGAAGAAAAATAAAGCCAAAACAAAGCATTACGAAACTCTGAATCCTTTCCATCTCTTTTCCACTTGGAGGAGAAACTGGTGGTGTTCAGGAGAAAGGAATTGAGGTTCTCATGAAACTACAAGAAGGAAAGAGGGCTGACAAGAGAAAGAAAACCATTCTCAAACATGAATGCAGGGCTTGAAATGCAGGGCTTAGTGGTAGAGTGCTTGCCTAGCATTCATGAAGCCCTGAGTTTGATTCCTCAGGACCATATACACAGAAAAAGCTAGATATGGGGCTGTGGCTCAAGTGGTAGAGTGCTAGCCTTTAGCAAAAGGATCTCAGGGACAGTGCCCAGGTCTTGAGTTCAACACCCAGGTCTGACAAAAAAAAAAAAAAAAAAAGAATCCAGCTAGGTGTCAGTGATACACACCTTGTAATCCTAGCTCCTCAGGAGGCTGAGATCTGAGAATCGCTGTGCAAAGTTTTATTCCTTTTGCCCAGAGAAACTGACACCCATTTATCTCAAGGAAAAGCAACAAAGACCTTTCAGTGATGCTGTAGGTCTCTAAGTTTGAAGCCTCCCCACCCCTACTTCTGAGGGACATGAAGGAGACACAAAGCTACTGTGCAGATGGCATTATCTCTGAAGAATATCCGGCTATTGTGGGAAGGAGAGGCACAGGGGATCAGGGATGGAGATGCTCTACAAAGCGCATTCTGTTGGAGATCAAAGAAGGATCGCTTCAGAGCAACTTCACATGTGGAGAATCCAAAAAGGAACTTATGTCAAGAAGGAGGAAACCCAGACTTCCCCTTTGTGGCCATCAAAGAGATGCCAGGATCTCTGCTGTGTGCTTTTCCATTTTATCACATACTGCCTGGGTCCTATAATAGCCCATGCTATGTAACCTTCACCACTAAATGCCCATGAGAATTCACCTCATGTGAAGGTAAACTCTACTTTGTACTGTGTGGGTTATGGACCTAAGCAGGATATAAATCCATCCAAGACATGCTTACAATCTGAATCAGAAGCAAAGACAAAAACAAAAAACAAAACAAAAAAACATGGCATGAATCTGAATGCTGGCGGCTCGTGCCTATAATCCTAGCTCTTCAGAAGGCTAAGATCTAAGTACCTCGGTTTGAAGCCAGTCTAGGCAGGAAAGTCTGTGAGAGCCTGATCACCAATCAACCAGCAAAGAATTGGGAACAGGGGCTGGGAAGGTGGCTTAGTGGTAGAGTGTTTGCCTAGCATGGGTAAAGCCCTGGGTTCAATTCCTCAGTGCCACATACACAGAAAAACCAGAAATAGCACTGTAGCTCAAGTGGGAGAACCCTAGCCTTGAGCAAAAGAAGCTTAGGGACAGTGCCCAGGCCCTGAGATCAAGCCCCACGAGTGGCAAAAAAGGGTTGGAAATGGAGCTGTGGTCGATAAGGTAAAGTACAGTCTTAAGCAATAAAAGCCAAATGAGAGCTCCAGGCCCTGAGTCTAAGCCCTAGTACTAGCACAATTATAAATGTGCGTGCGTGCGTGCGTGCGCGCGCGCACACACACACACACACACACACACAAACACAAAGTTTAGAGGGAGGAAGAAATGAATTAGAAAAGGTTGAGAGACGGTTGAGATGATATGAATTCCTGCTGCTCTTGTCACCCCAGTGAGTCAGGCAAAAATTCTATTTCCTTTCCAGCTATGCTGACTCACTTCTCTAGAGGTAGAGATAGGAGAACCATAGTTGAACGCTAGCCAAGGCAAAATTTAGTGAGAACGAGAAGAGGTGGAAGAGGAAGAAAAGGAGGAGGAGGAGGAAAAGGAGGAGGAGGAGGAGGAGGAGGAGAAGGAGGAGGAGGAGGAGGAGGAGGAGGAGGAGGAGGAGGAGGAGGAGGAGGAGGAGGAGGAGGAGGAGGAGGAAGGAAGGAAAAGACACTGGTGGCTCACATCTGCACTCCTAGCTATTCAGGCGGCTGAGATATGAAGATCAAATTCCCAGCCAGCCCAAACAGAAAATCCTCTATGTCTTATATCCAACCGCCCAGCAAAAGGCAAGAAGTAGAGGTGTGGCTCAAGGGGTAGAACGCCAGCCTTGAGCCTCAAAGCCCTGAATTCAAACTTTAATACAAATTCTTAAAAAAAATCAAGACATGATAATGCATGACTATAATCCCAGCTACTCTGGAGGCAAAAGTAGAATGACTGTGGTCCAAGGTCAGTAGGAGTAAAAACATGAGACCCCTATCTGAGGGAAACAAAGAAAGAAAGAAAGAAACCCTAAAAGTAAACAGGACTGAGGGTATAGCTAACATAGTAGAATACTTACCTGGTAAATGTGAGACTTTAAATTCAATCCCAAGGGCCACAAAATAATCAAGTTCTGTTTCTGGTTTCTTAGGTATCTTTGGGAAGGTATGTGGAAAAGAGATTTCCCGAATAGAAAAGAGAACCCTCTGGACACTGGTGGCTCATGCCTGTAATCCTAGCTACTCAGAAGGCTGAGATCTGAGGATCACAGTTCAAAGCCAGCCAATGCAGGAATATCTGTAAGACTCATCTCCAATTAACCACCAGAAAACCAGAAGTGTGTTGTAACTCAAGTGGTAGGGCACTGAAGAGCTCAAGATCAGTACCCAGGCCCAGAGCTCAAGTCCCATGACTGAAAAATAAAAAGAAAGAAAAAGAAAGAAAAGGGAACCCTACCAGATTCTCCATGCCCCACTGTGACCCCTGAGGAACTCAGATTAACAATACAAGCTTGAAGTCATCCACAAAACCTCACACAAGTTAGCTGACAGTATCTTGCCAGTTGCCAGGAGTGGGAAAATTTGACGGCTTCTTACAGAGAATTAGGGCTTTCGTAGGTGACCTTCATGCCTCTATGTGGGTTGGAGCCCCTTATTCACAAACCGGTCACCTGGATGAAGGGTTACCTAACAACTTCTCAATTATCCTTTGGTTGTTTTTCTTCATTTTGCTACTATTATGCATGACTGGCACAGTGGATCTGGATTGGCAAAGGGGTTTTGTGACATGGAAGTCTGCTCCTCATGATCGTATTTAAGATAATCATTCTGGTCATAGATTTACCAAAAAAAGGCACTTTTTATTCCCACACCTATTTACTTCTCTGGAGCAGAAATCTTTACTCTACATGTGGAAAAAAGAAAAAACGAAAGTGTTAGAAATAAAGGTCTGTGGGTTCTTGAAACAGTTTTTGATTCAACTTCTGTGGTTATAATGATTTTTCCACCAATTATTATTATTTGTTGTTGTTGTTGATGTGGGGCTTGAACTCTGGTCCTGGGCGCTGTCCCTCAGCTCTTCAGCTCAAGGCGAGCACTCTACCAGTTGAGCCATTGTGCCACTTCCAGTTTAGTTTATTGGAGATAAGAGTCTCATGCACTTTCCTGCCCAGGCTGGCTTTGAACCAGGATCCTCAGATCTCAAGCCTCCTGAGTAGCTAGGTTGACAGGCGTGAGCCAGTAGCTAGGACTGTTTATTTTTTTTTTAGCCTGATTATACCCTCACTCGTAATTCCAGCTTAATTTTTTGAATCTATTTTCTAGCTTCCCTATCACCTTACCCTGCCTATATTTTCCCAACTATGGATTCTTTTTTATTGTAATAGATGGAATAAAATGACAACCATTTAGTAGAAATCATATCTTGAATTTGTGGGTAAGGGGTTTGGAGGGTATGTTCATGCACAAGTTTGCCAGTCCTGGAGCTTGAACTCAGGACTAAGCACTGTCCCTTGATGAAGGATAACACTCTACCACTTGAGTCATAGCTTCCCTTCTGGCTTTTTGGTGGTTCATTGGAGATAAAAGTTTCATGGGCTTTCCTGCCTGGGTTGGCTTTGAACCACAATCCTCATATCTCAACCTCCTGAGTAGCTAGGTTGACAGGCGTGAGCCACCAGTACTTGGCTCATATCTTGAATTTTCAATGTGAATCTTTTCTCAGGCTGATGAATGGGATTTTCTCCTGCAAAGCTGAACAGAGATGGTACCTACAGTTCAGATCAGCCCAGCAATTCTGAGAGTTAATAACTAACCACTCTAGCACATTGTTGCTAGCCAAAGATATCCAGTAGCCAGGGTGAATTAAACACATTTTCCAACACACAATATTTTTTGCTTATAATCATCTTTTCACATACAACTCCATTTCACATTAGGGAGCACCTGAGAAAACTCAAACAGGGCTGGGGAAAAGAATAAATAAAAAAGCAATTACAATTCGGGCACTGATGGCTCACAACAGTAGTCCTAGCTACTCAGGAGATTAAGATTGAGGATCAAGGTTCAAAGCCAGCCTAGTCTGGAGTGTTCCTATGACTTTTATCTCCAATGAACCACCAAAAAGCCAGAAGTGGAAGTGTGGCACAAGTGGTAGAATATTAGCTTGTGTAGAAAAATTCAGAAACAGTGCCCAGGTCCTGAGTTCAAGCCTCAGGACCAGAACATGCACCCGTGTGTGCACAAACACGTGTACACACACACACGCACACACACACACACACACACATAATGGCTCACCATTTCCTTCCCAAGATACCTGGCTCCAGAAAGCACCACAGCATCACTGTTTGCAGTGCCTATGAGACAATCGGCATCCTATAAAAGACAAGCGATGTGTTTTGATCAAATGTTTGCTCTAGTATGTAAAGCATGGTTAGCTTGACAATGAAGGCCACCCGTATGAAGCACTAAGCACTGTCCTGTATGAAAAGTTTGCAATGTATGTCAATTCACTTCATCCTAGCAGTAATTAGCTTGAAAGGAATGCCATGATACTCTTATTTAAGAGCAGAAAGTTGAGAATGAAGGAATACAGTAGCTCACTCATAAACAGTCCTTAAGATGGTGGCAAGCCTGTAACCTGGGTAACCTAGTTCTGAAATCATGTTCCAAAAGTAATGACCTCATCATAATGACCTCACATTTCTAGTTGACCACGAATTCAGGGAGGGGCAACGATATGTACCAGGGGCAGGCAGCCAATGTGATGATCTTGGTGATGGGCTGGACGTAATTGGTTGTGAAATAACCAAAAAACAACTTGGAACACATAGGAGTGAATTCACCAGGAGCATCTGCTCCATGTCTCAGCAGGAAACAAAATGCCCCATGGAAAGCCCAGTATTAGTAGCTCATGCCTGTCATCCTAGCTATTCAGGCAGCTGAGGTTTGAAGATCAATATTTGAAGCCAGCCTGGGCAGAAATGTCTGTGAGACTCTGATCTCCAATTGACCAAAAAGCAGGAAGTAGAGCTGTGGCTCAAGGGGTAGAACACAATTCTTGAGTGGACTCAAAACAGGCAAAGAGACCCAAATCTAAGTACTTGCATACACACACACACACACACACACACACACACACACACACACACACACACACACACACACACACACAAATTCCAACTGGAAGAAAGAAGTGATGGGTAGGAGGTTAAAGAATAAACAAGGGCCACTGAGCCACATGGAGATTGGCAGCAAAAGAGAGCTGTGGATTCCCCAAGGCCAAAGGAGATGAAAGCTCAGAAGTGTTATCAGAGTCCACAGAGATTTGTGCCCAAGGGACCGTCCATCAGGGACCACACAGATGGAAGCCATGATGATCACCAATGTCACACTGAATCAAGAAAGCAATAGAGAATGGCCTAGGCCTCCTTCCTGCCTCCCACTGACCCAGCCCATCAAAACACATCTAAGTGTGATATTTAACTGGCCCCTTTCCATGTGAGACCAACCAGCAAAACTCATCCAGGTGAAGTGTCCTAGAAGGACCAATCTCCCAGGAGAGAAAATGGGTCAGAAGAGCTTCAAAATAGTTGGAGAGAGCTGAAAACTCAATCACATAGAACAGCTTTGGCTGAGGAATGGTAACCAGTCGGAATAGAATAGAACCTTCAACCTTCAACGTACAACGTGAATGGTTGACACCCGCAGAGAAAGGAGAGGTTCCCCTCTGCTCCACTGAGCAGCATCAAGCAGAGTTCTCGTCATTTGAATGAAGGTCAAGCACATCTCTACCAAATCTGTAGAAGAGTGTGCTGTAGCATACTGCTTTATTTTGTTTTTGTCTTCTCTGGAGGCTGGCACTGGGACATCAACTCAGGGTCTGGGAGTTGTCCCTGAATCTTTTTTGCTTTTTTTTTGTTGTTGTTGTTTTGTTTTGCACAGGGCTACCACTTTCCCACTTGGGCTACAGCTCCATTTCTAGCTTTCTGGGGAGATTAATTGGAGATAAAAATCTCATGATGGGCCTGGGGAGGTGGCTCAGTAGTAGAGGGCTTGTCTTGCATGCCTGAGGCCCTGGGTTCAATTCCTCAGCACCACATAAGCTAAAAGAAAAGAGCCAGAACTGGCACTGTGGCTCAAGTGGTAGAGTGCTAGCCTTGAGCTGAAGAGCTGATTGACAGTGCCCAGGCCCAGAGTTCAGGCCCCACAACCGCTCCCTCCCCCCAAAAAAATCTCATGATGGACTTTCCTCCTAGGCTAGCTTCGAACCATGATCCTCAGATCTCAGTTTCTTAAATACTAGGATGACAGGTGTGAGCCACCAGTGCCCAGCTACAGGTGGAGGTTTTTGCAGGGGTAATTAAAGTTAACGGTATCATGGACCTTCTTTTGCAGGTTGGCTTTGAACTTCGATCCTCAGATCACAGTCTTCTGATTAGCCAGGATTACAGGTGTGAGCCACCAGCACCAGGCTATGCTGAGTTTCTCAGCCCACTGCTGAACTTTTATAAGAAAATCTTCCCTATAGCTATGGGTCCAACATTTCCTAGTTTTGTAACTGTGCAATGTTTGCACAGGTCCAGCTGGTCTAATCTCACCAGAGATTGCTGAGCGAAATGTTGCCCAGAGCACCAGCCTCAGGTCTCTGCCAGTGTCATGGAGCTGAGCTCTTTTCTCACCTCTCCCTGACTTTGGAAGCAATGATTTACTTCCTGGCTACATTCAGCCTGACAGCTAGTATCTCATCACAATGCCAAACTTTGACCTCTCTGGAGGACACTGTCTCCTCCCAAGCCCAAAGATGGTATATTCAGAGTTCTGAGGATTCCTTCCTATGACATGTGAAATGAGAAATCTATCCCAGATGGAAACTTCCTGCTTTGAAAACTCGCCTTATTGGTGTTATTTAATTGGATGAGCAGTTGGCCCTATCTCTGCTGTTGGATGATTCTAGTGGTTCCAGGACAGGGGGTTGTGTTTTGTAAGTCAATCTGCATCAGAGTTTGGCCCGGTAAATTCCTTAGCTTCTTTGAACCTCTGTTTCCTCTTCTACCAAGTGGGAGACGTTAATGCCAACAACTCAAAAGAATCCATTGAGAGAAGTTGTTGAAATCATCCTAAATTCTACTAAATAATGGCTGTTATGATCAATAAAGTTAAAATGATACACATTCTTTCTGGGAGAGGGGGTGAAATATCAGACAGACAGGAAAATATCAATCTGCTTTTATTTCCCCTTTTGGCTGGAAGAATGGAGCAAGGCTTGCTGTAGTTAGAACCCTCAGGAGAATCTGGATCATAATAAGCAGATGATCTGCTCAGGGATGCAGGCAGCAAACTCCACTGAGCCATTTGGGTGAGTGGAGATGAAGTTCCAGGAAATGTAGCACCCCCTTTCCCCTCCCCCCCACAAAATCACCTTTTTGGCCTTTCAAATGTTGCGAAGTTGGAGGCATAGAAATGGAGGGACAAAGGGTGAACCAATGCTGTAACAGTACTCAATGGACACTTTTAAATGAACTAGCCAACTTACTGGTGGAGATGGGAAGGTAGGGAACACTGCAAAGACCATGGGAAGGGGTGACCACTGGCCAAGAAGAACTGTCCTCATGACTTTATTTATGGAACTGTAACCCCTCTGTGCATCATCTTTATAATAACAAGGAATTTTTTTCTTTTTCTGGCAGTCATGGGACTTGAACTCCTGGCCTGGGCGCTGTCCCTCAAGTCTTCAGCTCAAGTCTAGCGCTCTACCACTTGAGCTACAGCGCCACTTCTGAATTTCTGGTGGTTTATTGGAGATAGGAGTCTCACAGACTTTTCTGCCTGGGCTTTCTTTGAACCGAGATCCTCATATCTCAGCCCCCTGAGTAACTAGTATTACCAGAGTGAGCCACCAGCCCCCGGCTACAATGACATTTTTTAATGGTAGCAATTTTCAACTCCAGCTATCTGTTCCTCCAGATGCAGAATGAAACCATCTACTCTTTAAATGATGACAACTAATTTGTGTGTGGTAGTGGGCACTGAAACTTGAACTCAGGGTTTCATGCTCTGCTTTAGCTTTTTCTTAAAAAATCAAGATTGGTGCTCTACCAACTTGAGCCACACCTCTTCCTCTGGCATTTTTGCTGATAAATTGGAGATAAGAGCCTCTCCAATTGGTCTGCTCAGGCTGGCTTTGAACCTTGATCCTCAGATCTCAGCCTCTTGAGTAGCTGGGATGACATGTGTGAACCAGAGGCACCAGACCTGACAAACTAATTTGAAAGTCTAAAATCTTCTGTGAGTCAAGCAAAACCATCGGTGGGTAACAATCTGGGGGATCTATAGCACAATATAATTTCATCATAATATTGTCTCTTTTAAACACACACACACACACACACACACACACACACACACACACACACACACACACACATAAACACAAGCAAAGGCAGAGATACCCATGTACCCAAACTTCCACAACCAGTTGGTATTTCTGTGGATGAAATAATCATGGAATTTTCTCCTGATCTCTTTTCTACTCTACATTTGGCAATGGTCAAGGCTCCTACTCTAGTTGCCTATGTTCTGCATTTGTGTATTTTCTGTCCCGCTGAACTCATCAAGAATCATTTCCAATGCAGTCTTCTGCCCAGTGTTTACTGGCAGTAATCATAGTTCAAAGTGATACATGCAGCTCAATTCTAACACGTTGAGGGAGCGACAGGCATGGGGTGACCAAACAACTCCAGCCCCCAGGCAGGACAGAAACCCAGTCTGAGCAACAACCTTTTGCTGATGACCTCTTTCTAAACAGCAAAAGCATATGATCATGCTTCTCTGCTTATAAAAATAGTACTGTTTGGGACTAAAATACACTTTCAGGTAGTTAAATGAATACACTGTATTGAGCACTGTTAGAGGCAGGGCCTAGACGAGAGACTTCCCATGAGATATCTTTGCAATCACCAAGTGAGTTAAACATTATCTTTGTTCCCCTTAAGTAGACCAGAAAACTGAAGAACAGGAGTCGAGACAGAAGGAATAAGTCAGCCTGATGCAGAAACCAATGTGGTTCCCCATCCCACGTGTCTTCCATCTTTGGAGCAGCGAAAGAGACGTGTGGTCACACGATCACATGATCTTCTGGTCATGTAATCATGTGGTCTCCTTCCTGAAGATGTGGAGGAGAGATCAACAGAAAGCATCAGCTGACCTGTGCCATTTTTGTCTGTGAAACAAGATTAGGCAGGTGACCTATTCCAGGATTCAGGCAGCATGGATCCTGGAGCAAAATTCCATGGAAGGAATTTGGGGACTATATTTCTCAGTACTTGCCTCAGTCCTTGGTATTTCTTCATTTGACTCTCCTGGGAGTCTGGCCTCAAAGGGCATACCCAAATCCCCCCTATGGCAAGAAAGAAGGGCCAGCATTGGACTTGTGCTTATGATATTACAGGATTATGAAAGAATGAATGCATTAGGGGATGAATGAAATGATATAAACACTTGGTAAATTGGTTCCAACTCTCCAGTGACATTTGATATACATAAGCAAAGATTTCAAAGAGAAGCTTTTCCATTTTAAGCTTAAAATAAAATCAGCAGAGCCAGGTGCCTGTGGCTCACCTCTGTCATTCTAATTACTCAGTAGGCTGAGATCTGAGGATCGCAGTTCAAAAACAGCTTGGGTAGGGCAGCCTATGAGACCCTTCTTTTTAATTAACTACCAAAAGAATCCACCAGGGCTGGGAAGGTGGCTCAGTGGAAGAGTGCTTGCCTTGAATGCCTGAGGCCTTGGGTTCAATTCCTAAGCACAACATAAGCAAAAAGAAAAAAGCCAGAAAGTGGGGCTGTGGCTCAAGTGGTAGAGCGCTAGCTTTGAGCTGAGGGACATCACCTAGGCCCAGAGTTCAGGCCCCACGACCAGACCCTCCAAAAAAAATTAAACAAAAGAAACCACCAGATGTGGAGATGTGACTCAAGTGGTAGAGTACAGGCTTGAGCAAAAAATAATTCAGGGGCAATGTCCAGGACTGGTACAAAAAGAAAAAGCAAGAAAACAAACAAAAAAATAACCAATAATAAGCAGAAAGCCCACAAGGGTGAAAACAAAGGTGGGGTGAATAAATCTTTTCAATGCTAACAAAGCAAATGTTCCCAGAGAAGGATAAATGAGTAGATATACCTATTGGGAGCTTCTATTCTGGATGCTTGGGTCTCTGCAGAGAACAGAAATTTTAGAAAAAGAAAAAGCAAAGAAAGATGGAAAAGGAAGTAGGAGGCGGGCTTCTCTCTGTAGCTTCACCTCTTCCTCTTCCTCCCTGTCACTCTAATGCCTTCCTCCAAGTCCATTCATCCCCAGGACCTAGGTTTGCTCAGATAAGGGATTTGCAGAGAAAGAACTCTCCCTATCTCTCCCCTGAAGAAGAAAAGTTCTTCCCACTTAACTCTCTGCCAGTGTTCCATATGTGATCTGCTTGACAAACAAAAATACACTGAATTTTTAAAAAGGGCAGTGGCAGCCCAAACAGCTATCTGTTCAACCCCAGAGAATTTTTCTCAGCCAGGGCTGGTTTTCTAAATCCCTCTTATCAATGATTGGCTCAGCAATTGGCCAGGTGACCCATTTCTGGCCAATGAGGGAATGCATGGCATGTCAAGGGTGTAAAGGTGGAGGGGAGAAGTTTTCCGTCTCTGTGAAGCAGCGGCAGGCAATGTCTCCTAGAGCAAGGCCACCCATCTTATTCCCAAAGATGGACTTAATATGTTGAATAGATATGCCAAAATAAACCATGATGCATCCCCACCCAGCTACTCTCTGCATCTTACCTTGACACATCCCTCCTTCTGTACCTGCACATGGTATATATCTGATGTGGTATATGTTGTTTATTTAAATTCATTTGTGCCAGGGGGTTCTGTTCATGGTAGCCAGAAGCCTCCAAAGTGATGAAACAACTCCTTTCCCCTCCTGACCACATGGATTCACTCACTGGCCCTAAAAGTTTGGGCAGCTTGGCTATCACCAAAGACTGTGAACAACAGAAGTGGGACCCAAAAAAAAGGAGGAAAGAGATAAAGCAGCCTTGGGGGGACGGGTGTGGCTATGCTCTGAGCCTCCCTCTCAAATTGAGAAAAAGGCGAGTCTTTCCAATTCTGTATTCCAAGACAAGTTCCACGTAAGCCTCTAGCAGGGGACAAATCTTCAGCACAATGGACAGAGCTCTCTGAAGGAATGACTGAAGAGCTTCCAGCAGCTCTGCTGTACCCACTGAGTAGCCCCGGAGTCTGTGAATCACTGTCTCCACATGATTTCTTCTCTTACTCAGAGATGCAAAGGTTGATGCAAGACTGGTCACGATTTTGCTTGAAATGTGTTCCCAAAGTGTCTGGTAGATAAATTTTGTTTTTTCTACCTTAGGCCTGAGTAAATGAGCTGTGATTCGAGACCAGAGGTAGTAGCCGCATCAGACTGTTGGTGTGAGCTAGTGATAACACTTGCATTGTTAAAGCAGCGTTCAAAAGAAGAGGAAGGAAGAAGAGTGGGTACAGAGATCCTAGGATCCACAAAGTCTAAGATGTTTCTTGTCTGTGCTTTTTGGTGGATTAACTTTGTTTGTCCTGAGTAATAGCCTAAAGTTCATCTGTCATAAGCAGCCATCAAAGATAAATAAAGCCAGGAGCCAGTGCCTCACATCTGTAATCCTAGCTACTCAGGAAGCTGAGATCTGAGGGTCGCAGAGCCAGCTTAGGCAGGAAAGTCCATGAGATTCTTATATTCCATAAACCACCAGAAAACCAGAAGTGGCGCTATGGTTCAAGTGGTAGAGCACTTGTCGTGAGCTGAAATGCTGAGGGACAGTGTTCAGGCCCAGAGTTCAAGCCCCACAACCGGCCAAAAAAAGAGATAAATAAAAGAGTCCTGTGTGCTGAAATGAAAACAAAAATGTTCAGCAAAAATGGAGGAAGTCTACACACACCATGAGTGGCCTAATTACTGTTGTGTTAAAATACTGGGGGAGAAAGAATTTATTAGATTCCTGCAAATAAAATGTTGAAGTAAGCACTCAGGAATCTTAACAACGATCATCTCTGAGGTAAATGAGACGCCATGACATAGAGATTCAGAGAAAGCCTTGTTTTTTGTGCCAGTACTAGGATTTGAACTCAGGACCTTGCACTTGATCTTGGCTTTTTTGTTTCCTTCACTCAAAGTTGGCACTCTACCACTTGAGCCACAGGGCAACTTCATATTATGTAAACAATGCCTACTCTGTCTGTGGTGGAGGCTGTGTGACTCTGATAAATTCACACACCTTATCTGGGCCTCATGTACTTACTTGTAAGGTAAAATGATTGCCTGGATCAGGTGTCATAAATGATTGGGCCATCAAGTATTAAAATGGCTAGACAGGTCAAGAGATCTGGAACTAGAGAGCTCTGGGCAAGTGCAAAGCAAGGTGTATACTCATTCATATGTATACACACATATGCACACACATGCATGCATGCACACACACACACACAGACACACACACACACACACACACACACACACAAACCAATTTCTCATAGTATACTACTGAAGACGTATAAGGATCAATATTGTCTGGAAATGTGACTTAATGGTAGAGTGCTTCCCTATCATGCATGAAGTCCTGGGTTCAATTCCTCAGTACCACATAAATAGAAAAAGCTGGAAGTGGTGCCATGGCTCAAGTGATAGCATGCTTGATCAAAAGAAGCTCAGGGACAGTGTCCTAAGTTCAAGCCCCAAGACTGGTAAAAAAAGACCAATGTTATCAAAAAAACTGGTGTCCCAGAGGAGCCAGAAACACATATGAATTGTATGTGAAAATAGCTCATTTTATAGTCAGGCACCAGTTGCTCATGCCTGTAATCCTAGCTACTCAGGAGGCTGAGATATGAGGATCATGATTCAAAACCATCCTGAAAACTCATGAGACTCTCATCGCCAATTAACCAAAAGGCTTGAAGTGGACTTGAGGCTCAAGTGATAGAGCAGCATCCCTGAGCACAAAAACTCAGGGACAGCACCCAAGCTCCAAGCTTAAGTTCCAGGAACAAATTGCTGGTACTAAATCAAACCCATCTAACAAGTCATCTACCTACAGGCTGCCTACCTACCTACCTCTTGCTAAAAAGTCATTGTAAGCTGGGCACTGGTGGCTCAGGCCTGTAATCCAAGCTACTCAGTAAACTGAGATCTGAGGCTCAAGGTTCAAAGCTAGCCTAGGCAAGAATATCTATGAGACTCTTATCTGCAATTTACACCAAAATGATGGGAGTGGAGCTATGGCTCATGTAGTAGAGTGCTAGCCTAAAGATCAACATCCAGGCCCTGAGTTCAAGCCCCACTTATAGCACAAAAAAAGTGATTGTGGATACTGGAAGTCCAAAGCATTGAAGCCCTGATGGAGATACACAACTCCATCTTCCAGAAAGTTCTACTGAGCTTCCACTAGCCCCCTCCACCAAAAGCTCACATTTCCTTTTCCCACTGGTGTCTCTTCCTCCCCCAGCCAAATGAGAGCTGGCAGAAGACCCTTGGGATAAAAATTCTGAGCAAAGCCAAGCATGGGTGGATCACACCTTTAATCTGAGCTGAGATCTGATGATCATAGTTCAAAGCCCAGGTTAAAAAAAAAGCCTGTTGGGGCTGGGAAGGTGGCTTAGTGGTAGAGCGCTTGCCTTGCATGCCTGAGGCCCTGGGTTCGATTCCTCAGCACCACATAAGCAAAAGGAAAAAAGCCGGAAGTGGCGCTGCAGCTCAAGTGGTAGAGCGTTCGCCTTGAGCTGAAGAGCTGAGGGACAGCGCCCAGGCCCAGAGTTCAAGCCCTACGACCGGACCCCCCCTCAAAAAAAGCCTGTCATATGACCATATAAGATGATGCTAAGTGAAATGAACTCCCCCCACCCCAAGATAGGGAAACAAGAGGTTTTATCTTTCTTGCTGTTATTTTAATGTATGTATAATGTACTATGTGATTTTTTTGTTTCTTTTGTCTGTTCTTTCCCCATGGTATAACCCCTGGTTCACTGATTGTAGTGCCCTGCATCTTGTATATACAATTTTCTAATTTGGGGAAGGGAAGAGAAATAACAAAATGCTGAAAGAAAGATACAGGTTGACACATTGTAACAATGAGATGTACAAGAAATTTGTTGAAAATGAAGTTTACAACTTCTGGTGGAGAGTGGGGAGGGAGGAGTGGGGAGGTAGGGAGGGAAGGGATGGTATGGGAAAAACAGAGGAGGAGATAACAATGCTTCCATGGGAAATGTACTCATTACCTTACTCATGTAACTGTAACCCTCTGTACAGTATCTTTACAAAACATATATTAAATAAAAAAAAGGTTTCATAATATATATTTGAAGATATATCTGTATATATACATAGCATATATATATATATATATATATATCTGAAAGTGGAGCATTGGCTCAAATGGTAATGCACCAGCTGCAGATTTCCACCATTGAGGAGCTGTGAAAGGTGCAGGCCCTCTGTCTCACTGCTTCAGACTTAGCCTGTGTGTTTTTACTTCCCATATGTTTACCTTACCATAGGGTCAATGTGCTGGTGGAAGTGGTTTTGCAGGGCTGTGGAAACACCATTTCTACTTCACATGATTATAGAGATGAGGAGACCTCCTAAGAGCATGCACACTACCATTATTACCTGAAGAACTCAATGAATGCTTTGCACCCCTGAGAGGGAAGGCAAGGACTATAAAACTCACTCCACAGCTCAGCTATCAAGGTTATGGAACTGAGTGTTGGGTCACACAAAAACATTGAGAATGGCCTGACTTCTTTACTCCTCACCTCCTCTCAGTATCTCCTAATAGCTCGATCCCTTCATAAAGAGAATTCCAACAAGTAAGAGCTAATTCAGACGTTAGAACCATGATTGCATCTATTTTTATTATTAATTTGTGCTTGTCCTGGGGCTTGAACTAGTATCCTGGGGCCTGGCTAGTATCCTTGGTCTTGTTTTCTTTTTGGTCTATTGTGGACCTTGAACTCAGGGACTGGATGCTGTCTCTGAGCTCTTTTTGATCAAGGCTAGCACTCCACCACTTTGTGCCACAGCACCACTTCCAGTTTTGTGGTGGTTCATGAGTCTCATTGACTTTCTTACCAGGGCTGGCTTTGAACTGCAATCCTCAGATCTCAGACTTCTCAGTAGCTAGAATTACAAGCATAAGCCCCCAGGGCCTGGCTGACCAACAGAATTTTGAAGTCTCGAGTTCTGTCCATTTCATTTCCATATAGCTCACCTTAGTCTGGTGTCTAATTCCATGTGATTCCTGAGTGAAATACAAATTAGAATTCATAAACAAGCTTATGCTGTTTGAATGGGCATCACCAAATATAGCTCCATGCTATATATTTGGAAAGCTGTCTTCATGAATCTTTTTATCCTAGTACTCAGAAATCACAATGGTGGCCTGGAAATAATACCAAGATACAGAGGACAAACTGACACTTTTGTTCACAGTGTCTTTAATTCTATTCAGGAGAAAGGGATAAAAATCCTAGAAAAAGCAGTCGCTTGTGGCTCACTTCTGTAACCCTAGCTACTCAGGAGGCTGAGATCTGAGGATCACGATTCAAAACCAGCCCAGGCTGGAAAGTCTGTGAGACTCTTGTCTCCAATAAACTACTAGAGAAACAGGAAGTGGTGCTGTGGCTCAAGTGGTAGAGCACTAGCCTTGAGCTGAAAAGTACAAGGACAGCGCCCAAGCCCAGAGTTCAGGCCCCATGACTGCCAAAAAAAATCCTAGCCATCATCCCTTTTCCCTCTATCTAAAGTTCGTGGCATGTTTCCTGTTGCTTATATGATTTCACATGGAACTCCTTAATATACCTGTTTAGCACGCAGAATGTTTTATATCAGAGATGCGGAAAGTGAGATCACTGTGATCTGAGCGCGCGCACACACACACACACACACACACACACACACACACACACAAGTTCACAGTTGAACACTTAATCCCCATCCTCTCAGTGTTAGAATGTGGTGACTTGGGGAGGTGTTTAGGCCAGGAGGGCTCTGATCTTGTGGAGAGATTAATGCTATCAGAAAGGAATCTAAGGGGAGTCTGACTGCCGGTGTCCATGTTCAGCAAGTGTCTGTCCCCATCCAAAGATGCTGTGTTCCAAGCACCATGTTGGAAGCCAACTGTAGCATCATCTGACAATTGAGCCTTTGACAGCTGGGCCATGAACTTGTCTCCATTTTCAAGGCAGTAAAACACAAGTTTCTCTTGTTAATAAAGTGTCTAGCCTCTGGTATTTTGTTATAGTCATACCAATGGACTAAGATGACAAAGATGGGTCCCAGAGCCATGTGGTACACTGTGGTGGCTCTCCTAAATATCTAACAATGTGGAAGTGGGTTTGGAGCTGGATACAGGGCCCAAGCAAGAAGGGTTTAGAGATGAATGCCATGAGGAGTCTTGCTTTTTTGTAAAGGAAGCATTAGGCAATAGGTTTTGTGAGGATAAAATGGTAGGGAGGGAAAACAACTGTGTTCTCAGCAGTTGCAGTCAGGACTTAGAATCAGCTGAAATGGAGCCTCAGTTAGACATGCTGAGCAAAGTGTGAGAAAGAAACAAGAGGAAAGGCCAGCCTTGCTGTGACCTTGCAAAGATGCTGGGTGAATTCTGTCCCTCTCCTCAGATGCTATAGAAGGCAGAATGTGTGGGGTGATGCTCTGGAATTAGGCAGGAGAAATCTCTCCAGGCTGCAAAGGTTCGGGAACCTATGAGGCTTCTCTGAACAGCTTCTTGTAAAATGCAAGAAGAGACAAATTATCAAATGATCTGAAGCCCAGAATTTACACTCAGGAGGGACTGAGCATGGAAAGATCTGGAAAGTTCTGAGACTGTCCATGTAAAGAGTCAAAATAGCATGTTCAAGCTGAGCACTAGTGGCTCATACCTGTAATCCTAGTTACTCAGGGAGGCTGAGGTCTGAGGATCACGGTTCACTAGTGGCTCATACCTGTAATCCTAGCTACTCAGGGAGCCTGAGATATTATGATCATGGTTCAAAGCAAGACTGGGTATACAACTGGGTATACAACAAATGAGACTTTTATCTTCATCTAACCAGCCAAAAAGCAAAGCCAGAAATGGAGATGTGGCCCAAGTGTTAGAGCACCAGCCCTGAGCAAAAAGCTAAGCAAGAGCTCAAAGTCCTCAGTTCAAGTCCTAGTACCCATGCAAAGAGCCAAAAATGGAGGTGTGGCTCCAGTGGCAGAGCACCAGCCTTGAGCAAAATAGCTAAGTGAGAGCACAAAGTCTTGAGTTCAAACCCCAAGACCAGCATGCACACATGCATGCATACAAGTGTGCACATACACACACACACATACACACACATAAACAAAGTGTGCTGAGGACAGAAAAGCAAAGTTGTGACCAAGTAATCATATGGAGATTAGCAAAGGATAGAAAGAAGCTTCTAGAAGGCATTTCAGAGATTTCTAGGGTTACCCATCCCCTCACAGGTCCAGAGTACCTGTGGGACCTACGGGGATCCTTGCCCAGAATTGTTCTAATTTCTGATCCCTACATTCTGCCGCAGCACTCCTCTGCCACACCCCCCAGCTGTGGCTCTGAGGGCCAAGATGTGCCTCAGGTCACCACAATGCAACCCTTGTTTGTGTACTGTCCACATACAGTGAATTCCACAGGCAATCTGAAGGTGGGAGCTATGGGGGCATGGCTTCCTCCGGCCAGATTTCAAAGGATGCTTGCAAAAGCCTTGAAGACCAGTCAGGGTCCTACTTCAGGGACAGAGCTGCTATAGAGAGCAAGCTGTTGACACTGGAGTCTTATCAAGATCTCTGCTAGGACAATATTGAGAGGACTGATGGAAGACCTGGCTCCACACACACACACACACACACACACACACACACACATACACACACACACAAGCACAGAGCTACAATGTACAGCCTCAGCCTAAAAAAGTCATAGGCATGAAATTTCAGCATGAGCGGAACCTTGAGCATCACCTAGGAAAGTCTTCCTGAGGCCTTGAGTGTCCACGAAATGGAATCTCATTAAGATGACCCATCTCCAGCCTTGAGATTTAATGTTGCTTACTCTGTTGGATTTTGGAGACTTAATGGCTATTCCTTTCTTCTGTTCTATGTAGTCCTCTAGAAATGAGGATGTGCATTTTTGGGGGGGGGTCCAGTCATGGGGCCTGAACTCTGGGCTTGTGTTCTGTCCCTCAGCTCTTCAGCTCAAGGCTAGTGCTCTACCACTTGAGCCACAGTGCAACTTCTGGGTTTTTTTCTTTTTGCTTAGGTGGTGCTGAGGAATCAAATCCAGGACCTCAGGCATGCAAGGCAAGCGCTCTACCACTAAGCCACCTTCCCAGCCCGAGGATGTTCATTCTATGTCAGTCTGCCATTGTATTTAAAACTATACATTAGGTTCTGCTGGCCTACAGCCTCAGAAGGAAGCGTGATTTAAAGCTGGTCTGTATGTGACTTAGGTCATACTGGGGATTTTAGACAAAGTTGATGCTGTAATAAGTGGCAAAGTTTACATTTTTGTGGGTGCAGCGATGGGGAATACTAGGATGAAGTTAATGTGTCTATTTTGTTTTCTTGGGGTTTTTTTGGTCATGGGACATGAACTCTAGGTCCAGACACTGTCCCTCAGCTCTTCAGCTCAAGGTAAGCACTTTATCACTTAAGCCACAGCAGCACTTCTGGTTTTCTGGTGGTTAATTGGAGATAAGAGTCTCATGGACTTTCCTGCCTGGGCTGGCTTTGAACCATGAACCTCAGATCTCATTCTGAGCAGCTAGGATTACAAGTGTGAGCCACTGGTGCCAGGTGAGTTAATGTGTTTTGCAAGTAGAAAAGACATGAGTTTAGGGGCATGAATGAGTGCCATTGTCTGAATGTCTGTCTTACAAAATATGTGTCTCCCTCGAATCCCTCCCTGGTGTGGGGGGAGGGGACTCTCACCTGTTAGGAACCATTTGGCCATAAAGGCTGCCATTTTTAAGGGACTTGACAGAGTAGAAAGTTATATGCTTGACAAAGAGACAGTCTAAGATGGAGGATTCGTTATAGCACTTTATTGTCCAACATTGAAATTAATATTTTATGTATGTTTCACTTCATTTAGAGATATAATTGATTGCTGGGCACTAATATCTCATATATGTTATCCTAGCTACTGAAGAAGCTGAAACCTGAGGCTTGCTATCCAAAGCCAGTCTGGACAGAAAAGACTGTGCAATTCTTATCTCCAATTAATGAGTAAAAAAAAGGCCAGAAGTGAGGCTGTGGCTCAAGTGGTAGAGCACCAGCTTTATGAGTAAAAGATAAACGACGGTGCCCAGGTCCTGAGTTCAAGTCCCATAACTGGCACCAGGAATAAACAAATTTTAAAAATGTCTTAAATATATAGGAGAGAAGAAGGAGCCTGGGAAAAGCAAGAGGACAAGGCCAATGGGACTGGAGAAGAATATAGAGATTGCTAAGCATGAACTCCATTATTTGAATGGGCAAATGAACAGCCAGGAGATAGAGACAAGGTCACAGAGCTGATGGAGATTCTAGCCTAGCCCATGCTGTCTCCTGTCTCAGTACAAGTGCATTATGGTCAGTTATAGAGCAACCCTGCTGTGCTAAGGACAGGCAGCAAGCCCTACCTCTTCTGTGTACATGCAGACTTCCAGGTTGTGTAGGTTAAGAATCTGGACAGTAAAGTGGATTTTTAGTTCCTAGGTATCTCAAAAGGAACTCACCAAGGCTAAGTTTATTCCTACAGAAGAATGCACCATCAGTCAAAAAGTTGGCAAGCAACCACACAGAGCAGGCAGGCTGGCTGTTCCCTTTCTGTCCCTGATCCAGCAGGCACCACCCCTCTGCTCCCATTGGCTGAGCTCAGGCTCACAATGTGGAAAGGGATGCAGATGTAATTAAAATTCAAGGAGCTTCTCAGGTGCTCAGGAAAAGGAAGTTTGTAAGTAAAGTGTACTTAACAAGGGCCAAGCCACCTTACCAAAGCAGGAACCCTTCAGAAAAACAATTCTCACCAGGCACTGGTGGCTCACACCTGTAATCCTAGCTACTCAGGAGGCTGAGATGTGAGGATCACAGTTCAAAGCCAGCCTGGGCAGGAAAGTACATGAGACTCTTTGTCTCCAATAAACCACCAGAAAACCAGAAGTGGCACTGTGGCTCAAGTGGTAGAGCTCTCACCTTGAGCTGAAAAGCTCAGAGACAGTGCCCAGGCTCAGAGTAAAAGACCCATAGTGGACAAAATGGAAAAAGAAAAGAAAATCTCTCAATATTAACAGGAATGAAGAAAACTCCTTTGATAGAAAAGACTTTTTCTCACATTAGTGCTAATAGCTCATGTCTCTAATCCTAGCCACTCAAGAGGCTGAGACTTGAGGATCAAGGTTGAAAACCAGCCAGGGCACACAAATCCATGGAAAATTTCTCGCCAATTAAACAGAAAAAGGTCAAAATTGGAGGGGTCAGTCGAATGGCGGGTAAAGCACTAGTCTGGAGCAAAACAAGCTAAGCAAGTGCATGAGGTCCAGAGTTCAAGCCTCATTGCCAGCATAAGCATATTTCTGTGTCTGCACATTTAATAGATCTTTGGAGGAGAGAATGGTGAAGGGCAAAGTCTGACTTGCAAGTTGCCTGCTTCATGCTTTAACAAAGCCTGATCCTTGGTCCTATGTGTGTGGATATCCTTGAGCTGCAGGATGACGTGGGCCACAGTGGTGACCTGTGTGTACAGACATGTGGTACATGCCATAGGAACTGCATTGTTTCTGCCCTTCTATGTGATGCCTCTGCATTTCCAAAGATCAGAAACAAAGGGAAGATGACTAGGAGCAGAGAGAGAGAGAGACAGAGAGACAGAGAGAGGGGGGAGTGGGAGATGGAGAAGGAGAGAGAGAAAGAGAAAGAGCGAGCACTGCAGAAACAATGCCTGAGATGCAGAACATTAAAAGGCAAGTCATATAAACTGGCAAACCTGTACCACCACAGCCATAAAACACCCACGCCTGCTATCATCCACAGCCATGTGCCCTGCCTGGCCGCATTGCTCCAAATTCTGCATCAGGCTGTTCTAGAGCCCATGTTATAATTCCTGGAGACTGTGAACCCATCCTTAGCCAGAACCTGATTGCCTTCCTCCTCCTCCTCCTCCTCCCCTCTCTCCCCTGGCCACCCAGAGTGGGCCCCACCTGCTGAGATGAGAAGGAAAGAGGAAAGCAGCCTTGGTCTGTCACCTATATGGGTTTTCCAGACAGCAGGACAACAGCACTTGGAATTCCCTACCATCCATTTATCCTCTCTACCAACCCCCACCTCCCACCAGGGCCACATCCCTTGTCACATGGCCCATGAGCTGCTTCTCCCAGGTGCACTGCTATTTCTTCGGTCCTGACCCTCCTACAGCTCCTTTCCCCAGCAGCTGCCACAACCAAGAACCACCCAGAAGACCTGGTTTTACTTATCACTTAGTGACTCTTGTGAGCACCTTGCTGAGGGCTACATCTGCACTGCCTTCAGTAAGGTATGACAGGTACTATGGCTTCAGTGCATTGACAATCAGGAAACCAAGACAGCTAGAAGGAGATCGAGGTGTGTAAGCGAATGGTCAGACTCTGTGCCCTTTTGTGCAGGTTTGCATTTTAAGCAGAATCACAATGATCTTCTTTGGGGAAAAATAAATAAATCAGTAAATAAATCTTATGGTGGAATTTTTAACTTATACTAGTGAACTGACAAGGATCTATTGACCAAAGGGCATTCTCTGGGCTCCATGAAAGCAATGCTAGGACCATCTGAGCCCCAGAAATTATCTACTTCATGCTGAATGGAGCCCCTGAACATCATCCTACAAAAGTAAATTGGCCAAGATCCACTTGCTCTTTCAGAAACCGTTCTGGCTCCATTCATGGGGGTTGCAAATCAGCCATCCATTGTGGATCTAGAAGGGTCTAGAAGGTCTCTATCACAGGAATGTTATGAAGTGAGGAGTGGACATGAGGTGGTGGAATGGAGGAGTGTGGAACAGGTGACATGAAGGGCAGGCAGGCTCAGAAACTGGCTGGATGTGTGTGTCACACTAAGTGAATGGCTTCACTCAATGAAACCTCTTTGCTCTCTCTGAAAAGTTGGGATTCATAATGGTCTCCTCCCTCTGGAGGAGTCATGAGCATTGAATGAACTAGTGACTGAGAGTATGAGAACACACTTTTGAAATTGTAAGTGATATGTATATATGTGTGTTTCTGAAGAGTATAGAATTATTAATTTTTTTGTCGGTCATTGGGCTTGAACTCTAGGCCTGGGTGCTGTCCCTCAGCTCTTCAGTTCAAGGCTAGCACTCTACCACTTGAGCCACAGCGCCACTCCGGGTTTTCTGGTGGTTAATTGGGGACAAGAGTCACAGACATTCTTGCTTTGGCTGGCTTCAAACTGTGATCCTCAGATCTCAGCCTCCTGAGTAGCTAGGATTATAGTGGTGCCTGGCAGAAAATAAGTTTGTTTGTTTAAGAAAAGCATTTGCTCCTTTAACCTAGAAATTCTACCACTAAGAAATCACCCTATAGAAAGAATCGCATGTACTTTCATTACTGAGTTACAACTGTGCTATTTCAGATCCTTTTTAAAAGGCAAAAAAATAAAACAACAAAAACTAACCTGGAAACATCATAAACTGTCCAACTAGATAAATATATCATGGAGCTAGCTGGGTGCCTGTGGCTCATGCCTGTTTTCTGAGCTACTCAGGAGGGTAAGAAGTAAGACTCGTAGCTCCAAGCTAGCCATGGCAGAAAAGTCCTTGAGACTTTTATCTCCAATTAATCACCAAAAAGCCAGAAGTAGAGCACGGGCTTGAGTTGTGCTATGCCAGCCTTGAGCAGAAAAGTCAAAGCAAAAGCTCATTCTCTTAGTTCAAGTCCTATTACCATCACACACACACATGCACACACATACATGAAAGAAAGACTCATGACCAGCAAAAAAAAAAAAAAAAAAAAAAAAGAAGAAGAATAATCTCAGATTTGTCTGCCAGGGCTGGTTTTGAACCTTGATCCTCAGACCTCAGCATCCTAAGTAACTGGGATTACAGGTGTGAGCCAGCAGCACCTGGCCTAAACATCCATCTTTCTTTTTCTTTCTTTTTTGTCAGCCATAGTTCCACTTCCAGTTTTCTAGTGGTTAATTGGAGATAAGAGTCTCATAGATTTTCCTGCCTGGGCTGGTTTCTAACCACAATCCTCAGATTCTTAGTCTTCTGAGTAACTAGGATTATAGGTGGGAGCCACCATTGCCTAGCCTAAACTTGTTTTTGTTGTTGGTGGTGGTCATAGGGCTTGAACTCTGGGCCTGGACTCTGTCCCTGAGCTCTTCAGCTCAAGGCAAATTCTCTACCACTTGGGCAAGAGTGCCACTTCTAGCTTTTTGCTGATTAATTGGAGATAAGTGTCTCTTGGACTTTCCTTGCCTGGGGTGGCTTTGAATCATGATCCTCAGATCTCAGCCTCCTGAGCAACTAAGATTACAGGTGTGTGCCCTTCCTAACCATTTCTTAATATGGGTCTTGGTAAAAAAATATTCAAAGCCAAGTATGGTGGTATGTGCTGGCAATCAGGAGAATCAGAAGTTCCAGGCCAGTCTGGGTTATATAGTGAGACACTGTTTCAAAATCAAAACAAACTAAGGAAAATTATATAGGTGAAACTATTCTTGTAGCCATCTTTGGAAAATAAACCCAGCCACTTAGCAATGTGGGTTTCAGAGAAAGCACTAGTGATGGCAGCTTCAATTTGCTGTCTGAAGTGTCTGCCTGGCAAGGGGCTTGGATGGTGGTGGTCATGGTGGTGGTGGAGGTGGTGGTGGTGGTGGTGGTTGTGTGTGTGTGTGTGTGTGTGTGTGTATGTGTGCGTGCATGTGTACATGCGCACACTCATGCTTGTCCTGGGGCTTGAACAGAGTCTGGGTGCTGTCCCTGAGTTTTTTCACTCAAGGCTGTTACTCTACCACTTGAGCTCCATTTTGGCTTTTTAGTTAATTGGAAATGAGTGTCACAGACTTTTCTTCCTTGGCTGGCTTTGAACTTTGATCCTCAGATCTCAGTCTCCTGAGTAGCAAGGATTATAGATGGGAGCCACCAGGACTTGGCTTCCTCTCCTGTTCTTTGAAACAGGGTTTTGCTATGGAGTTCCAGGTGGCCTGGAACTTGTAATTCTCTTGCCTCTGCCTTCTGATTGCTGGGATTACAGACACACACCACCTTGCCTGGCTCTCTGTTCAGGAAGACATTTGATAAGCCTTCCTTCCTTCCTTCCTTCCTTCCTTCCTTCCTTCCTTCCTTCCTTCCTTCCTTCCTTCCTTCCTTCCTTCCTTCCTTCCTTCCTTCCTTCCTTCCTGCCGTCCTTCCTTCCTACCTTTCTTCCTTCCTAACTTTCTTCCTTCCCTCCATCTCCTTTAACTTGGGGCCTTGTGCTCTTACTGAGCCTTTTTTCTCAAGGCTGGTGCTCTATCACTTGATCCACAGCTCTGCTTCCAGTAGTTTGCTGATTAATTGTGGAAAAGTGTCTTTCAGTTTTTTTCTGCCTAAGCTGGCTTTGAACTGCGATCCTCAGATCTCAACCTCCTGATTAGTTAGGATTGCAGGTGTGAGCGACCAGCATCTAGCCAATATTTTTCAATAATTCTCCAAGGACTTGGTTTGGAGGGCATTTCTTGATAAATGTCCTATCTCCGTACCATGACCACAATAGCATAATGGTTGAAATACGTGGATTTTAAAAATTATTATTCTTTTTTATTCTTTTGCTTTTTTTTATATGCCCTCAGGCTTCGAGACAAGTACTGAGTGCTGTCTCCTCCAGGTGTCTTTTGTTCAAGGTGAGCATTCTACCACTTGAGCCACAGTGCCACTTCTGGCTTTTTTGTTGTTGTTGTTCAGTTTTAGGGCCCGAACTCTGGGTCTAGGCACTGTCCTTTGAGCTCTTCAGCTCAAGACTGGCACTCTACCACTTGAACCATAGCACCACTACCAGAGTTTTCTGCTTATGTGGTGCTGAAGAATTGAACCCAGGGCCTCAAGCACGCAAGGCAAAGCACTATATCACTGAGCCACCGTCTCAGCCCCATAAGGAGTCTAGAAGTGGATTTTTTGTTGTTGGTGGTGGTGGTTGTGGGGCTTGAACTCTGGGCCTGGGCACTACTGCTCAGCTCAAGCTCAAGGCTAGCGCTCTTCCACTTCTAGCTTTTTTTGAGTAGTTTATCAGAGATAAGGTTCTCACAGATTTTCCTGCCCAGGCTGCTTCAAACTGCAATCCTGAGATCTTAGCCTCCTGAATAGCTAGGATTGCAGGTATGAGCCATGGTGCCTATAAATTGTTTTATTATTATAAAGGTGATGTACAGTGGGGTCACAGTTATGTAAGTCAGGTAATGACTATATTTCTTTTTGGACACTGGCACCCAAGGAATATTTGTTTAAAAAATTCAACAATTTTCTGAATCTAAATTCTCCTTCCTCTCTTCTTAGCAGGCAAATCTTTATCCTGCTCTTCATGCATTAGAAGTTAGTAAATTAGAAATAAATGCACAGCTGTGTGGCAGTAGGGACAGAGGAAGTTCAGAAGAGAAGATAAACACGTCATTGAAACATCTGCTTAATCATCATCAACAACAGTAACCAAGCCTACACAATTGGATCAGTGATCTTAAAATGGATCACAGAATTAAAGGCAAACTAAAAATAAAATATAATCGAGTGCTGGTAGCTCACTCCTGTAATCCTAGCCACTGAGGAGGCTGAGAGCTGAGGATTGCAGTTCAAAGACAGCCTGGATTTTGGAGATAAGACTCTTATCTCCAATTTATCATAGTAAATGCTGGAGGTGGCACTGTGGCTCAAGTGTAGAGTGTTAGCCTTGCACAAAAGGAACTCATGGACAGCATTCAGGTCCAGTTCAAACCCTAGGATGAAATACATATATCCAGAGACAAACATAAGGGAAAATCCTTGTAACTCTAGGAAAAACTTTTTTTTTATGATTCTTTTATTAATCTTATGTGGTACCAAGGAATCGAACCTAGGGCCTCATGCATGCTAGGCAAGCACTTTACCACTGAGCCACATTCCCTGCCCCTAGGAAAAACTTTTTGTTTTGCGGAGGTGGTCTTCGTGGGCTTGAACTCTGGGCCTGGGTGCTGTCCCTCAGATCTTCAGCTCAAGGCAAGTGCTCTACCACTTTAGCCACAGTGCCTCTTTGGGTTTCTGGTGAATAATTGGAGATAGGAGCCTCACAGACTTTCCTGCCCAGGCTGACTTTGAACCATGATCATCAGATCTCAGCCTCCTGAGTAGCTAGGATTACAGGCATGAGGCACCAGTGCCCAGCTTGTGCTCAGTTATTAAGGTGTTATACAAAGGGGTTACTATTTCATAAGTCAGGCAATGAATACATTTCACTCCTTTCTTTGCTTTTCCTCAGTTTCTCCCTCCCAGCCGGCCTGCAAGTTACACAGTTCATTTTCCACAGTGTATACTGACTTTTGATATAGTTATTTTTGAGATAGGATCATGATTTTCACTAGCCTAGACCACATTTTTTTAATATATACTGGTGCTTGAACTCAGGGCCTGTAACTCTGTTTTTTCTGCTTAAGGATGGAGCTCTACTGTTAAGATAATGGGACATAAGAAACTCTTACGTTTCCTGCCTCAGCTGGCTTCCAACCTCTATCCTTAGGTTACAGTCTCCGGAGTAGCTGGAATTACAGATGAAACCCACAACCCTGGAGCCTGAGATTTCATTAAGAAGGGCTCAGTGATGGGGTAGACAGATGGAGATATTGATCAAGATGCGCTGTAGACCTGTGGAAATGTCACAACGAAACTTGCAGTGATGTACGTGCTAATTTGAAAAGTCATTGGTTAAGAGGAGCAGGGGCGGGGCTTAAACCTGGGGGTAGGGCTTGATTCCCAGGGCCCTGCACCTTTGTGCTCCAGGGGGCTAGAAGACTGGATCAAGACCCTAGGAAAACATCTGCCACTTGATAGACTAGTGCCTCTCTGGAATGGCAGCTCAAGTCCCCTTCAGCCCAGCCCAGCACTTGTGGCTAAGCCCAGACTATGGCCCAGCCTGCTGGCACAGCTGGTGGCCCCCAAAACGCTGAAGAGGGATTGCCAGAGCCCTCCATATGTAAAGAAGATGCGAGCTGGTGTTGGACTGTGATCTGCCTTTGCTTTGCACTCCCCTAGCTCTGGGTTCCTGCTCATGTGGCTTCCTGGTGCTAAATGCTGAGGAGGGAGCCAGGCAGGTGCTGGTGGCTCATGCCTGCCCATAATCCTAGCTACTCAGGTGGCTGAGATCTGAGGGTTTCCAAGAGACTCTTATCTCCAAGTAACCCCCAGAGAGTCAAAGTGAAACAGCACATCGCCTGGAAAATTGAATTGTCTTAAAGTGGTAGAGTGCTAGCCTTGCGCAAAAAGACCTCAGGGACAGTGGCCTGGCCTTGGGTTCAAGACCCAGGATGGACAAAAACAAAAAACCCCTCCCCCCAAAAATAAACTGATGAGTGACAATGTCAAGCAGATTTGCAATCCCTAACCATGGGTGTGTTTGGCACATAGGAGCCTTTGACCCTCCACCGCAGGCACAGGGAGAGCCTGTCCCAAAGTGGCAGCCCTGGAGGGCAGCCTGGCCTTGTCTGCTTCCCACTCCAGGGTCTGCTGCTCTTGAGGGCCCAGGTCACTTTTGGAGCTCTTGTGACAGATTCTTTTATTCTCTTTTCTTGGTGGGGCAAGTCTTGGAGCTTGAACTCAGGGCCTGAGTGCTGTCCTTGAGCTTGTTTGCTCAAAGCTGGTGCTCTACCACTTGAGCCACAGCTCTACTTCTGGCTTTTTGCTGGTTGATTGAAGATAAGAAGAGCCCATAGCTCTGTTTCCCCCCTCACTGTGAGATCCTTCTGGGTCATGTAACCCTCTGCCTGCCCTCCCCCCCAATGGATTCTGGGAGAAGCACTACCCCATGTGATGGGGTCTCTTAGCTGGGGCTCCTGTCACAAGGTCAGAGGTTGGCTCAGCACAGAACACATTAGCTTCTCATGGCTCCTCACTCTGTGGAGTCCAGGGTCAACACAGCTGCCAGTGGAACATCCTTGAACCAAGCCCTCTTCCCCTCAGCCATGGCTTTAACAAGGTTTTGTTTCTCTTTCTTTCTTTCTTTCTTTCTTTCTTTCTTTCTTTCTTTCTTTCTTTCTTTCTTTCTTTCTTTCTTTCTTTCTTTCTTTCTTTCTTCCTTTTGTCTGTCTGTCTGTCTGTCTGTCTGTCTGTCTGTCTGTCTTTCTTCCTTCCTTCCTTCCTTCCTTCCTTCCTTCCTTCCTTCCTTCCTTCCTTCCTTCCTTCCTTCCTTCCTTCCTTCCTTCTTTCCTTTCTTACTTTCTTTCTGATAGGGTTTCACCCTTCTGCTTGATTGAGATCTTCCAAACCTACACTTCTCACACAGCTGTGATTACAGATACTAGCCACCATGCCTGAACGGTGTCTCTTCTTCTAAGGTCACTGACCCCACCATTGCAGCCCCACCCTCTCCTTCCTCCTATCAGCTCCCTTCATGCAACTCAGTCCTTCTGTTCTACCTTCTTTTCTTCTCTCCCTTTTGCTCCCCCTTTACACTCTTCCCTTCTTTTCCTCCCTTCTCCTCTCCTATAACCCTTCTTTCTCCCCTTCCCTTTTCTTCCTTCTTCCCCTTCTTTCCTCCCCCTCTCTCTTTTCCTTTCTTCTCCCCTCTCCTCCTCTCCCTTATTTCCCCTCCTCTCCTTTCTCCCTCCCTTCCCCTCCCTCCCCTCACCTCTTCTTCCCTCCTGGGACAGGCTTCACAGAGTTCTCTGGCTGCCTCTGGCCTCCAAGGCCTGCCCTTTGTGGTCAGCATGATGCATTTGCCCCTTTCCCGCAGAGCTGCAGCTTCCCTTCCCTTCCCTTCTCTTCCTACCCCCCTCTTCCCCTCCCTCTTCCCCTCCACTCCCCTCCCCTTCCCTTTCTTCTCCTTCTTCCTTTTACACCTTCTTGTCAGTCCTAGAGCTTGAACTAAGGGCCTGGGCACTGTCTCTTAGCTTTTTCACTGGTATTCTATTGGTATTCTACCACTTGAGTCACATCCCTTACTTCCATTTTTTTGTTGATTCATTGGAGATAAGAGTCTCATGGACTTTCCTGCCTTGGCTGGCTTCAGACTTTGATCCTCAGATCTTAGCCTCCTGAGTTGCAGCTAGTATGACAGGCATGAGCCACTAGTGCCTGGCTCTTCTTTTTATTCTCTTTGTGTTTAACTGGTTCTCTCTCTCTCTCTCTCTCTCTCTCTCTCTCTCTCTCTCTCTCTCTCTCTCTCTCTCTCTCTCTCTCTCTCTCTCTCTCTCTCTCTCTCTCTCTCTCTCTCTCTCTCTTTCTCTCTCTCTCTGAGTCACATGATCCCATGATCCATAATGATATAAAAGGTTCTAGAATTTTCCAGAGGCAAACTTCTGCCTTGCTTGTGACCTGAGAAGGTCAAGTTGAAATTTTAATTACTGAGGGAACTCAAAGAGAGCATCATTGCTCCCATAGATTAGCCCCAAAATTGAGCGGTGTCACCCCAATGTACTTGTGTGGGCCAGGATCCCAGAGGTGCTTATTCACGTAGTTCTGCCACATGCTTCAGGCCCCAAGGGGCTGGAACTGGCTGGGGGTGGAGGTGGAGGTGGAACCGCTGGAGCCATCTGCCATGCTGTGCTGGCTCAGGTCATATGCAGGGTGTGTTTGTGTGTGTGTGTGTGTGTGTGTGTGTGTGTGTGTGTGTGTGTGTGTGCGTGTGTGTGTGTGCTTCTTTCCAGCACGTGGTCTTCAAGGCAGCATGGGACTACAGTACATATGTTCTGAGGAGAATTGGAGTTAGCAGTGCATTGCAGCATGGCTGTGCCCTGCACAGACCTGGTGCTGCAGCTAGCCTAGGATCAAAAGGATGGGACATAGCTGGGTATGGGTGGCTCACACATGTAATCCTCAGAAGTCTGAGATCTGAAGATCACAGTTCAAAGCCAGACTGGACAAGAAAGTCCCTTTGTATCTTATCTCCAATAAACCACCAGAAAAGTGTAAGTGGAGCTGGTGGCTCAAAATGTCTGAGTGCTAGCCTTGAGCAAGAGGTCAGGGTCAGTGCCCAGGCCCTGAGTTCAAGCCAAATGACCAACGAGAGAGAGAGAGAGAGAGAGTGAGAGAGAGACAGAGACAGAGACAGAGACAGAGACAGAGACAGAGAGAGAGAAGAGGAGGGGCCTTGTCTCACTACATGTTGATGGGAGAGGAACACCAAAGGATTTATAGCCCTCCCAGGCCATTTTGTGTTCCTCAAGTCTTAGGTGCCTGGTGCAGTAAACAGAGTAGACATTCCTTGTCTTGGGGTGAAGGAGTACACGGGGCCTCTGCCTCTTGCACAGGCTCATCTCTGCAGTGGAAAAGGATCCATTTATGTGTGGCCTGGTAGGTTGCCTGTGGGCCTGGGGTGGTCCAATTGCTACAATGCCAGCCTTGAGCAAGAAAGCCAAGCAGCTGAGTGGGTCCCTGAGTTCAAGCTTCTGGAACCAGTGTGTGTGCATGTACCAATCACACACACACACACACACACACACACACACACACACACACACACACATACACATACACACACCAATAATAAAAGCACAGGTCTTCGGCTATAAGCTGTCCCTCAAATACAAACAGCAAGTAGCTCTAGGACACCTCCATCCAGCCCTGCCTTCCTGGTGTCTGCAGATCCACATTGACCTCAGTGTTCAGAGCCACCGGCTAGTGTGACAGGCACAGGCAAGGGCTCCACATGCTCTTTCCCCCAATTTATCAGTTGACATTGAATCCAAAATGGTGATATTAGGGAGTGAGCCACTGGGAGGACCTTAAGGAATGGCATGGGCCTCTGTTCCAGGGGCCTACAAGTCCTCATTTGCCTTTGCCCTCATGACCTGGCTCAGCCACAGCCATCCTCCAGGGGAGCAGAGAAGTCCCTCTCCCTGCTGGAGCAGTTGTGTTTGTTGTTTAGATGAGATCTATGTCATCTTCCTTGGTGGTGCAAGGGATGGATATGTAGGTGAGTGGACAGTCCTTGATTTATGATGGCTGAACTCTCAATGGCAGTATCCCACCATGGGACAAAGACAAGAGCAGTTCACTTTCACCAGGTCTTGCTTGGTCCCCTGGCTAGTGATGTCCAGGACATTGCATGGTGACAGTGAGCTTACACATCCCCGGGGAAATCAGTGGACCCTCTGTGGTGTGCTGTGTTGCTAAGCAACAATGCCTGGGAGGAGGTGGATGAAAGACATCTTTGACTTACACTCTGTCAAAATGTTTGACAGGAGACTTGGGATGTAACCATATGGGAAGTTGGGGTGTAGGCTGTGCATGGAGCATCTTTATATAGTAAGAGTTATCGTCAGCAATTTGTTCCTGAGTTATGGAAATCTAGTCTGCTATCTGTCAGTTGGAGACCTGGGAAAGGCAGAGGGTGAATTCCAGCCGGAGTTCAGATTCTCTGAGACTTGGAAGAGCCAGAGGTGCCAGTCCCAGTCCAAGGGGAGAAGAGCAAGGTGTCAGCTCCAGCTGGCAGGTTGTGAGAATCAAGCTTCTTCCACCTTTGTGCTCTATTTTTGGGTTGGATGACGTCCACCTGCACAGCCCAACCTGGCTGGACTCTGCCCACCAAGTTAAATGCCAATGCCATCCAGAAACTCACAGGGAGGCCAGAAACCACATATCTGGGCACCCTGTGGTCCAGTCTAGGTGAAACAGAGAATCAACCAAGGCATGACACCTGAGGAGAGGGAGACGGTAAGGGATGGTAGTACTTTTCTAACCTGCCACAGCCAATTCTCATGGGCTTGGTAACTTTAAATAACAGAGATTTATTCTTTGTTCAAACCAGGTGTCAGCAGGCCTTGCTTGCTCTGAAGGCTTACCTCTTTCTAGAGGCAGGATCTTACTAGGTTACCCAATACTTCCTTAGTCTCCTGAGTGCTGGGATTACAGGTGTACAACAACAAACTAGCTCTGTGGCTTCTTAATTTGATGCAATCCCAATTGTTAGTCCTTGCTTTTTTGGGGGGAGGGTGTGTGTGTAGGTAGTGGGGCTTGAACACTGGGCCTGAGCGCAGTCCCTGAGCTCTTCAGCTTAAGGCAAGCGTTCTACCACTTGAGCCACAACACCACTTCTGGTTTTCTGGTGATTAGTTGGAGGTAAGAGTCTCATGGACTTTCCTGCCTGGGCTGGCTTTGAACCGTTATCCTCAGATCTCAGCCTCCTGAGTAGCTAGGATTACAGATTTGAGCCACCGGGTACCCGGCTAGTTCTTGCTTTTATTTCCTGAGCTATTAGAGTCCTTAGGAAATTATTGCCGGTGCCTACATCTGCCCCCTCCTCTGTGCTTGTGTTTGAGCTCAGAGCTCCATACTTACTAAGCTGGCATAATAGTGCTGAGCTACACCTTCCATTCCCCATGTCCTGGATGCTTTAGGGGCTCTGTTGTTGTTGGAACCACAGGAACAGGCTGCCCCATTCCAATTCCCTCTGTACAGATGGAGTTTTGAGGGCATTTATTTATTTATTTATTTATTTATTTATTTATTTATTTATTTATTTATTTATGCCTTGGCCTGGAACCATGATCCTCCCAATCTCAGCCTTTCATGTAGCTTGAGATGACAGGCATATGCCACTGTACCTAGCTCTGGGTTAAGGTAGGGTATCTTGAACTTTTCTGTCTAGTCCTCCTCTTCTTAGCCTCCAAGTAGCCAGGATTCCAGGCAGAAGCCACCACACCTACCTGGTGGTCTTGAAGTGTTTCCTCTAATATTTTCAAAGCTTCAGGTCAGACCAATTTTTGAGGAAGAGATGGGAAGAGACTGAATTCCCAGCCTGGGAATTGGGTCCTGGTTAAGGTAAATAAAAAGCAGTGCCAGGTGCCAGCAAGTCCTGAAGGGAAAGCAGTGGTCTGTGTCTTAAGTGTGGCATGGGTCTGTTCAGCTGCAGACAGTTCTGAGCGGACAGCAACCCCACAGCCACTTTTGGAGAGGAACGATGGCTGTGGTCATCTTTCCAAAGTGTGGATTTGGATGACCACATGGCAGCTGGCCTTGAACACAGCCAGTGTCTTTGTGTCTGCTCTGGGTGCTGAAGCAGTGTTCTTGAACTGCAGGACTATATGGGTGCATCAGGGAAGGGTTGGCAGTGTAAGAAGAGGGTGGAACCAGGAGAGCATGTGTGACAGACTGTTTTTTTGCTTTGCTGGTTTGAACTCAGGATGTCTTGCTTGTTAGGCAGGTGCTCTGCCACTTGAGCCATGCTTCCAGCCCTTTTTTATTTGAGATTCTTTCTCAGATAGGGTCTCATGCTTTTTCCTGGGGAGCATTAGGACCCTTTTTCTCAATGGTAACTGGGATTAAAGGCATGTGCTACCAAGCTTGGCCCAGGAATTCCAACCCCCCACACACACACACACTTCTAATAGCAGATAACCACCTAGTTGTCCGGGACTAGGAGAAGTGTCTCATGCTGAGCTCCCACCCTTCCTTCCAACATGCCCTTGGCTTGATGAGAAGAGGTGGTCAAGAGGGGCTTTGACGTGGACCTTCTTTCTCCACTGCCCCTGTTCCGGTGGTCCTGGTTCTGCTTGTCACTGCCTCACTTGCTCCTCCCAGGTCGAGGGCATGGTGGGAGTCCAGGCTCCCGACTTCTGCCTCTGGAACCCCAGCAAAGTCCCCCTCTCCTTCCTCTCCCCTGCCTGGCCTTCCTGGCCGAGCCTCCCAGCTGGGCCTCCCAAACAGCTTCACTCCAACCTGGGCCCAGTGAGACTGGAGGCGCCTCCCTCCCCCCACATCCAGACCCTTGCTCCACCAAAAGGAGGTGCTGCATCCTGTGGAATTGGCAGGATTCTTGGTGATTGCATCCAGGACTCTGGGGCAGGGCTGGGCCTCCCAGCTTCATTGTCAGTCACCCTTATGAGCCCTGCCCTAGGGGAGGGGCTGGCGGTGGGCAGACAGACAGGGCTGGGGACAATCAGAGACCTTTGCTAGGAAACTGGAGACCTATGCAAATTACAGCGAGAGGGGCAGGGTTCCCAGCTGGCCTGCCTCAGAGCTCAGCTTTCCAGGGACTCAAGTCCTCTTCCTCTCTCTTCCTCCCTCTCTCCTCTCCCTCTCCCTCTCTCCCTCTCTCCCTCTCTCGTCCTCTTCTCCCTCCCTCTTTCCTTCCCTACCTCCCTTGCTCCCTCTCTCTTCCTCTCTTCTCTCCCTTTGTCCCTCCCCCCTCCTCCTCTCCCTCCATCTCCCTTTCTCTCCCTCCCTCCCTCTCCTTCCCTCCCTCCCTTTTCCTCCCTCCCTCTCTCTCTCCCTTCCTATCTCCCTCCCTCCCCCTTCCTTCCTCTCTCCCCCTCTTCTTTCTTCCTCTCTCCCTCTCTTTTTCCCCTTCTCTCTTCTTTCTCCCTCCCTCCCTCTTTCCCTCTCTCTTCTCTAACTCTCCTCTATCTCCCACTCCCTCTCTCTGTTTCTCTTTTATCTCCCTCCCTCTTGTCTTTCTCACTCCCTCTTTTTCCCTCTCCCTCCTCTGCCTCTCTCCCCTGTCTCCTTCTCCCCCTTTTCCCCTCTTCCTCTCCCTCTTTTCCTCTCTTACTTTCCTCTCCCTTCCCTTCCTCCTCCTATCTCCTCCTTCCTTCCACTTCTCCAACTTTCTCCTCCCTCCTCTCTCTCCCTCTCCCTCCCCTTCCCTGTAGATACATCTGACATGAAGTTCCATATGCATGGGGGGAAGGGATGTGTGCCAGCACGAGTTTATGCCAGAAAGGAAACAAGGCAGACTTTTATGACTCAAACCCCACTGGGGGTAAACTTGCCTTCACCCATCTTACGTGGGAAGCTTGCTCAGTACAGCTTGTCCAGAACTTTTGCCAGGGCTGCGTGCCAACCATCTGAGGGCCAGATGCCAGCAGCCCATTAGCCACGAGCCACCAGCCTGTGTGTACCTGTTCAGCCTGTCCCCTGGGCTCGGCAGCCCTGCCTCCTGAACCAAGGATGCCTGCTCTGTTCTTGCAATTGCAACATCTTCCATTAATAAAACCAGGATGGAGGTTAATTGCCTACATCGTTCATGAACAGCTCCATAAAATATTTATGAGGAGCATACAGGGGGAGGAATGGGAGTTGCTTGCTTGGTTTGGGGCTACAGCTAACATATGGCGAGGGAGTCCGCAGGAGAGGAAGTGTCTTAAGAATTGCTGATGTTCAGTCTGGAGCTGGCGGCTCACTCCTGGAATTCCAGCTACTTTGGAGGCTGAGATCTGAGGATCATGGCCTGAAGCCAGCTGGAGCACCAAAGTGAGACTCTTCTCTTCCAAAAAGCCAGAAGTGGTAGAGCACCAGCAAAAAAAAGAAAAAAATAGAAAAAAAAAAGTTCAGAGACAGCACTCAGGCCCTGAGTTCAAGCCCCAAGATTGGCACAAAAAAGGACTTTCTGATGTTGAGCATTTGGAACTCCTCTTTGGGTGCTGTCCTAAAGTATTTAGGAGTCTGAGTTGGTCCCTTGCTGCTAGACATGTTGCTAGTGACGTCAGGAGCATTTGAGTTTAGCTACTGCATTCCAGGATGAAATGAAGGGGAAGGGGCACTGAGTCTAGAAGAGCAGACTTACACCATCCATGCAGCTCACCAGTCTGGCTCATTCCACATGCAGTGTCAGACATGGGTACACCCTGCACAAGCTCTTTCTTTTGAGAAGGGGTCTTCCTATAATGTCTAGGCTAGGCCGTAGAATTCTTGAGTTTACTACCACTCTTGATATTATGCAATCTCATTGAACAAAACAAAAAATCTTTGAAGCCAAGTGCCAGTTGCTCACGCCTGTAATCAAAGCTACTCTAGGAGGCTGAAATCTGAGGATCATGTTTGGAAGCCAGTGTGAGCAGGAAAGTCCTTGAGAGTCTTATCTCTAATAAGCCACTCAGAAAAAGCCAGAAGTGGTGCTGTGGCTCAAGTGGTAGAGTGCTAGCCTTGAGCACAGAGAGGCTCATGGACAGAACCCAGGTCCAGAGTTCCAGCCCCAGGACTGGTAAAGACAAACAAACAAAGAAAACAAACAAAAACAACAAACCTTTTGGTCCCAACTGGGGTATAGAAACTGGATTGAAATGTTCAGTTAGTCCAAGCTGGCTTGATTTGTTTTTATTTATTTTTTAGTCAGTTGTGGGGCTTGAACTTGGGTCCTGGTGCTATCCCGGAGCTTTTGTGCTCAAGGCTATCACTTTACAACTTTAAGACACATTCTACTTGCAAACACTTAGATCTCTTTTTCATCTTTTTTTTTTGTGGTGCTGGAAATTGAACCCAGAACTCCAGGCATGCTAGGCATGTGCTCTCCTACTGAGTTACATTACCATCCCCCAGGCTGGCTTTAAATTCCTCCCGCCACCTCTGGGTTCCTGGGATTATAGGCATGCACCACCATGCCTGGCTTCATATTTTGTGAAACCACCAAACAAACCCAAATCAAGAGACCTCCTTCTAAACAATGGGCTTGTCCTGCCTAGGAATATCTGGGGAGCTGGATGTGGGCACATCTGAAATTCTAATACTTGGGAGGTTGAGGCAGGAGGATCATGAGTTTGAGGTCTGCCTGGGCTACATAACAAAACATCCTCTCAAAATACAAAATGAAAATAAGAACAAGGTATGCATTTTTAAAAGACTTTTGCTTGGGTCTTTAAATAAATGTAACAGATTAGGACTTACAGGTACAGCAGAAACTTCCTGGATAAAGTCCCAGGGGCACAGCAGAGAGGAGAGAGACTTAATAAGTGGGACTACATCAAAATAAAAAAGTTTTGCACATAGTTATTCACCTAGAAAGACAGCTAGCAGACTGAGAGAAGATCTTAACCAGAAATACATCAGACAAAGGCTTAATAGCCAAAAAAATACAAGGAGCTCAAGAAACCAACCTCTGTTAAACCTAATATACCAATCACTAAATGGGCAAGGAAGCAAAAGAGGGAATTTCAGAAGAGGTAAGAATAGCAAAGTAATACAGGAAGAAATGCTCATCATCCCTGTCCATAGATAAAATGCTCATCATCTCCCGACATAAAGGAAATGCAAATCAAAACAACCCTAAGGGCTTGGAAGGTGAATCAGTGGCAGAGTTCTTGCCTTGCATGCATGAGGCCCTAGGTTCGATTCCTCAGCACCACATAAGCAGAAAAAGCCAGAAGGGGCGCTGTGGCTTGAACTGAAGAGCTGAGGTACAGTGCTCAGGCCCAGAGTTCGAGCCCATGACTGGCCAAAAAAAAAAAAACAAAAAAAAAAACAACAAGATACCATCTCACCCCTGGTTATACTGGCCAGTATTCTGAATTTGGACAACAAATAATGCTGGGGCAGGGGTGGGGGGAATGTGGGAAAAAAGGAACCTTACAGTACTTCTGGTGGGAATGTAAATTAATACAACCACTCTGGAAAGCAATCTGGAGGTTCCTCAAAAAACTAAATGTAGACCTTCCATATGACCCAGACATACCCAGCATCTACCCTGAACATCATGATTAGGACACCTGCACATCCATGTTTATTGCCACATTATTCACAATAGCTAAGATATGGGAACAGCCCAGATGCTCCACAACAGATGAATGGATCAAAAAAAATGTGGTGCTGGGTGCCGGTGGCTCATGCTTGTAATCCTAGCTATGCAGGTGGCTGAAATCTGAGGATCACAGTTCAAAGCCAGCCCAGGCAGTAAAGTCCATGAGACTCTTATCTCAAATAAACCACCAGAAAGCTGGAAGTAGCTCAAGTGGTAAGAGTGCTAGCTTTGAGCTGAAGAGCGTCTAGGCCCAGAGTTCAAGCCCCATGACCACCACCACCACCAACAACAACAACAACAAGGAAAGTGTTACTTGTGTACAATGGAATTGTACATAACCATCAGAAAGAAGAAAATAATATCATTTGCAGGGAAATGGATGGAACTAGAACAAATTATGTTAAGTGAGGTAAGCCAAGATTACAAAGACAAATAGCGCATATTCTCCCTGATAGGTGGATTAGATCTGAAACACACTGGTATATGACAAATTATACAGAATTCTAGATACTCACATACAGTGAGACCAAAAGAGGATCGCCTTAGGAGAGAATCACCAAGGTGTATTACCCAAGCACCTCTTTTTATTTATTTAATACACATACTGAAATGAACTCCAAAGATATGGAAATAACTAACTTTTTCTTAGTTTTTTTATTTATATGATGACGCTATGTTCTTTACCTTATAGATAGTGTATTCACATGAACATCTGTGGAAGGGGAGGGGAGGCCATAGAATCTGAGGGAAAAGGGTGAAAAAGTGCAGCAGAGAGTGTACTAAACATGGATGAAACAAACTATGCAACTCGTCTGTGCAGATAGAAGGGAGGGAATGGGAGAGGATGAAGGAAACAGATGATACTCTGTGAAAGGAAATGCACTTATTACCTGGCGTATGTAAATGTAATCCCACTGTATATCACCTCTAAATTAACAAAGTAAATAAAAAATGTAACCAGTTCCAAAAAGTGGCAAAATCAAGGCACGGATGGTTCATTCCTGTCTTCTTTGCTACTCAGGATGCCGAGATCTGAGGATCACGGTTCAAAGCCAGCCTGGGCAGGAACGTCTGTGAGACTCTTGTCCAATTAGCCACTCACAGAAGCTGAAAGTGGAACTGTGGCCTGTGTAAGAGCACTAGTCTTGAACACAAAATCTCAGGAAGAGCACCCATGCCCTGAGTTCAAGGCTCAGAACACACACACACACACACACACACACACACACACACACACACACACACACACACACACACACACACACACCAAAAACATGGCAAGAAGTGTTTCATTGGATTTTTTTGGCAACTACCCTGCTTTGACCATTTCATGGTCTCTTCAGGCTCCTGCTAGTCACCTCTGTGGACAATAGGTGGCAGTGCTCCCCCGATAATAACCCAATGGCACCAAAGTTTAGGGGCTTTTCTGAAGACTCTCCAGGTTGCTAGCTCATCCTTACATCACCTAGATTGAGCAAGAATTCTGTCAAGATGGCTTAGCAAGAATCGCATCCTCAAAACATGATTCTCTTTAATATCTTCTTGAAGATTTTTGAAGCTCTGTGCTAGGAGGAGCAAAGACTAAATATATTTCCATCTACCTGCGGTCAATTTATCTATTATCCATATATCTACCCATCGATCCCTCATCCATCTCTCCACCATCTGTCCATCCGCCCATCCATTCATCATTATTCCAATCCCATTTACTCATCAGTCATCCATAATCCATTCACCCATCCACTATCTACACATCATCCATCCAGCCACCCATAATCTATCCATCTATCATCCATGCTCATCCATCCAAAATCCACCCATCCATCCATTCACCCACTCACCAATTCATCTATCATCCATCTTTCTACCCTCCATCCCTTATGCCCCTCTTTACCATCTGTTTATCCATCCATTCATTCTCCATCTGTCCACAATCCATCCATCCATCTATCAATCGATCCAAACTTGGAGCATTTCTTTTTCACAGAAAAGTGCTATATGACTTTGTTTTTTAGGTATAATCTGTTAAACATTCATGTCATTGAGGAGAGAGCATGTTGAATATTTCACATCCTCCCTGGGAGATAATTGGTATCTCTCTAGGAACTGGTGGGGTGAAGACGGGGGATGGTGGCAGGAAGCACTGACACACCAGCAACAGTTTTCATTAAGTTTTTTTTTTTGTCAGTTGTGGGGCTTGAACTCTGGGCCTGGGGACTGTCCCTCAGCTATTCAGCTCAAGGTGAGCACTCTACCAATTGAGCCACAGCACCACTTCTGTGTTGCTGGTGGTTCATTGGAGTTAAGAGCTCATGGACTTTCCTGCACAGGCTAGCTTTGAAACATGATCCTCAGATCTCAGCTTCCTGATTAGCTAGAATGAAAAGCTTGAACCACCAGTGCCCAGCTGCTATAGATACTTTTTCAGAAAGTCCTTGCAATTTTGCCCAGTGTCAGCCTCCGACTAAGATCCTTCTACCTATGTCTTCTCTGTAAACAGGATGACAGGTGTGCCCTGATGTGCTCAGCCCCTTTCCCCTTTTGCAGATGGGTTTCAGGAAGGAATCTAGACTCACATCAGTCATGTCCTTGGCATGACCTTAACTAAGCTCTGCTTATCTTGCAACTCTGAAATTAGGTTCAACATCCAGCCTTCTCTTCCCAGAGAGGTCGTTCTGTGAGGCTACGTGAACCCTTAGGGGTTTGTTCATCCATGTGGACTGCTGAGCTCCAGGTCACAGCACTGATCTCTAGGTGCATAGGTCCTTGCTGAAGTTGGAGTAATGCCATCTTGTAGCAATCCATTACTTAGCTGTTGGACCAGGTGAACGGCAGCACACAAGACCTCCTTCCCTTGGCTGGATCCTGGGTGACAGCAAGCAGGGTGCAAGCAGAACATCCCATATTTCGCCTGCAGCTTCTCTGCGGGCTTGACACTAGGTGGTGCTCTGACCTAGATTTCTGTTAAAGACAGTCACAGGAGAATTTCAGGGTGGTGGTATATGGGTGTCTGTCTTCCAGGGTCCTGGTAATGACTCTCTGGATGGCACAGGCCAGGGGCTCATAGCTGTCTCCTGCTCTGTAAGTAACCCCTACTAAGACGTCCAGTCTGCCCCTTTCAAACCAGTTCACAGGCCCCCAGCTCTGTGTAGAGCTTCCAAGGAAGTTCACACCACAGTCTGCCTTTCCACTGGCAATAAATGCAGAGCCTCGGGGTTAACTGGATGGCCTTCCACATAGCTCTGTCCCAGGGCATCCTGGGGATCTGCTGAAGGTTAGAGACCCCTGCCCAAGCTCAGGGCTACTTTCTGGCTCACCAGGATCCCTGCGATAGAGGCTGGCTGTCTCAGACCAGGCAGGCCCAAGGTTGTGGCCATGGCAGGGGGAAGGAACCTGCGACAGGGCAGAGGCCTGTGCTTCCTTCTTCACTGATGCCCCAAGCACCTGGGTTGGCCGTTGCCTCAGGACCAGCCCCATTTCCTCTGAGTGTTGTTCTGTCCCCTTTTTTCACCTTTGTGGTGGCACAAAACCATTCTTCCCATCACCCACCAGCATCACCAGTGAGGGGCTTGTGACCTAAGCCCAGCCAATCACAGCAATCCAGTCTCTCTCAAGAGTGATTGGGGTGATGGACATTGATGCAAAACTTCTCAACAAAATTTTGGCCAATCGACTTCAACAATTCATCCAAAAGATCATAAACCACGATCAAACAGGATTCATTTCAGGGATGCAAAGCTGGTTCAATATACGCAAACCAATTAATATTATTCATCACATCAACAGGAGCAAGAATAAGAACCACATGGTTATCTCAATAGATGCAGAAAAAGCATTCGACAAGATCCAACACCCCTTTATGATGAAGGTTTTGGAAAAATTAGGAATGCATGGAACATTCCTCAATACAATAAAGGCTGTATATGACAAACCTACAGCCAGCATTATATTTAATGGTGAAAATTAACACCATTTCCTCTTAACTCAGAAAAAAGACAAGGATGTCCAGTCTCTCCACTTCTCTTCAATCTAGTATTAGAATGCCTAGTTACAGCAATAAGACAAGATGCAGACATGAAGGGGATCCAAATATGGAAAGAAGAAATAAAACTCTCCCTGTTTGCAGAGGACATGATCTTGTATTTAAAGAATCCCATAGACTCCATTCCCAAATTACTCAAGCTGATTCAAAACTTTGGCAAAGTAGTAGGGTATAAAATTAACTCCTAAAAATCAATGGCTTTTCTCTATGCCAACAATGAGAAAATTGTGGCAGAAATTAGGATAGCAACTCCATTTGTAATAGCCCCACAAAAAATAACATACCTAGGAATTAACTTAACCAAAGAAGGGAAGGACCTCTATGATGAAAACTTTAAAATCTTGAAAAAGGAAATTAAAACAGAACTTAGAAAATGGCAAAACCTCCCATGCTCCTGGATTGGAAAGATTAATATCGTAAAAATGGCAATACTTCCCAAGGCTATCTACAAATAATTTAATGTGATATCTATCAATATTCCAACCTCATTCTTCAACGAAATAGAAGAGGCAATCCAAAAATTCATATGGAACAATAAAAGACCCCGAATAGCAAAAAAGCTCCTCAACGGAAAGATCACTGCTGGAGGAATATCAATACCAAATTTCAAACTCTACTATAAAGCCATAGCAATCAAAATAGCTTGTTATTGACATAAGAATAGACCTCAGGACCAATGGAATAGAATTGAAAACCCAGAAATGAACCTACAGACCTATAGCCATCTAATCTTCGATAAAGGAGCTAAAACAATAGAATGGAAAAAATACAGCCTCTCCAGTACATGGTACTGGCAAAATTGGTTAATTACTTGTAGAAAACTAAAGCTAGATCCTTATATATCACCTTGCACCAGAATCAGCTCCAAATGGATAAAAGACCTTGAAGTCAAAGCAGACACTCTGAAAATATTACAGGAAGGAATAGGAGAAACCCCGTCTCCTTGGCTCAGGCCGAAATTTTCTGAATAGAGACCCGGAACACAACAAATAAAGAAAGGTTGGACAAATGGGATTGCATGAAGTTGCAGAGCTTCTGCATGGCAAAGGACATAGTTGGCAAGATCAATAGAAAGCCCACGGACTGGGAGAAGATCTTCACTAGCCATACAACAGACAAGGGTCTCATATCTAAAATATACTTGGAACTGAAAAAATTAAATCCCCCAACAACAAATCCTCAAATAAACAACTGCCCAATAATTAAGTGGGCTAAAGACTTAAAGCGAAACTTCTCTGAAGAAGAAAGTTGGCCAATAGACACATGAAGAAATGCTCAACCTCCCTAGCCATAAAAGAAATGCAAATCAAAACAACATTGAGATATCACCTCACTCCATTTAGAATGGCAAAAATCAAGAACTCTAACAACAACAGATGCTGGAGGGGATGTGGACAAAAGGGAACCTTACTTCATTGTTGGTGGGAGTGTAAACTTGTTCAACCACTTTGGAAAGCAGTATGGAGGTTCCTCAAAAGACTGCACATAGATCTCCCCTAATGACCCAGCAATCCCACTTTTGGGCATTTACCCAAATGTTTACAAACAAGACCACACTAAAGCTACCAGCACAACTATGTTTATTGCAGTATTATTTACCATAGCTAAGATATGGAACCAACCCAGATGCCCCTCAGTAGATGAATGGATTAAGAAAATGTGCTATATATACCCAATGGAATTCTATGCCTCCATCAGAAAGAATTACATTGCCCCATTTGTTAGAAAAGGGAAAACCTTGGAAAAAATTATGTATTTTTTTAATTGTATTTTATTTTATTTGAGAACATACTGTACAGAGGGGCTACAATTACATGGGCAGGATAATGCATACATTTCTTACCAAGCATTGCAGCCTCCTCCTTTGTTTACCCTTCACTTCCCTTCCCCGCCTCCCCCCTCCCCCCACCCAATTTTACCCCCCTCCCCACACCCAATTATACCCCCCTCCCCCCCCCCACACCAAGTGAAGTAAGCCAGGCCCAAAAAACATAGGTCCCTTGGTTTACCTTATTTGCAATATCTAGTATATGTATGAGTAAAGCGGAAATGGTCAGATAATGTGATGTTAGGAAAATGAACCCTTAGATATGTATTTTAATGTTTTTTTTTCTTTCATGCATTTGTTTCTAATGCATTTATAAGATTATCTCTTTGTTGCTTTGTACGTCCCTCCTCCCCAGTATAACCCCTGCTTTCACTATATTTTATGTCAGTATAACCTGTAGAGGAGATGGGGAAAAACAAGTCGTTTAAGGATACAGGTAGACCTGTTGCAACAATGAGAAGTACAAGTTGTCATGTCAAAAACGAGCTTTACAACGTTGGTGTGTGGGGGATGGGGGGAGAGGCTGGGAAGGGATGTTAAGGGTAAACAAAGGAGGAGGCTGCAATGCTTGATAAGAAATGTACGCATTATCCTGCCCATGTAATTGTCACCCCTCTGTACAGTGTGTTCACAAAAAAATTTAAAATAAAATAAAAAAAAGAAGTTACAGCACAGGAAAAAAAAATGAATAGGGATACAGGTGGACCTATTGTGACAACGAGATGTAGAAGACGTTATGTCGAAAACTAATTTTACAACTTTCGTGGGTGAGGGTGTGAGGGGCGGGGAGGATTGCGTGGGGAGGCGGGGGGAGGATGGGAAGGAATGAGAAGAGGAAGCAAAGGAGGAGGCTACAATGCTTGATAAGCAATGTACTCATTATCTTGCCCATGTTATTTTAACTCCTCTGTACAGTATTTTCACAATAAAAAAAGTATTTTTTAATGAAAGAAAAAAAGAGTGATTGGGGCTGGGAATTTGGCTCAGTGGTAGAGTACTTGATTAGCTTGCATGAAGCCCTTGGTTTCATTCCTCAGCACCACATAAATAAACAACAAAAAAAGAGTGATTGGTGCAGGAGGTGGGTGTGTGACCAAGAGGAGCCAATAAAAATCCCTCTGCAGACCCAAGGTGGGCCAATGGGAATACCTCTTGCTCACCCATGTAGGGCCAATGGGCATTTCTCCTGCAGACCCAAGGAGGACCAATGGGAATATCTCCTACAGACCCAAGGAGGGCCAGTGGAAATGACTCTGCAGACTCTGTAGCTCTTGCAAAGACAGTCTGGGATTCCAAACTGGTTAGTCCATGCTTGCCATGAGTATGACCAGAGGCAGTTGGCGTCATGGCTGAAGTTTGAAGGTGGGAACTGAATCCCAAGTGAGGAGAGTGGGTCTGTGGTGTTGGTGGCGTCAGAACCTCTATGACCCAATCACCTCTCTCTTGTCTCCAGATGGCAGCAAGCTTTCAACCTAGGAGCCTTTGGACCATATTCATGCTTCCCAGGTGAAGAAGATGACATAAAGGGATAGCAGGGATGGCTGGTTGCAGTCCTAATGGACCAGTTGATCAAATCAAGAGGACAGCAGAGATGGTGACTCAGAACTCTAAACCTAAGGTGTGAAAATACCTATCCTGGAATCATCCACTAACCGATTTTGTCTGAGTGAGAAATTAATGTCTGCAGTGCCTAGCTTCTTTTATTGGGGTAGAATCATGTATTTGGGGCTGTCAGGGAGGTGGGGAGACCTATGGAAGATGAGGCACAGAAAACATGCCACTTGCACATTGCAAAGTTCAGGCCAATGGCTCCTCTTTCTCCTCTCATTGAGAGTCAGCCGTTGGATAGTAGGCTGGGGAAGAAATATTCAGTGTCATCAAAAAGCCAGAAAATCCCCAAGCCAAAGCATTTCGACGCACTTCCAAATCTCCTCTATCAGGCTGGTTATTTTTCTTGCCATAACTATTAGCAGGTGTTTGGCTGTGTCCATGAAAAACCATTTCGTGTTCCCTTGACAAAGGAGTTTTTTATTTAGTGCTGTAAGCTCAATAATACAGCATCTCATGAGAACTATTAAAATGGGAAATGTCTGCTGGGCTGACAATTGTGCTATCGATACATACCGAGTACTACATTAAGGAGAGCCAAATGGACCAATAGCTCTTATGGAAAAGGCTTAGCAGGGGGCCCTGGCTGTGCCGCAGCTTCCGTGCTGGCCTTGGGGGATGCATTTGGAAGAGTCCTCCATAGATCCCCGGCAGTCCTCCATCTCAAGTGGGGTGGAATATGGCTTTGGCTGCCTGAGCTGCTCAAACTCATGTTTTCCAGTGTGGTGGAGAGCTGTGTAGACTAAACTCCTCTCCTTGCCTTTTCAGGCAGGCCTAGAGCAGTTTCACTCTGGACTGCAGTGCCTGGGACTCCAGAACTGCAGACTTCTGCCCCCTTACTTTCCACCAGTCTGAATCTATAGGTTTTGTCTACTGATTCTTAATTGTTCCTAGGACTTTTCCTCCACTTCTGTCTACTGAACACCATTTTGTGTAAATCCTCTTTTCCATCCTCTTCATCACCACCCCCGCATCCCCCCCTCCTCTCCCATTGATAAGGCTTGAGAAGTCCTAGCCCTGATTGGTCAACTTGACTGGATGGAGAGACTTGGGGGAGACTGGGGAGGCTCACTTCTGCCCATGTCCATGATGGATTTTGAAATGATCCAATCACATCAGGGTGATAATTGTGGATGGATTAATCAGATCATGATGTGATCAGTGTAGATCTGATCATCAGTGAATTCATCAGATCATGATGTGATCAGTGTAGATCTGATCATCAGTGAATTCATCAGATCATGATGTGATCCGTGAATCTCATTATTGATGGATTCAGGATTTGATTAGACCCTTGGGAGCTGGTGGAAATGATGGAGTCTGGGTGGAGGAAGTGGGTGGCTGGGAATGTCTCCTTGGGAGTTGTATCTTGCCTGGCCACTTCCTGTTACTGCTTCTCCTCACTTCCTGTCTACCAAGACATGAAGTCCTCCCCACCCCCCAGCTGCCATGATTTTTGGGAACCTGGTGCTGAGCAACCAGGGATGGAGCCCTCTGAAGTTGTGAGCAGGAGATACCATTCTTTCTTCAATGTGTTTATCTCAGGGCTAATCACAAAGACAAGAAAAATTTCAAATTTCAAATATACACACTGATAACTCCCTGTGAAGAACTTACATTTCAACCATTTTTTTGATTGGTCATGGGGCTTGAACTCTGGGCTTGGGTGCTGTCCCTGCACTCTTCAGCTCAAGGCAAGTGCTCTACCACTTGAGCCACAGCTCCACTTTTGGTATTCTAGTGGTTTATTGGCGATAAGAGTCTCACAGACTTTCCTGGCTGGGCTGGATTTGAACCTAGATCCTCAGATCTCAGCCTCCTAAGTAACTAGGATTACAAGTGTGCGCCACCGGCACCTGGCTCGACCATTTTCATTTCACCCAGTGTAGAGCTCAGAGGCCATGATCCTCCTATCTATGCTTCCTCCATAGCTGGTATTCTAGCTATCCATCATCATGCTCAGCTTGTTTTTGCCCTGGTTTGGCCACAAACCACACTCCTTGATCTCTGCCTCCTTAGTAGTTGAGATTGTAAGTGTGAACCACTGTGCTTTTCTTTTTCTTCTTCCTTTTCTTGGTACATAGCCCAGGCTGGTTTCAAACTTACTGACTTCCTGCTTCAGCCTCTTCATCACTGTGATTATAGGGCTGCACTTCCGTGCCTGGCTGACTATAGTTTTCTTTGGGGTGCTTACCAGCACTTAAACAATATTAATGAGGATTAATGATGTTGTAAATAGGTGTTTAAAATAAATAAAAAAGGTGAAAACAGGGATTAGGGAAAGCTACAGTGGGTTAATAACTGAGGTGTTCCATGGTGAGCCCCTCCAAGATTATTTTAGCAGCAAGAAGGAAACATTTTGTCACAAACAAAATCAATCTGTAATCAGAAGATAATTTGCAATCAGCTTTGCAAGTGAAATTGCATTTTCTTGTGGTCTGAGGGTGTTTTGGGAACTGCATGAGTGAGCCGATAAGCGAGTAATGGATTGGAAGGTGAGGGTGAGGACTGGTTTCACCAGCCAGGTGTTCACAGGGAGGGAGGGGGTGCCTCCCCCACAGCGATTCTTTAGAAGTAGCCACACATGGACTCTGCTGAGAGTAGAAATGCCTGGAGCCTGGCAAGTGCACTGGTAACATGCTCTGCAGGATGTGTATGTCTCCTCAAAATTCACTCCACCTCCTGCCCCATTGCCTTGGTGATTCTGTGTATTTAAATTCTTGTGGGGGTCCTGGGTTTGAACTCAGGGGCTCATGCTTGCTATGTTGCTTTAGTCACAACCCTGGTTCTGTTTGCTTTCTTATTTTTTAACTGGATTTCATGGCCTTGCTCTTTTCTTTCTGAACTGTGATCCTCCTGTTTATACTTTCTGTGTAGCTGGAATGAAAGACAGGAGCCTCCATGCCTGGCTTATTGACTGAGATGGGGGGGGTCTCATAAGATTTTTTGGCTTTCATCAAACTGTGATCCTCCTATCCTAGCCCCCAAAGCAGCTGGTATTACAGGTGTGAGCTCCCATTCCAGCTAGGTATAATTCTGTATGGGCAGTGACAAATGCTTCCCATGTTTTCCACTTAGGTTTATCTTGTAACCAAAATGAGGGTGACATGGGGTTTGGGCAGGTGACCAGCCAGTCACACAATTACACACATTCTCTAAAGAAACCACAGATTGTCAAGTTAGCAATTACTTAAAAAACAAAACCAAAAACCTCTTGACTATAAAGACTGAATTCAGAAAGGACTTAGTGTATTTCAAGCAGTGGCTTAAAAAAATCTAGCAATAAAATGGAAAACAAATCAAAAGAGGATGGCAGGCTCCCATCTTTCCTCTTGTCATGTGCAGAATGTGGGTACTAAAGCTCGGAAGCTTCCAGAGCTAGTTTTCAGGGGCAGCTCTGCTTTGGCCAGCTGGCTCTCTTCATGCATTATGCAGTGTTTTCCCTTTCCCCATTCTTGTCTTAAATACTTATGAAACTTGTTTAGACTGCGCTGATCCAAGAAATAAAATAGAATTATCTGAGCAGAGGCAATGCAGGGGTTCACCACCGTGATTTAGGAAGCCAGCTTGGAGGTGTGTGTTAGAATATGAGGGAATTAATTTGCTGAGTACCTGGTGATGCACTGCTGTGGCCCTCACAGTTTTCTGCAAGTAAACAGGACAGGGTTTCATGTTCATCCTCCTCGTGCCTGCTTGGGTCTCAGATTTTGTTGGATGGAACTGGGTTCAAGGTTATGCATGACTGGTTATGAATGGGCTCTGGCTAATTTGTTTCTTTCACTCATGTGTACGTCTGCTTTGACAGTCCTGAGTTTATCTTCTACCCCAAATCAGTAAATGTGGACTTCTTCCAGAACATTCTCAAGATTCCTACCTGGGATATGGACTTCTTCTAGAACTTTCTGACAATTCCATCCTTGGGAGTCGATTTTGGTATCTGTTGTCTATGACAGTTTCTCACCTCTTTCAGAATGAGTGGAGGGGAAAGTTTGGAGGGTCACAACATGGAGGGGATTAAGGAGATGGAGATGTGGATTAATGACAGTTTGGTAATTACTCATCGTGTGTGTATTTGCTGATGTACAGTACACCACAAATAAGTACAAATATTGTATGTTCACTAAGAAGAAAAAAAAGCAGTCAGGTGCAGTGATACATGCCTGCAATCCCAGTACTTGGGAGGAAAGGTGAGAGGATCTTCAATTTGATTGAGGGCACCTCAAGTAGTAGAGGCTAACTTTGAGTGGAAGAGCTTAGGGACAGAACCCAGGCCCAGAGTTCTAACCCCATGACCGACAAAAGGTTAGCACTCTACTACTTGAGCCACAGCATCACTTCCGGTTTTCTCACCAGAAAATTGGAGATAAGAGTCTCACAGAATTTCTTACTCAGGCTGGTTTGAACCATGATACTCAGATCTGAGCCTCCTCAGTAGCTAGGCTTACAGGCATGAGCCACTCGCACCTGGCTGCACATGTGTTTTGAACCCCTAAACTACAGCTCAGCCTCTGTCCTCCTGGTTCTCTGGAGTCTCATGGACTTTCCTGCCAAGGCTGGCTTTGGACCATGATACTGAGATCTCAGCCTCTTGAGTAGCTGGAGTTACAGGTGTGAGCCACTGGTGCCCAGCTAGTCTGGGGGGGTGTTGTATTCCTGGTTCAGGGAGGTGAAGAGGACCTCCCCCCATGGCCTCCCATGACCCAGGCACCCCAGGGTTCCTCTGTGTCTGCTTCCCTTCTGCCTGGGAGGAAGGTGGGCAGCTTTTCTCTGCCAAGACTGGAATGTGATGATTTTGGGCCTGGCGGGCTCTGCCATGGCTGCAGACACTGCTCAGCCCCGGACCATGGCCATGGACACTGCAGTAGACAGCACCACAGCATGCAAGGGCAGATAACAAGGCCTTACCTGTGAGGGTGGGCAGAGCACTGCACTGACAGGCTGAGTCCAGATGCCCTGCTCTGCCATGTCTGTCCCTGGGTCTACCTGGTCCGTTCTTGTCCTGGTCCCTAGACAAGAAGAGACATGCTGATGGGGAGCCATTCAGCCAGGCAGAGGATGGTGGTTGTTTGAGTATGGATGCTGAGGACACAGGCAGTGACCAGAACTCGACTAAACCCCGAGATCATGGACAGATGAGATGGTGATCAACCCTCCTCCCTGAAGGTGGGAGAGGGGCCTGCGGGAACTCTCTAAGGGAATGGGGCCAAGTGAGCTGACTCTCAGCTATAGTCTGGGTCTAGAAGATTCTCCAAAGGCCCCCACATGGAAAGAGTGGTCCTCAGTCTGGGAGCTGCTAGAAGAACATGATTTAATATTTAAGCATCTCCAGGAGGAGTGGGGTTTGGGACCCTGTTCTCTCTCTCTCTCTCTCTCTCTCTCTCTCTCTCTCTCTCTCTCTCTCTCTCTCTCTCTCTCTCTCTCTCTCTCTCTCTCTCTCTCTCTCTCTCTCTCTCTCTCTCTCTCTCTCTCTCTCTCTCTCTCTCTCTCTCTCTCTCTTTTTCTCTCCTAACTGCCATGAGGTAAGAAGGTAAGAAGTCTTCTCTGCTACAGGTAAACCCACAGCAATGGGACTGCTGCCTTAAATGGAAACCTATGTGGCAGTGAACCAAACTAAACCTTCTCTCGTGGTGAATGATCCCACGCGGGGATCTGGTCACAGTGCTGGGGAGCCGGTGCATGCAGCCCTACACTGGACATCCAGCCCCAGAGCTTCTCCAGGGTCCTTACTGGCTCAGAGTCCCAGGGGTCAGAAACCACGGATGGACTAGGATGGAGCAAAGGGTCAGAGCCCCTGCCACCCCATTGTTCCCTCCCCATCCCCTGCATCTCCATGAAGATGTATCTGTGGGTTTGGGGAGGCCCAGTGTGGTGCTGTTATTTGAGAGTTAATGTCTTTCCCTTGGAAGGAATAAAAAAAAAAAAAACATGTGGTGACAAAGAATTTGTTCTGTTCTTTAGGTGGTAGGCACGGATTCCTCACCAATTAGCAGCATCTAGTTCTAGTGGAAGATGGGTCCCTGGTGGCGCTGGCAGCCACCCTGGATGCGACAGCGAGAAGCTCCTGATGGCCCATCTATGCTGTCTGCCCTTCCAAAAACCCGTCCCTCCCTCCTTCCCCTCCGCAGCCCTCCCCCTCCCAGAAGCCTACCTGCCTCCCTTGCTTTAAAATTTATTTTTAAATGCTCAGCACTGAGAAGTGGCAGCTATCTCCTGCCAGAGCCTGCCGGCAACAAAAGGGAATCCTGAATTAGGAGGCGAGGATGCAGAAAAATAAAGACATAAGAAAAAGAATGGGGTTGGGAGGTCTGCAGCTTAAGACTGCAGCCCCATTTATTTTTAACTTTCACTATTATATGGAATTAGAAGTCAAGAGGTAACATAAGGTTACCAAAGTCTAGAAAAACAAGGAAAATTTCAGTTAAAACAGAGTGCAGTAAAAAAAAAAAAAGAAGACAAGGTCAACTAGTAGAAAGTAAAACAATCTCTGCAGACATAACAAAGAAATCCCAGGCACCTGGTGGTTTTTAAGTAACCCAGTGTCTTGTACATGCCCCACATTGAGCATTTGGGTCAAGATGACCTTTAAACTTTACTGTCGGCTCCCAACAATATCCAGCTCTTTCTATCTTTCTTTCTTTCTTTCTTTCTTTCTTTCTTTCTTTCTTTCTTTCTTTCTTTCTTTCTTTCTTTCTTTCTTTCTTTCTTTCTTTCTTTCTTTCCTTCTTCTTCTTCTTCTTCTTCTTCTTCTTCTTCTTCTTCTTCTTCTTCTTCTTCTTCTTCTTCTTCTTCTTCTTCTTCTTCTTTGTTTATTTATTTTTTAAAATTTTTTATTTATTTATTTTTGCTGGTTTGGTATCCCTTTTATTGACTCATGTATTGTGTGGACATAAATTTTGGGTGTTTGGGGAGTTACAGGGGTCCTGCTTGAAAGGATCCTTCATGCCCATTCCAGGGGACCACCCAAAGGCAAGCAGGCACAAGAGAAAGATTACTACAAGGTGTATTAGAGAAGCCATATTTCCCCGAAGAGGGAACACATGGCATCCGTCCCTATTCAGGTAGCAGGAGGGGCTGGGAGTAGGAAGTGAAGTGGGTGTTTGCTCAGGTGGGTCTGGGTGGAGAGAGGGAGTGGCCTGCTGTAGGGCGGGAACTCCAGGGCAGACAGTAGCTCAGGGCTGGGTGGAGCTGAGGACCAAAAGTGGGCATAAAGCTAACTTCACTTGGGAGCTGGTTTGAGGCTCAGCTTTCCAATACGGCTTCTTGCATTGGTCTGACACTAGTGCTGATTGCTGGCTGGCTAATCTAAGTGTGTTCACTTGGTGGAAGACTTCTCACCAGGAAGCTTCTGTTTATATTTGCTGATGGCCCAATAGCCAGAGCAAAGTGCATGTGCAAAGGGCAGAGTGCTTGTGGGAGGGTGTGCAGGGAGTGAATTGAGGAAGTGAGATTCCCTAGCCAGCTGTGAAAGGAATCATCAAACAAGTTGTTGAAACATCTCCAAAAATCTGAGTGGCTTCCTCCAGCTAAGGACTCTTCTTATTTTTGTCCATCATGGGGCTTGAACTCAGGGCCTAAACATTTCCTCTGAGATTTTTTTGCTCAGAGCGAGTGCTCTACCATGGTAAGCCACAGCTCTACTTCCAATTTTTAGGTGGTTCATTGGATATAAGTCTCATGAACTTTCCTGTTTAGGTTGGGTTTGAGATCTTTAGATCTCAGCCTCCTGAGTAACTGGGATTACAGGCATGAGCTACTGGCACCCAGCTTGAGGATTATTTCTTGCCTAACACAATTCCAAGCTGAGGAAACTCAGCAGGAATTCTCTTATTCAGTTGCTCTGCCATGGGCTAAGAACTTTAGAGCCCATGGCCTGTTATCAGTGTCCACCCTTTCTGGAACCATGGGCCTCAGGAATTCTCCACTGCTCTGTACAACACTGGAAAAAGCAGAGGATGGAGGACTAAGGAAATGTTTTAGAGATCAAGTGTGGAAATGTTGTATGGCAGCTGTAGCTGTTGCCAAGTCAGAGGGGCTGGAAGGTTCTAGAAAGAATTCAAGGATAGATGGAGAGGAGACACGAGTGGGAGCAGGCTTACTAATACAAAGTGAAGGCAAAGGGCGAAGGCGGCATAATAATGAAGGACTAATGGCCTTGAGGGTCCAAGGACCCTCGATCATTTCCGGGAGCTTGGAGGTGGTCATGTCTGGAAACCCATGTCCACAACTTCAGGGCTGTGCAGCACCAACACCGGCATGTTGGGCAGGACTTGATGGTCAGACTAGGACTGTCCCCTTCCAAAGCTGTGGGGATGGCAAGTTAGCAAGACCTCGTTGTATGACACGACTCATTCTATGAAGGGCAGCAGGTCAAGATGTGAGTTTTTCTTTTTTTTTTTTTGGCTATTGCTGGGGTTTTGAACTCGGGCCTTTCCCTTCTAGGCAGTGCTTTACCAGTTGAGCCATTCCCTCCATGCTTTTTTTGTTTTCTTTTCTAGATTCCATCTCTTGTTTTTGCTTACAGCTGGACTCAGAGCAAGATCTTCCCTCCTGTGATTGCTGAGGAGCTGGAATGCAGTTACCTTTGGCTTATTGGTTGAGATGGGGAATCCTCTTGTTTGCTACACTGGCCTTGAATTTAAATCCTCCTGATCCCTACCTCCCTTGAGAGCTTGTTTTATGGGTTGTTCTAATGTACTTGGTAACCCTCTGACATTCTGCCAAGGTTTTAGAAACTGACTAAGATCTTGGAAATTAAACAAGCTCTACCTGAAGATGAGCTGTGAATTCCAATTGTTGTAGGTGTTACAGGTGTTCTGTGGTCTGTTTTTCTTTATGGAAGGAGGTGAGTATTTTCTGTGGCTTACTTCCTGATTTCTTATAAAGTTTTTAATTCATCTTCAGGAAATTAGAGTGGTTTAGCCTGAAAGCTAATGACTCCTGTTAGCCATAGCCAGAATACAGGACTGATTTCCATTTGTCCAGACTGCCTCTGGTATAGATGGGGAGCTGGAGTAGTATGAGGGATGTTGTTTGAGGGTAGACCATTCTTAATCCTGGGTCCACCCCCTGTCTGTGGACTGGCTCAGGGTCCATCACTCCCACGTGTCTGTGCTGGCAGCGAAAACGTCGATGGGTTAGTCGGGGGAATCTGAGCGACCGGGCTCCACGTGGCACCCACCGAGCACCTGACAGGGACCTCCACCGATCAGTGAGCCCAAGCCCAGTCCTAGCCACACACTACCAATGCACTAACATCACAGGCTTCTTCTTCTTTTAATTTAAAGTTTTTATTTTTGTAGAGAGATTCCCAGTGAGTTGTTTATTTTTCTTGCCCTTTTCCATATTTGATGAGGGAAGAGTGCCACGGCAGTAACAGTTGTGATTCATTGAACCTTTATGGTGTCTGGCTCTGTATGCAGCACGGTGTTGTAGGGTCTTCATGATCAAAACAACCCGGGGGGGAGGGGGGAGCGGGGTTGTCGATGTCAGCACCCCATTTCCACACCTCAGGGGTGGGAACCCCTCCTGGCCAAGGCCCCATGGTACAGAAGTGTTTCTTGTAGTGGAGACCCCACCCTCCCACTTTGTCTGTCAGATGGAGGAGATCTGAAATTCATGTTGGCCCAGCCCTGGTGCCTCACACCTGTAATTCCAGCTACTACAGAAGGCTGAGATCATGGTTCAAAGCCAGTATGGGTAGGAAACTCCTCAAGACATTTATCTCCATGGAGCCAACCAAAAGCCAGAAGTGGAGCTGTGAAAGTGAATGAAAATGTTTTGGGACAGCGCCCAGCTCTGAGTTCAAGCCCCAGGACCGGCACAAAGGAAAACAAACAAAATTCCCATTGCACAGAGAACTGTTTTATCAGTGACACCTTGTGGAAAGTGCTGTCTCCTCCTGCTTTTGAGTGAAATCGGGGTCCTGTGAGACAGGTGGGTCCTGTGCATCACGAAGCTCTGCTGCCAGGGGCCCAGGCGTGGCTGCTCGGGGTGTGGTGTGCCTGCCACCACAGGGGACAGAGGAGCTGCTTCTGCCTGGATCCAGAACTTTCCTAGACTCACAGGCTCTCCTTTCTCCTTCAGGTAGAGGAGAGTTATCTCCCAGACTTGTGGAATTTTCTATTTGTCGTCCTGAGCAATCCTTGCCTGCTGCTCCCTGCTGTGGATATTTTCAGATGGCAGTGGGAGAGCCACACAGCCTGTGATCATGACTCCATTCACTGGGACGTAGCAAGCCTGGGCTTCTTGGAGAATGAAGAATTCAGAGACGGACCCTTCTGGCTCTATCAGAGGTTCAGGTTGACAAATGGAGACGTGGCAGGCTGTGGTCTTTTGTTTTCAGCAATGGCGGGGTAATATCTGCACCGGCAGCAGCTGACAGCTGACAGCATCCCAGTGTTGGCCCTTCGCCCCTCAATTTCATATCCTCCACTCGAAGCCACATAGCTCTTCCCTAAGCTAAATAATGGGACACACAGCTCTCCCAAGAAAAGACAGGGATGTGTGCGAACATGTGCCTGGGTGAGTGTGTGCACACTTGTGTGAGGGAGAAGTTTCCACCAATCAGAACAGATGCATCTCAAATAATGACTGACCTTAGAGCTTTTTCATTTCTCCTAGGGATCTGGAACACAATGAAAGCATCTGGAGTTGACTGGGCCCACTGTGCCATGATTTCACATAAACACAGAGACTGAATGTGTCCTGGGGTCTTGGAATTGAGCAGTTGTGGGTGAGCATGCATCCCACCTTGCCATCTGACTCCTGCATCAACCTCAGGATGCAGCTTCCATCTTTGGACACTTACTTTTGGCCTCCCAGATGCTTCTTGGTTTGAACATTATGGGTCAAGACCTGCTCAGGCAAAAAAAAAAAAGTTTGTGAGACCTCATTTCAATGAAACAAGCCAGGTGTGTAGCACATGCCTATCACCCAGATACACAGGAGCTGTATGTGGGAGGATTGCAGGCGGGGCCAGCCCTGGGTATTTAGAAGTGATTAGAACAGTGGGGGCACAGGAGGCAGAGGGTTGGAGGGGTGTGTGGGGGCTGGTTAGCAGGGGGTACCATTGCCAGCTATGGTAGAGAGGGAGAAGGTGGTGAATCTCCTGGAGATTGGAAGTCTGGGATCAGGAGGGAGAGACAGGAGGTGCTCAAGTTCCAGGTCTTTGGGATCCCATACACACATCTCCCTGCCTGTCCCTGGCCAGCAAAGCCAGACCCCATCTTCATCCTGGGGTGCACACACAGGCCGACCCACCCTGGGTGCCAGGACCGAGACAAGGAGAGGTCTGGGGAGACATGGCAAACCACAACACAGGACAAGCGAAGGCTCTCTTTGCTCCTTGTTTCCCCTTTGGGAGCCATTTGGAGCCCTCACTGTGCTCATTTTCTTGGCCTGTGATGTGTTCTTAATCACATTAATTCCTCCTCTAAATATAGAGGCCATCTGCCGCCAGCTGGCTTGTGATCACTGATGGCCCACTTAACAATCACTTCCTGCGGCTGCTGGGTTGGGGTGTCCCTGGGGCCAGGGCAAAGCACAGGCCTGGAGGTCCGGAGGCCTAGACCTGCAGGCTTCACCCAAGGGCTGAAGCAGGGCCTCCTTGTGGAGGAAATGTCTGCCTGACTAGCTCATTTGTGTATCTATCTTTATCTATCTATCTATCTATCTATCTATCTATCTATCTATCTATCTATCTATCTATCTATCTATCTATCTATCTATCTATCTATCTATCTATCTATCTATTTAACTATCTATCTACCTACCTATCTATCA